>NC_133576.1:19201295-19909435 GCF_964106895.1 Numenius arquata | reverse complement strand
CCTCAACAGAGAGAACTAATGGAGGAACACTGCATTATCATCAGTTGTGCTGCAACAGCCTGCTGGAGCAATGATAGATTTCTACAGTGCACAGAAATGTTGAAAAGCAGTCTTTTTTTTTTTTTTTTTAAACAGTAGTTCAGCACCAAAGTTTGTTAAACTGTTACATATTCATATTTCATGTGTGAAAATAACCTTTTTTCATTTCGAGAAACTAGTAACCAAAAAAAGTAGGCTTGAGGACCCAATGACCATGAAAAACATAATCTAGAGTAGACAGAGGAAAAATAGTTAGAAGTAGCTGAATTAACTGGATAATAATCTAACAACAAACTACCATGGTTACCACCAATTTTCTCTAAGTAATTACCCACTTAGGCAGGAAGACCAACTTAAATTATCAGTAAGATAATTCTGAGTGCCACAGGTGACTGGTTCTGCTGTCTCTGACTTTGCTATGGTAAAACAGGTAAATATGTTGCAAGCTTCTTCAAAAGTTACTGAAAACGGTGCCTTGTAGCTTAACAAGCCACATCACAATCACAAATAAATGGTTTAATTGTTATTTGTAGATCTGAAGAGCCTGGCATCCTTGAGGGCACTGTAAACTAGTAACATGAAAGGATTTTCCATTTGCTCTGCTTTAATATTCCTAGCAGCTACTACAGATGACCATGTAATAATTGGTACTTGAGGGGCAGGTGCGCATAAGATGTACATTTCTAGAATGGTCTAATCAAAATGTATTTAAGCAAACAGTCTGGAACTTAAAGGTACCTGTTGTTACAATAGTTCTCTTTTATCTTTTTTTGTTTGTTTGCTTGGGCTGTGGTGTTTTTTGTTTTGGTTTGTTTGGTGTTTTTACAGAACAGATGGATACAGGGCACCAAAACAACCATGGTTCTAGTGGCTGTTAGAGCCCCAGCTTCCATGCAAAAAGGGACCAGCTGCTTTCTGCTGGGGCACCACACACTCTGTGAAGAGCGTGACCTTGTCAGATCTCAGCCATTAAACCACTGCCTGACAGTACAGCACAGAATGCTACGCCCCCGTGAACAGTCGCCTTTTCATAATATTATACATACTCAGTCAAAACACCAAGAGATTACTTTGAAAGTTTAAGGATGCTGGGATAGCCAGGGTACTGTGTTACAATTAGAAAGAAGTCACTTCACATTCAACTTTTGAAATAGCTGACTTAAGCTTTTACAAGTATTGCTACCATATCACTTAACTCAGCATACCGTGTACTGTGTTAACCTTTAAAAAATTATACCATATGTGAGGGCAATACCTTACCTTACTTATGTGGTGATAAATAAACCTTACATCTGACCTCTTCATTGTTCTTATGTTTCAGCATATTTGGGCAAAAAGTAATTTGAAACATGGCAAAAAACCCACACAAATGAAAACAGCTTCCAAACCACATACATTGACTAACTGCAGAAAATCAATAACATTTTAATAGTTGGTGAACAAAGAAAACCAAAACAAAGCATCTCTGTTGCTTCCAACTACCGTCAATGGCCCTTTGATGGAATTCATTCAAGAGCAGCAACATAAAGTTTCATTCACAAGGCTGTCTAACAACTCTAACAACTCCAGAGGAATGAGAGTCACCAGCAAAGCCAAAAAAAAACCAAAACAAAACAAACCACCCAACAAAACCAAAAGCAGTTAACAGATAGGAAATATACTGCAATGAATAATTGTAACTGTTAGTTTAATTTTCATCTCTTGTATCTCTGCTTTTTCCCTGTCTACCAAGCAGCTGGGCTTTTCAAGAAGTTGCATGATTTTGCCTTTCAGTAAAATGCTCAGATCTGAAATACTTACCTTACAAGGGGATTTAAGAGTTCAAAACAAGGCTTCTTTCATACTGTCTTGATTCCTTTATCATATCCTGACTGAAAGCCACCTTCACTCCATCGTTTTTATTGCAGGATTTTACCAAATCCTTACAACAGTCATCCAGACATCATTAGATGACTGGTTAGTGCCTCAAGTAGGTTGAGGATCAGTCTCATGTAATGTGGAATTCTCAAAATTTGTGAGTTCATTTCCATTTCTCAGTGTTTTCATACAGTGATTAAAACACTTGTAAGTAGCAGATCCATACTGCCATGTTCTTTAGTATAATAGCAAGTAAAATATTCAGTCAGAGAGCTTATGAGTAAGAGAGACCTGCGGAAGCATTTTAATTGTACATACGTAACTTGGGGGCCTTAGACAACAAACTTACCTATGCACCTCACATATAGCCCAAACAGAAAGATGCTCTTTTCAACAGAGAATCCATGCGTCTGACTTCAGTTTCTGCTTTGAATCACCTTGTGGTTTCTCAATAGACCTATATATAGCAGGCTAGCTTCTTAATTTAGGCTGTTAGGCAGACTGAAGTTTGGCAGTGGGAACACCCTCTCACAAAGGGACAATCAGTTGTCTCTGGACAACTACATTAACATACTGCTGCTGACCTGCATTAAAGCATTCCAGGTGGCCAGTGTCTTCAGCCACCACCCTTTCAAGGGTCTTTTATCCTTATGCACCCCGTAGATCCAGTAGGCAAGATAAGTCCTTATGTTCTCCACTGCTAACAAGCACATGCCTCGAACTTCAAACACGTGGCAGCTGTTTGTTCCTCCTCCCTCAGCTGTCTTCTATCAAACTGTCCTTTCACTCTGCATTCTTGAAACCACAAAAGCAATGTTGTGTCTTCTAGTCCTTTCGTAGCATAGCATGCAAAAGCTTGACCCATCTTTAATGCCCTTGATACTGAAGCCATAGGTATCTCTTTCACCTGCTTCTCCCAGCTGGCTTGCTTCCAACATACATTCATATGACCCTCTGATGACTCTAATTCCCCGAATATCTGTACTTACTGTACAGCACAGGCAATGAAAAAAAAAAAAAAAAGGCTGTTTGAAAACCACCCACTTTCCCCATAGAGCTGGCTATTCTCTTAATAAGGCAACACACATACACAGGGATGCAGGGAACCAAGCTGCTCACTCCCGCTGGCTCTGCACTCAGATGAACTGCAAGACAACATGACTCAGCCCCAGACAGCTACCAAGTGCAACTAACAGATCACAGCTCTTGGCAGCGTGTGGAATATGAAGAGGATGACATAACAACAACGAAAACAAAACAATTAAGGAAAAAGAACTAAAGATTTAACACATTGAGAAAAAGTATCTGATCCTCTGCTTTATCTAAGGCCAAAAAAGAGATGGCAAAGGAGCGAGCAGTCACTACCAACCTGATCTTATGCAAGCTGAGCTCCAAACAAAAAAAGGATAGGGAGAGCTGCCAGAGAAGAGTTTTAAACCAACATTAGTGAAGCAAATAACTTACAGAGCCTACAGTAAAATGAGAAGCTTCCAACCCACTTAAGGCAAATACCTCCCAATTCATATTTTAAAGCTAAGGAGAGGAACAATGACCTTTGAGGAAGACATTACGGATATGATTTTATTGTATGTGTACCCAGAGGAGTAACCTGACACATCTTAAATCAACGGGAAGATACCCACACTAAAAATACCTATAAATGACAATATAAATAAATGGAACACTGAAACACTCTGCAACTTTTTCTGCTCTTCTTCCTGACTCCTATTTTATTAAAAGCCAAAAAGCAGAAAAACAAACTGATAAAAAGGGCAAAAAAAAAATCTTTACAAAGGAAACTACTACAGAAAACGCACTTGCTGATTTCAGAAAACTGAAACTTAAAACCACTCCTCTAATACAAAATTGTCTTCAAAACAGCCTCAAAGTTTTTAAGTGTTGTATTTTTGTTTCCATATATGATAATTAATTAGAAAATTAACACTTGCAAAACATAATTACTCTCTGGAACACCTTCAAAAGAATCTGAAATCAAACACCTTGTATCCTATGCAGGCAAGCCTCCCTCTTTTCTCTCCAGCATTCACAGATAGCATACAAATTTGAGAGGAAATCTTGCCCTAAAATAAAAGCTTAACATACTAATCAGTTGGGTTTTATTTACCATATCCCCACTGAAAGCGCCAATATGAAAATAAACGTACATAAAGGGGCATTTTTAACCAGGAAGTGTTTACATATTCCCTGATTGCCTCTCATAGAGTGGTGGTGCTAACCTTTGGGCCCACACCACTTTGTGGGACTCTCTACCCCATTTCTAATACAGGAGATCTCAGCACTGGATTTCAACAAAAGACCTTCCTCCCCCCCGCCCAAGAAAAAATAACAGAAAAAACCCAGAACCAGAAAAGAAACCAGACATACAGCAGGAAAAGAAGTTCCTGTTCTTTGGGGCCACAAAAAAACCCCAACAAACTCTCAAAAGCGTGAAGGGGAAGCGCACAAGCAGAACACCCAAGAGAGCAGCAATAACGACTACTGATTTTTTTAGCGCACAACAAGCCCTCCGAGGGCGCCACAACTTCACCGAAGGGAGGGCGGAAGGGACGCACTACCACAGCCCCTGGAATCCCCAGAGCCTAGGACGGCTCACAGGACCCCCCCACTGCCGCCTACCCCTCTCACCCCCCTGAAGCCCCCGGCTGCCCCCTCAGCCCCCAGGAAGGCGGGCAAGCCTGAGGAGGCGGGACCGGAAGCTCCACCTCCCCCCCCCTTCCAGCTCAACCACTGGTCAGTTCTCCTATCACTCTCAGCCCTGCCTTCCCGCCCCCTCCCCATCTCCGAAGCCTTCTCCCAGCTACGGCCCCGCCCCGTCCCCAGCTCCACGCTCATTTGCTGGTGGGCACGTCCAGCAAACTCAGTTCCCTTTTCCATTGGCCATTCCGGGGCCCTCGTTCCCGCCTCCCAGAAGTGGGCTCCGTTCCCCGGCCGTGCCGCCGCTCCCCTCTCGCCGCGCATGCGCGGGGCTGAGTGTTGCCCTGAGGGGAGGGGGCGGGCATGTTGGGAGGAGAGCAGCAGTCGCCAGAGTGCCGCGGGGAGGGGGCGGGAGCGGCAGCCGGAGCGGGGCCGCCACCGCAGGGGAGCCAGCCTCACTTTCTGGGAGTGAGGGGAGACAACAGCCTGCCGGGGGGCGCTGCGAGCGGTGCCGCATACAGACCCGTGCGTGTGCATATATCTCTCTATACCTCTCTCTCTTGCATGTGGCTGTGGGGCTGCCTCGTTCCCCTCACACGCCCGTACCTACCCACCTACCCGCTGGGCTGAGGTACGGGCAGGGCGATGCTGGTGGCGGGGCAGTAGCTTCCCATGCTTCCTTCTCTGCGGGGCAGCGGCCACCGCCCGCCCGCCAGCAGCAGGAGGAGCAGCGCCACAGGGCAGAGTCCCGCGGGGCGGCCGGCGTGTGCGCGGAACCGGCGTGGCCATCCCCGACCCCGCGGCCGGGGCCGGGGGCGCGGGATGCGCTCCGCCTGCCTCCCGGGGCGGTGAAGCCCGCCCGCCGCCGGAGGGAGGGAGGAGAGTCTTATCCGACGAGACGCTTCGCCTGCGCTCCGCTCCGCCGCCCCGGGCTGAGGACGGGGGAAGCGGCCGCCGCCGGGGGGGGAGGTGTGAGGAGCCTTCCCCCCTCCCTCCTCCCCTCCCGCTCCTGGCTTTTCTCGGCGGCTCCTCGCGCTCTCGGCACAGAGCCGTGCGGTGCTGACCCGTACGTATGCCTGCGCCGGGAGCCAGGTCCCTGCCCGCCCCCTGCCCCCGCTGCCCTGGCGCTCGCCTGCGTTGGGGGTTCCTGCCTGCTATTTCTGCTTCCTCCCTTCCTCCTCCTCCCCCCACCCCCCCCGCATCTTCCCCTTTTGTTGTCTGAGGAGGGGTATGTACCCGCTGCCCGCCGGTACGGAGGGGCCCGCGGACACCCGAGCGAGCGAGGGGAGGGGGGGGTGCCGGGATGCGGCGCCGGGCCGAGCCCTCGGGCAGCCGCGACCGGGCCCCGCCGCCCGGCGGGGGATGTGTGTGTGTGTGTGTGTGTTCCCCCTCCCGCCTGTCGTTGGTGTTGACACTAAATCCGGGACGGCTTCTGCTAGTGTAAACCCGGGCCAGGTGGGTTTAACGCTGCTTGTCATGGAAAGTTAAACTTGTTCCTAAACATGCCCCGGTCTTGCCCTTTCCTGCCCGCGGAGGAGGAAGCGTTAAGTCGCTGGTTGCGGCCAGTTGTATGACAAGATGTTTCTGGAGCACCTTGTGAGTCTGTGTCTCTCTGTCGTTCCGGCCAGCGTGGCTCCCAGATGGCCAATTCCCTGAACGGCCGGAACCCGCGCAAGGGACGGATCCTGTGCTTCATCGATGCCATTCAGGATGCTGTGGGCCCCCCCAAGCAGGCAGCTGCCGACCGGAGGACTGTGGAGAAGACCTGGAAGCTTATGGACAAAGTGGTGAGTGTCTGTGTGAAGACACAGTGAAGAATGAGGCTATTTAAATTAGGTACACATGGGGAAACAGCGTCTTCCTGCAGCTCTAACTGCTGTGCTGCCTGTGCCTTGGGAAGTAAGGGGACTTGTGTTTTAGGTTATTTAAGCACCATTTGTGTGTCTCTTTTTTTTTTTTTTTCCCTTTCTATGGCCTCTGGCTATGTTTTTTTTTGATCTTGGTTTGTGGAGGGAAAACAAATGTGTGTGTTTGCCTTAGGCTATTGTTATTTTCAGATCCTTTAAAATGACTCAAACTTGAAGAGCTGTCCTAACGAAAAGCTGCTTAACTTAGATTTGTAATCACATATTCTGTGTGTTTCGTGTTGGATCATATTGTTAGTCTGCAAACAAGACCTCTGAAGTATGAAACTTCAGTTAAGCTAATCGTTTTGTGAGACGTGCTCATGATGGCAACATAGATACATTTGTGCTTTTAGGAATGTGCGTGGGGACTGGGGGATGTCACTCTTGTCAGTTTAGTAAACAGATTAGTATGGCACGCCTAACTTTTAAGTGTGTGTTCTGCATTTTAATGATTTTTAAGTACTTCTACTCTTCATTTTGAAACTAGAAATACACTGTACTAAAACTTATTTTTCAGGAAGTGGGGGGATAGTTTTTTTAGATCTTGCAGTTCTCTGCACCAGCCTGAAACATTTGGTTTAGTACTATACAAAATGACAGCTTGTATGATGATAGATTAGCTAGGAGAGTTCCTTACCAATGGTAGGAACAGCTTGATTATAACACGGATAACTGTGCAGGAGATGCAGGCACTCAGCTTTGCGTATGAGGTGATACTTCAGAGCTTCCTCTTGAAACTGCTGGGGAGTGAGAATTACTACCTGTTAGCCTTGGGTCTGTATGGCAAGAGAGTTATGACTTTTTAACTCAGTGATTCTTCATGAATTAGTCTAACCGCTTTCCCTGAACAAGTTCTTGCAAAATGCAGATGTTTAACTTTTCTTAAAGTTCATAAGTAGTTATAATTGCACAGTGGAGGTTATTTCATGTTATATGCCTTGGCAAGTGGTAATTTCGAAGTATTTGATTGAGTCCTTGTATGGTCTCCTTTTTGGTGGTCCAAGAATAGCATCTGTATTTTCACCACGATTTCTGATGATGATTATTAACTGAAAACCCAGCATTATATAAATGGTTACTATCACAAAGACTTTGTTGACATTTCCTGGTTAACGATCAGGATGCTGTAAACAGTGAGCATCCTGTAATAGGACCTGCAAGTATAAATACTTGGAAGCAGGCACTCTTCTTCAGTAGAAGGAAGTTTTTGGCTTGGAAACCAGGAATCTGTTTTGAAACCACGTGGGGAATGTATGGCTTAATTACCCCCTGTATCAGGCCATTTACAAATCTATATGGTAACATTGTCTCCTGATTGGTTTGTATATTCGCAGTTACCTGAAAATCCTAACCTCACTGCTTGGGCTTGTGATTCGCTTTTACTCAGCTAATATATGATAACTGTATTTGTCACTATTACAGCAGAGTATTGTAACAGCCAGTAAGGCCTGTTCTGTAGAAGTCACTGGAAAGGCCGGACGTTGCACTGTGCTTTCTTTTTCATTTTACTGGATAAGTGTCCTCAATTTGGATCTTTAATGTATCCTCTTTAAGCCGCTCTCAGTTAATCAAATTTTATTTCCAAATTATATTAAAGTATACCAGACAGGATGATGTCATAGTGTGAGAATGCTGTAGCTTGCTGCTTTAGTTTTCAGCATTTGGTACTTATAGTGAAAGGATGTGTTTGAGCAAATTTAATATGTTGGCAAACAAATTTAAGTCTCTTAGCCTTATGTGGCAGTAGGCACAGGAAGGTCATTTTCTCCTCTGCCTAGATCAAAAACAGGGATTAAAATCAGAAATAGAAACCTGCTGTTTCAGATCCCCTTTCTGGAGTGTGTCCTATGACTGATTTCTGGGGATCACTGATCAAATTAATACCTAGTGAGAGCAGTAGGCTCTGCAAAGTCAGTGGGATGCCACCCATGGTAAGATTGTGGCTTTGAGGCCTATTTTGCTTGTTGTAATAACAGTTATTATCCTTGTTTATTCTTTAACTATAATAGCTGTGATAATCATCTTTTTGCTGCAGTGAGGTAGCTAAAGTTTTCTCGAATTCTAAAGATGTTAGGGAAAAGGAGAATGGAAACAAAGCAAAGGTGTTAGCTTGACCAAAGGATGAAAAAAGAGCAATCTTAAAAACTAGAGGCAGAGCTCAATGATTTCTGGTTTACTTTTCTTTCTTTCTTAAATTGCCATTCTTTAACTTCCCTTCATTTCTTTCTGTAATTGCCTCCTTCGACAGATGAGATTTTCTGTATGAATTGTTTTCAACAGTAAGGGATTAACTGATACTACAAATATTGCTACTCTATAGGATCTATACTATGAGAGTGGTTTTATGATGTATGTAAAAGTTCTGGCTGCTTAGATACCATGCAAACTTCTCTGTGTAGAAGTGGTTGTATGTCATGCTCTGGAATTATTCAGACTTCATGGTAATGTTTGTTTTTCACGGGCTGATGCTTTAGCTGTTAAAATAGGCAGAACATCGCTGTTCTGCTTAAATGTCTTCTCTTTAAATTTGTGTTACCAGTTTGAAAAAATCAAGGATTTTGAGAGGGTTCCTTAGCAGGACAGAATGTTGGTATACTGCTCCTGGTTACAGACCTGTTCGTAAAAGTTACTTTAAGCGGCATACTTTCAGGGAATATAAATAAATAAATAAAATCTTGTTGTAAATAATCAGTGAACGTGAATTGTTATGTGTCTGTATATATCTGCATCTTCCTTTTTATACTTTATCCACTGGGATCTGTACTTCCTGAAGTTTACTGGTATGTCTTTTGTTTTTTTATATGAATTTACAGTACTAACTGCGTTATTAGAGTGGCATTGACTGTTAGCATCCATGTCCAGTTTCCCTGCTGCTTTTCTCATGGGTAAGCAGTAGGTTTACCATTAAGAACCAAAAATATTTTGTTTAATTCCTTTGCAATGTAAAGGATAATATTCCTTTTATGGTTTGGAAGGCTAGCCCTGCTTTCCAGTGCTAGCATTCTATAAGCAAGTTGACCATGTATCTCTGAACTTCTAAAAAGCAAATTACTATTTTTAAAACATGATGTGTGTTTTAGAAAGTTCATATCCTATAAATAAAAAAATAAAAATAATATTGTTAACAACTCTTAAGTCTTCCTTTAAACTATGCATAAACTACATGGGCTTATTTTTTTTCCCCCTGAGATTCTAAACCCGATGATTTTAAAACCTAGAAGCTAGCTGTGTGTTACTATTAGAAGATAATGATTATCTTGAGAACAACTTTGGGAGAGATTGTCTATTATGTAGACATTGGGAGTAGTTGAGTTAATTTACTGCTCAGACTATTGAGAGTTGGCAGTACTATTGTGCACACTTTACTATTGTGGGTTTCAATCCGATAAACCTGCGACACATTCTGAACAGGATTTTTAACAACAGGGATATTTCAGCAACTTTCAGTCACTTCTCACCTCAATGGTGAGGCCCCATCTGGAGTACTGTGTCCAGTTCTGGGCTCCCCAGTTCAAGGACAGGCAACTGTTGGAACGGGTACAGCAGAGGGCTACAAAGATGATTAGGGGTCTGGAGCATCTCCCTTATGAGGAAAGGCTGAGGCACTTGGGTCTTTTTAGTCTAGAGAAGAGAAGGCTGAGGGGGGGGAATCTGATAAATGCTTATAAATACTTAAAGGGTAGGTGTCAAGAGGATGGGGCTGGTCTTTTTTCAGTGGTGCCCAGGGACAGGACAAGAGGAAATGGGCACAAACTTGAATGTAAGAAGTCCCACCTAAACACAAGGAGGAACTTCTTTACTTTGAGGGTGGCAGAGCACTGGAACAGGCTGCCCAGGGAGGTGGTGGAGTCTCCTTCTCTGGAGACATTCCAAACCCGCCTGGACAAGTTCCTGTGCAACCTGCTCTAGGTGGACCTGCTTTGGCAGGGGGGTTGGACTAGATGATCTCCGAAGGCCCCTTCCAACCCCATGTGATTCTGTGATTCTCAGTACTCTTATGCATTGGGCCTGAAAATAATTGTATTTTCTACTGTGTAGATTAAGAACATTGTCTAAACTGGGTGCTCTGTCATGGCTCACTCAGTTGTTTGACTCTGACTATATAAATGGAGATGGCAATTTGATTTACTATTTAATAATTACCCAAGAGCAAATTAGAGCACATCTCCAAAGCTCATACTGTTGACTTAGTGAGTAAAAGCTGTATTACCTCTGTAACTTAGTAATGTGGTTTTCTTTAAATTAACATTTGTCAGTGTCCAAGTTTTCAATAGCATCTGAGTTTACAGAGCACAGTAGTTGAAACTGTGTGTGCGTTTGTTACTTTTTGCAACACTTTATGTAATTGTTATGTTAATGTGCAACCTTCCAAGTTAGATAAATGTCATTATTCCAAACAGGATCTAGAAAAGACAATCATCAGTCATAGCCATGGTATTCTTCAGTGTGTTACCTGGTCAAAGCTGATAGGAAATTTTATTTCCTGTTTGTGTACACTGTTTGTGGAAAAAGAATAAAAATTTAAACAGGGAAATGGAATTTTCTGTTTTTCTAATTGGAAGAAAGTATAAATGACCCTCCAAAGTCAGCTGTCCTTGTGTGTATGTAGCATCAGCATTGTTATTGCTTATTCCTGCAGTATGGAAACATATGGCACATTGCAGTGTAGTAGCTGTTGAACAAGCACTTATTGCATTCTCAGCTGAAAAGATCGCTGATTGGTCACCTCTACTTATATTTTGATGAGAAGGCTTCTTTCAGAAAGAAAACCCAACTTTCCATCTTTCTGCACGAAATAAAGTGCATTGCAGTTAAGGTGATTTCTGGCAGGAAGAAGCCAGAAGAAGCATAATGTTCAGATTTTGTCCGTTCTCTGGATTAGCCCCTCTTATTAACTTCAGAATTCACTGGTAACGTGTGCTGTGGCTTTCTGGAGAATTGTTATGGTACCTTACTGCAGAGCTACCTTTATGCTGTCAGTGGTGTGTCAAAGTGTTTGACCTTTTTGTACCACGTGGCAGACGATACTTGTTCAGTAAGTGGTTTTGAAGTATAATTTTGGAAGTATGGGAGGACTGGTGATCTGATTGTTCTAGTCCAGTCACTGCAGCTGAAAACTGTGTTTAGCGGATGTCCTACTCATTAGATACTTATTCTGTTTTAGCTGTGTTACTTTCCTTGTATTGTCTTTGACTAGCATTAGGTGTTTAAACAGATTGTGTTAGGGCTGCTATGCTTTGCTTGAACAAAAGTTCTTTGTCAAATGAGTCTAGGGCTTTCAACTTTATTGTTTGCTTTAAAAAGTGAGTAGAAGATGCAGTTTTCTGTAAGAAATTCATTGTCTAAATAAAATAGGCATCCATTACTTTCATCTCTGAAGATGCTGTGAAATATAATGCCTTGTAATTTAAGTCAAATATCTTCAAAAATGTTATGACTAGTGGTATTGATTTTGTTTGGGGCCAGGGGGAGAGGAGAGGAGGGAAGAGGAGGTTGGGTTTTTTCTCCATAGGCACTAGAGTAAGCTTGTCTGGAAGTTCTCAAGTTAACTGTTTCAAAATCTGTTTCCGGTACCATAGTTCTTCATGATCAGATTGCATCTTACTGTTTCTGCGATTCTGGAGTAAATACTTAGATTTACCCTGAGTTGAGGTAGTGAAAGGAATTTAGCTTTGTCTCAGTTTATCTCAATGAGAGACACGTTCCCTACTAACTTGCTGACGGACCGCTTTTTATTTTTTAGACTGAATGCTTGCTAAATATATACATGCTTACTTCCAGTCATAACAATACACAAATCACACAGTGATATGATTCACGTCTGCTCCTAAAGTGTTGGTGAGGGTTGCTTTGTAAAGTGCAATATGGAGGTCTTTATTTTTGGTTGGGGTTTTTTTGTTTTGTTTTGAGTTCTGTTTTCCTTTGAAGAAAGGTATGGGTGCCACTTCTGGTTCATTGGTAAATCTTTTGCGTCAGCAGATGTCATTTCGTATTGCTTACTTTTAATTGTGAACTGCTGTGGTACGTGTCAGGACATCCTGACTCTGGAAACCATATGGTTTACCAGCCATCTCTTTACAAACTTACTTCCTTTGGACTGAAACCTTGTGTACTCTATAAAGTGAAGAAAGCCATGTACTACTTTACTGGATTGCTGACTTGAATTAAATGTTAGTCTTATGCATTCTCATTGAAAAAATGCTAATTGAGTTGTACTGTAGAAGAATTTTTGTCTGACTTCCTTAAAGGCTTGTTCTGGAGTTGAAAGTTCTAGTAATATGCTGTATTTATCTCTATAAATTCAGCAGAAGGTGAAGCCTTGTAAACCATGATGACCACAGGATCCTGTTCTGATGTGTGTATGACTGTATGTAATGATACTGGGCTGAAGAAGACTTTCTAGAACGTCTGAAAGAGAAACTAATTCTTCTTTATAACTGGGTGGTAGGGTTTTTTTGTGTAGTTGAGTGGACCGACTGTTGAAAATACACCAACCGGAATAAGCAATTTGCTCTTTCCTGTTGTTTTTATATTTTTAATTGTATTTCTAATAGGTATAAAACCACTTACATTCTTGTTGGCACATCTGATTTCAGCATTCTCTGCTTGTGGTTTGCTCTCATTGCTGACTTTTTGCCCTGAATAAATATTTCCCTTTTCAGCTTTTTTTTTTCCCCTTGTGCTTGTTGCTCCAGAAAGTTGTAACGCCTAATGAGTGATATTGATTTGTGTCATCTAAAGTTGGCTTTTGTCAGTCTTGTGTCAAGTTTTCACTAAATCAGAAATCACAGAGAACAAATGTTCAGATGAAAAATATCTATGTTTTTCATAAAGATTTTCACTTCTGTCTTTGGGTTTCCAGTTCTTCTAACTCTTCTACAAAAAAGAAATTTAAATATGTCTCTGCGTGGATGATCTTCAGATCTGTCTACACGTGTAAATTCTTCACTCATATTTCTGAAATCTCCTTTTAAAGAATTCTGGCTGTCAGCTGAACTTAAGCGTAACTAAAAGAAAATGTTTAATCTCGTTCATAAGTCTCTTTTGTTAGTTCCTTTCTTGATCTTCTGGGGTGATACCATCATTCTGCCTTCACTCAGGCAACTCCTTTACTTGAACTCTTAAAAGTTGTGTCTGAATCTTTCAGATTGAGATGTGATTCACAGATAAATATAACCTTGTGTATCAATCCATTCACCTAAAACTCTCATCCAGGCCTTGCTATTTTGTGTATCAGTTAAGTTCAGCTTTGCTTTTTTGACCATGGAAGGAAGAATGCCATCATATCCAACCTTTATACTTCGAGAAGGCTGCTGCAGGCATCACCTAACCCACGACTTGCACCATGTTGTCCTTTTCTTTATCCTGGTAATCTTCCGTAATCTTCTCTTTATCACATGAAATATAAACAAGTTATTTTCAGTTTCAGAGTCTCTTGCTGTCTTGCTCTTGCTGTTATAAACTGCAGTTCCAGACTTCATCACCTGATGAAGAGATGACCAAACATCTTTATGCTTTACTTTTTTTACTGGGGAGGAATTCCTTTATGAGCCACTAAATTATTTTAAAGCTTGCCTTGAAACTTTGCTGTTTATATCTAGAAATACTTAACTGCTGAACCACTCTTGAGCATGTTGAACAGTGTTGTGCTCATGTATCCATATTTGCCTTCATCCCTCTGCTGTCTTTTGGTTTCCTACTGGGATTGTAAATTTCTCTGTGGGAAGGGCTCTCTGTTCTAGAACACATCAGAAGGGTTCCTGATCCATTACTCGGTCTAGTAGGTGAAAAAATAATAGAAGTTATTAAAGTAACAATGGATCAGTGAGATGAGGGGAACTACTGCAAATGTCATGCTTTAAATACTGCTTTTGAATGGTCCTAACGTTTCTATAGTAGTAAGGAGTTTGCACTGTTCTAATGGTGTCAGGCTTGTGTTGTTTTTTGGGTTTTTTTGTTTTTCTTTCTTTTAAAGCTTGCTAGAGCTTTACTTTTGTCCACTCTACCTAAATTAAATGCCTGGTGTGGTTTTGTGTGTATGTGTCAGAGGGAAAAAACAATTATGTGTTTGCTTTGCTGTTTGTGGTGCATGAAAGTCTGTTAGTGTCAACCCTCTTAAGGCAGTGAATTTCTTAATGGTGTAGATCTAGAAATTGATGGAGGGGTCAGCAATAGTGATATAACTTTGAATTTGGAGAGGTGAATGACATAGGATACAAGTTTGGTTCCCACCCCCACCCCAGAGATGGTCAGGACTGCACTTTTTAAAAAGTTGCTACGTTAGTAGGAATAGGAGTTTGCTTTCAACAGTATTGAGATGTTTTTACAGCCTCGTTAGTTACCTCAAAAGAATGTCAAAGTCACAAATATATAATGTGGCGATCTCCAAATGATACCTATAAAACTTCTATACCACATGGACTTAACTTTTACTTAAGTATTTGCATATGTACAGCCTCACACACACGTCTAGAATGTGTCCCTCTACACTTTTTTATCTGAGCATAGATAGCTCAACGCAATAGCCATTTTTGTGCCATTTAAAAACATGATGATTCCAAGTCCATTAAGATGTTATTATCTATTACAATCATGAACTGGAAAACATTGAGTTTATAATGTTTTATTTCCTGGTTTATGATATCTGTTTGTGAGTGACTTGATTTCTGTCTGTTATAGCTAATAACTTTTGAACCATTGGCGACATTCAGATTGTTTTCTTATGTGTAGAGCTCTCAAACTTTAAATTCCTATAGGCTCTAAGAGGTTATATTGTTGGATAGAGGAAAGAGAGAGCCAGCAGATGACAAGGTAAATTGTAAGATCAGTTCTTATTAGACATCTAAACATCCATAGGGAGGTTCATGTGCAACAAACAGATCTGTAAAAAACTACTTCTCTTGGCATTAGTTGCATACTGTGTTTTGATAATATACTCCTTAGCACACAGTAGGCAGGCAAAGACATTCTTACTTTAAAAGCAAAGCCCCAAACTATGTAAGTAAGCTTGTTTGCTGTTTATAGATGTGATGGGATTAAGTTAATTTTTATATCCTTTGACATTAGAAACTATGTTGGGATTTCATGGAATATAAATGAAGTAGGATTTAATTCTTTGTGCCTGGAGGTTAGAGAAGTATGTTTACACCTATTAATTTTAAATTGTCAGATCAGTTTTTGCCCCAACATATTTCTTGTCTTTTACATTCGCTTGTTTTTGCTTACAGGTAAGATTGTGCCAAAACCCAAAGCTTCAACTCAAAAACAGCCCACCTTACATACTTGACATTTTACCAGACACTTATCAACATTTGCGACTTATACTGAGCAAATATGATGACAACCAGAAACTTGCACAACTCAGTGAGAATGAATATTTTAAAATCTACATTGACAGTCTCATGAAAAAATCGAAACGGGCTATAAGACTCTTCAAAGAAGGAAAGGAAAGAATGTATGAGGAGCAGTCACAAGACAGGTAAGTGAAATATTTAAATATGAAGTAGATTGTCTGGATTCTTAACACTGTTTGTCTGCAGCCATTGTGTTTTGACTTTTTTTTAATTATTTAAAGAGCAGAAATATTTATTGTTTGGATTCATTGACCCTGCAGGTCAATTAGTAATTTGCTGGATTTGTTCCACTGTGTGCTCTTATCTGTCACTTTGTGACCTTTAAAACCAAGTGCATTTCCTTCATAAAACATTCATTTCATTGTAATTACTTGTTCACAGAGCCTTACAGTATGTAGTTTTCCTTCTGGCAGAGAGTGAGTGACTGTTACTTGGATTGAGCTTGACCTCCCTACCCCAGTTCTTAAAACTGCGGGAGCCATGATAGATATTGACTTAGAGCTTTCACAAGTGATGAAATGAAGCAGAACAATATTCACATTTTTTAGTTGTTGTGTGATGTTAGCATAAGGTGATGGTAACGTTAGTTTGGTGCTGAGAAGCCTTTTCAGAAACTTAATGGATTCCTGATTTGCAGTGGTTCAGTTCTAATAACAGGGATTAATGTCCACTTTATGCATACTCTTGGTGATGAGTGAAGAGGCTTTTAATATTTGATTTTATTGCCTAGTATTTTAAAAATAATATTTCAAGAACTTCTGTGCAAAATCTGCAGTTTTGTTTTGGGAAGGAGTATAGCAGTTTCGTGGCAGCCAGGCTCTGCTGTGTGTGTTGAATCTTTAAATCTATTCAAATAAAAGGTATGATGCTGATTCCAGAGTTTCTGCTTTTTAAAGGAGATAGTGGGAAATGGGAAATAGAGAGGAAGTGAATGGGGGATTGTATCCTGCCATTCTGCCTGTACCTGAGCTCAGAGGCAGGGTTGTAGAGTAGTTTCAGCTCGTGAAAGTGTTGGTAGAAGCAGTTAAATGTCTGTATATGTTGTAAATGTCACTGCTGTTATGTTTGATTTATACGTATGTTCCTTCCAGATCTTCAGCAATGACTATAGCTTTTCAGTATACTGGGGTAGCCTCCTGTGCTTAATAGGGTGTCTGAAGCTTGCTAAACATCGAAGGAACTTTTTTTTAAAGTATGTGAAGATTGTGCAATTGTGAATATACTTGGAGCGATTTGCCTAAGAGGAGCAGAATACACTGTTTGAACTATTTTAGTGATGAGTAAAGATCTTGATGAATGTTTTTTGTGTTTAAATTCATAAGTATATAAAGGAACGTTTTTCACTGTAGATGCATTCTTACCAGAACCTCTGGAAGAATTGTTCAGCGCTGAGCCTATGGGTTCTTTTTTCATATCCCATTTGTTGTATGTACAGAAGTCATTGTGTTGCAAAGGAAATAAAAACCTTTTATGTTAAGGGAAAATTGACATAAATGGTTGCTTTATGTAAACAGGTTTTATTTTGACTTCCCTATGTTGTATGAAACCCAGATATACTTATGGTTTTACTTACAGTTAGCAATAAATTAAAGCCAGTTCCAGAGTCACTTTTTTTAAAAACAGTTGACTATGTCCTCTTTACAGTCATTCAAACAGTGCCTTCATAACTGTATCTAGTTGCTAGAGTTGCTTGCTTCTTTCCAATTACCCGCTTCATCTCCTGCATAAAGGTAGCAGTGGTGATATAAAGGTGTCTTGTGAAGCAAACAGTTTTTGAAGAAGGTACAGTTAGCATATTTACTGTCATTTATTTGGGCCATTCTTGTGACATGATTGGAGAGAAGGGGTTTTAAAACATAGTAATGAAGTGCACTGAATCACAGTAACTACTTCAGGCTCTCTAAATTTGTATTTCAGAAGCTGACAACTATATTATTTTGCCTGAATGATGGAGTTTGAAGCTTGAGGAAAGGAGCACAATAGAAATGTTTCTGCTGAATTCTGATTGTATGTCAGAATACTTAAACAAACAAAAAGTGTAAGCATTGTTTCAGCAGTTCATGCCATTATAAGTTAAAGTCTACATCTTTGTGACTTCAGTGCACCCTCTTTCATCTACTGGTGATGCGTTATCTGTATGAGTGCCCTAGTTTAAAGTTGAATGAAGGTGTACTGTTTTGCTGAGCCCTATGACTAGGTACCTGTTTGCTCTGCAGTGCTTCAACATACTTAATCACGTTAATTCTTGTTAAATTAATAAAAGAAGCTGTTAATGTTTTTAGCTGCTTTTCTTCCAAATATGCCTTCATTAACCTAAGTATGTTATTTGTTAATGTTATAATGCAAATGTAGGAGTGATCATTTAAATTAAGTGTTTTTGAAAATGCTTATAAAATGACTGTCAAATTGAAGTGCAGTCAATTTAAAAAATGGCAAGCCAAAAGCCTCTCATGTTGACACCTGGCCAGTTTCCGTGGTTTTCAGTCTTACATTTCTGTTTTGTTTTCTGTTAGTGTCTCTGTGGTTTCTGGATAAAAGGTCATCATGAAAAAGAAAACTGGCTACATTTCAAAGCATTATGTATATATATCTGATTGGTATACTTTTAACCCATTAGGGTTACTGAATAATCTTTTCACTTCTCTAGCGATGGTACAATTAGGAACCAGTGACAATATACATGTGATTTTATTTGCCTGATGACACCAAAATTACTCTACTCTGATGAATTTGTCATGAATTTTACTTCTCAAGGATCCTTTGGATGAAACAAGATAGTGTGCCATTATGTACAAACAGCTAAAACAAAAGCTTACACTGTGATGGTGTAGCCTCTCTATCCTGCATTCCATATCAAACACAATAGCTGTTTAAAAGCAGTTGGTGTTGGCATTCTCTGCTTTATAGGATGAGTCTTGCTAAGCAGAGAAAGTATGTCTTACAAGTTTGTATATTGTATATGAATTGCATTTACCTTTTGGGTATGGCATGGAATATAAAATTATGTCATTTCATAGTCCTCTTGCTAAATGAAGTAAGAGATGATGCTCAGTAGATTCTGTGAACTGTACTAAATATGGTCTGTACAGAAGTTTTTCTGTGTATGAAGTAATTTAAAGATTTTTTCTTTTTTGTAACAGGTTTTACTTTTCAAATGTTATTAACACAGGCTTATTAAAATTACTAATTCAGGTACATCTGCTCTTGTTAAAAGGCCTTCTGTGTCTTTGAGGGGTCTGGGATTTTTGGTTTGGGGTTGATTATTTTTTTTCCTTCCCCTCCCCTTGTTGTTTCTTGGGAAGTAGACTAAAGCTGAAAGGCATAATTTCTGTGAGGTCCAAACTTCGTCTTGCTGCATTCCAGAATTATGCATAAAAAAAAAAAAAACCCAGCTTTGTAGACTGGCAGTTTTTTCAGATAAATATGTTAGCCAGGTGTAGAAATCAAGGACGTAAGTTACAATAATAAGACTGGAGGAGGAATAAAGTGGCAGTGGGGAGATAATATTTGGATTCATTGAAGATGCTGGTCTTCAGGTCTAACCCAACCATTTCTTGGTTATGGAGACAAGTGTGAGTTCTCTTGCCCTTACCTGTAAATTGTGTCCTTGGAAGAATATATCTTGATGCAACTTGTTCATTGTCTGTTTCAATATTGCATACCTTCTGCTATATGCCCTTTACATGAGGAGAAGAGGAAAAGTGTAAAACCAGGGTGTATACTTGTTTTTAATAATCTCTCTAATGCAACTTAGTTCAGCCAAAATTACTTGGCTATTTGTTTTTAAGTGGCATTGCAAAAGTGGAAGAGGAAGATAAGATGAATGGACACTTCTTAACTAGTGGGCAGTACAGGTGAAGATGGTAAGAGGAGAACAGCTGAGGTGGTTTTGGGGTTGATAAAGGAAGAGGTGTGCGTGTAGGGAAAGGCAAAGTCAAGGAAGTTCTTCAAGGTGACCAGAAAATCACTCCTATTCCTGTACAGAAAGTCTTGCTGAATTTCTTGCGCATCCCACCATTTGGTGTCTTGATTCAAATTGCATGTTTCTAGATTTTACAGCTTGATTAAGTGTTTTGTTACTGCGGAATTCTTATATTCTCTAGGTCTTCTAGGGAGGTCTTACACCTATGGTTCAAGTGATAGATCTGGTTTTCCTTTGTTACTGTTCATGCTGGTTAGTGGTCTTGAATCAAGTCCCTGAACTGGCACATCAAAGTACACAACATTGTTGGTAGAGACCTTTCTACTGCTGAAATTTCTAGCCCATTCCCTCTTTATTCTGAAAGTACGACTTGATAAGAAGTTACAAGGGTAAGCATCAGGATGGACTTCAGTTATGTCAGCTGCAACTCAGTAACAGCCATTTGTGTATTTCTGTCCTGTGGTAAGTGAGAGGTAGTTTACCCTACTTCTTTGAATTACCTCATCTTGTACCACAACCTTGCTGTTTTATTTACAGGAAGTTAGGAGGTTTATAACTTAGCTTTGTAACTTGTTCGTGTCTCCAGAAAGAGGAGATGCTGTTGATTGAGAGAAGGATAAGGAAAAGTATATTTTGACTTCAGCATGATTTTATTTGGACAAGTTAAGATTGTTTTGGCTGATGGTTTTCTTGTTTGACAAATAGAATGTACAGATTCAGAAAAGGATGTTAATGGCTCTTTTCATAGAGCCACTTTTGGCTATTGGTTAACATCACATAGAGAACTGAGTAATTGTCAGATAGTAGGGATGGCAACCTTCACCAATCCAGGTGATTGGATTTGAAATTGTGATCTTGTGGTGAAAGTTATTGGCTCTTTACAATCCTGTGATTTTTCCCACCTTCCAACCATATTATGTAGTGTTTAGTCCTCAGTAAATTCTGAGCTGAATAGTTAGGCTATACATACCATCTACGTGTTGCCTGGCATGATCTATAAAGCTACATCAACTTCTTTTAGAGATCAAATATATTGACTGTTTTATTCTAATCTTGCTGAAGTTTAGGCAAAGGAAATCTAGTATTTGTCCTTTCCTCGCTTGTATTTATTTACCAGTATTTTTAGAGGGTTCCTTCACTAGGTTTTTAGGAAAAGAAGCCACCTTACTCTGCTTGAAAGGCTTCTGGACTGTCCCTAGAAAAAAGGAGGGCATTTTCTCTTTCGATGTATAACCTATAATACAGTAATTGGGAATGGAGCTTGGCTACAATAAATAGCCTCTAATAAAGAGGCTTCTTCTGAGGAAAATAGAGTGCATGACTGATTGGATGGGGTTCATGGGAGAAGGAAATACAATGAGGTGGGTTTTTTGGTTTTTTTTTTTGGAAGCTTTTATGTTATGGTGAGAGTTTCCACTGTCTTCTCCCCTCCCTGTTCCCTAGATGTGACGTAAAACCAGATGTGAACCAAAACAGCTTTAAGAAACCCTTTGGTGTACCTGAACCGCATGAGTAATTGAGCTTCAGTGCAAATTTAGTGAAGCATAAGCCATTTGCTATTTTTGGTTCTAGTCTAAATTAAACAAGGAGTGTTACAAAACCACACCTTTCAGACAAAGAGACTCCTGTTGCAGAGGGCAGGTGAGAACATGTGGAGGTTACAAATGGTAGGACAGTGTTATGACAGCTTGTTCTCAACATAAATGCAAATGGATTGTGTGACTGCAGTTGCTGTAAGGCAATATTTAAATTTGTAGATGTTTTCGACCATCTTCAGTATTTGGGCGAGAGTATTACCAAATGAGAACAAAGGAAGTATTAGTACCAAAATAACTTAAAAGGCAACAATTTATTCAAATTGCAGAGGAGGACAAGGATTTTAAAACGGCAAAAGATTCTAAATGGAAAAAATAATGGCTTGTGAATTCTTATAATTGATTTAGATACTTGATTCATATCTAGTTGGATACAGGAGGGGTAATATGTGCACTTCATTTGTCTTTTACTTTTTACTCTTATAAAATCACACAGCATTTTCTGTTAGTGCAAGTCTCAAACACCTTGCAGATGATGTGGTGTTGACAGTCACATCTGAGCAGAGCTCAACTGGTTGTGAGGGGATATGCATAGTCTGATCTATTCCTTGTTGCACTTTATATAATTTACACCTATGAAAAGCATATGTAATAATGTTGCCAAATTATGATGCCATAACAGTTATATCCACTTGGTGCAGGTTTGAAAGCTCTCAAAAAAGCACGGAGTTAGGGAAATAGTCCTGCAGACTTTCCATGTCTTATATATTAATTTTCTCTGTGATAAACCTAATGACAGTTCTACTACTAGTATTATACAATACGACTGATGCAGTGTCTATACTAACATAGTTTTCTACGTTGTTCTGTTTCAGCTTTAGAAAGCAATATAGGATGACAAAATGAGCTGGGAAGAATAGGTGGTTTTCTGAAAATACAGTACTCTTGGTCAGAGAGGTTTGGAAATACTCTGATTTGGCAGTGAGGATTCTAGTGCCCATTTCTGCTCTATAATCGCTCAGTTTCTCACATCCTTTCGCCATACTTGTCTGCATGGTCTCTGCAGGGAACAGCTGTGCTTGTGGTTGCCAACTATAAATAGAGCTATGTTCTTAGGTATGGTAAAGCCCAGCTGATCATAGCAAGATAGCAACTTTAGGGTCTTCTTGAAGAATAGACAGCACTGACTCCTGAATTTACTGTGTAGAACGGATGGCTCCTGTAATGGACCTGAAAGGATCTTTCATCATTCACTTTTGAACATGTTGGTTGATTTTTAGAAAACTTGGTCTTTGCTTCTCTGTGTCAGAAGTATTGTGTGCTCCAGTGATTAGGCATTAGTTTTAGGATGCCTTCAACACTAGCCTTTGTGATGGCAGCTACTTACTGTGCAAAAACAAATGCAGAGAAAGCTTTTAGTAGAAAGTGTCCATTTTTATGAAAAGTATGTCTAAATGTATAAGCATATCTAATTTTAATTTCAGGTTATAAAAATAAGTTGTTTCCCTTCCCTACTGTTCTGTGGCATTGTTTTCCATTAAAAATTAGAAAGATGAAAAAATAAAAATCTGCTTTTATTCAATAAAGAAATGAAAAGGAAGTTGGGAATAATCACTTTGAAGTGGTACACTTGCTGTTTAGTTAATAGAAGTCTTTTGCCTGTCTTTGAAAGTAAAGTAAAGCCAGTTTATAAAACCAGATGTTCTGTAGTGATAATCCTTTTATCCAAAGAATGCTTGATGCAAAATCAGGCTAGAAGACATGATTGCTATGTATCTAAACCTATATTAAAGAAGGTTTCATTAACCTGTCCAGAGCGGGAAATAACCTTAGTCTGAAAAGGGGTGAAATGATATGCTTTGATTAACACAGTCAAAGTTTGACTGAGTTCAGAACAAGACAGACAGAATGAGATATTGATGGAGCAGATGATGGATGGAACTATCCAGTTCCGTTCATTGAAATGTCAAGTGCAAGAAAGAGTACTTTGATAATGTCATTAAATTTAAAAAATATTTTATGATCATTTGACATAAATATTTCTCTTCTTATTGTTCTGTTCTTTTCTTCAATATTAATAAAGTTATTTTACTTGAGTCATCTTAAATATGGCACAAAAGAGTAGGATTAAGTTACATACAGGGTACCTTTTGTGCTTGGGGGTTTTTATCAATGGTTGCAGAGGCTCAAGTTAACTTCGTCTTTGCAGATTCTACAGTAGAATGTAAAGTAAATAAAAGAATGTGAAGTAAAATACATACTGAATAATGTATTGACTTTATACTTGCAAAGATCTTGACAGATCAGAAAAATGGTGAACAAATAACTAATTATGTTTGTTCCTTTCAGTAATATTTGATCACAATAATTATGACTTCACTGTTTTTCTGGTATGTCTGATGTAAAGGTAGATTTAACTATTTCTTCCTAGTGTGATGTAACACAATAAACTAAAGGGGAAAACATAAAAGTAGTAGATATGTAAGAAATGTTTTTTGGGATAAATGATGAAAGATTCTAATCAGTGATCAATAATATTAGCCCCAGTTTTGCCTTGCATAATGTAAATGTCTCCTGATAGGGAGGAATACTTAATAATAAGCTATAGAAGTCTTATCAGCTCCTTACTAGTGGTTAAGCTCTCCTCTTGAGCTCACGCTGAAAGCATTGCAGGGTATCTGTTCATACTGATGTGACTGGGAGTGGAGTATAGATTCTCACAGAAAGTAATTGGCATATTGCAGGATTGGATTAGACCCTGGGTATTGGTGGCAGAAAGAAAAAGATCCATGGGCTTGTTTTTGTTTGTAAGTGAGTAAAATAAACGTCTGTTGCAGAGTCTGATTAGTTATATCTAGGGTGCAGTGTTCACCTTTTTCTAGTGTCTGTTGACTAACTTGTTCAAAGAACTGAAACCTACATACTTACTAGAAAATGTGATCACTCCCTAGCTTACATATGTTACATTCTGTAACAAATTCTAGTTTTGCTTACAGTAAGAATAAAGAAACATTTTAATAAGCTTAATTTGTTTCTTTTTTGTGTGTGCCAGGCTTTAGTGATATCCTAAAGGCTTTTGCTAACCTATTTGCCCTGAAAAAACCCCCAGACACCTTAATTGGCTCAATATCAGAAATACTATTGCCTCTTTAAGAGGAGACAAGTTCATTTGTTAGTTCCCACTCTTAAAATAGGACATTTTGGGCAATACTGTTTAAAAAAATGACTGCATGAGAAAAAATTTGCTTTTTGTTACAAGTTAAAGGGCATTAATGCAAGACAGACAAACTTATTAGCATCTGTTTTCAAACTGTTCCAATGGAAAATGGTGCTTAGCCAACAGAATATTCTGTGAACTCATCTCAGAGTTGATTCTGAGTCATGAATGTTTGTCATGGGAAGTATGAAATGCAGGGTGAGTAATAAAACATCTTGTACCTAAGAGCATTTGTAAGAACAATGTTTAATTATTTTTTTTTTTAAAGCATTTGTTAATTGGTGAGACCTTACAGGTGCATATCCAAGAGCTGGCCTTTAATTCTAACTGCTCTGTAGTGGCACAGTGTGTAAAGATGAAGAGAAGCACCTTCAGATTTTTTTGATGTCAACATTTTAAACAGTTTATGGGGCTACAGAGGACGAGTTATTATGTAGCTTTTAAAAATTAAATGGTCGTATTAATAGATTATTTAGGGTTTAATATCAAACTCCTTGCACACTGTTCTTATTTTGGAGAACAGTTAGTTTCGACATAAGAAAAACCAATAACTTCTTTAAAATCAAAGTTTTAAGTTTCGGCAAATATGGTACTTCCATCAGTACACTTAGAGTAGAACTGTGTAAGTTGTATTTAATACTCTATAAATGTTGTGCATGTTTAAGGAAGATATAATGCAACAAAGGGAATGCGCCCAGGGAAGTTGTGGATGCCCCATCCCTGGAAGTGTTCAAGGCCAGGCTGGATGGGGCTTTGAGCAACCTGCTCTAGTGGGAGGTGTCCCTGCCCATGGCAGGGGGGTTGGAACTCAATGATCTTTAAGGTCCCCTCCAACTCTAACCATTTTATGATTCTATGAAATAGAGCCTGAAAACATTTCTGTTTGTTGTCGTTCAAATATACACCCTGTTGTGAAAAATCTGAAGTGAAGGTTGATGTCACAGACCTTGAACCTGTGTTCCAACTATTATTTATCATTAAAAGTGATGACAATCTCCGTTAAGAACATCTGCTCACCTAATATACCAGCAATGAAAGAGATGTCTGTGTTAAAACTTACCTTGTTTTTCTCTTTTTTTCCCAAGTGTTTGTTTTTAAAATATTAGAAAAAAATCCTAGTGTTTTTGTAATGAAATATTGTCCTTACTTTCAGCTCTGAAATACTAAAATATGAAAAGTACATATTTGATTGCTAGCTCATCTGAATAATGCCACATGGGCCATAATTAATAGGCTGTATTAGTATTTTTGTTAGAACAGAGAGTTTGGATACCTATGCTTTATTTCTAGTTAGGTTACTTTGGTTACCTTAGTCATCGGGTCATCTATGTCTGTTAAGTATTATGCCATAAATTCACAGTGCAGCATTTCCAGGTTTTCCTACAATAAATAGTAGTATTTAGGGTTCTACGCTTTTGACTGTAGTACCAGAGTAACGGTGGATAACAGAAGCGCTGATAAAGGCTTGTGTCTGTTCTAACTTCATATGAGTTTTTAGTCCACTTCGTAACTGCATCTTACTGACAGCTCATTCCCAGTGGCCAATGCTTCAGTGTTTTTACAACTTAATGATACATGTTCTGTGCTGCAATTGGGGAAAATACAGAAAATGTGGCATATATAGCCAATTTTTTTTTGTCTGAGGAAGCCATATGTCAGCAGGCTGAAATCCTTTCCCCCGTACTCTTTTTAAATGGACGTCTTCAGGATAGCAGACTGGAAGGCTATATTGCATTTTATTTTTCAAAACTCTGCATATCCTTTTTTACTCCATAATTCATGGCTGTGTAGCAAATACACAAAGATTCAAAGCAAAAAAAAGTACGTAACATCCTGTTCATGTGTTTCCTTTTACTGTTAATCCCCATAATTAATGCCCTATGAGGAATGGGGCTCTAATGACTTACAGAGCACAGTAATGTAAAAAGACAGTGCTCATCTGGGAGGTGTCCATTAGTATGGATCACTGGTGACCCAGTTGGTACACAGCTGTCCTCCAGTCTATGCATATGTGGTTTCATTAACTACACGCATATCTGTCTGACAGGCCGGTAATGATTATCTAAAAGGAACCTTGCCTTATGAAATTGTCTATGTGCCACTGAGAGTAGTTTGTTTTCTCTCATTTTTTCTGCTTTGATTGGGAGGAAACAACCAGCTGAGGGAAGCTGTTCGGTGAGGGTGAGGATCATAGGTCCCAGCAGTCACTTTGAAATAATCATTAATGAAGCCCAATGCCAGGAAGACATGTTTGAACACAACATAGCAGTTTTTTAGTGACTTAAAGGAAGCATCCATACAAAATGCTCTTCTGAAAGGGCTAAGGGTTTTTAAGTTTTCATTTGTTTGTGCTGTATGAATTTAGCATTACTAATGCTAAGCTGTAATGAGCAACATAAAAGATAAACATAGCTTGTTAGAATATGAAAATATATTTTTAAATGGACTTAGAGGACAGACTGTTGGATGTTTGTTTTAAAAAGCAGTCCTTTATTAAATCCGTGATTTCTAGGAATGCAGTTTGTTATTGGGGTGGATGACTGAAAGGAGTTTTGACATAAGTACTTGAAACCTGTAAGCACGACCCACCCAGCTACTGGAAAGGTGATAGCTGAGGAAGAAATGGATGACTAAAATATTAGAGAAATAAATTAGCTGATATTTACTCAACATAAAGCAACAAAAGGGCAACACCCACCTCCTAGTAACTGTCGTAACATGGTAAAAATATCTAGTGGCTAAATCCTTCCAATATAATGGAACAGAAGAATCATATCTGTTACAGCAGTTTGAGGCCAAATTTATGAACAGCTGTGAGGGACAAAAAAAGAAGTGTAAATGTACTGTTCCTCTGTTTATTTGTACTTCTTTTTCAGGGAATCCTCTACTCTGCAGCAAGTCTTTCCAAGGCAATCTTTTCCTTAGGCAATTACTTGTTCACACTTGTTTTAAGCCTATTGGGGAGTTCTAGCTGCCTTGTGCTTGATGTGCATAAATAAACTGGGAGGCAGGGGGGGAGGGGGCACACAGAGGACAACGACAAGTCAGCCTTACAGCGAAATCAGCTGACAGCTGTGAAGACATTGTTTAGGTTGTGGATATCCACGGAGCTGGTATTTAAGATACCTGTCATCCTTCTGTACCCTTGTGGAACACCAGTTCCATATATGCCAGCCATTTGCTGTATAAACAGGAGGCAGAGTATTTGTCACTGGAACTTTGTGTGTCAGTTAGAGTTGACAAGAGAAGAAATATAAAATTTCTCAAAGGACATGTCATGTTGTACTTTACCCTGTACATTTATGCCTGGAAGCTCCTACAGCTTTCCTGTGTGGCGGCATTCTTCTTTGTTTTTGTTTTTAAAAACTTGCTAAGATAAGAATCTGGTGTGAAAGAAAATGGAAAGGTAATGCTGATTTTAGTACAACTACCATGTACTCTTCCTGGATTTTCAGTTTGTTTTATGTAGCAGCAGATGGTCCATCTATTGTTTCATTATTCTTCTGGGAGTCTGAGCCTCTAAAGTGGGTGTGTGCTTTAGCAAAAAAAGGACAACTAAAATAAGTCTTTTTGTAGTGGATGCAGATTCATTGAACTATGTTGATGACTTCAAAAATTCTAGCTCTTAAGATTTGTTTTTATTTAAATGCTTAATATTGTGTCTAAGTTCTGTCAACAAGGTGTTGGGTTTTTTTGTTGTTGAAGTATCAAGGGTAGTTTTGATTCAAAAGCATTGTTAACCGTCATAAGTGCTGTTTTGTGGAACAGCATAATTTTACCATATGCCTTGGGTTTCGTTTGAGATACTATGAATAAGCAGGATGAGTGCTTTCAAAGAGGCATTCCTGCTGTCCCACATCAACCATGTGGGCTTTCAGTTAAGCTTCCCAGGAAGACAGCAACATATGTGTACACAATGTGTGTATTATATTGGCGCCCACTCACAGTGTTAAAGATGTGTCAGCATTTCCAGAATAATTCCCTATTTTAAGAGCCTTGTTTTAGCCTGCATATGAAAGTTGGCTCTGTGTTGGAACTCTACACACAGCCTCAGTCATCGTAGTTTTCAAGTGTGAATTTTTGCCAGGTGAACATAAGCTGAGTTAAATTAATGTATGCAAATTGAATGGAAGATCTCTGGAGGCATGGTACACTCTTCTTACTTTTTTAACTCTGAAGCAGTATCTTATCATTAAGTGAACTGAATCTATAATGGATGCTACTATTTTTGAAGAATTTTAAGAGTTTTTTAGTAAAAGAAGGTGGCCTTGCACTTGGTGTTGTGACTGTTGCCTAGTCTAAAAAGTGATGATGTTTTTCTAATAATTACGTTTGAGTATGAGGAACTTCCAGTTTCACTGAGTTTCAGCTGATTGAGGTTCTTTGTCACTGCAATTGTCTAGAGTTAATTGATGTCTCCCTTACATATCAAATTAGTCTTTTTTTATATACTGAGAAATGGGGTGAGTCTGTAGCAGGTTTCCTTGTATTTAAACCGTATTTCCCCCAAGTTATAACATTTTCTTGATAGAAGCCTTTCTCTAATCCAGAAGCCATCTTGTTTAATACATGCAGCAGGGTAAACTGTGTGGCAGGACATGCTGATTCTCTAGTATGTGGGTGGCTGTGTAGGAGCAGAGTTCAGATTGGATTTTGAAACCACCGGACTTCTAACATTTAGCTTATGCACTTAAACAATAACTTGCAACTATAGTTTCGAAAACTACATCCTATAATCAAAATGTTGTTGTCCTGTAAGCCTGGGATTTACTTATGTGTGATTATAATTGCTGAGCAGCAGTTCTGTTTTGAACGAATATGGTTTCAGCCCTGTTTGGTTGAATGCCATCTAAAAACCTCCATCTAAATGGCAAATGGTTTTCTAAGTAGGCCTGTGCTTGAGCAACAGCAGGCCAACTAGACAAGCATGCGGTTTGGAGATAAGCAAATCAAGGCTCTTCCACGTTTGGAAATCCGAGTTGAGAACTGACACCCTTGGAAAGAGCTCCTCTATACATCCCTGATAGGAAAGGTGGGTGAGCGGGACATTCCTGTAAAAACAGTTTGTCGTGCAGCTCTACTGGCTGTGTTAGGACACCCAGATAGGTGGTCCCACGTTTCTGCAGTGGTAGATTATCCTTCTAATTGTTGTTTTATATGGAATGAATCCTATTCATTGTTTGCTTGAACCTCTTGAGAGGAACTAAATGTGCAATATATCTGTTAATTTGCATAGTGACAGCAAATATGCAAATTTCTGAGTTTTTATTTAGTTTTTGTGCCTCCCTTAGGAAACACCAATAAATATTGATACCCATTGTAAAGGAATATCAAATCAACAGCAACATGAGATTTCCTGTTTCTGTTCTGAACCCCCTGTTAACACAGTCCCACCAGCCAACAGAAAAAAATCCCCACAAACTTCAGAGAATCTTCTGGAACCTGAAACTTTGCCTACAAAGAACAATCAGCCCAGATGTTGCAAGATGTTTAGCCTCCTCCATGAGCCAGAGAGAATAAAACCTAAGCAAACAGTACTGTAAGCTTTTAGCCCTTTTTTGGGGTGGGTGGAGGTTGCAGGGGGAAGAATGGTCTGGGTGATGACCTGGACATAATCAGGTAGCCGTAGACCTCATGGCACATTAATGTGTTGGGTACACAATCTGACTGCCTTTCTGGTTAGATGAATCACTGTAGTCTGTGTTACTTTTGATGTTAGTCCAAGAAAATTGTGTGGCTGTAATGTAGTCTGGATTCACTGAGGCATTAGGTCTTGTATAAAGCTCTCAGAGTGCGAAAAATAGGCATAGATGGTCAGCAAATACTGTGTCCTGCAGTATACACCTTTGCAGGATGATGGTCATAAGTGTCGTTGGAAGACTCGGGTAGTCTGTGTCCTAATTTTCTCCAGCTGCAAAATGTGATTATTTGCTTAACTTATTCATGTTTGGAAGTGCTGCTATCTTTTTAAAGTTGTACTGCACTGATGTCTTGAGTAAATTCCTATGTCTGATGCTCATGCTCATATTTACATGTTTCTTCTGAATGCTCCACAGCAAAGATGGAAGCAACTTGCAGTAGCCTCGACAAAATCAAAATTTCTTTTAGGCCTCTATTCTTTAAAGTACCATCTAATAATATTGGAACAGTGATGGATGCGTATGCAAGTCAGACTGTGTTTGAAAAGATTCTGGGAGTTTAAAAGTTATTTAAAATTCATATAGATTTGATTCTGCTTAAGAAACTGTACTCAATAACCTACTGGTTTTGTGTATCTTTCTGGCATTTTTCATAAAGACCATACATTTTTCTGGATTTAGTATTACAAAAATACTTTTTTATTTGTAACAGCATACTCCATTCAAGTGTAACTAGCTGGATAGTAAAATGCATACTCATCATGATAACAAAAAAAAAATTGTTCAAGTAGACCTGCATTAGTTGTATTTCTTATTTTCCTACTACTTTAATGTCTATAGAGTCCTTCATGCCCTGGAGCTCCCATTGTAATACTTCTGCCTCACTTTCGTGATTGGCCTTCCCTCCTCACCACTGTGTTGCTAAAATGTCCCCAGGGTTTCTTTTTCTACAAGGCTTGATTCTCCTGTGAATTTAGGATGAATGTATGGCCCCCTGGGGAGGAAAAATAATAGTCAGCAAATACAACTGTTCATGACTGCAGCATTATAAGGTAGTTTTACACTGGCAGTTGAGATTTTACATAGTCTTATCTTAAAATGGAGAGAAATAGGTAGTACTAATGCCGTCCCATCAAGGACTATTCAATCAATCACATGCATTTAAATAGATACTCTTTCATCTTTGAGTAATTACAATACATTTCTATTTTGCTAATCCGGCAAGTGTTCACCAGACCTTCACAGAAAGCTTACTTTATTCTTTTTGATGTCATTAATATTTGAGTGGCAGTTTTATTTGTATAGTACTTTACCTCTTCAAAGTGGTGTTGCGAAGGGTGGTTAGATTTTTATGTTCAGACAGATTTATTTTTAAACAACTGCACTTTAGCTTTTTAACAGATACTTGATTGCGCTTGGAGTTTTGCTTTGCTTCTCAATTCAATGTGTGCCCTGTCTAGTGTAATTTGTTTGAAGAAATCTGCAAATGAACTACTAGGGATATCTACTTGATGCAGCCTAAGTTTGTGCTTTCCAAATTAAATAGCAGAAACTTTTTCTCGCTGTTCTGGTCTTAAGAAAATATTCGTTAAGATATTAAAGCTACAAATTGATTTGAAATCCTATTTGTGAAGTGTGGGACAAAGCAACACCATGGAGATGAGCGCTAAAAGAAGACCAATTTACTTCTACCCTTCCATAAGTAGGTGGACAGGATTTGATGCAGTCAGAATTGGGATATATTACATTTGGCTTTGTGCTGCTCTTGTGAGTAACAATTTTAAAAGGTGTTAGGTATGGCCAGAAAGGGTCAGAGCATAAAAGCTTGCAGGGGAGGAGTGAAGGAGGGGGAAAATACACAAAGTCCCAACTGACCCACACTTGAATCTGGTAACTTTGTGGCCTGTGACTTTTTGGCAAAAACAGTAAATATGCACAGCATTATATGTTTCTTGTTATAAGGTTATGTGTTTCTTGTTATAAGGTTATGTGTTTCTTGTTATAAGGTTATGTGTTTCTTGTTATAAGGTTATGTGTTTCTTGTTATAAGGTTATATGTGTAGTAGCCTATGATCATTTATTTAGCTTGTATAAAAGCAAGCAACTCCACAGATTCCCTTCTCTCTGAATCTCCTTTTAGGGATAGAGGCTCAGTCATTTAGAATACTTTATCAAATTTATTGACAGAGTTCACAAGGAGAACACACAAAAGTCTGTCTGTGTGACTGGACATGTCTTAATTTCCCCTTGCTATATGTGACCTCAGTGTTTTGTTACTGAAAAATTAACATTCATAGTCAATAGCTCTCTCCAAGGAGTGTTTCACAGCCTGTAACTTAATTTGATTCCGTTTGGTTATAATCTGGAATTTGTGGGTAAATTGGAGACCGAACTAAGTTTATCCACATCTGTAAGTCAAAGCTAGCTGAAGGGTTTGACTATTCTTCACGGTGAAGAACTAAGTAAGATTTATTAGACAGCTGAGCGTCTATTAAAATCTAATTTACTCACCAGTAAAGTTCTGTTTTGTCATGTGTTCTTTTTTAACTTAAATGAAGTGGCATAACTGAAGTACTTTGGTTTCATTTTCTCTGACCCACACCACAAGTTTTAAGTGGAGTGCTGGGCAATGGTTGTCCAGAAATCTTCTGAACAGTGAGATCCTGGTCATCTGAACTGCTGCCTCTGCTGCTCCCGCGGTCATTCTGTCCAATAATAAGTTTATATGAGGAATTAGTTTATACATATCAGTTACATATGTGTTGTCATGTCCCTGTCTAAAACTTGATGAAAGATACATGCAGAACTGTTTCTTAAATAGTATTTTTAAAAATTGTTGCATTTTATTTCTGAAAGTAGACACATGATCATATCTAATAACGTCCAACGTGTAGAGAAGGATTCTGAAGCATTTGATTCCTACCCTCAGACCCAAGTGATTGATATATGTTGTACAAAGGCCCACCTGTTAGTGTTATGTGTGAAGTAAGAAGAAGTGCGATTTTGACCATATTCCTAGCTTTTAAACAGTATTTAATTCTTAAATCTAAAAGCATTTCTGTGGGTTTGTTTTTTTTTTTTCAACTGGACATTGTGGAAATTGATATACAGAGAGGTGTGAAAGTAATTTTCCTAGAACTATGTAGCTTTTTCATTGCAGTGCCAGGAAGCGTCTACATCTTCAGACTCCTGCTTCAATTTCTGTTTTACTGTGTCACACGAAAGATTTTGCTGCTTCCATATTTTAGTTGGAAAGGGGAGGATACATAAGAAGATATTTGACTTTATTGAACACTTATCTGATTGAGGGATTTGCTGTAAGACCAGGACAGTCTTTCTTGGAGGAGCTAATTAGGGCAGATTTTATTTTCATGTGGCTGGTCTCCAAGCTGGACTAAAAACTCTTTAGACGTTGCCTGGCATCATCCATACACATAGTGGATATAGAGAATGACCGTAGAACCACAGTACATAACTAAATTTCCACAAAAAGTTGTATTTTTCTGGTTTTGTTTCTTGAACAGAGCAAGAGTAAGTGGACTTAATCAGTCATAAGCATTTGGTTTTTAACTGCTTGAAAGCAGGAGGATAAGCTTAGTATCTGCTACAGTAAGTGGAAATAGGGCATTTTGGAGTTAATGAAATGTAGTCGAGGTAAGATACAATGTTTTGTGACAGCATGTTAAAAAGGTGCCAGGTTGAGCAATAGGCATTAATGACTCATTCATGATTAAACCTATAATCATACTACTGCTCTTGTATCTGAGTATTCAAATGTCTGTGAGGAGGGAGTGAAGGTTTTAAAACTAAAATGAGCAGGGACTGATTTTTTTTTTTTAATGGTGTAACTTATTTCCCAAGGTCACACTGAATTTTGTCTTCAGCAGTACGGAATGAAGAAATGATGTTCTCAAAAATGATCTTGCGCTAATAACAGAAACGGTTCTCCCCACGTCGGCCGTTGTTGCTGTGCCTGCCTGAGTGTAGGGAATGCCGCAGCGTCTCACGTTGAGTGTCTCCATTTTCAGTGGAGAAATGTCCCCAAATGGACCGCAGTTCCTGAACAGATAGTACTTAGGGACGGGATATACAGAAGCTAGTTTCAAACTTTGATTCGCACAGGTTGTGAACAGAATCTCATGGGAATCTTACTCATCTTTGACTCCTTTTTGAGTTGATAATAATTTAGTCACCTTTCTGTAATGGAAATTCAGTCTCTTTCTGAAAAAGAAATTTTTGTTAGTGTTGCAGAGGCAATTCTTCAATTTTACATCTTGTCAGACTTGCATTTCCAGTGGACTTGCTGATATTAGGACTTACATAACTGAGAATTACAGAGTGGCTGAAATTGGGTGGGACCTCCAGAGACCATCTGCTTTAGGCCCTCTGCTCAAGCAGGGCCACCTGCAGCCAGTTGCCCAGGGACTGGGAGCAAGGGAAGAATGAAGAGTAAGAAAGAAGAAAAAGAAAAGAAAGAGAGAAAACAAATTAATTTTTTCCTTCCAAGTTTGCGGGAAGGCCCATCTCCTACCTTTTCTTTTGGTTCTTACAGGGAGCAGTCATAGCTATGTATAAATAACTGTCCTCAAATATTATCTATTTTGATGTTGTAGCAGCTGGCATCAAATAGAAGATTTTTTTTTTTTTTTATAGGCTCTGGTTTCAGTTTAACACGTACTGAGTATGTATCACATAGACTCATGTGAGTGAAGTTAACAGGATGTCATCTATTGATAACAGAGATTTCCTGTCGTCTTCCCCCAGTCTTCCCCCCACCTCCTTTTTTCTTTTTTTTTTTCTTTTTTTTTTTTTTTCCTGTGGAGAGGTTGGGGGTGGGAGAAGATCTGATGCTGACTTCACTGAACGATGATCCACTGCATGTGTTTAATAGACACCAGCTGGATGATAGTAGCCCTGAAAACACAGACTGGGTAAAGTTCACCTAACTGTACGGAGAAATTCAGACCTCGGTTTCAAATGACTGGAGAGGAAACCTCCCAGCAATCTTTAGTTTGGGTAATGTGACTTATGAGAAGTGAGAGATGTTGGAACAGAAAAAACTTAGTAGGGGAGAAGATGTATTGAAAAAATAGTCCCTGGTGATGAGCAAGTAGCTCAGGCAGCATGACTTTTGTTCAGTCTTTAAGCTGTAAAAGTTGTTTTTCTCTCAAAATTCCGTTTTGGGAAGAAGGCAGCTAGCATATTGCAAGGTTACTTGATTTTGTCTGCTAATTTAGATGTGTGTTTCATACACAAAGGTATGCGCAGTTGAGCTGCAAGGAAACGGTTTGTAGATGGAAGACCAAAGCCATATAAAAAATTATATAAATAGGTAAAATTCAATAATACAATTTTGGTTTTTTTCAGCTGTGCTGTGGGCACAGACTATTGGGACTGCTTAGTCCAAAATCAGCCTATGGCTTTCAAAATAAAGAACAGAGCAAGATCTTTGAGATATAGTAACATGGCTTTCTCACCCTTAGTTTGAATAAGGAATAAACATGGAAGTAACCTGTGGTTTAGATGTGTTTCAAGAGAGAGCATTGTTAATAAAATTTAGATGTATGTAAGAAAAGGTAGAGTTACAGAAAGTTGGAAGAAATCCTGTGGCATGTCATGGAAAGGTATGTTTGAAAACGGTAGAGCTCTGACTATGGTAATATTGCCTGTAAGTCCTTCATTGTGGGGCCTGTCCACATTGAAGGTGAAGGTAGCCCTTAATAAGGCTGTATTTCAAAACTCATCAGCCATGCAGATTTTTAAGCTGCAGGATTTAGTTATGCTTGGAAGAGCAGAATGTAAATTTGCTAGACTATAAATACAATACAGTGAGAGACTGGCATTTTAAAACTCAGGATTTATTCTAATGTGTAAGACAGGCTTATTTTCTTGAAAAGCCTTTAATGAAAGCAAACAAGTCTCAAGTTCGCGTGTGCTTTTACTGATTTGAAATAACTCAAAAGATGTTGTTGACCAGTCCTGTGTTGCCATCTTTTCTCCCAGAAGTCTAGTTTTTCATGCTGTGTTCTGAAGGGAAGTATATAAATCCTCAGTGAGGAAAGGTGATTAGTGAGGACCAGTTACCTGAGGAGCCGCTCTATTTATGCCGGCTGACATAAGAAGTGATTGCAGTCAACTAGATTACGAACAGTGAGATTGTAGCCCTGTGATGCAATTCATATTTGCGAGTTTGTTAGTAAGATGTGTATTTGTCAGGAAAATACTGAAAAGCTGGCTTTGAATTTAGGCAAGCACATCTGGATGTCAATTTCTGAGATACTTCTCTACCACTATGAGTCATATTTTGTGAGCCTATTTAATATGGCAAGTATTGTAACTCCTTGGGGTTTTGGTCCTCTACTGACTTTGTCTCTTTCTATTTGCTATAAGGTGTTCTTAATCTCTGACCAATATTTGGAGATGCTGCTATGATATAAGTGTGCACTTTTGCTATTTGTGCTTGGGTACCTGCCAGATATGTGTCTAGTTAAGGTCTCTACATGCAAACATTTTCTTAATATGCCTGCTCATGGTAGGGGTTGTCTGTATGCACATGTATAGTTGTCTGACAAATTTACCACATTTAAAATTTTAAAGCAAATGGATAGAAGTCTCTTTGGACAAGTAATGCATGTGTGGAGAACTAAGTGTTTTCCAAAGGAGAATGTATAATTTTGAATCAGGTTCCTCTGTAGATATTTGGTTTTGGTGGTTATAAAAATGAATACAGTGCTTCTAGACCACCTTAAAAGTTGCTTTGAGTTGACATGCGTGAAGCCTTTGCAAGTCTACATAGGAATAAAGCATCTTAGTTTAAGTTTTCTATTAAAAAAAAAAAGAAAAAATTCCACAGTACACTAGCATCTGAAGATAGTTAAAATCTCAAATGTAAATGTTCTGTTTATTTTGTTTCATTTCCATAAAATATAAAGTTTTGAATCACATGTGTAACTTCTGCCAATGAAAAGCTTTATTATTTTGAGTATTCATGACTCTCAATCTGTAGCTACTATTGAATTCATTTTTATATTCTAATCTTTAAAAATGTATGCATCTCTGTTCCTTCTTATCATAGTATTATTTTTCCTTTTTTGACTGTTATGTCTATGGTATTCAAAGTAAGCTGTTCTGTATGGTGAAATAATGTTTAAGCCCCTATGATGAAATGTAACTCCTCTAGTAATAGCATGCAGTTCTAGTTTCATCCTTTTTTAACTTGGAGACTTCAGTATATTAGCACATCTGAATGACTTTGAAACTTTTAGTGGTTACTTTAATACAGCTATCTCTTTCTTGAAAATTTCTTATGGTTCAGTAACTAGAGGATTTTATTGCCACTGCAGGTCCCCGAACACTTTGCTTTTTTTCAATCAGTAGCTCCTTCGCTGAATTTACTTGCTGTCTGAGCTATGCAAGGAATCATTATGATCGTTTCTAGAACAGCCTTCTGAAAGGGCTTTCCACATAGGCTACAAGAAGCGGGCCAGTCTCATAAGCAGGCTGTGAGGGAAACCATGCCTTAGAACATAAGGAAAATTAAAACCGGGAGGAGTGATCTGCATCTGGCAGCACCATCCCCGCTCTCTGGAGCTAGAGGCTGTGGGAGCGGAGGTGCTGCCACTGAAGGGCTGGTTCAGCACCCACAGCTGCAGGAAGGCTGCATCTGCGTCTCCCTGAGGTGGTTTTACCTGTCATCCTAGCATCCTCTGGAGCATCTCCACAAGTGTTTACCTTAAACTCATGCTTATTGCATTTTTACTGTTTATTATACTTTGAGGGCAAATGGTTTGCCATTAATGTTATAGGCTATGAAAGGCATATAGTCAGTTTATAGAAATCCATAACAGCTATGCCCTTCAGACTAGAGAGAAGGCCAGCTTTCAGGAAACTGGAAAGTCTGCTTTGTAGACTTGAAAGTTATGCCAACCAGGAGCACAGAGCAAGTCAGTTCAACAACTTATACCGTCAGAGAGGTCACACAACTCAAAGAATGACTGTCCTCCAGCTTCTGCTGAAAATAGTAGGCAGGTTTGTACTTCGCTGTAACAGCTGTTCATCTCTATGTATAGTGCCAGTAAAAAGAAATATTTGTCATGGTCTGCTTCCTCCCTGTGAGATGTTTGGATGAATTCTGCTAGCACAGCAGTCTGAACTACATTTCAATTACAGTTGATTAAATCTTGCCTTGACAGGGGCAGCCCTTTATTGAGCTGTTACTGAGTATGTGCTGAGCAGGAGCCCCTCGACAGTTCCAAACTTCCTCTCCCCCAGCAGACCTGCAAGACAAAAGTCAATGGACTGCAGTGTACAGCAAGATATTCAAGGGTGCTATTGCATTACAGAAGGCTTGTACAGGGAGGAATTTTGTAGGTTTCTAAGTGTTTTTAAAGAGATGTTTAAGCTTAAATTAGTAAAACACCTCTGTAAGACTTTTAAGTGAATTTTTACGCTTGCCAACTGTAGTATAAAACTTTATAAGCTGTGAAAGTCTAACCTTTGACTCCTCCTTTCACTTCTAGAACAGCTATCTGTGTCTGCAAAGCTGATTTGTTTTCGTTTGTGTCTATAAGGAAGTGTTACTGGAACTCTATGACTGTATCCTGAATATGGTCCAGTCAGGATCTTTGTGTCCTCGCCTGACTAGCATATTGTTCTAGGCATCAGACACATAAATAACCAGTTGAGTCTTTATATATACAGGCGGTCACTTCCAAAAGGGATGCCACTGGTTTGCTTTTAAAGTTAAGTGTTAAAAGCAAGTAAGACTTTTTGGAAATTGAGATACCCATTATATGACACACTGATAAAAACTGAGCTATTCATTTAATTGAGAATATGCAGTTTATAATAGTAAATGACAGTCAAAGTGAACTGGGGCTTTTTGGTATAATTAACTTTCCATATGGAAACAGTGATTAAAAGTTGCTACATTGGTCTTACTTTGCTCTGGTATTCTTCTATACTCTTCCCCTGCTCTCCAATTTTTGATATAATTGAGTATGTGTATTTTGAGACCTCTACCAAATGTTTCTCACAGTAACCTGGTATCTTTACATGATGACCTAAAATACCAATAGGTTTTTGTACCCTGTAAAATTAAGGATAAACTTCTTGGTATTGCATCAGTTTTGTTCTTAGATTACTGTCAGAGTGCGATACTAGTAATCATGCATTTATTCATAGAATTAAGGAGTCATACGATTCTTTATGTAATTAATATTTATGTTGAATCAAGTCTGTAAAATAAGAAAAGATCACAGAATTGTAGAATTACATAATGGTTGAGATTCGAAGGGACCTCTGGAGGTCATCTGGTGCAACCCCCCTGCTCAAGCAGGGCCACCCACACCCAGTTACCCAGGTCCATGGCCAGACAGCTTTTGAATATCTCCAGGGATGGAGACTCTACCACCTCTCTGAGCAACTTGTGCCAGTGCTTGGTAACCCTCACAGGAAAAACAGTGTTTCTTAATGTTCAGAGGGAACCTCCTTTGTTTCAGTTTGTGCCTGTTGCCTCTGGACCTGTCACTGGGCACCACTGAAAATAGCCTGGCTCTGTCCTCTTTGCGCCTTTTCTTTGGTTATTTTTAACCATTGATGGGATCCCCCCCGAGCCTTCTCTTTTCTAGGCTAAATAATCGTGTCTTGCATGTGAAATGATCCAGTCCCTTCCTTATCTTTGTTGTCCTTTGCTGGAATTTCTCTGGTAGCTCCATATCTCTCTTGTACTGGGGAGACTGGACCCAGTACTCCAGCTGTGGCCTCACAAATGCTGAGTAGAGGGGAAGAATCACCTCCCTTCACCTCTAATGCAGCACAGTGTACCGTTAGCCCTCTTTGCTGCAAGGCATGTTCCTGGCTTGTGTTCAACTTGGTGTCCTCCAAGATCCCCATGCCCTTTTTTGCAAAGCTCCTTTTCAGCTGGGTAGCTCCCAGCATGTAGTGCTGCACGAGGAAATTTCTCCTCAGGTGCAGGACCTTGCATTTCTCCTTGTTGAACTACCTGAAGTTCCTGTCAGCCCATTTCTCCAGCCTGTTGAGAATCTCTGGATGGTAGCACAATCCTCTGGTGTATCAGTTGCTCCTCCCAGTTTTGTATCATCTGCAGATTTGCTGAGGGTGCATCTTTGTTTGGAAGTCTTTGGGGCTTCCTGTTATGGTTTGTACAGAGCCTAACAAACAAAGTCCTTGGTTTTGATTGGGGCCTCTCTGTGCTACATTAACAGAAATAATAACTTCTGCAGAAAACAAAAACAAAGGTAAGTAAAAACATTTATGTTCCATGAAACCTACTGCTAGTCATACTGCTAGTAACTGGAACTAGCCAACCTAAGAAATCTTTTTTGCTAAAACAGGCTTATAAAGTAAAACTTACAGTGATACAGGAACTGCACTGGACGTACAAAGTAGTCTCAGATATTTCCCAAAGTATTTCCAATTTATTCAGGGAAACATTTTTTTGGAGTTGGCCACTAAATAGACTATTTTTTTTTTGTGATAGGGTTCTTTCTGAACACTCCTTTGCTACTCTGTCCCTTTCTGAGTTGTTTTACAGTGAGTGAAATTTCTTAAAGCATTTAATTTTGTTTTGGCTTTCTACACTAGAATGTTGTCTAACAAATCTTTTAAGAAAGACATGCATTTATAATAGAAAAGTACAGCTACTTGCAGTTTCTGTAAATGTGTTATTTTTGATGAGTCAAGCAAAAACATTATTCAGTTAAAATGAGGATTGTTTTTAACTCAAAGTTGGACATTGTCATTTGAGGAATATGAGTTATGTCCATGGCTTGAAGCAGAAGCACTGAATGGAAGAGCCAAACTTAGAAGTTGGAACTCTTAAGTACAGTGGACTGGCTTGTCAGGCCTTCTTTAAGGTTATGCTAATATATCAAAATTAAAAGCACTAATATTGAAATAGGAGAAAAACTTTTTTTTGGTTATTGCCTTTCTCTATAGGAAGGACACAGTTTCAGGATACCACCTTGTGACTCAATTTTAAGTAAAGAGGTGGTCTTGAGCTCAAAATATTCAGTTGACATTTAAGACAATGGCAGTAAATTATTTCTTTTTTAGTGTGATGTTATCTTTTTGTTGACTATAGTCTAACCTGTAATGTAGTTGAAATACTTTTCTATTTCTGTTAATTTTCACAAATACAGCCCTGCAAAGCCTGCTTTTACTCTGCTTTATAGATTCTGTGCCAGTATAATGTGAATTTTAAAACATGCTAGAACCACTGAAGTTATGGTACCAAGTATTTGAAAGTTAAGAAAAACAAGGATTGCTTCCTTAGTTGGCCATATGTATTTGGTACAAAAGATTGGAAATATGTCCCACTTCTTCCAGGAAAGGAGGCAGCTACTTTCGTTCTGTGGTTCTGCCTGACATGATACTTCAGGACCCCTTTTGTATATATGCGTTTGGATACAGTTTTCATTTACATCATGTTCAGTGTTACATATTATCATTGCACAGTACTTACATAACCCAAATATTTCCTAATAAATTCAGAATCCTTCAATATTTTCTGTTTTACCTATGTGAACTTTTTTTCTGCCTGTTTCTCTTATCCATTACTGAATATTAAACTATTAATTTCTACTATGGCATCTGTGAAACAGATCACAGTAGTGCCTGAGTGCTTCACAATAATAAGTCTTATTCAGGGCATTCACATGAGGATAGCTGTTAGTAGGGAAATTGAAAGAGTAACAGTAAAGGTAAGCAGCCATTTATTTTTTTTGTCTGATTGGGCATGTCTGGGTTTCCCCATCAGCATCAGTTCAGGCAAGAGTCATAAACAGCTTTGTGAAGGCCAGATCATTTTCAGAGGTGATCCTTTCTGCATCCTGAATGAGCAGGAATCTGTTCTGTCTGATCTGCTATGCTAGCCCCTGTAACGGCTCACAGTTGAAACAGCTTTTGTTAGTCTTAATTTTAGGTTAGTGACTTCGGAAGTGGTTGAGAAATGGTATCTCTTCTTGAGCCTGCTTTAGTTTGGGGTGAGTTTTTGTTTTCTGATGTAGGCATGTTAGAATAGGAAAAAAGACCTTCACTTACACAAAGCCTCTTTCAAAGTCTTAGTAATCTTAACAAGTAGAGTACTGTTGTAGCCTAAAAAGAACTGGGCAGGTGCTTCTGGGAGCATATTTAATCTTCATCTTGCAATCGAAATAGTGAAATTGGTTATAGAACTCTGAGGTATGGTCCAAAGAATAGCTTTGTCTCGTGAATTGAATTGCTTAGCCAAATGGCAGAAAGGCACTGATATTCAGGTTATCTGGTGGGTTGTTTTTTTTTTGGAGATCCCTCAGGAGTACCAGATAAGGAAGTATGAGAAACAGAAGGCGCTCCAGCTGCCATAAGAAGTGTTTTTTTACTACAGTCATCTAAAGCATAAGGAATTGTACAGTATGTTCTGAAATTCAGTTGTTGTGTTGCATGAGCACAGGACTGGATCTTTACCTATGCAGATTGACTGCGGGAGAATGTAAGGTTGATTTTGTGATAACTGTCTTTGCTGTAGTCTGCGTGATAATGGCACTTTCAGTGTCGCCACTGACAGACAACTTTGTTCCTGTTTGGTGCTGCTGACTGCTGAGGAGCGTCCTCTACTTTTCTTCTGTCTCGGGCAGCGCTTTGAAATTCTGTTTTCCAACTGACTTTTCTCCAATTTTTGCTTCTGAAAGGGAAGCTTCAAGCTGCCTAAACAGTTAAATTTTTATGGTAGCTTGATACTACTTACCATGTTTATACAGCCATGGACAACTGTTACAAATTATTTCTACTGGTGTTACTAGGAGCTTTATTATGAAGTATTCCATCTTTTTAACATCAAAGGGGAGGATCAATGTGGGAAATTAATATAAAATAGCATGCCTAAATTTGGAGAAGGAAAACTTTTTTCTGATATTCCTAACAAATGTGGTACATGCAGAGAGAAAATCCTTTTACTTTTTCAGAGAAGAGAAGCTTCTCGCATATATCATGGCTATTCCTTAATAGCTTTCTGGCTATCTTCTAAGAAATGTATTTAAAGTATGTTTGTGTGGGAGGTTCTATTTTTGTATGATCTGGCTTTTAATTGGCTAGGCAAGGAAATCTTCAGTGTTCTGCTTCTGTGTCTGCTTACTGGTCACAAATTGAATGAGTTTATGCTTTTAGAGGAGAAAGTAAAAAAATTAATAATTCTTGAAAATAATTACAAAGAGGAAGAAAAAATGTCTTATTTGGAGTAATATCAAAATTAATCTAGTTAACTGCTATAAATTGGAGAGAATAGCTTAAAACAAACTCCAAGGAGTAGAATATCTTGAATAAAAAAAGCAAAAAACCTGCCTTTCACCTTTCTACCAGATTACTACAACATAGCCCATTTCGGAATTAATCACCGTCATAATAAACAAAAAAATTAGGACTTTCTGATAGGCAGCCTTTGCTTTCTCCATTTTCTGACTTGCAAAAATTTTTAAATAGTGTATTGTAAGGATGAAGTTTTGAATTATTGATAGGTGATTTTTAAAATTCACAATTAAATCCTTTGATACTTTATCATTTCTCAAAAAATCATTTGTAGCCAAAAGTGAGATGAAGCTGACATCTTTCTATGTCTAAAGATGTAATTTGGAGTGAAAACTAAGCCCCATCCCGGGTATGAAAATGTCAAACACTATATCAGAAGTAGGCAAAAAAGAATCCTAGACCTTGAATTTGTTCCTGAGAGAAAATGCTTACTGCTGCTGCCATAAATAATGGACTTGACAATTTTAGAGAAAGAAAGTAATTGGAAAGAAAACTTTTAGATTTCTTTGCATGCAGCAAGTAAATTAATGAATTAATTAACTGGTGGGTGACATTTCTGAGGGCCTCCCGGGAACAGACTGTTTGATACGCACTGTGAGCTTTGAAATGTATAATCAGGAAAAGGATCGGGTGTGGGAAGGTTGTTGAAAAAAGACAAGTTATTTGTGGGAAGGAAAATTACATCTATTAAAGTAACCATGTGAAGTACCCGAGAGATGTTGTAATGATTTTAACATATTGTGAAATAACCTAACTGTTACAAAAATAGTTTTGGATTTGTCAGACTTTCCACGTCATGGCAAAAGCTGCTGCTTTAACATTTCTGTGACCAACTTGCAGTAGTGATTACTCTAGAAGAGATTCAGTTCAGATCCGATGAACGTACATGTTATGTTCCATGTAGTGTAAAGTTCCTTTTTTCTCATATATATCTTCAGGCTAAATACATGATGTGATTTGATAGCAAACATGGCAGATTTTTGGTGACATTCCTTACAAGAATGTAATGAATAGTAATGAATAGTAATGAATAGTACCAAATGACTAATGAATAGTACCAAAACATTTTGGGGAAATGTATTTAATGGGTGATAATATTGCATATTAGGTAATATATTTCCTGTATAATGAGGGAAGGCTGTTAGCAAAGGTATTTTTGATTCTAATTACTGCTCATTTTAGTGGTAAATTGAACATCTAACCTAGTGTTCATCAGCAAGTTGCATTTGAAGTGTACAATTGCAAAGGAAATAAAATGATTTCTGATAGTAGTTTCTATCAGTAAACAGTGGCCTAGATGAAAATCTTTGCATTACTTGGTATTTCCTTATTACTTTAACAAATGTTTTTCAGGGTTTTCTTGCATGTTTATGTATTAATCAAATTTAATCAACCTGTAGTAGTTTTCAATAAGAACAAATACATAATTATTTTATACTGTGGATGCTGGTAGTTTTTACTGACTTATTACTAAGCATTGAAGAAAAAGGCTTCCTTGTTTTTCTTTTGGTAGGTTATTATTTTTAGGAATTGTTACGAGTAGCCTGATGTTTTTACTGTCTTCACTTATTTTAAAATGGAGTAGAAACACCCAGCACTATGATGTGAAAAAACTTAGGGAACTGAAGTATTAAAGCATAATAAAATACTTTAAGAGTGAGAATATAATTGTGACAAATTTTTTCTTGATCTTTAATGCATCAAAACTAGGAAATTACATAGCTTTTAAAAATCTGCACCAAACAATGGATGGTGAATTTTCTGACACTCAGAATATTGCTTCTGGAAGCCATGTACGTGATTGTACAGTTGAAATCCAATTTTATATTCAGTCTGTCTTCCTTCAGTCTCATGCTTGTAGTTAAAATTTGGAAGGAAAAAACCTGATTATTTCAAGCACAGACTTTACTAAGTATTTTCAATAGTGAGTATAAATCAGTCATGACTGTGTTGACCTCTTACAGCTTTCTCTTCTGCCTCTACTCTCTTCGCCACTCCAGCCTCCTACTGTAGTCATAAATGTACGTGAACCATGAACTGATGTTATGTTACATCTGAGCAAAAAAAGTAAACTTCCAGTGTTTGATACTATTTGGCAGGGTATTGCTACAGCAGCTTTAATCTTTGTTTAGGCAGTAGCAATAGTCCTTTGGTAGCTTTACTTGAGTCACTGAAGTGAGTTAATTAACTGAACTTGGATTAATTATTTCACAGATTTAATGAGATAAGTAGGCTGTGGAATTATATACTCTGTATAGTCTCTCGTATTTAATTTCTCATCTAATTTGGCTAAAATAGGAGCAAGGATCTTCAACTTGAAGTGTTTTGCATAGGAAAATAATATGTAGAAATTTTAGAGTAGTTGTAACCATTTAATCTTTCCTCGAAAGAACAAGTGTATTTGTAGAGACAGTATGTTGCTAGGATTTTATAAAATCTCAGTATTTCTAAACATCCATTAGGACAAGTAATATCGGTATTTGTAAATAAGTATTTGTACTTAATAGTAAACAAAAGGAAAACCATGTTTGGAAATTGTTTAGGCACAAGGCACAAATCACTAAAGCTCAGATGTTCTGGGTGAGGACTGTGTACTCTGGATATGAAGCAATTGTCTAATTCAGAAGATCACTTTTGATGCTATGTTCACTATAATATTTAGGCATCACAAATGCAGTATTTTATATAAATGTGAAGTTTTAACCATATCTAATGTAGTGCACATTTTGTGGAAGTTCACCGCTATAAAGCTTTTCATAGGCACTCTTAAAATTGGGATGTAGCTAAATGTTCTTGTTGTTTCTTCAAGTAAGCTATCATCCTCAGGGCTCTGAAGGGCTATTTTTAAAATATGGTATGCTCTGTACACAATTATATTTGCTTACATAATGTATAGTGCACTGTTTCTGATTACGTGCTCTCTACTGTTTCACAATATAGCTAATTAACCAGTATTTTGAAAGCAAAACTAAGTGGTGTTCATTCATGTGTTGAAAGAGGTTTTGCTATTGTGTGACTGACGTTGTGGGCATTTCTGACAGTGTAGTCTGACTTCTTGGTCATTGCACTGGAATGAAGAAATGAACTTAGGACAACGATTTGAGCTGCTAGGAAAGATAATAACCAGTTAACACAACCGAGGCACAGAGAGAAGAAAAAGATTCAGGGAAATTTTACTCTCCAGACAGTATGGAGTCTGGAAAGTAGCAAATAATAATAAAATAATTGAAAAAAAATTTCAAAATATTGGCACAGCGATAGAGAATGTCTCCTTACAAAGGTGTTTGAACAAATAGGATTTAATTAAACTGATCAACTGTTTTATCTTACGTGTGTAACTTCTCAGTGCCCTTCCTGGTGTATATTATCTCCTCATCTGTTTGACCAGCCCATTCTGTCAGATTGTGTAATCCTTTCTCGTGCTGGTGAGTGAGCCTTCAGTCCCGAGGGGTCTATATACTAATTCCATCATTAACTGCTTCTTGGTTGCAAAATACAGTCCTTAATTTGTCACTTAGAAATACTTTCCCTGCTTTTCTTTTTCCCTTCACTTTGTGACTGTCAAGCTGCACAGCAGGGTAGCGAAAAATAACCATGTAACTTATGTGGCTTTTTAATTAACTGTCTCTGATTCTGCTAGTTTGCACTTCAGTAAAGTGGAAGGGTAATTATCAGTTTGAAGGGGAGCTCTATGATGTTTTGATTGAACTTTTTTTTGTATGTGGTCTGTGGTCATTATCATTGAATGATAAATAATCTGGCAGTGCATTCTCAAATGTAGTCAGTACACCTTGCTCAGGAGAGACTATACACTGGTACAGGAGACCTGTTTTAGTGGTTATTTTTCAGTAATGCAACTGTAGAAGACAGAAAAGAGGAGCTTGGGTATATTGTGGTCTGTCATCCCCTTCATTCAATTTCACAGTGGTACATGTTGGGGATCTGAGAATGGATCAGAGCCTTATTTTTGCAGCATCTGTAGAGAAAGTGGGTAGAGTGTAGAGCAGAAAAGCTTCAGGGCAGTTTTGATAATGGTCCTGACTTGGATAGGTGGGTTTCCTTGCCTACAGATTTCATTACTGCTTTCTGTATGAACTCAAGCCAAGCCACAAGACCATGCTTGGGCTCTCTGCCCATTTCAAGCTTTAGTTTAATAATGTTAAATTTAAAGAAAATTTTGTAGATGCCAAACAGATTGCACTTTATAAGTAGAATGAGAAAATGAAAATATATGAAACATGTTTTAAATACATGAAATCAGAAGTTAAAATTTTATCTAAAATGACAAGTAAAATTATCAAGATCAGGATCAGCTGTTTTTAAAAAACTTGAAGCTGTTTAAGCAAATAGGTGGGGAGGGATCTAAGTTACGTGAGTGATATGCTGTGTTTGTGTCAGACCAAGCGAAGTTACTTCATTTACTGCAGAGTCTTTGGCAAATGCATGAGCGTGTACTTCTGCCACAGCAAAAACAGTTTATATGAAGTTATGGATTGGGAGGTGGAGGAAAAGCTTGTACAGAAAGGATCGGAAGTTCACCTTTTCTTAAATTGCTCTGCAAATACCAGTGGCGTGGTCTGGCTCAAACAGTAGGGCAGATGTCTTTTTCTTTCCTAGCTGATGCTTTCTAATGGGTAGAGAAAGGGCCTGTAAGCCAGGTTTTCAGCCTCGTGGACCACTTCGGGTAAACTCGCTGGGTGTTCCTGTTGCTCAGTTTCACGTTTATGAGATAAGGATCCTGGCAGGGCCACATCTGTGAGTTCTGCGTAGGATACTGACAGAAAGAACTAGATCTTCATAGTGTGACTTCATTTGTTGAATATGAATATGGTATAGATACTCATGGAACGTAGAATGCATCATGCTAATTAATTTTATCTAGAGAATGTGATTTCCATTTGCTTCATTTGCAGTATGTCATTTACAAATAGTGATATGTTGATTTTTAATGCAGCTAAATGAGATGTGTCTTTTTAGGGTTGGATGGAATTTAAAAGGCCTGATGGGCCTGCCTGTACAGATCACATACAGTGGTACTTAACTACTTTGGTTTTATTATAGGAATGAGGACCTATAAAATATATATTTCTGTAAGTATTCCATCTCCTATGGAAAACTGAAAATCTGGAATTGTTTATCAGCTTTGGAGGTGAAATGTCTGCTTATTAAAGTAAACCTGAGTAAAACTGCCTTCTGTATCATAAGGTATAGGATAAGCTTATACCACTTTGGCAAAATGATTCTGCTCATGATGATGATGATTTCATTCCTGTTTAGGAATGAAGAAATCAGAAAGACACTTTTAAACTTTTGCTTGTGGTAAGCGAAGGGAGTGGGGTGAGATGAACCATTTGGTTTTCCTGGTTTGTTTTTTTTTCCAGACAGGAAGGGAAGACAGTGGGAAATGATATTCAGGTGCGCATTTTGTGTTTTCAGTACCTCTGTTTCGGTGGTGAGGTAAGAAAAGTAAAAGAACTAAAGAAAAGTAAAAACAATAATTAAAACCACCAACATTCTCAAAACATTCACACTTAGTGAAGGTGAAGTCTGGAAATTTCCTGTTTGCTACCTAACTACTCAGTTGTTTGTGTAAGACAAGCGCTAACTCCTTCCTTAGTGTAAATGGCCCACCTTAAGATGCACAGCAACACATACATAGTGTTAGAGGAACTGCAGTCTTGATTTATGAAAGTTGAAAAGACAGCTAGGTATTCTTTGCTTCAATTTTAATGAGAGACACACAAAAAAGTTACAGTTTTACACCGTACTTGATTGTTACAAAAGTGAACTGTAGGTAAATATTACAGTGTCAGTGCAAGAGTCAGTGGGAAGACAGGAAAATAACCAAGATCTTTTTTTCATCAGAATATAATCAGGAAGAGACTTGCATTCTGTGAGTTGCTAGCTTTCCAAAACCATTTAAAGCACAATACTATGCACTAAGAATTATGTATATTATGTATACAGATCAATATGTCATATGGCTTTGGACTAGCCGATTAGCCCTTGCAAGCCTTTCTTCTCCATTACTTCAAGTAGCTATTTACATACATCCAAAGTGGTTTCTGCCTGCTATTTTCACTTGCCACTTTAATTTGACAGTGTTTCACATGTGCTGGATGCAAAACAATTAATTTCAAGACATTTGACTTTTCTTAGCTGTAAGGTAATTAATTCAACCCCCCCCCCCCCCAAAAAAAAAAAAAAAAAACCCAAACAAACCCCAGACCAGCTGTCTGCATTTCAACAACCTCTGTAGGGCAAGAGTACATCCGTGATTTTATATAAACGCCATCCCAAATATAGAATTTTGCATGAAAAAGTAAAAGGCCTTTAAATGGAAAGAACTTGCATAAACCAGCAATGACTGTAACGGCTGCAACTAAATATGTATAAAAATTTCTGTTAGATACCTCTGTTTTGAGAGGTTTTGCAACTTGGTAGTAAAATTGCAGGGGAAAACAATTTGTTTATATTTTAGGTGAAAAAGGTGTAAAAGGGAAAACATATGTGGTGTTCCTGTATTCTTTATATCAGGGGAAAAAAAAGCCAACACCAAAAACCCAAACCAAATCCCCCGTGCTTCCTCAACTCCCTCCCCCCAACAAACAAAAAAAACGAACAACAACAACAACAAAACAACCAACCAAAAACCCCAAACCACCTCCCCAAATCTTTATTTCTGGTAAGATCTGTGGGTGGCCTCATTCCCTAACCTCTCCTGAAATTCTTCTGTTGGAAGTTCAGGGCAGGAGGAGGAGGAGAAGTCATGATTTGGGTAGAGAAATTAATCGTTGATCTACCTCCCTTGCCCCTTGCCTGAATCACCTCCTTGAGCTGTGTGACAGCACGGCTATGGGACGGACAGCACTGGTGAAGGGGACTCTCAGCACATGCATATGTAGAGAGTGGTACATGTGAGGAGGAACCTCTTTACCTTCAGCTTGGGCTTCAGAGGAGCTGAATTATGAAATTGCACCTCCAAGTCTAATTACATTAAATGACTTCCAGTATGGCATATGCAAAAAGAAAGCTATAGGTAGATTTTAATATTCTGTTTTGAAACGTTAATAATGCCACTGATAAATCATGCCTGGAAGAATCATTATATAGAGTTTCGATGCATTTTTCTGGTGGATTTGTGAAGTTTGTCCTTGCATAAAACTGTCAAGCAATTGCATGCTTACTTTTAATGAAGGGCATGTTGTTTACTGCCAGCTTAAATTCTGACCATATTGAACTGAATAGAAATTGCTAGGCATTCACTAGGTTGATTAGTTTTCAGTACAGAAACTAATGTTGATTTTAAAATAAGAAAATTTGGAACAGGATGTTCACAAGTAAGGAAATTCAACACAACTCTCACTTTTGGGAAATTCTTTGGTTTTGTCGCTCTCCAAGGACAGATTTTCTCTAGAAGTTTCATTTGAGAAAAAATCTGATGTTAATGATGTGAGAGAGTTCAGTTAAACAAAGTAGGTAAAAAAATCCACAATTTGAAATAGGGAGAGGATCTTCTGGGTTTTTCAACCAAGTGGTCTCAACAAATGTTGGATAACAGAAGAATAAACAACTAATGATTCTTCATAAGGTTGCTTTCATCCTACAGGTAATCTTAAAGTATGTAGCATTGTTCCTTAATATTTGGGTTATGTTCTTTTTTTTAAAATATTAGGTTCAACTGTAAACAAAATATACAACTTTGTAGGTATAGGCAAAGGAGAAATTCTTTCCTGCAAACTCTCATGGTTTTATATTTGACTGCATATTACCACCTTTCCTGTAAAAACAATGGGAGTGCTGGAAATTCAAGTGGACTTCATTAAGTTTGACATTTCTCCCTTTTTAGGCTAGGAACTGGTCTGTCTTGATTTAGAGCAAAATTTAATGCCATATAAATCCTAGAATATCTCAACCTTTATCAAAACCTGATGTTTTCCTTCTGGTTTTGATATTCTCATGCATAACATTTGATTACTTTAGATAAAAACTACAGATGTAATTGTATTTATAGTTCTGTGTATGTGTGTCATAGTTACATTCTGAGATGATGCATTGTTTTCAACAGATGCTGAAATGGCTTTGTCCTTTTGAGAGTGAATATTCAGGTCTTTACACTGTAAAATTTCTGCTACATTTTTATCAGAAAAGGTGCATGCCAAATAATTTCTTGCCCTCTATTTAAAAACACAAGCTGTTCTTCCCTTACTCTTTTTTTTTTCTTGCTTTCAGTTGCTGGCATTCATAACTGAAATATTTTCTTTAACAGAAATGATCATTATAGAAGATTGGGTTGAATTACCACTTTTTTTATAGGTTAGCTCAGATATCTTTAGGCTTCCTTTTTAATTGATTGGGCACTTAGACATTTGCCGAGGTTCACTGGTGTGCAGGAACCTTAAGTGTGTTCCTGAATTAGATCCCTGGTTACTAATTCTACCTAGATATAATTTCCATTCTATACTTAATGGCCATTTTTGTGCCCAGGAATAAAATGGGCCAACGTTCATTGTGTGATCCCCAGGGGAAACGGCATGGTGTGACATCTGTGTCTAGAAGAACATGCCTTTCTCTCAAGACAAGGAAACCCATACGACCTGACAGAGACAGTCCTTCATGGGAGCTGAGACCCGTACAGTCCTGAGGTGCTGGGTGGCAGAACGATGACTGGCCTGGGACAGGGTCATGCTGAGGCACCTGTGGGCAGGGAAAAAGTAGGGTCTGCAGGTGGGAGCGCTCATGCCCTGGCCCTGTTTTCTTCCCTGATGCCTACAGCCAGTGTGGCCAGGGCTGTGTATCTTTGCTGCCTTCACTTTTTCCTAAAATCAAGGAAATAAATGTTAGCCATGTGTCCGCTCTGGGTTGTAGCAAAAACTCTGTTAAAGGGTTCATTTTAACATCCTGGTGTAGGCAGAGGCTCGTTAACTCCTATTATTTACATAATAATAGTCTTCCGTGAGTGAAGGAGCAAAGGCTCTTTGTGCCGACTTTCGGGCTGGGATGGAGCTGGTTGTCCTCCCCACAGCTGGAGCGGTCCCTGGGCTGTGACCCCGCTGGCAGGCGGTCAGTGGCAGTAGAGGAACCTCTGCCTGATCCTGCCTTCTCTTTGATCTGCTTTGGTAGCACAGGGCATGCGAATGACTTACGGCTGGTGCAAGGGAAAGCTTTTCATTCTTGAGGGGGCAAAATGTGTAATCTGATGCAGGGTATGTAAATGTGTTTAACTGGTGTCTGTAACACCTCATGTGCCCAAGAAGTCTTAATTGCAACTGAGAACATGAAAGGGAGGCATGGGGCTGGGGGCAACACTCAAAGAGAATGTTTGGGCCCTAGAGTCTGAAAGAACACATGTCCAGTTCCTTTACAGTGTTGGAGAGAAATTGGCCTTCGGCTATCATCTTCAGCCTCCTCAGCTAACTGCCAATTACAAGTATGTAGAGGGTGTATGTATATTATACACAGCCCTGCTTATATATAGGGGTGTGTGTGTATATCTCAATACACATGCAGGAAAGAACTAGTTTATTGGTTATCTAGACAGCTGATACTTGCCTTACTCTTCCTCATAGTTGAAAAATATGTACCCAGTCAACTGAATAAATGTTAAAATGAGTGCAAGTAATCTAAAGAAAATACCGAAGGGCAGAGGTGAATGTGGTAGGCGTGGTAGGCTAGGAAGATCATACAACGTTAGAAACAGATGAAGATTTTCTTTTTTATATAATGTCCTAATGTGACATTTACCACACAATTTACCACATAAAAACAGCATGCTGTTTTTATGACATGCGTTGCAGAGAAATTCTACCATATATTGCTTATATTCTTGGTATTACGATTTGTAAGAATTTGGTAATAAAAGGATCATGTTCTCCTGTGTAATGAAGGATAACCAACATCACAGTCTTTTGTTCTCTGTTGAAGAGACTCTTTTTCCAAGCTGCACAGTCTCCAGAGGGTAAATGATGGTGCAGAAGAGGCAGTAAGTGCCCCCAAGGGTATCTCGGAACAAGCACAGTGGTTTTGATGAAGTTCAGGAAGCCATATCCCTCCCCTGGAGCTGAAACTTTTTCAGACATGGAGAGAACTAACACCAGGAAACCCGTATGAATAGTGAAGAATAGGTTGAGGAATTCTTAAATTGAAGAAATGAAATATTTTATAGTCAGAAGGGATGGCACAGAGACTGATTAGATCCTCAGATCATTCTCTAGCTGCCCCTTGTGGAGTATCTTGCAAGAAACCACTGAATCTCTGCTGTTGGCTTTTGTTGTCTACTTAGTCCTACACCTAAGCCATCTGTATGAAGACATCCACCCAGAATCATAACCTTCTCACATGTTTTTGGCTTTCCTGTCACTATCTTTAGAGGGACCTTGTTACTCTTTCAGTTGATTATAATTGAAGCTGATGATTAGAAGAGTCAATAGTTAAGGATTAGTAATTAGGATAACAATTTATTACTTCTTGTCAGAAGGTAGATAATAAACTGTGGAGTGATACTTCTTGTGACCTCTTTATTTTTAATCCTTGCTGTGTAAGAGATACATGGGGGCAAGATTTCAGCAGGTAGTGCTGGGTGCTGCAGACTGTAGCCATTCGGGAAAAGGGGATTTCTGGTTTTTGTTTGAATCTAGATATATGGCTTTGCTGTTGAGAAGGGTGGTAGGGGATGCTAATGAAACTGATGGAAAATTGGTGTGAGAGAATTGCTTCACATAAAGCTCTGGTAGAGGCAGGGTACCTGCAAAGAACTTCTTTGTCAGACAAAATCAGCGTTATAAACCCTTGCCTGAGGTTGACTCATAATTCATCTCAGTAAGATTAGAGATCTCTGTTTGGATTAGGAATTAATAATATAATAACTAATGCAAATTAACTCATGGATACAAGGCACACTTTTTTAGTGTTGAAGATGAAGCCTTTTTTCCATAATACATCAGACTTGCACTTCTTGTGGCTCCCAGTAAAATAGTAAGTGTCCCTTTGAGTTCTGCATCTGGGAATAAGTCCTTGCAGTCTGATAAATGTGGACTGATTGCACTTTGACTAATGCTTCGATGATATATATTGATATTTGTAAGCTGTTATTACAGCAAGTCATACAGTGATTTATCTTCTGTGCTTTTCATTATTTCAGGGTTTTCCTGAATTTGTAGGTTGAAAGGCTCTTTTGATTAATGTGGAGAGAGCCGGAGTATGTAGTGTCAACTATAAGGCACGTTCCATAAATTTTTATGAAGGTCCCTTTCTGGTGATTTCCTGATGAATATTTGACCTGAAACTTTGCAAATCTTTTATTTTTGAGCAAAAAGCATTATGTTGGTTTTAACAAAGATTCAGAAAGCAAAGGAAAATTTCTTTTATATCCTAAGTGGAGTTATTTGCAGTTCTGTGCGATTTTGAGATAGTATTCATCAGAATTGTCTAATAAGTATTATAAGAAAATGTTCTCTAATAATTCTTGAAACAAAGCATAAATGTCTATTATTTTCTTAATTTTTTAAATCAAGAAAAGTCTTTTTCAATGACATCCCTAATACCTGGGGAAAAACATAATATTAGATCAAAGGAATTTTAGAAGGGATTATGTTGTGCTTTTAAACCCTTTTTTCTTTTTAGTTACAGGTTCTTTAGTGGGCCTTGCTTCATGAGTTTTCAAAAATAAGCACATAGCAAGCTAGGTGGAATTTAGGACATCTGAATATAGCACCAGATTTACAGTGGGATGAACTTTGTTTTCAGCCAAGACTCGTTTGCAGCAGAATCCGTTGAGCTCTAGGAATTGGCTGTGAAATTACTTCAGTACAGCTTGAAAGTGGGCTTAAGTTTCCCATGTACAAATGGGATGGATGTTTTTATTGAATGCTTCCAGGATCTACCCCCTCCAGCTCCCCCCACGCAGCCTTGATGATAAAAATAACCATTTTAAGTATTTAAATACCCATTGTAGAGGGTTGGCTGTGGACTGTGTGAGGAAGAGATGGTGGTATGTGGTCATGGCATTAAAGATGTTGGCCCTGAGTGACAAGGAAGCTGCACCTGTGCACTTACTTGCAGCTGTACAAAGTTAGAGTTGGTGATGGTTTCCACTTGTTGGTGCTGAATTTGCACGGGTGCAAAAGTGGAAAGCTACAATCTCACATGAAGTCCCCATCCTGCAGCAAGATGTCTATGACCTCCCTGCACCTGCTCAGAGGGTCACACCTGTTTCAGAGAGATCCTCTGCAATGTTAATGTTCTCTGTTTTGACTGATCAAACATTTTAGTTGGGGACTCAACTTTCTTCTGCAGGAAAAGCAATCCTCCTCTTGAACACATTCCTATTGCTTCATCTCCACTCAAAATTACCATTAAGTGAGCTGAGAGCTTAGATTAGCTATGATTTATTTAGCATTGCTCTTTCTTCCAAAAGGAGCTACGCTGTCTCGTTGGCGTTTTGCTTAAACATGCTATTAAAACATTTAAGTGAAGCCAGAGTTGACTGTTTGGAATTAAATACTTTGAAAACACTTTCTTATTTCCACAGTTGTGATTCTTTGAGTAAATATTGCAAATTGAAACTGCTGCTTAGCACAGTCCCAATTCAAAGTTATTTACGTTGTTCCTAACATATACTAAGGCCTTGCTTTTGGAAATAAATAGCTTTCATGTTTTCCAAGAGAGTTATGTATGGCTAGTGTAAGATATTGATGAGCTGCTCAGTGTTACTGCATTGTTGCTGTTATTATAGATTTCTTGCTGCCAGACTGTATAAAGAGTAAGAAATGGAAAAATTAAATTGAGAGTTATTCTTCACATACTTGTACAATTTGACTGAAATAAATTTTTCAAGTATACTTAGGTCTTTCTTAGCTACTGAAATCAAAACTTACTCTGCCTTGTTATGTATCTTCTGAAACTAGCAAGTGAGCCCGTTGTGAATCATATGTGCAGTTAAGGTGACTAAACTTAGAGGAAAATGTGAACTATAAAGTTCTTAAGGAAGAATCAGGAACATATTTTCCACTTTTCATTTCTACCTTTTTATCCTTCTCTCATTTTTTCAACTTTCAAAGAGTTTTATAGTATCCTCCTTTACTGCCTACCTTTTTAAAAAGATGTTTTTAATGTCCTTCTCAATTCCTCCTTCTGATGTTTATCTCACAATGCCTTCTCTAGATCTCTTTACCTTTTAAGTAACATCACTCATTGCAAAAGAAAAGTTTCTTCTGGCTGTCTTTTAATATACTTAAACAATGAGTCACTATGACATACCAGCCAGGCCTTTTAATCCTCAGGCTCTTTGGAGAAGTATTTGGGAATTTTATATGTTCAGGGTATTAACATGAAGTACGGTTCTTTCCCTTCCCATGTGTTTCCTGTGATCTGATGGGATTTAGACTGGTATGAGAGTGCATGAGTGCAATGCACTGGATGTTTCGTGTTTTGCTTCAGTCTTTTCCATGGATGAGTATTTTGTAAAAGAACGCTCGATGTCAGATACTATTTTATCTTCTGTACTAAAGAGGGGGCTTTCCCTTGTGGAGCTGCGGAATGTGGCTTGGTGGGTGGGAAGCAAGAAGCCCCAGGAAAACTATTTGGCCTTTGCCTCCTCTGTTCTCCCTTTCCTGCCTGTCTGTCACCTTCTCTCCTCTCTGTTCTCTGGGAGCCAGATGAAAAATTTACTTTCAGTCATTAGGGAATAGGAGGAGTGAAGAAGTACTGTGGGACTTCTGGTGGAAACTGGTGTACAGGGCCTTGTTTTTTTTCTTGGAGGCCGGCCAGGGACAGGGCAGGCTGTGTGGGGACTTGGGGCACAAAAACTTCTCTCCAGAATACTGTCTTTTTGCTGATACCAATTGATACGTTTTTAAAATTGGCTGCACAAGCTTCTTTAGTATACACCTGTTATAGACAGCTGTAATATTTCTTATTTTGATAATGATTTTTTTTGTCTCTTTAGCAGATAGAGGCTTTGTAATTTGTTTGACTATAATATCAAATGATGACTATTGATCAGAAGTATTTGTTACAGTAACTCAGATATAACTTACAACAGCAATAGCATCTATGTCAGCCAGTTCATGTCAGATGTCACTTAAGTAGGATGAAGACTGCTAGTATGAGCAAAAGTGGTTTCCAACACCAAATATGCGACACCAAGTGGAGTTCTTTGTCATGGGCATTTCAAATCCTGCCAAACCTCAGCAGGCCATCTGCCATGGTAGCTGGTGCTCTGAGCTTCCCAGAGGTGGAAGGAATGCACTTTTATTTTTTTTAATTCTCTTTCCCTTCACTTCAGATCTAAACAGTCTTCCTATTATTCATAGTATAAAATGGCAATTAAAAACATGGTACACTTCTGGAATTAATGCTCCTTTCCTATCCCAAGATGACTATCTGAAAACCAGAGGTGGGAATGTGTTTTTGACTGTGAAATATTTTAGCCCAGTGGTTCTTTAGAGTATATGCTTTTTTTTTTTTTTTTAACTAGAGCATTCAAGTAATTAGAGAAATTGAAACGTTGGGTCCACAAACTAAAGATAATATATGCAATTTCATGTAATCTTAATATAAGTATTTTCATGTGGTGAGAGTTTTCCAGAATATGTAGTACAGTGATTTTAAGATGATTCATGAAAAAAGAATGGTTAGAAACCTACAGCTTGATTTCTTAGTATCCAGAGATTTTTTGCTTGTTTGTTTAAACTTAAGATATGAATTCTGTGTCTGCTGTTTTCTCTGTTCTTACTTGCTTTGGTAGCAAGAATTGGAATGCTTTGGTGTTTGATGGAAGAAAACTATTGTCTTTAGTTTTACATTCCTGTTTCAAAGTAATTTGTTTTCGGAGGCTGGTTGATCGTTCCAGGAATCCGTAATCACAGAAAGTGTTTACTTTTGCAAGTAGCAAAGTAAACTGCATTGCTAGGCAAAACTGCACAAGTGTTTAGTCTCGAGGGAATAAAAATCAGGTGTGACTCTTAAAACCTTCATAGCTAAAAAAAAAAAAATCAAATTACTGGATGGAATTTTAGTCTATTTTATTTACTGTTGTGATGGTATTCATGTGTATTGTTTTAATAACTTGCATGAGATAAGATTTAGCAGTGAGTAAAACGTACAGGTTTTAACGTTGCCACTCAGAATTTTGTTGTTTCCACTCCAGCTATGGTATAGTAACCTTTTCTCATCCTCATTGGACTCTTGCCCTCTATAAGCCACTTGATCTAATATTAGCAATGCTATCTTACTTTACTCTCGCTATTAAAGTTGATTATCTTGGAAAACATCTGTGATTCAACTTAGCCATCAGCTCCCTTAATACTGCTTAGTTCTCCAGGGTTGTTGCACCCATCATTTCAAAGCAGCATGACGCTCTGCTCCTGAATGACTCTGGTACTTCAGATCTCTGCCTAATGCAGTGTTGCACCATTGCCTGCCCTTTCCTACTGCCAGGCTTTGCCTGGCCGCCCTCCCAGTGGGACACGCAGCCACACTCCTGATACAGTCTCTGTTTTGGGCGACTTCAACTTTTCAACCCCAGTTATGGGGGTAAAAAAGAATGGCCTCTGGCCATTTTTAGCTCAGGGATTTCCTGAGCCTGTTGTGCTTTGTTACTCTAGTAACCTTCAGTGAAGCTGCTCTTCCTGGTGTTTTTTCCAGTCTCCTCGCAAGCCTGCTTAAACTTGCCTCCACAGTATCCTTAGGCAGCAACTTCTGCGGATCAGGGTTTTTTTTGAACTTGCTTCCCGTCAGCTTCATTTAATGTTCTAGTTACTGTCAGTCCCCATCCATCTTCTTATGCTACTTGCAATTTGTAGACCTCTGTCAGATTTCCTCTGTGGTTACTGATACAAGGTGAAGAGTCTCAGCATACTTGGTTCCTCCTCAGTATAAAGCCATTTCTTACCTATGAAAATCCTTGTTGTCTTTTGATGTTTCTCTTATAAATCTGGTTCTTATATATCTGTTCTTGCATACCTGATTTGATACAAGGTGACTGTGATTTTTTTTTTTATGGTGGCATAATTGTGTATGCTGTTTTGTTCTCTGTTCATTTGCTAATAATTTATAGTACTTTACATGCGTTTTTATTGCTGATGAGCACTGAGCCAATATTGTCATGGAATTACCTATCATAATCCAAAGTCTTGCTCCTGAGTGGCAATGGTCATCTCGGAGCCTGCCCTTTTGTGCACTAGGTCAAGATTATTCTTTCAGATACATCGTTTTCCTTTTATGTATATTGAACTTCGTCTGTCATTTTTGCTGTTGAGTCACTCTGCAGCTATTTGCAGTTCTGTCAGCCTTATAGCCTTTGAATAACTATGAAACTTTGCTGCTCGTGGTTTTCCAATGAATGTGCTGAACAGAGCAGATCGCTGTATAACTCAGCTGGTACTTCCCTCCATTTCAGGCACAAACCCTTAATGCCCTCTGCTTCCCTTTTTTTCACCAATTATTTATTCATGCCAGACCTCCCTCTTAGGCCATGGCTATGTAGCTTTCTTTAACACCTTTGGTTGTCGCCTGTATTGAAGTGTCCACATATGAAAATATCACTACTGGTTGAAAGCAGTGGAGGGGCTGACCCATGTTCATAAATGTAGTTACTAAAATACGATAAGCTTATTAATGTTGAAGGGGGGTGGTGGAATCTAGTAAGCGGGTCAGGGTATACATTTCTTCATTGGTAATTGTACTTTAGACAAAAAAAGAAAAATAGTTTTTTGCAAAGAATTTTTAAATCTTGTTCATTTTGTCCTCTTCTCTTGTTTCTCGTGGGAGATGAAGATTGAAGAAGCAAAATGCTTTCTTTTGATTTGTACAGACAGTTTCTTTTCTGAAACTTGACATCAGTACTTCTTGAAGGTAAAGATTCTGTCTGTTTTTATGAAAAAGACAGCTGTCTGTCTAGCTATATCCCTGCATTTTTTAGCACCTGCTCTTACTCAATATTTCAGCCAGTTCTGTTTTCCGTAGTTAGTATGAAAACGCATACCTTGTTATAAAGAGGAAATCTATTAGACTTTTCCCCAGGTCTGTGCTGTATTTCCAGTTGGTGCCAGATTGTTCCTAATTGTCCTGTTGGATGTCTGCTGACCCAGTCCTTATGGGCTGTAAGTAGATAGAGCATCATGTAACTATTTCAAGTAACAATTTGGAACGAAGTATTAGATTTTTCTTTCCTTGCTATTCCGTACAGATAAAGTTCCTAACACAACCTGGCAGCAATGTATCTGGTTTTAAATGGTTTAGAGGCACTTCTGATATGCGAGAGGACAGGAGGCCGATTGCTTCAGGGTATATATGAAAGTGAATAGGGTAGATTCATATTGTTCACTGCTTTTGGCCAGAGGTGGTAAATTTCTTCTTGGAATGCAAGTCACTTTACATTCTCTCAGTAAATAAACACAGTGATTATTCTAAGACCCACATACAGTTTCAGTACTTCATATATCTTTCTTTGTATATTTCTGTGCTATATGCATTTGTGTGACACCGCTTAGTTACGTGACACAGATTTTTGTTAACCGGACGGTGCAAACAAGCTGCATCTCAGCACTAAGTAATGTTTGAATCATTTTCAGTAAATGATTTCAGATGGATTTGATTAAAGTGTATCTGAGGAAATGGGAATTTTTATTATATGTTTGATAGCAATTCAATAACTTTAGCTCTAGGAATTACTTGCAGTGTGATTTGAAGGCTGATTATTATATTTCAGTGGGTTATTTAGCTCTCACTCAGACTTTCATTTTGGTAAATATTGTATATTTTAGACCATGTGAAAAACAGCCCACAGACAATTCTTAGAATGCTTTAATGAGAGTGGCTGCCTACATAGAATCTTATTTCAAGGCTTAGGGTAAAAATTCCTATTTTGACATATCTGGAAGTCTGTGAAAAAATATATTTGTGAAGATCTAGAGTTGGAGAGTTCCTCTACTCATTTAATGATGATGCTTTTCATGGGAAGATACGTGGGGTGAAGAGGCTTAGTCTTCGTAAAACAATGAACTTCGCTTTTGATGAGAGGCTCCTACCAGTGCCACAGAACAAATACATAGAACTAATGATGTTCAAGAGGCTCAGAAAATAAAATCCGAGGACTTTAGAATAAGTTGAGTTCTAGGACAAAATGTGCAGATCAGCATTGTTTCTTGACAAAGTCTCAGAAGCATCTCAGCCAGGAAAGTTCCCTTTTGGCCAGTCTCGTAAGAGTGTAGGAACAGCTTGTTGGCTTACAATCTTGTTGACATGCCTTCAGTGGAAATCATGTGTGACGCAGCAGGTAATAAGAACCTCTGCAGGTTATGGCACATTTTAAAATAATCTAAAAAAAATTAAAATAATAAATGCAGTAGTTTTTCCTAATGCATGAAAGTGAATGCTGAGCTTTTTTAGAACTTCCATTCAGGTCCTTTATCTGTATCAGAAGGTCTGACTTGTTAAAATGCTATTAAGCTTCCTACAACTTGCCAAAAAAAAAAGAATATTTCAAAATTTAAAAGGTAAATTGTATTTAGGTGCTTTAGGTGTATTAAAAAATACATATATGCATATTAGTTTGCCAAAACTTCTTAATATCAGCAAAATATATTAGTAGTCCTGCGTTCGAAAATGGCTAGATTGTGTTGCAGATTTTTCCCACGTTGAATGTGATGAGAGCAGTAAGCCTGAAAAAAATTTAGATTCAGTATTTAACAATCGAAAAGATTTGTCTAGACAAACTACAGTGTTATAAAATTCAATAGGTTTTGAATTTAAAATTAAGTAATGTATATTGCCTGTCACTGAGCATGCTCATTTCTATGGAGTGGGTTTTTTAAAATTTCTTTCACTTAGAAAACAATAACAGTCTTGTTTAAGGTGAGGTAATAGAATCTGAGTAGAAGATTCTAAAAGAGGAGCCCTGCAGCACACGTTCTGGACTACATCTAAGAAAATAGCATACAGCAACCAAAAAAAGTGAAGCATAATCAGTTGTTTTCTGCTCAGATAACAGACAGCCCTGCATACTAAGAGATGTACTCAGGGTGCTATATGTCACACCTGCTTTGTTGGTATTAGCACCTCAGAACCACTGAATTTCCTGGTGCCGCGTGACAGCAAACGAGATCAAGCACAAGACAAAACTAAGCCAAACCATTTGCCTTTGCTCATGCTAAGTTGCTGTCAAGCAGCTAAAGCATTTAGTCCCATCAGTACCTCCTTCTGCCATCCTTGGCCTTTGGGCTGCTGCCATTGGCTGTGGTAGGATTTGTGCCAAACTCAGATTTGACCCTTCCAGAGTCACTTGAGTTGCTCTGCCTACAGAAGGGTCCCTTTTTGCATGCAGCTTTGCTTGGCCTGGTGTGGTTGTGCTTTATCCGTGGCGTGGATAATCTCCAAACTGAGTAATCCTCACAAGAATTATGAGGGTGATGATTGTATGGGGAAGTATTGACGCCTGTTGATGCTATCAGTTATACTTCTAGGACACGGATAGTATGAATTATAGTAGTGACCTCACTTTGCAATGAAATTCAAGATGTTTACTGGCCTAATCAGGTACTAAAAAATTACACCGAACACATCTCTGCCTTTAGCAGAGTGCTTATTTTGGCCATGTGTTCTTTTGAATATTCCTTCCACTTGAAGAAAGCTTTGGAAGATGGTGAAAGCGTGCTAATTGCTTCTTCCTTATTTCATGTTAATTCACTCATGTTTCTTACAAAGTTTACATATTTATGTATTCAGTGACTGCATTCAGCTTTTCAAAAATGGGATTTACTCTTGCTCTTGCGGGTTTTTGTGCTAATTCCAGTTTTATTTATAGATACAGATATTTGGCTTTACACTTAAGTCGGTGTTCAGTTAATAACATTGGATCCTGGTAGACAGACATCTAGAGGAAGATGGAGGAAGCAGCACAGTGCTAAATAACATGTTGATACTGATGAGTGGAACCATAGTGCAAGAAAGCAACTGATTGTGAAAAAGTAGCAAATGAAACTAAACAAACCAGTGTCCAGCTCTGGGGCTTTTTTATCTCTATGTGTATCAAATAAGGTATGTTAAATCATGCGTTTTGTAAGGATGATACAGTAGCTCAATTAAAAGTCTCAGTAGTAAAATCAATAAATCTGTAAGCTCATAGTTTATGTTGCTGCTTATAATGTAGCATTGACTATCCTTTACAAAGTATTTATGCTTGTAAATATTCAGTTCGGTTTTATTCAAATCTCTTTCCATGAGTAGCATTCTCTAGAGGTTTTTTTTGGTTATGTATGTCCTTTTGTATAAGTAAATAGAGATAGTAACTGTTTAGGGGGAAATTTTGAGATCTTCAGCCTGTCAACACAGCGTTTTTCATTTTTGACAACTCGTATACTGCTTCCTGCAGACTGTATTTCCTTTGTTATTTTAATCTCTGCTAACACTCTTTGTGTTCTCATTTCATGGGTGTTTTTGTTACCTTGTGTACCTGAGTACTAGTGAGAAAAGAGATTAAATCACTTTAGGAGTTCCTTGAGACTTTAATCTGTGTTGCATAACTGTCCTTTGGACAGAACTGGAAGTAGTGAGATTTTCAATATGTGGGCTGTAGAACTGCTGGTGGAAGTTGGTATATCAGCGTAAAATAATTTTTAAGCAAAGGAGAAGATGGAGGAAAATTTCGAGGTGTCATTGTGATCAACTTTCTTTGTTTTTCCCAAACATCCTTGCCCAAATCTTACCAAAGTCTGTCATTTTTTCCTTCTAGTATCCATCACGAATAATACAGCTGCAATAGACTTGCACAATACTCCTTGTATGTGTTAGAAAGGGGCTGATGGAGAGACATTCAAGGAAAGGTACTGCCTTCCTACTCACGATAAACTCAACTCCTCCAGGATTCAAGGAAAAGTAGTAGTTGCCTCCAGCTAGTTTCTTGCAATTTTATACTTTTTTTTCATGTTTAGCGTGCGATGAATTTAATTGTTAGCTGAACCGTACCGTGTTTAAGGCTTCCGTTTTTTTCTGGACTTACAGATGAGGAAGGCTAAAGCACAGCAAAATTATTTGTCTGTGTTCCTTCTGTGTGTGAGTCAGCAGCACAAGTAGGAAATAGAACTCACGCTTATTCCTAGTCCCAGGAATATTTCATCCCAAGAATAGGCCCATATATTCTGGTCCCAACAATACTCTGTCCTTATATAGCTTTTAAAAATAATTACACAGATCCAGAGTTTCGCTGATTGCCAAATATTATGGTAGACAGGTTTTTTTCTCTGTGGGCATGTTGACAGGAACCTTTGGTTTCCTTTACTTCCTCTGAAGTGTTATGGATAGCTCTGTTGTTAAGACCATCTGACTGCATTCTACATCTGTAGATTTCTAAACCAGCAGCTTTTGGGGGTTTGTTGTTGTTGTGTATTTTTGGGGTTTTTTTTCTTCCTATGTTTACTGTCTGTGAAAGCAGAAGTTCTGGAAAAGGAAGGGGAATAAATGAGTCAGGGTTGTACTGGATTATCAAGACTGAACTGCTAGCAGCATTTATAATTTTTAGTCATGTTCCTGTGCCTTCTGGAGATCTTTGGAAACTCACATGTTTCTTCAGAAATATATCATTTTTTTGATGATTTGTCCTGAGCTTAGTGCATTCATGTCAGTGTCACTTGTCAGTAGTTAATGGCAGAAGTATAATCTGTTAAGAGGCTTAATGGGCAGCTGTGATTTTCCTCGGGGCAAAATACAAATGGGTAATAGTTTGGAAAGGGCTTCTTTCACAGAATGGAAGCCTGGGGCACAAAACATAAATGGTGAACTCTCAGAGAGCAGACCTGAAGAGCTTAGAACATGGGGCCTCCACTTCCCTCTTTTGTACCTGAATCACAGAGTCTGTTCTGTCCCTTCTGTATTTTGTAGGATCTTTGTGTTTTACTGCAACTCGAGCATATGGATCAGAAATCTGTTTTGAATATAGTTAATTATGTGAAATGAGCTTTGTACATATGCTTTGGATTTTGAAGCTTTAATATTTGGGGGGGGATGGATTTTTAAAAGTTAAAATAAACAATTCACCTTATGAAAGCATTTCAACCTTTCTTTTATCTTGGTTTGTAAGCAGTTATGATTTGTGGTTTTGCCAGCTAACAGAGCTGTCTTTGTACAATTATTCTAAATAAGAATTGTAGAGGAATTATCTGTTATTTAGTAGTAGTCTGGTATACTTTTGTGACAGATCTATCTGGAAAACATTCTTAGCTGCCAAATGGATTTTATTCTAGCTCTAAAGACTGTTTTTCTGTGCCAGGGGGATTGAGTTATACATTATGAGCTTGGAAACTCAATGTATTGTTTATTACAGTAGGTTGTTGTTTAACAAAGTATATCTATGTGGATGCAGAAAGATTAAACACTTATTAGATGCAATGAAGAAGGAAACCCAGCAGTAACCTAATTTTTGGAATGGTGTAATACAGTCTGACTTTTTCCTATAGTATGTTTTTCTTCTAGAAATATGTGTAGTTGTAAAATAAAAATAACTGGTTTTATGGGAGATAGTAATATACAAGCATGAAAGTAGAAATGATATACACATACAGTATGTAAACAGGTTTATGCATTTTCAAGTTGTTGCATGAGATATAAGTACATATTGCTAAAATGACTTTGTCCTGGTTATCTGTGAAATCCAGTAATTATGAAGGATCGGGGCACAGATGTATGCTTCGCTTTGTATATTTATGTATACGCTGATTCTGCCAAGTGTATGTGTTTGGAGCTCTCCAAGTTTCGAGCATTTTGAGTATTTTCCTCAGTTCATCTGTATACAAAGGCAGTAAATGCAGGACGCAGGTGTTCCTCCCACCTCATCAACCAGGCCAGTGGCAGGAAGGAAGCGACACTGCATAATTCCTTGTCCAGTTCTGTTTGCTAGACCATATTGCCTTCCAAAAAGTAAAATTAGCTTTCATACAGTGATTAAAAAGTTGACACAGCCAAAATTTATCTGTGTTAGCGTACTGGTCATGCATGACTTCGCTATTTAATAGATCCGTGGGGGTAGGACTGCTTCAGACCTACTACTGCTGCTGCTCTGGTTATGGCTGGGATGTTAATATTTCCATTATTAAGCACTCTTTTCAAATCCATGTGACTGGTATTTGAAAAGTCCTTCAGTTATGACATCTTTGGAGTTGAAGAGAAAATTAATTTAGTCATTTACTGAAAAGTGAGCAAACTCACAATTCTTGTTTTAAGGCTTTACTCTAAGGTATTTTACAAAACTTGCTGATGAGGTGTAACTCTGAAAGACAGATTAATTTTGAAATTATGAAAATACATCTTTCTTTTGATTAACCAAAAGATGTTTACTGATTCAGTAAACCTTTACATGTTTATACTATAAAAATTAAAAATTGAATTTTCATTTATCTTAAGCATTCTGGGGTTTGTTCAAACCTTGTTGGTTCTTCAGTAGATCTGTGATGTACAAGCATGTTTGGCAACAAGTAATCGAGTAGGACTGAAAAACTGGTATTTCAGAAATCAAGTACCAAAAGGGGTTTGAACTTGCATGGCTTCAGTTTGAGTTGGCAGAAGAAAGTTAGCAAAAGCTAAGCATGAATCTTAGGAATAACATCAAGTAATGGATGTCGAGTATGTTGCAAACAATATGGAAGAGAACTACACTATATATTACATAAAATGCAGTTGATATAGCTATTGATATAGCATCATTTAGTGTTAAAATATTCTCAAATCTTACCACAGTAAGTAGCTATTCAGTAGCTATTATATTGTGGAGAACGATCATCTTGGTTCAATTTGGTATAAAGAGACAATGTTGTTCGATTTTTGATAGATAAGATTTTTCTCATCATCATGAAACCCATTCTCTCTGCAGAAATAAAGGAGGTGTTTGTGCTCTGTACCGGACATTACACAGCTGAGGAAAGAAATTCTACCTCTAACCTGCTTCAGATTGTCAGTGAAAGTATATTATAATTTTAAGCCCTGAAGGCTGGCTGCTGAGGCATTAAAAACATTGTTTCTCTATAATTTGGGTAGCATTTTTTTTTGAGGTGTAGCTCCAATATGATCCTTTAAGATTTCTCTACCCTGCTAGAATCTAGTGAGTCAAAGGGTCTCTCCAGAGCATGTATCTGCTTAGCTCTTCTGTGCTACTGAACTGCCAGTACAAGGCAGTGTTCATATTGTTCCTCTGCCACTACAACAGTCTTCACTGTGACCAGGAGAAGAAAAGCCCATCAGAGATGCAGGCTGAGTTGATAAAGATTGGTTTCTTTACAGTCTTTTGGTGGGAATGAGACCTAAAATAGGTGGCTCGGATTGACCAGTTCTTTGACTTCCACTAGGATTATTCACCAAAATGTTGAAGCTGACAGTTTTAGTTGTTTTTCAAATAAATAGGACTTGAATACGTTCATAAGTCTTGCACTTATGAATAGAAAATAAGATGGAAAAATTTTGACCCTCCTCCGTCTTTGTATGCGAGGGAGAAAAAGCAGTTATCCTAACTTAGAAAATGGAGCTGCAGAGACTGCCAAGTGGACAAAGTGGAGCATGTGCTTTTTGAGATGCCCAAAGCCCTCTGCAAGACAGCAAAAGTGTATGGGGCTAGAATGGATAGCGCACCCTGATGGCATCATCTCTGCGCCTCGTGTAATACTTGAAAACCACTTCTGAAGTCAATGAGCTTTCTATCTCTGTCTCAGTAAGTTACTGAGATCTGGTATCATGTGAGCATATCTAAGTAAAAGTGGTGCAGTATGTGCTTTACAGTTCTAAAGAAGAAATACGTAAGTGAAAAATTAAGACATGATTTATCATGATTATTTGATACCAAAGAAGAACTTGAGATAATCATCTGGTACAGCAAGAACCAAAATTCAGGGGGAAACACAGCTACTATATATATATATATATATAAATGATCAAGAATTTTCCATTTTCTGCTGTGTATACATGCTGTGATGTATGAGGCATGGATAAGGTTCTAGTTGGTTTCAAATTTCAGCTTTGTGACTAGATGAAAAGAAGATATCTTATTTGATATTAAAACCTTTTTTCTTTTTTATACAAATATAAACAAATTTTTCTTTTGACTGTTTTCTTTATTTTAATCAACTTGTATAACGAAACAAAAGTGTATTGATGCCCTTAGTGACTGGTACTGTTGAAAGAGGGAAGGAACAGGTTTTGTGATTTAGATACAGCCGTTTGGATGCATGTCTGTACTGTGCATTTGCTGTCCAGTTCCTACCAGTTTTTGGTTCTGCTCTCATACTGTGCAGCTATACCTAACAGGCAATGTACGCGCATGGACACGTGCATGCAGACACGCACACACACATTTTGCTCTGGAAGAGGAAGTTCCCCAGGTGGCACCTGTACATGACTTCATCCTTTAGTTCACTACAGGGTTCAAGCCTCACGAATCCAAGCTTACTAGGTAAATTTGTACCTGAAAAGAACCCCCGCAGCACAGTAGACAGATATATTGGTGTACCAGGCAAGGGAAAGCTCTGTTCAAACTTGCACTGAATCATGTTCCCATCTGTCCTGAGTATAGAGAGCTTCTTGCTTAATCTTGGATTTAGGGCACGCTGAGGAAGCCACATTAAAATAGCTGTTGCTCGTTCTCTACATCAGGCTTGAGTTCTAAGGAGTAAAATAATAAAGAACACGTGTGTGTAATTAAAGTACAAAGGAAATAGGAAGGGGGATAGCAAGGAACAAATCCAGAAAATACAGAACAGTTGGGCATCATAACTATAGACATCTGATTATACTGGAGGAATTAAAGGACTCTGAAAGAATTAGCCCTACAACCATTCTGAATCTTGAGGGGAGGGAAAGTGTGGATTCATCAGGGGTTTGTTTGTTTGTTTGAAATTACTTATGGTTTCAAAATATCTATACTTACAGTTTTCCTGGTAGCAAAACCTGTCATAAAATCTGCAACACAGCTTCTACAGCAGTCTCTATTATAAGTTGTTCACAAATTTAGTTGAAATAAGTACTAACTTGAGTGATCTTTTAGGAAGACCCCAGGAAATCTGTTCAACTGTGGTTTTTTGAGATTTTGAGCATTCTGAAAGCTATTTGGTAATGCATGTGTAAAAATCTATCTTAATCTTTTCATGTGGCTAGGGACTTTGAATAAGTTTGAATTTATTTAAAATACTGTCTATAAGCAGTTATAAATTATATGATTGATAAGCATTTGATTATGTTTTTCATTAAGTTGGTTGAGGCCTGACTTGAGTACCTGATCGTGTACTAAATTGTTGAGTACCTGAGATCATGAAAGGTGAATGGCTTGACACAGGACACTTCTAACTTGTTAAAATACTTTGTTAAAATACGTAAGAATGCAAATTCTTCATCCAAACTGCTCAGTCTCCTCAGTGGTCTCTATCTCATATATCAAGTTGGAAAATACCCCTTTTTTTACTGCAAGGATCATCTAAGGAATCTCCAGAAGGAAATTCTCAAAGATTGCTTCACCCTTCTTCTGTCTCCTCTCCCCACCATTTCCCAAAGATTTTTCCATTCATTTAAGGATGCTGTGTTCTTTGCACTATACTAAGTAGGATTTCTGTGCCAAAACCCAAATATTTTTCGATTAACTGATACTAGTCTGGCAAGGTTATGGAAGTGAGCTAATAGCAAAGAAGCTTGATTTTTGTTTCTAACATGCCACTGAAAACTCAAAGCAAGTTTTAGTTAAAAGGAAGGCATTTAAGAAGAGAACAGGAAGTAGCTGCAGTAAGGGAAAGCTGAAAAGAATAAAAAGAATAAAATTATCACAGGAAAAAAGCGTAAACCTAGCCCTATGCTGTGTTTATATTTCTAGAAATCTGGACTGAAATTGGTTTGTCACGTATAAAACTATATTTTGAGGTATTTGGTGTGGTTTTTTTTTTTAATGTATTATCAGGCTAATTAGTATAAATTTCTGCTTCTGCAATGATTACATGAAATAGAAATGCACAAGCTTAATCTTTATGGGGATCAGAAATGTATCTGGAATATGCAGTTCAGAATTCAAATCTGTTCTGTTGCTGAACAAATGATTTTATATTCATGGAGACTTGTGATAAATACATACTCAGAAGCGTGTAGAAACACAAACTACTGATTTGTATTTCTTTGTGTTTTCAGTTGAAAGCTCAGTGTTTTTCTTGTGTAATGCAGGGATTATTACATAAATATGCAGGATATACGAGATACCGAAAGATTGATTCAAGTTATTTAATTTTAAGGACTTGATGTGATTATTTTTTTCCCCTATTGTATTTGCAGGAGAAACCTAACAAAACTGTCCCTCATCTTCAGCCACATGCTAGCAGAAATCAAGGCTATTTTTCCAAATGGCCAATTCCAGGGTGATAACTTTCGTATCACTAAAGCTGATGCTGCAGATTTCTGGAGAAAATTCTTTGGAGATAAGTAAGTAATAACATTTTGCAAAATTCTTAATTCTTTCTAATTATAAGCATGAAAAAGAATGATATATTCAAAAATCCAACTAATGGTTCTAAGTACGTGGTGGTATTTTAAAGGTAATTTCGTGTCCAAGTCTTTAAATTGGCTGAAATGGCCAAATTAATTATTAAGTCCCCACCCCATGTTGTAATTTGCTCAAAGGATGAATAAAAATGTACAGGCAGTTCTGTCAAGGAGCATTTACACTCAATCATAAATCAGACTACGTTACACAAAGTCTATTGGTTCCATTCTAGGATGAGGACAGTACATTGTTTTCATAATGTACATGGCAAATCATGTCCTTTCCTATTACATTTTTTTTCTACAAATGATAACTTTAAAGTCTGAATTAGGAACTTGATATTGGTCTCATGAATAGTATGTTTCCTTATCCCATCTTTAACTTTCTAACTATTACAATATTTAGTGCTTTAAGCAATTGAAATTATGTTTTTATGCCTTATTATTGAAGCTTTTTTTTTTTCTACAACTGTATTACCTTTACCATAGTCACAAGGGACTCATGTTTTCTTTTGTTTAAGTTCTGTTAAAGAAAGAGAGTAACTGGAGATGTGTTCAAAGGTTTAATCAAAAGCATATTTTGGAGAAATTTAGTGTTAAAAAATGGGTCATAAAATGAATGCCAAGTGTGACTTGTAGATAATGTGATTAAATCCTTATAGGACATGCAATATTGCAAATGTAAAAGTAGGCAGGTGTGGGGCTTTTTTTGTTTGTTTGTTTCTTGGAAACAACTTCATTTTGATACAGCTATAGGCTAATAGAAGATGCATAGCTTCATCACTTTGTCGTATGGAATGTTTATTAGTGTAACAGTGACATAAAAGGAAGGAGGCAAGAGGTTTGTATATTTTACAACATAATGGAAGAGTCATTATGGTCATCAGGTTTGCTGTCTTGCACCACCTAGGCCATAGCAAGTTACAGAACAATTCCGACAACAATCTGTTGTGTTTTCTGAGCAGGAGCAGCTCTTTAAAATAAGTGTTTCATTCTCTATTTAGAATACCAGCATTGTAGGTTGGCACTTTTGCAAATTAATTTTGTTCAGTGTGAATTTACAGAAGTTTCACTTCCCCCTTTTTTTTTTTTCCTTCCCCCTAGTCTAAACACACCTATAGCTTTCTGGTTTCATTCTGGTGTTATCTGGTAACTTCAGTCTTCTAACAAATTTCTTTCCCATGTAGATAATGTTAGAGTGCAGAGTGTGATCAAGTTCCTGTATCAATCTTTTTTTTAGAGGAAAGGAATCTGACCATGTTTTTGTGTTACGCATTTTAATGTGAAGATGATCTTCAAAATACCTATGAAAGTTCAGAATTATCTGAGGGATTAATTTACATGATATGTAGAGGTCTCTATCAGATGAGGCTTTTAAAAAATGTCAGTCAAAAAAAAAAGAAAAAACAGGAGCTTTGGAAAAAAATGCCTAATAATCATCTTTGTTCAGTGTTTCTGTTTTCTCTTCCTCTCTTTCTCACCTTTGCTTAGCAACTGTCAGAATTTAAATCTCCTCATGGCCCTTCTCTTCTCCTTTTGGGCTCTGTCCTTGAATGACCTTTACCAGCTGTCTTGATTGCAAATTGCATTTCTGTCATTGGGATTTACAGATCTCGTCTTTTGCAAGCTGCCGTTTCTTTCTGTCATTTCATCTTAACCAGTTTCATCAGCTTCCCTATTCACTATCATGTTCCAGTTTGTATTTCTCTCCTAGCTTGTTCTTCCTCTGTGAGATTCAGGTGCTTCCATTAAAGTTTCCGTCCAATGGTCCTGCCAGTTTCCTTTGGGAGATGGCACAATGGGTGGGTACTTGAGGTGTCACACAGTAGGATACTGTAACATATCAATAAGCTTTTATCAGAACAAGGTTGGTGAGAATTTCTCGACTGCATTGGTCTATCTGAACAACTTGGCTCTCCCCTTGCCTTTCTCCCATTCACACTTGACTCTCCTCTTTCCTGACTCATCCCCTGGAGCGATTCTTTCTGTTCCTTTTCAGGGCCCCAGAGCTCTTGCCATGCCTTTTTTTTATGCTTTGGTTTTTTCCTGCTTATGTAAATTTCTTCATAAAATGCAACTTTAAATATGAACTGTCAGCACTAACCCTCTCTCTCACCTCCTGTCCTCCTCCCCCTCCCCCCATGTAGGTTGATAGTTTGTGGTTTCTTGGTTTGTTTTTTGGTGCTTTTTTGGTTAAAGCATCCGTGCACCAAAAGTGCCTAGGAATCAAGGCAGATTAGGGACATCCAGTTAACTACATACATAACCTTGGTCATCTAGTATAGCCTGGAAGTTTTTTTGAGTTCTGTCTTGTCGGGTGCTTTTCTTTCAGACTAGGTAAATAACCACTTTTATTAGCGTTCCCAGCTCTTTTCTAATGAACTGAAGCTGTTTTAGTTACCTGTCTTCTAAGCAGTGAACAGTTGATCTGTGCTTGGCAGCCCTGCCATTATCTCAGGTTTAGTTAATTGCGCTTAAATAACTGTATAACATGTAACAGCATGTATGCCAAATAAACAGATGAGAAAAAGGTTTATTTGGCATTACATTTAATCTCTGTGTTCAACAAAATGCCTGAAGCTTTTTGAACATTAATTATTTTCTAATCCATTTAAAAATATATGGCAGTTATGCCTGTGAGCCACATCTTTTACAGTGGGCCTGTTATGACAAATTGGTTTGCAAATATGCTGGTATCACTTCCCTAGAATCAGAGCCTACATAAAGATTTGGGTGTTGCAAACAACTGATAAAATCTGTTTCTAACCCGACCACCTAAAGATAGGCCCCTAGGACTATATGAAACCAGCAACTCTGTTTAGGGATGCAGTGCAATGATGGAGTGCAGGGAGGAACTATATTGTATGTTCCCTGGCTGCATCTCTATTTTACAGGACAGGCCTGGGCTCCTCACTTGTTTACAAAAAGCAGCCCTTACTTTGAGGTCACTAAGTAATACTGCTCAAGATTAGAGCATAAATAAAAAGTAAGTTGTGCTGGATCTTGGCTTCTGATGGGTAAGCACAAGAAATAATTCTGATGCATCGTTTGATCTGATTGGAAGGAGGGAATTGGAGCTATTAGATTAATTTGTGAATTTTTTTTCAGCATAATATTATCATAAAAATAATCTTCCTGTTTCTAAACATAATGAATTGGAAGCTCTTACATAATCCTTTTTCTGCCTTGATTTCTTTCTGAAATGTTGTCATTTTTTTCTTTTGTAATTTGAAATATTCTAAATAGCAAGAAGGAGATCAATAGCCACTTACGCTTTGAAGTCAACTCTTTGGCTTTCAGTTTTTGAAAATGTAATCTGCACTTCCGTTTACAGAAAGCAATATATTATAACTTGCTGAGGAAGAAAATCCAAAAGATAAAATTGTCAAGACTCCAGTTTGTAGTTTAAAAAAAAAAAAAAAGAATTGTACCTGATTTCTTTCACTGTTTTTCCCCAATGAATGGGGAACTTCTAATTATGTTGGTTACATTTGTCTGTCTGAACAGTTGCTGCAAAATTGTGCAGTTGTAATTAAGTTTATTCATACCGTTAGTAATAATTATCATAGGATTCAGTCATTTCTTTCATGTTTAAAGCTAGTCAGGTGTACGTTCACATGACTTCAAACCCATTAGTAAAATAAATGGCTAGGCGAACTGTTTCAAATCTCTGATGATCACACATCTAGCTGTTCTTTGAGTTTCTGTAGAGAACACAGAAGCAGAACTCAGCAGAATGCCTCCATCAGAGCAATGTGGTGAGGTAACTTCACACATTCTTGGCTTTCAAATACCTCTTCAACTTTTGCATTTCTGGTACAACTGTACAAAACTTCTAGATAATGTCAGTAGCTAGAGAAGCGTGGATGGGAGACAATGCTGTGGTGCTTGTGAGAGCAGCAAATAAGTGGATAATGGAAATCATCAGCCCTCACATAGGCAGAGTGCAAAAGAAATAAGTAGTTAGGACCCTTTACAATTGTGAGGTTTTCCAGTATTGCATGTTTCAGAGGAGAAGGGGAAGCCTTGGAAGTGATATGATGTTTGGAAAGCTTCTGGTGAGACTAATGTGGCATTTAGGAATGTATAGGGAAGACTGATAAATCAAAGTGGGAGATAATGAGAGTTTCATTATCTGTGTAGAAGGAGAATATGGACAATAGCAGTACGACGAAGGAAAAAATGGAGGAATTGATTTCTCTGCAAGGGCAAAGTAGAATATGTATCCAAATTAGGTGGTAGGTGAGGTAGTCAGCAGTGTCAAATAGAAGGCTCAGCGGGTATTGACTTTGTCAAGGAAGCTGACCTAGAAAAGCTGTCAGAGAGATGAGGAAATAGAATTTTGGATTTGCTTTGTGAAACCAAAAATCAGGAACAAGTGAGAACTTAGCAAAGGCTGAATGACTGGAGTAGGCTGAGAATGGAGCTCTTTGGCCTATTCGCAGGCAATGAAGAGGAAAAGAGCCTCTTAAAGAAAATAAAGGAGCTGTCTGAAGATCAACTGAGGAATAAGTTGACACAAGCTTTACACCATGGTCAAGGTCGCGATTTTAGGTTAAGATCTATACGAAGAACAAGGTTGATAGTGTCAAAAGCAGGAAAGCGGTGAAATTGAGAAGGTGTGATTTTTTTTGGATTGGTACTGATTGGTAGAATACAATTATTGGAGCAAGTGCTGTTAGTGGAGTGAATCTTCACCCATGGTTTACCATTATAGTTGCACTGAACAAATTATAGTTAAATGTACAGGAAAACAGTAATGTTAAATGGAACTGTGAAATTGTAAGGCATGTAATCAGCAGTTACATTTGTTTACAGATACTTTAGTAACCCCCAGTGGGTTGTAAATATGCATATAAAACATAATCGGATAGCTTCTTCATTATCCGCATTTTATCACTGTATCATGCTTGATGTTAATTTCCCCTGCTTCCTTGCTCATTTTAATAGCACCTTACATCTTTTACCAGTTTTCTGTTCTGAGCAAAAATGTGCACAATACCACTGGGAGCGATCCTGAACTGAGAAAGAGAGTGGGTGAGATGACCTAACAGCGACACGATCTTTCCAGCCTCTGAATTTGAAAGCTCCAGTGAAGTCATGCGGGGCTTTGTAACTATTGAAATTTGTGATTTGTGGCTGTCTTCATGTTGCAGAATGAATCAGCAGCAAAATGTCAATGTTCTTAGATTTTTTTAATTCTCCATAGTTCTGCCATTTATTTTATCTTTTAAAGTTTTACTCTTCATTGTGAAACCTTAAGAAATGGAAAGCATTTCTGTTATATTTGTCAGATAAATTGATTTCCCCCCACCTTTTAGTTTCTGAGGAAATAAAAATTCTTTCAGTGCTAGGGTCAAACACATTACTATTTTACTGCCCTGATACTTTTTTTTTTTTCCAGTTGAGGCCTGAAATGTATTTATTTTTTATTGGAATTCAGGAAAAAATGTGGCCATTGATTTCTCAGTAGCAGTTAAACAGGTATTTCAGTTGATATTCTACATTTTGAGTAGTTGTGGTTCTGCTGTGGTCAGTGCTTTTTGGCTCGGGATAGAACAGACATAGCCGCTGTGGCTTGGGTTCAGAAGAGAAGCAGTGAAACAGGCAGACCACAATGCACCACTTAACTTGAAAACATTTAGCTGTCAGAAAGTGAGACCTCAGATAAGCGAAGTTTTAACACCATGTTGATCCCCTTGATTTATTACTTGATTTCCTGTTCTTGCTGCTGATAGCACCTAAGAGCCCTACTGTTGTCCGAACACTGTAAAAGTGGTGGTCCTGGCCCAGGGAGCTTCAAGTCTGAGTGTGAACTGAAGTGTAAAGGGAAGCCAAAGATAAAGAGAGATGGAAGAGGGAGTGACCCAAGTGCCATAGCCTTCATCTCTATCAAGACAGGTGTTTAGGCAGCAGGAACTTTTAAAGAAGTTAGGGGGGAATGGGCATTTTAGAGGATGGTTCCTCCCTCAGCTGATCAGCAGCATGGGAAATAGGCTTATTGGTACCCTTGTGTAAAATCTTGAGGTAGAGGCAGAAGGTACCATTCCCTGAGTGCTAGTAAGGGGACATAAATCTCACTAGATCTTTTTCGTGTAAATGCCAGATAAACAAGTTTGAACAAGAAGACAGATAATATTACAGAGAAGAGCTAGTCAGTGGAAAGTTGCAAGATATGATTAAAAAACAGAAAAGGCCAATGGTCTTCACAGCTATTCTGGGTGGTTAAGTATAAGGTAAAATTGCATGTACAAAGGATAGAGAAAAGAAAGTTGTAATAGTTGGCACACAAAATTGTGAGACAGAAGAACGGATTCTCAATGGATAGGCAGGAGAGGCAATGTTTTAAGTATAAAAGGACGTGCAAAAGCATGAGTGTGCTTTGGATTTGTTAGAGATCAGAGGTGAAAATATATAGATAAGTCTATCCCTTTGGGGGCACTCCAGGAAATGCAGACTTCCTGCATCCCTTAAGGAAGAACTAGCTTGCTGTCTTTCCAGCAATGTCATTATGTGGCTTTGGAAGTGGATAGTTTTGGTTTCATAAAGCTCACTTTATCTTTTACCTTCTCTTTTCTCATGTTAAATTCTTCTATATTTGTCCTGCATGATGTCACTATTTAACAATTGTACTGGCACGATATGGCAGAATTCCTTTTTTCCCTCAGGACTGAACTTCTCAAGCCTTCTGTGTGTCAATTGTTTGCTCTGCAGTTCAGAAGCAATGAAAACATGTGGCTTCTCACTTAAAACTGAAGCAGCAGTCTTAATAAAATGCTCTGTTCAGTGATGATAAACCAAAATCCACATTGGTCACTGCAGATTTGCAAAGAATGTTGTTTCTATCTGTGTCAGTATGTGCTTGAATATTTTTGAGTTTGCTTGGGGTACAGTAATGCCCTCTTCATGTTATGCTTTCTGGCTACATTTGAGAGAGTCTCTTGCAGACAAAAACATTCACTGTAAGTAACACAGGTACATGTTTATCTTCCTAGACATACTTGTGGTCTGCTCTGGTTCAAAGAGAGCGATGTCACTTGACATTCCAGAATAGCTGCATCTCTGCAGTTCTACTGAAGTGCTATTCTCTACACGCTCAGAAAATACTTGCTTCCTCTCCAGGTTTATTTTAATGTCTTTTGCTTTTTAGTAGTGCAGCAGCGTTCAGGGAGTTTAAGAAAATCCTATGTACGCATGATCAGGGCAGGAGGGAAGGGAGGACCTAAATTCCTCTGCTAAATTGCTTGCAAATTATGTGCAGGACACTAATCCTTCTCCTTTAGGCATATGGAAGTTGTGTGGGTGGTGTTTAAAACACTGCATTTGTATAGAGTGACACTTCCCTTTGATGTGTGTCATAATAATAGTAAATAGAAACCAACCTATATAAAAGTATTTTTAAAAAGCTTATAATTCAATCAGGACATTTTTTTAATTCAACATTCTCCAAATACACTTCCTATTTCAGAAGAAATGTGGGGAAGTAGTGTAATTTTAAGAGACTTGGTGGAGAAATGGCTTATTTTAAGGTTTTTGATGGGACTCTTAAATAAGATGACAGCCCCAATCTGCCAAGATGCAGATAGTTTTGATGATTTGAGAGAGATAAGATGTGCACAGAAAGCCTCTTCAGGAAGAAGTATTCAGGATTATTTATTTTGTGTTTTCATTCCTTAAATTGCTATGGGCTTGCTTCTAGTCTAATGATGAGGAAAGGCAGTACAAAGACACTGTATGGATGAATTGTTTCCCAAAAGTTTGGTAGATAGAGATTATATTTTCCTTCTAAGAGGTCCTCCATAACCTTTTTCTGCAGCGTTAAGGTGTGTGTTTCATCTTCTTTCATAGTTTTGTTTCCTTATAAAACTATCTCTGAAGACTTTGAGCTAATTGAAGGTTGTAATAAAGTAATGTAGTATGATAACAGTATGTACATGTAATGTAGTCAGATATTTTTGTATACTTGTGTCCTTTTTCTTTTACCCTAAATTACATCATAAAAAGAGAAGCTTTTACCAAAGCCCTGAGTCTATCTGTTCATGTGTGCATGTGTAGTAGGGCTTTTACCTTTGGGCATCAAACATTTAAGGGAAGTACAGTCACTGTGCAGTACCATCCTCTCATGTGAGATACTCCCCAGAACAGTGTCTCAGCTGGAGTCACGTGTGCTTTTCTGGAAGGGATAGCTCACGTAACTACGATTAAATACCTGAAATACTGAGACACTGCGTTTCCTCAACCTAATGTTACTGGGATGTCAAATCACATCTTCCTGATGAGCTGTAGCAGTGCTAACTAGCTCATCTCCTCCTAGATGAGTGTCCACAGGTCAGCCTAATAGCATGAGGCATGTGCAGAATACCTGCCAGCCTCTAGTGCAGGGTATCATTAGGGCATGAGGCAACAAATATTACAAGGACAAAGATCACTGAAAATATTTATAGGAGATACCTTCTATGGTTCAGGAGCTGAACGCTGCAGGCAGTATTTCATTACAAACAGGATCCTGATTTTTCTTTATACAAAGGCAGTATTTTTTTTCTCTTTAAAATACATCTATTTAAGCAACAATCTAAGCATGCTTTTGACTAGGACACTCTCAGTCTTGGTTTGATTGGTCCTGTTCCCTTCTCCCTCCCACTGCCCCTGCCACCTCCCCAAACAATTAAAATAACTCTTTAGATTTGCATCATGAAAAGGTGCTTTCAAAGGCTGTGTATCCCCTAAAACACGAGCAACAGCAGCGAAATGCTAGTTCAAACAGCAAGTCAACTTGCCATCCATCTCCGAAAACCTGTTTCATAACCCGTCATGGTGGAAAGCGTTCTATGTGACCCCCTCCTAGACCTCTGCCAGAGGAGAGTGTTTCAAAGTGTGCCTGAAAGGTCACCAGATTTCAGTGCTGTAGGAGCAGAAGAGGAGGATGTTGCAGAAACCTTCACCTTGTGAAGCTCTGGTAACACCCTCATTTTGAGTGAGTGTGCACTGTCTGCGAAGTCTCAGAAGAATGAAGCTGTTTGTGTATATAAACTGGAGAGGTACATTGGGGGAGAAATGATCCCTGGCTGGTGCTGTTTCAAAGTATTTAGGAGTGGTAGCTCTATAAAAGTAGCTTCTAAGAAATAGGAGTTACAATTTCCGCAACCAGTTCTCACCTTTATTTAACAAAATAGAAGGTAAAAGGCCTATTTAACAAAGCTGCAGAAAAAAAATCTGCTGAATTTAGTGAATTTTAAATCCATCCCCCCACCATTCCCCCCTCAAAAAACAACCCCAAAACCCAAAAAAACTTTTCTAAGCCTATTTTGGCACAGTCGCAGTGCTGTAACTGTTTAGGGTGTTTTATATAGAGAATCAGAAGATATTTTAGAGCCACAGTTACAGGAACTAAATAAGCAATAGGCACTTTAACAACTTTAACACCGCAAAAGCACTGACGTTTTCCAGCTATGTTCTCTGAACTTAGTGAAATATTTCATTCTCTCTTTACCATAATCAGAATTTGATGTGCATTCTTTCTTAAATGGCATCTGATGTGGTATCTCTCTTCAGCTCTTTGTGGTTTCCTGTTTTTCATACGCAGATGAAAGTATCTGCTGAGATCTATTAAACTTCACATTTTATCATTTATGACTTTCTCAATATAAGTCTCCAAGTAACAAGTAGATTTCTTTGCACTTACAAATGTAGTGAATGCTCGATGGACTAGAAATACAGGAGCATGTCTTCGGTGTTGTACTTCAAATTACTGTTTGTTTTAATTTAGGTTAACTGCAGAATAGTTATTATGCAGGGTCAACTTAATGCAGTCAGTCCTTTTTTTTTTTTTTTTTTGTTCTTGTACTACCAAGTAATATACATTTCTGCATAAGAAAATAGTTAGAAAAAAATGGAATAAAGTATCTTACAAAAATAAGTCAATGTGAAGTAATAAAAATTGCAAGAAATATCGATGAGCTTGTGAGGCCTGTGTCTCTTGTCATTTTAGCAGTTATTAACAAAATATTACTATGAATGTGTGAGAACTTGTTAAGTCCTGAAAGCAGTTATATATTGTTTAATAGTTATGTGTTGGTTATATTTTGTTTAATTAATGTTTTTAAAACATCATATAGTCTACTCTCAATGCGAGGCAGAACTTTTTTAAGAGAAGGTGTTACGGCTTTGCAAAAATCTGAATTTGACCCTAATGACATGAGAAGAAAAATTGCTATTATTGAACAATTTCTCATAGTTTTGAGAGTGATAAAATAGAGCACTTCCAAGTGATCAGCCTCATGTCAGATTCCAAATATAAGCACTTGGTTGGCAAAATAACTAATGTGTATTATCTCCAACTATGCAAATAGAAACTGAATTTGACAGAACCTGGCTTTGTGTTAGAGAGGATAATTTAAATTTCCTTCTATCCTGATTTCCTACCTTTTCCCACATTCACTGCTGTCTGAAAATACTCCTCATCCTGCAAGAATGTGTGAAGGTGAAGATCTGATAAGACGTGTCTTCTAATATGCATGTAACTGTCATGGGCTATGACAGGCCTTGGATCAGTATTGGTGGTATCTGGTTGACTGCTATCAGTTCACTTGACCAGTGTTTATGAGCTTTAGCTATAAAAAATGTTGTCACAGTAAATACTAAATTGATACTTATCATTGTGAGAAGAGAGGCTATGAAGACAGTTCTTTGTCAAGCACAGAGCTGGTCCTTTACATTATCTTTGAGAAGGTGTGAGGCTGGTTGCTACACCTGCTTGGTAGGATATATGTTTCTGCAGTGCTCTTTTTGTTGTTCTTCTAAGGAAGCTTGAATATTTATGGTTGTTAAATAAATGACAATATGTTTGACTATGTTTAAAGGAGGTAAACCTTTAATTTGATTAGGCTGCTTTCAAAAAAACTGGTTTTTTTTTGTTTGGTTTGTTGTTTTTTTTTCATCTGTAGAGAAATGAAATTAATGTTCCACTTCTTTAAAAGTCCATTTCTGATGTCTAAATAAGATATCAAATCTTCAATATGTGGTTTTATTACATTTATTATTTCCACCCCTCACAGAACTATAGTGCCATGGAAAGTGTTCAGGCAGTGCCTTCATGAAGTTCATCAGATAAGCTCTGGTTTGGAAGCAATGGCTCTTAAATCTACTATTGACTTGACCTGCAATGACTACATTTCAATTTTTGAATTTGATATCTTCACTAGATTATTTCAGGTAAGATTTGAAAATTTTAGAGACTTGTGTGAATTTGAGCAGCTTAGTACCCTGAGGCAAGTACCTATGAGTCAAAGAAGCAGACTTTTGGGAAAGACTGAAATAACTGAAACACTAGAATTCAGAAATAAATTGTGCGATTTATTTAGACCTTCAGAGATACATACCAATTTTATGTCAAAGCCTGGGCCATACGTTTATTCCGTCTTCCATGTTATTCTGTGATAATCTTGGTTCAGCTTTCTCGGTTTTGCTGTTACAGAAAAGGGTGCCATTACGAAGTTGATATTAAGGTTTGGCAGGAGGTGATTAATGGTTTTAGTTTCCAGAGTTTTGATTTTGATTATCTCTTCTCCATTCTGAGTCAAAACTGTATCAGAGTTGGAAATGTTATGGTGTAAGTAATTTCTCTGTTTAATATAACCACAAACATTGGTCACTTATTAAAACACACACATCAAGCATTTCTGTCTGAACATTGCTGCCTTGGGATCAGTTTCTACTCTGCCAAAGTTCCTCCCTTTTATTCAGTATTTGGCAAACTAATATGGTGTTCAGGTTAGTAATCAAGCCCAGATCTTGATCTCTGACTTGACTCAAAATGTCTGAGACACATTGGCTGCAACATACATCACTATAAAATGCATTTATTTAAGGTTCCTTTCTGTAGGATTTTTTTCCCCTAAGCATTCTGCTTACAAATAATAACAGGGTTTGTGGTTTGTTTTTTTTTTTTAATTTGTACATTGAATGTAAAATTAAATGAGATGGAGTGATCTGAGAAGTAATAGTTTGTTCTGACCCTACATGGGGTCCTATAGGTTGCATTAAACTTCAAGACAGAAGCCTCAAAAGAGTTGTATTTTCCTTGTTCTGAAAGCCAATGAATATGTCTTTGCATTCGTTTCTTTGTGAGGCCGTTGCTGGTTTGATTCATTACCATCCCTTGGGCTCGTACACCCACGGAGAGAAAATCCCAGTTAAGTGGTCAAAATACTGTTTTGCCAACTGTGGCTTGTGTTACAGAAAAGCTATGTTTATAATGATGCAGAAGAAAGCAAGACTATGTTTTATGGAGGTCCTGTAAAAGTGAAGTTGCTCCCCCTGCCTCCCCCCTGTATGCATGCACAGCTCAAAGTGCTGTGTTCTCTGCTCAGAGATAAAGTTAGCGCAGCAGAATATGTAGATGCTTTGAAGGAAAGGAACTTCATTCTTTCACTATTAACGTGTTCAGTCAAGTTGTCCTTTTATGCGAAAATATTTCCGTAGAAGACAAAGCATACAAATCTTTTGCCATTTAACATTTCTGCTTTTGTAATACTCTGTGTGCACAAGGCAAGCTATGAGTTCTGGCCCTTTGATTTTTTCAGTTGTACTGTCACATCATTTTATAGGTATAGTAGTAGTGTGATACTCTGTAGAGACTCCAAGCATTTGAAGAAGATACTGTCTACTGTCAACTTAGAAGCTTGGTGGTTGTGATTAACCGAGGAATTTGCACACTACTTGAATTTGTTTTATAATGTACTGTAGCAAGCCTTTCTATAACCACGGTCCAACAAAACATCGAAGTACTGAGTATTTGATCATCCTTCTTGATTTATATGCATGCACTTGAGTAATACAACAGGAGAAGGAACATTGTGGTTTTGTGAAGGAAGTGCCGGTGTGGTGAAGGGGGAAGAGTCAACTCCCTTTTTTTTCTCTAGCTAGGGCAACTAATATTTTTCATGTGATGAAGGCTCCTGGCATCTGTCTTTGAGGGTGCAGAAAGGAGCTGGCAAGATGCAGTGTTGCATCTAGGATTGTGAATTTTTCTCCTTTCTTCTGTATGAATTTGAACACCTGAGGTACTTTTATGGCCTCTGTGCCAAAACCTTACTGTTCCATTTCATGTGTCTGTTTTGAAGAGATACTAATTTTAAAATTAAACAGGTGTTCATCCATGTTTAAGTACTGGTTAGGGTTTGCCTGAGAAATGTATCATAATCTCAGGCAGAACTGTTCGGATACTCTGCTCAAGTGTGTCACACAGGCATTTCATCTCTCCCTTACGAGCCCTTAGAAGTCCTTTTAAAGGGAATTTGCAGGGCATGCAAGAACATAAGCCTCTTCTCTTGTATTGCTTAACTTCATCTGCCTTGATTTTTTGACAAATACATAAAAAAATCTCCGTAATAAATTATTTAGAGGAAATTTCTTGTCTCTCCAAATGCAGGCAATGAACACTTAATACATTTGTATTAATCCACTACTTAAAAAACATCCTTCATTTACGCTAAAAGGACTGTTCTGTATTCTTCGAAGTGACAGTGTATCAGGCATTTTTTAACTGAGTTTTCTGAAGCATTTGCTCTTCAGGTCAGCAAAGACTGTGATGAAGTGCTGTCAGTATTTGTTTTGTTTTCTGGATGTATTACCATTATGGTAACTGAAGAAATCAAGAAGTAGAGATTAAGAAAAGGAATGACAGATCAAATTAATGGCTGTATTAGGCTTCGTTTGTTAGTGTTACTTATCATTAACTATGGAAGTGCCTCAGGACCTCTGAAGAATAGACTTAATTGTGTTTTTATTAAACCATCATGGAGCCATACTCTCTAGGTTCTAACTAAACATGATGTTTAATATTTTATGTAACTACAAATAGAAGATCCCCTAAATTACAAGCTCTTCAAAATCTTTATCAAAAATTTACACTTGATCATCTACCCAAAAGTGAGTATTTTTCAGCTGGGGCTAAAACACTGTAGATATCTCTGACAAATTGACTTGAGTTTTATTAAAAACGTGTAACTACTTGGCTGCATCTGTTTAATTGTTTATCTTCTCTTTTTAGCCGTGGGGTTCAATCTTAAGGAATTGGAACTTCTTAGCTGTGACGCATCCTGGATATATGGCATTCTTGACATATGATGAAGTGAAAGCGAGGTTGCAAAAATACAGCACTAAGCCTGGGAGGTGAGAGGTTTTGCTGTTTATTGCTTTGCAAATAAACTTGTCATCTCAGAAGCTACGTAATTATTCTAAGTTCATACTTCTATATTGTATGATACTTAGACTTACTGCAATACTGAAGGAGTGAATTCTTGGCTTTTTTTATAACAGAATGAATCAGAGTAGTAGAGTAGGGTTTTTTTTTATATTTGTGATTTTATTTCTATCAAAATGCATTTTTAAAAATAGTTTAATACTAAAGCTCAGAACTGCACATTCAACAAATGCTGACCATGATTGGATTTTTATGCCATAATTCTTCTCCGGTGCTATGAAGCAAAAAACACTCTATTAGCACTCCAAAGTCTATATAAACACAAATAAACAGAATAAAATAATTGAAATTACATTGTTTTTCCTTTCTTCTTCTGAATTAGGTACAACAAGCAATGCATTCTCGAAAAGCATATTTGAAAACATAATTTGCTTTTCAAAATTTGCATTGAATTGTTGCTTAATAATAAAGTAAAACTCATCTTTCATGGTAGGACACTTAAAATATAAATTTAATCAGGTCTTATGTGTTCCTTTTATGTTCTTTTTTTTTCCTTTGGCAGTAATTATTCTATATCACAAACTCTGTACCTAGAAAAGCAGTCTGTCAGATAAATATCATGACATGTAGAGTGTTTAAATAATTTCTGTGTGGTGCTCTACTCTACTGAATTATTCGAACTGAACTTTTAGCATTTATGCTGGTTGTCCTATTATTTTTCTTCATTCAAGTGGGAGAAATAAAAATTCATTAAAGGATTTAATAATCCTGTATTCGTTAACTTTATTTTGCTAGTTTTACCTTTCAGTTATGATTTTTTTTCTCTAATGTCTAGTTGTCTACCTTTGCTGCAGGATCACATAAATACACAGTTAAAAGAGCATCATTTTGAAACTTGTTAGAGAAGTCTAGCAACAGTCATACCCGTATTCTGTACTTGGTTTCTTTTGATCTTTAGCACACAATATACTGTATGTTATTAAGTTACCTGACTGTGGTCAGGTACAATGACGTGGTCATTGCCACGGAGACCAGCTTCAGGGCAGGTAAGACTGCGCTGGGGAAGGGTTCTGTAGCGGAAAAGGCCGACGAGAAGCTCTTTTTAGGGCTTTTTTTGAAGCCGGGACAAGGCCCCTGCTTGTCCTGGGGGCTGTCAGCTGGGGGGGCGGTGCTGCTGAGCGAGCCTGGGCGGAGCCGCCACCACCCCCGGTCATTTTAAACGACCCATCAACGTGCCAAACGGTCATTGCCACGGAGACCAGCTTCAGGGCAGGTAAGACTGCGCTGGGGAAGGGTTCTGTAGCGGAAAAGGCCGACGAGAAGCTCTTTTTAGGGCTTTTTTTGAAGCCGGGACAAGGCCCCTGCTTGTCCTGGGGGCTGTCAGCTGGGGGGGCGGTGCTGCTGAGCGAGCCTGGGCGGAGCCGCCACCACCCCCGGTCATTTTAAACGACCCATCAACGTGCCAAACGGTCATTGCCACGGAGACCAGCTTCAGGGCAGGTAAGACTGCGCTGGGGAAGGGTTCTGTAGCGGAAAAGGCCGACGAGAAGCTCTTTTTAGGGCTTTTTTTGAAGCCGGGACAAGGCCCCTGCTTGTCCTGGGGGCTGTCAGCTGGGGGGGCGGTGCTGCTGAGCGAGCCTGGGCGGAGCCGCCACCACCCCCGGTCATTTTAAACGACCCATCAACGTGCCAAACGGTCATTGCCACGGAGACCAGCTTCAGGGCAGGTAAGACTGCGCTGGGGAAGGGTTCTGTAGCGGAAAAGGCCGACGAGAAGCTCTTTTTAGGGCTTTTTTTGAAGCCGGGACAAGGCCCCTGCTTGTCCTGGGGGCTGTCAGCTGGGGGGGCGGTGCTGCTGAGCGAGCCTGGGCGGAGCCGCCACCACCCCCGGTCATTTTAAACGACCCATCAACGTGCCAAACGGTCATTGCCACGGAGACCAGCTTCAGGGCAGGTAAGACTGCGCTGGGGAAGGGTTCTGTAGCGGAAAAGGCCGACGAGAAGCTCTTTTTAGGGCTTTTTTTGAAGCCGGGACAAGGCCCCTGCTTGTCCTGGGGGCTGTCAGCTGGGGGGGCGGTGCTGCTGAGCGAGCCTGGGCGGAGCCGCCACCACCCCCGGTCATTTTAAACGACCCATCAACGTGCCAAACGGTCATTGCCACGGAGACCAGCTTCAGGGCAGGTAAGACTGCGCTGGGGAAGGGTTCTGTAGCGGAAAAGGCCGACGAGAAGCTCTTTTTAGGGCTTTTTTTGAAGCCGGGACAAGGCCCCTGCTTGTCCTGGGGGCTGTCAGCTGGGGGGGCGGTGCTGCTGAGCGAGCCTGGGCGGAGCCGCCACCACCCCCGGTTTATCCCACCTCCAGGGGATAAAAGGTGTCAGGGAGGGCAGGGACTAGTCCCTGCCCACAGAGCACGGAGGGAGCAACCGGAGCTGGTGTGTGTGTACCGGCCGGGCCCAGTGCTTCTACTGGTGTACACGGTAAGGTCAGTCGCTCCTGGGGACTCAGCTATGGTTGCTACCAGATCGAAGGCTATGTTTAGGAAAGCTGTGGGTACCCAGACCGAGGCCCCACGCAAACATATGGGTGTGCAGGCCTCTGGGTGCAGAGAGTGCCGGAGCCTGGCGCTGGCAATGGAGGGTAGCGGAGACAACACCTGTATAAGATGTGAACAGGTGAATGATCTGCTCTACCTGGTGGCCCAGCTGAAGGATGAAGTGGAGAGGCTGAGGAGCATCAGGGAGTGTGAAAGAGAAATTGACTGGTGGGTGCACTCCCTGAGAGTAGGGGAACAGGTTGAGGCCCCGTGTAAATCGGAGGACCCTCTCCCCTCTTCTCATCAAGCGACAGGAGAGGATCTCAGAGAAAAGGAGGAATGGAAACAGGTCACTGCTCGGGGAAACAGGCGAGTCCCCTCCCAACCTCTCCCAGCTTCCCAGTTACCCCTGCAGAACAGGTATGGAGTCCTGCAGGAGGAACTGGCCGATGGAGAGGAGGATGGCACACCAAGACTAGAGAAGACAGAAAGTACACGTCACAGCGGACCCAACTTCACCACTAGCTCCAAAAGGAAAAGGAGAAAGGTCATAGTTGTGGGTGACTCTCTGTTGAGGGGGGCAGAGGGACCAATATGCCGCCCTGACCCGCTACACAGGGAAGTCTGTTGCCTCCCTGGGGCTCGGGTCAGGGATGTGACAAACAAACTCCCAGACCTAGTAAACCCCTCTGATTATTACCCCCTGTTAGTATTTCAGGTGGGTAGTGATGAAATGGGTAGGAGGAGGCTGAAATCAATTAAAAGAGATTTTAGAGCCTTAGGGCAGCAGCTCAAGGGGTCAGGAACACAAGTAGTCTTCTCTTCTATCCCACCAGTGGCAACTGTGAATAAAGAAATTGATAGGAAGAGGCAACAGATCAACTTGTGGCTCCGGGACTGGTGTTACAGGCAGTGCTTTGGGTTTTTCGAACATAGGTGGCTATATGAGACACCTGGCATGCCATTGTCAGGTGAGACACAGCTGTCCCAGAGGGGGAAAAGAATTTTGGGGCAGGAGTTAGCAGGGCTCATTGACCGGTCTTTAAACTAGATATGAGGGGGGAAGGGGAGATAACTGGGCCTGTCAAGATTAAGCCTGAGGAAAGCATGCCACGGTTTGAAGGAGGCCACATTAGTGAGGACTCACACTCTGACATTTCATCAGAGAAAGGTGATAGACGTTTAGAAATTACTGCTAGAGAACAATGGGAAAACCCTTTCCTAGAAGGGGAAAAGGGTACTAGGCTAAGAGTTAACAAAGCTCACGGACAGAGCTTTAAGCCGAAAGTTAAGGGGGATGGGGATAAAACCAAGCCTGCTGGTAATGAACCTGAGTGTCAAGGGCCAAAGATGGGGGTGAAATCAGTAGCCCAGGTCAAGTGCATCTACGCTAATGCACGTAGCATGGGCAACAAACAGGATGAGCTGGAAGCCATGGTGCGGCAGGACAACTATGACATAGTTGCCATCACGGAAACGTGGTGGGACGATGGTCATGACTGGAATGCTGCAATAAGTGGCTATAAGCTCTTCAGAAGGAATAGGCAAGGAAGGAGGGGGGGGGGGTGTGGCTCTGTACATTAGGGAGTTGTTTGACTCTATAGAGATAGACTCCAGTGATGAAGAAGTGGAGTGTTTATGGTAAGGGTGAAAGGGAAGGCTAACAAAGGTGATTTTGTGCTGGGAGTCTGCTATAGACCACCCAACCAGGATGAGCAGGCTGATGAGGTATTCTATAAGCGGCTGGCTGCAGTCTCGCAAACGCCAGCCCTTGTTCTAGTTGGGGACTTCAACTTACCAGACATCTGCTGGAAATATAACACAGCAGAGAGCAGGCAGGCTAGGAGGTTCCTCGAGTGTATGGAGGATAACTTCCTGACACAAATGGTAGGTAAGCCTACCAGGGGAGGTGCCTTGCTAGACCTACTGTTCACAAATAAAGAAGGGCTAGTTGGGGACGTGGAGGTCGGAGACAGTCTTGGGCTTAGTGATCATGAAATGGTTAAGTTTTCCATTCATAGTGAGGTAAGGAAGGGGATTAACAAAACCTCCATCTTGGACTTCCGGTGGGCAGACTTTAACCTGTTCAGAACCCTGGTTGGGAGAGTCCCGTGGGAGGTAGTCCTGAGAGACAAAGGAGCCCAGGAAGGCTGGACGCTCTTCAAGAGGGAAATCCTAAAGGCCCAGGAGCAGGCTGTCCCCATGAAGCGCAAAATTAAAGGGCGGGGAAAATGGCCGGCCTGGATGAACAAAGAGCTCTTGATGGGACTTAAGGAAAAAAGGAAGGTTTACCACCTTTGGAAGAGGGGACAGGCAACTCGGGAGGAGTACAGAGATTGTGTTAGGTCATACAGAGAAAAAATCAGGAAGGCAAAAGCCCAGCTAGAACTCAACCTGGCCATTAATATAAGGGACAACAAAAAAAGTTTCTATAAATACATCAACAAAAAGAGAGTGACAGAGAATGTCCATCCCTTACTGGATGCGGGGGGAAACCTTGCAACCAAGGATGAGGAGAAGGCTGAGATACTTAATGCCTTCTTTACCTCTGTCTTTAATAGTCAGACCAACTACCCCCAGGGAGTTCAGCTTCTTGGGCTGGAAGATAAGAATGGAGAACAGAACAACTCCCCTGTAATCCAAGAGGAAGTAGTTAATGATTTGCTTATGCACCTGGACACGCATAAGTCTATGGGGCCGGATGGCATTCACCCAAAGGTTCTCAGGGAGCTGGCAAGAGAGCTTACCAAGCCTCTCTCCATTATTTATCAACAATCCTGGTCAACAGGAGAGGTGCCAGATGACTGGAGGGTGGCCAATGTGACGCCCATCTACAAGAAGGGCCGGAAGGAGGATCCTGGAAACTACAGGCCTGTCAGCCTGACCTCGGTACCGGGAAAGATCATGGAGAGGATCATCCTGAGTGAGCTCTCAAGGCATGTGCAGGGCAGCCAAGGGATCAGGGCCAGCCAGCATGGGTTTATGAGAGGGAGGTCCTGCCTGACCAACTTGATCTCTTTCTATGACCATGTGACCCGCTTTCTCGATGAGGGGAAGGCTGTGGACGTTGTCTACCTGGACTTTGGTAAGGCCTTTGACACCGTCCCTCACGGCATTCTCCTGGAGAAACTGGAGAATCATGGCATAGACAAGTGTACCCTCCGCTGGATAAAAAACTGGCTGGATGGCCGTGCTCAGCGAGTTGTGATTAATGGAGCAAAATCTGGTTGGCGGCCGGTCACCAGTGGTGTCCCTCAGGGCTCAGTTTTGGGGCCAGTCTTGTTCAATATCTTCATTGATGATCTAGATAAGGGGATTGAGTGCACCCTCAGTAAGTTTGCGGATGACACCAAACTAGGTGGGAGTGTTGATCTGCTTGAGGGTCGGCAGGCTCTACAGAGGGACCTGGACAGGTTGGACCAATGGGCCAAGGCCAATGGGATGAGGTTTAATAAGGCCAAGTGCCGGGTTCTGCATTTCGGTCACAACAACCCCAGGCAACGCTACAGGCTGGGGGAAGAGTGGCTGGAAAGCTGCCTGGCAGAAAAGGACCTGGGAGTGTTAGTGGACAGCCGGCTTAACATGAGCCAGCAGTGTGCCCAGGCAGCCAAGAAGGCCAACGGCATCCTGGCCTGTATCAGGAATAGCGTGGCCAGCAGGAGCAGGGAAGTCATCGTGCCTCTGTACTCGGCACTGGTGAGGCCTCACCTCGAGTACTGTGTTCAGTTTTGGGCCCCTCACTACAGGAAAGACATTGAAGTGCTGGAGCGTGTCCAGAGGAGAGCCACCAAGCTGGTGAGGGGTCTGGAGAACAAGTCCTATGAGGAGAGGCTGAGGGAACTGGGCATGTTTAGTTTGGAGAAGAGGAGGCTGAGGGGAGACCTCATTGCCCTCTACAACTACCTGAAAGGAAACTGTAGAGAGGCGGGGGTTGGCCTCTTCTCCCAAGGGAATAACGACAGGACCAGAGGAAATGGTCTGAAGTTGCGGCAGGGGAGGTTTAGATTAGATATTAGGAAGAATTACTTTACTGAGAGAGTGGTCAGGCACTGGAACAGCCTGCCCAGGGAGGTGGTGGAGTCACCATCCCTGGAGGTATTTAAGAAACGTGTAGACGTGGCTCTTCAGGGCATGCTCTAGTGCCCGGGATTGTTGGTTTGTGGTGGGGTGTTGTGTGGGGGGTTTAGTTGATGGATGCTGCTTGCTTTTTTTTTTTTTTTTTTTTTTTTTTTTTTTTTTTTGGGGGGGTGTTGTTGTTTGTTTGGTTTTGTGTTGTGTTTTTTTGTTTGTGTGTTTTTGTGTTTTGTTTTTTTTTTTTTTTTTTTTTTTTTAATGTGGTTGGACTCGATGATCTCAAAGGTCCCTTCCAACCACTAAGATTCTGTGATTCTGTGATTCTGTGACTGGTCAAGTGCATATATACAAGAATCTTGTGGTTCCAGTAGAATAACGCTGATTTTCAGCTTGGTACTCATGAACTGTGGAAGTCAGATAACTAGGTTGATTTTGAGAGTACTTGATATACTTAGCATCTTCTCTATTATCGATTCTGTGATTATAAAATAGAAGTGATAGAGATATTATCCAAAGTTGCCTTTATGTTCCTTGTAAATAGAGAGTTAGTTTTAAGATAATTTTCTATTGCATATCAGAAAATGACTTTCTGAATTGCTTAGGTGAAATGCTGGAGTGTGAAAGAGGAGATAATATGAAGTGAAATTGCTTCTTTAATCAGTCTAAAACATCCTGGAAATTACAAGATTCTGTTCAAATGAATAGCTACTACTTCAATGTAATGTTGGCCCTACTGAAGTTTGTAAGGGCCATGACAAACTTCAGGGGGGCTAAGATTTCTCATTTTAAACAGTTTGGAAGGAAATAAATTATATATGTATAACTAAGAAAAGCTGCTCTATAATACAAATTTGAGTTTGTGGTATTTCACTGTGGGATGCTTTTTTGAATAAGGCTTTTGCATCTGAGATGATGTCTGACATTAAAGGGAGTAGAGTTTTTACTAAGAACAACCAAACATGCCTGATACTATTGCCTATAATTTTCCCTTTTTTTCTACTGTGCTCTCTGTCTACATTACGTATACTCCCAGCTATCACTGTAACACACAGAAGTATTTAAATTTAAGTCCAGTTGAGTTAGTATTATCTGGTATTTTCTGAAGTAGAAGTGATATTTCTCCTGTTCACCTCCTCTGGTACACACGAAATTAACATTTCTAGTAGAGCAGTTTTAATTATTTATCATTCGCATTTCTGTTGCATCTAAAGATGTTTTATATTTCCCTTCCATTCATTCAGGTTATTGGCCTGTGTATGCACAAAAGGTGTATGTTGTAACTATGGAGACTTAACAATACACTGGTCTTGAAAAGGTTTATGAGCGTGTCTAAATGTATGTAATAGGACTATTCACAGTGGATGTGCAGCTTTCCCTTTGGGAACAACAAAGCAAGCAAATGAAAAGTTGGGGTAGGGTGCTACTGTTACCTTATTTCTGCCCATGCAGAACTGACAGCGTGAAAAATGCAGGTTTATTTAAGGTTATACAAAGATGGCAGAATTGGGAATCTGACCCAGATCTTCAGAATCCTAATTCAATGTCTTAACAAGAGGCCATCCTTGCTCTCTGATTAACACTGACTTTTTATTCATCCTGTTTCTCTCAAGCTACATTTTCAGACTAAGTTGCACTCGCTTGGGACAGTGGGCCATTGGATACGTGACTGGTGATGGGAACATACTGCAGACAATACCTCACAATAAGCCTCTGTTTCAAGCTTTGATTGATGGCAGCCGGGAAGGATTGTGAGTACAAGTTTCTATAGTCACCATAGGTCTGATATTTTGATTTCTTTGTTCTTTACATGGGTAGTTATTGAAGATCTTTAGAACAGAAAATCTGGATATGGCGTTTAGCATTCCTTCGGAGTTTAAGGACCATCCCTTTTATTCTTTTGAAAAACACTTATTTCCAGGTAATTCTGTTAACCAAAGTTAACCAAAACCATATCTTGTAGCAGATAAATTCCAGAAGAAAATAAAATCAGGCAGCTGTCACACTGATTCCTTCTTCCTCTTCCCCCTGCTACCCCCCCCCCCAAGAGTCCCAAATGCACTTAAGCTTATTGAACAATTACTACTGCCGGTTACTCATGTGTCTAACTCTGGACAATGATTTGAAAGCTTTGTAATTGCTTTTTTATATATAGTGCAGCCAGAACATTTTCCAGGTTCTAATAGTTTACTGAAAAGATTTATAATTATAAGAGAATCTAAGTTTACAGGGAGTAGTAGTACTAGGTTGGCTGAAGTAACAGACAAATTTTTGCTGTCAAAATGTTTTCACTAGGATACATGTTTTGATAAATCCACATGATCATAATGAGAAAGAAACCCCCAACCAAACAGGTAAATTGATCAGTCCTCAAAAAACGATTGAGAAACCCTTTACAATCTTGCCATTTTTCTCAGTCCTCCACAGTCCAGCATTTTTTTTCTGGGTATGATGATTTCATACCTGTAATAAAAAACACACTTATTATGATAGTGTTTCTACTTGACAAAAACTAGAGCTGAGAATATTTAATGCAGAGTGAAGTTTTTGTATCCTATGTAAATATAACTCCCTCATAGCATGACTTAGCACAACTTTCAAGAAACTGTTTTCCAGTTAGAGGTAACATAAATCTGAATATAGAAAAACTTAGGGTCTCTGTAATATTATTTAACCTATTATGTATTTCCCACAAATTATTATTTGTGTGGAGATTGAAACGCCCCCCATCAGTTCTTGCATAAAGACCAGTCTACATCTTGGATTCTCAGTGCTGATTCTTGTCATAATGTACACATATTTATATATGTCACAATATAAACAGCTATACACATATATAATACTATGACACAATATTATGTATACCATATTATACACAGATATGCATAAATGAGCGTTACTTTGTATTCTATTCCATTGCTTAAAATAGCCCATATAGTCACTGAGCATGATGCTTGCAGCGGACAAATCACTAGGAGCATATGCAGCTATAAGCTCACTGTAAAATGAAGATCTAAAATAACTTTCTGGGGGTAGCTCTACAGAATATTATCTGCTAACTAAAGCTCAGGAGCATTCTGCTCATAGCTGTGCAAGTGATATCAAAATCTTTCCTGTGCTTTTATAAATGGATTTGAGCATGTATCAAAATGCATATGCAGCAATTCAGTTGCACCCAAAAGATGAGAAAGATAGATGAGGAAAGATGATGCATTTTACTTAATGTCTACTGTATTTTATTCTGCCCTTTTGAAATTTCATATGTATTATTTCGCTAATAATGCTAAAGAAATGTCCATATTTATAACAATCTTCTTGTGATGCAGCTATCTGTTCCCAGATGGACGAAGTTATAATCCTGATTTGACAGGATTATGTGAACCCACACCACATGATCACATAAAAGTCACACAGGTACGTTGCAGGGTTTGTCAGTTATTTTGTAATCTTCACTTCCCTTAGTATCTCATCTAGCAGTGATAATAAGCTTTTATTAAAATGTGAGAAATAAATTCATAAGAGTGAAAATATGTTGTTGATTGAAGGGCTTAGATGAAGAACAAGATAATAATTCTTTAAACTCTAGAGCTGATGGTGATGCAGATGGCATGTCTTGGAAAGTTTTGTTTATTCTAAGCCTCTTCCAAGTGAGAAATGTGTTAATGGTTATTAAAGATTTTTTTATATATTTATGTTACAGGTTTATGTAGCCTGGTGTTTCCTTGGAAATAGGAGATGGGAATATAGAAATAAAATCAAGATCAGATGATGGTTTTGAAGCCTGAATAGGAATGGTACAGCTGTTGACAGGTCCAGGAGAAAAAGTATAATTTGTATACCAGAAAGATGCTGGTTCCAGGGGGTCTCTCATTTCTTCTTTGTCTATTGTACAAATTAAAAGAGAGATCAGGGAAAAGCAACAGAAATAATTAAGTGCCTAAAGGGAATAACTTTGCAGAGAAAATGAGAATATTTGTGTTTGTAGTCTTGTTAAGTGATGATGTGATGAACTAATGTGCAGCAGTTTGCTACTCAAGTAGTAAGAAGTAGCCAGCACAAGACAAATGCTTGATTAAAAATGGTGCTGGAATTAACACTAGAAGATTAAGGTATACAGAGTAGAGCATTTTTTCTGACAAAAGCATCTGAGAGACTTGAGGATGTGATCAAGGAAAGACATGAAACAAGCCATACTGTTTCAGATGGCCTTCCATTTTTTCAGAGCAGTCAGGATGACCTGCTGAATCTTCTGTAATTTTGAGTGCTCTAAGTGCATTCCACATCCAGAAATATGTTAGAAAAGAAGCATTCATTACTGTTTATGGAATTATCAGGAATACCATTATGGTAATATCTGTCTCGTAAGTAAGAGAATTCCTAAAAACAATTACCTGAAGAAAGTGTGAATACTTCCACTTATCTGACTTAATGCTTTTCCCTCCAGTCTTGAAATAGTAATGAAAGAGTAATGTGAAGATATCAGATATTTGTGTTGCACGGGATGATTTTCTAGCCCCATATCCTTGCTTTTTCTCAAGGAAAAGAAAAGCAGCTTAGGCTTTCTCAGTGATTACCTTGTTCTTCACAACCCAGTTGTGTTGTATTTCAAATTCATTAAATGAATCCAGTTGCTTCTGAAGTTGTAATTACGAGAACACCATTAGTTAATTCTGGTGGTAATTCAACAGAGTCTGAATTATGTGAATGCTGCCTTACGTAATATTTAACTGCAGTAGTTTAAAGCTGTCACTAGAGCTGCTTAAATTATGAAAAGATGGTATAAAAGTGGCTGCAAGGCTAGATTGCTGCAGATGGACTCTTTGCGAGAGGTCCACCATAAACTTCTTTAGTACATACTGACTGCAGCTGCAGATATGAGCTGTCTCTTCTGTTTTCTCTTTTTATTAGCCTCATCTCCCCTCCCTTTAATCAGCAGTATTTTCCCATGACCTGGATTCTACTTACTTCAAGCTTTCAGATTTTGTTTTTTGAAGACTAAAAAAGCTTTATTTATACACAAATGCATTTGATTGCAAGTTTCCCTACTATACCTAATTCTAGATAACTGTTCTAGACTCAAGATTTATAGCTTAGTTATTTCTCCTTATTATAGGTTCTTAGGTTCTTATACCTTCCTTTCAGTCTTGTAAGGATATAAAGTACCGAACGAACTGTGCACGGCTGTTGCCATGTTATCCTGGGGTATATTCTTGCCATACTTCCTTCACAAGGGTTGTTTACTTCAGTTAACCATACTACCATATTACATCCTTGCTATAGGTAGAAAGCCCTCGTACTTGTCAGTTTTCATTCCAGTAACTTTTATTAGTCCTAAACTCATGCTTTGAAAAGGAAATCCCCATTTTTTCCCATTCATCACTTAATTTCTCACTTATGGCTGTGTGTTCATTATCTTCCTCTTAACTGCAACCAAGGAAAAGCAGGATATATGCCTTGCATAGTAGTGATGTGAGAAGTCTGTAGAAAACTTAGTAGACACAGACATTTTAAACTTTTTTTGTATCATGTATTCTAGTATATAACAGGTTTGAAGAAGCTAAAGAGTAAGCTGTTTCAGTAACCTTAGTGTGGCTTTTAAGTAGATGAGTAGCAATAGTTTCCTTGACTAATAAGTAAAGTATGTTGGGAAAAGGGACTCAGAAGTGTTTGTCACTACTGATGCTTAAGTATATTTTTTGTGAACAAATCACAGTAGATATAATAACCACCTGGCTTTCTTTTTTTACAGGAACAGTATGAATTGTACTGTGAAATGGGTTCCACTTTTCAGCTGTGTAAAATCTGTGCAGAGAATGACAAGGATGTGAAGATAGAGCCTTGTGGACACCTTATGTGCACTTCTTGTCTTACAGCGTGGCAGGTACTGTCATAGTTCAGTTAGTAGAGAAGAGGATGCATTTCTCTGTTACATCCCTGTTTACAGCATGGGTATAAGTTTACTTTTCCAGATACTCAGTAAGAGGGTTCAAGGACATATCCATTTAAAATGGTAAACTTTTTCATTTTGTGGACTAAAATCTGTGAAAAATTAAGTTCCAGGAGTCATTAAAATCTGAACTTGTAGGCTTGCCAAGGCCATTTGCTGACTGCTACTAAGTGGAAACTATTTCCTGGGCGCAATATCTATTCAGACATTGAAAGCTGGGTACTTGGTGCCAATTCAGCCACCCAGGTCACTTCATGATGTATTCAAAAGGTATGAAGAGGACAGGTAGCAGCTGGGAGTGGATAACTGACCAGACAGCATTTTACAAGGAGACAGGATGTCTTTGGAGGGAGAGGAATTCAATCAGTAGTACAAGCCATGAAATGACCTGTGGAAAAATAAGCTTAGAATTTCTGTAGTTCATGTTATTAATATGTAAAGCACTAAACCGCCTAGCTTTAGATGGTTGTTGGGGTAAGAAATTGAATGGAGGGCAAACTCTGATCTCTCAATGTCATTTACAGAATACCCCAAAAAACACAGACTTCCTGTTTTGTCCACCTTGTTCATGGACATGCCAGTCTGTGGGAAAAGGGAGGACTGGTGCCTTTAGTTCAGCACAGTTAACAAGCATTTGGCTTAAAACCAAAAACAGAGGTCATTCCTCTTTACAGCTTCAGACTTTCCCCTGATAGGTTCTTCTCAAACTAAATTTATTCTGCCTCCTTCACCCTGCTCTTTTCTTCTTTTGTATCTATATTTTGTGGGGAGAGGTAAGAGTCATCTCACCCTCAGGAAGGACTCTGTTCCACAGTTAGGCACCAGGTAGTGGTAAGAGTAAAAAGAATCCTTGACTCCGGTCCATTTTTGACCTGGTTTTTAATGTGTGCATCTTAAGTTAATCAGTTTTCATTCTCATGTTTGAGGTACGACTTAGAGTACTATAGTTTTTCTTTTCAAATTCCTAATTAAGAAATTATCATTGGCAAGCTAACACAATGTATCAGAATTATCATTTGAGTTTATCTTCCATTACCAATAACGCTTGTTGAAAAGGGAGTGTTCTGAGTTTCTGATTTTGTGTTCTTTCTGAAATTTGAGTTTGATGCTCCAATCACAAATCTTTCAAATTGCCCACAGATCAGAAATTCTGAGAAAATTCCATTTTAGACATACCCAAATAAGAATATTTATTTCACTACTAAGCAGCTGCTGAGCTGGAACAATGTTTTCTCATTTCAGGAGCACCATTTCTCTGTTCTTACCAGTTTCATTCTGAATAACAAACCTAAGAAGTCTGAATATTTAAATTTGGGGGTTTTGTTGTTTGGTTTTTTTCCTTTTTTTTTTTTTCTTTTTTGCTTAGCTAAAAGGACTGAAATCTTGGTACTTTTGATTTCTGGGTGTCTCATAGCGTGGTAGGAACGTGAACATGTGAACAGCACGTACTAGTGTTGTTCCAGGGATGTGCTCTGCTTCTGGAGGCTTGAGAAGCTAAGTTCTTCAATACTTTAGCCAATGGCTAGAGATTCAGGAAGAGGATAACAAAGCATTTTAGGCTTGGAGAACTGGCATGTTCAAAACATTAAGCTTCATTGGAACATTGCAACCAGCTGTAATCAGCCAGGTACATTTTGGACTTCATTACAAATTTAACTTCTGTATAATTAGTGAGGCAATGAAGAAATATTACATTGTAACAGCATCAGCTGTTGCGAGCTTCTGGTGGGCTAGTGTTTAATTGGCAGCATAATGGCTCATTAGACATGCCTCAAGAGGTCCAATACAGATGTTTTCACTAAGCAGAAAAAAAAATTGAGTAAGCAACACCAGATCTGCATAGAATACTAAGACTAGTTCAGAGTTGTTCACCTTTATGGAGATCATAAAGGATCCTTTATGGAGTTGTTCACTTGTTCACCTTTATGGAGATCAGTCTCTCTAGTAAGACTTGGTTTAACTGTTTCATTTTTGTATTATGCAACAGGAGTAAATTGTCATTTTCCCAGGGATAGGACAAGAGGAAATGGGCACAAACTTGAATATAAGAAGTTCCACCTAAACATGAGGAGGAACTTCTCTACTTTGAGGGTGGCAGAGCACTGGAACAGGTTCCCCAGGGAGGTGGTGGAGTCTCCTTCTCTGGAGACATTCCAAACCCGCCTGGACAAGTTCCTGTGCAACCTGCTCTAGGTGGACCTGCTTTGGCAGGGGGGTTGGACTAGATGATCTCCGAAGGTCCCTTCCAACCCCATATCATTCTGTGATTCTTCCACAGAAATCCATTCTTGTCTAAAAAGTACACATCAAGACTGAGTATGCTGCACTGGAATATTTACAATAGCTGCTCTTTCAGTGTTCTAAATAACCTTTCTGTGGGAATGGACAAATGTGTATATTCATATAGACGTCTCAGATCTCAGTTTTAATTTCTCAGTTGCATTCGTACTGTTGAATACAAATCTCTGCTGCTGTGATCGCTTACCCAGTATATTTTGGTGAAAATGCTTTTGAAAAGAAAGGAGGGAAACTGCTAATACAGAACTATTTGGCAACACAGATAGAAGAAAGCCTTGAAAATGTAAAGCTCTGCGCCTCATCTGTAACGCTGTTTTTAGAAAATGAAACTGTAAAGAATTGTATGAGTAAAGGAGGACTTCTGTTCACTTGACAGTGATTACTTCAGTAGGGCCATATAATTTGGAGGTTTTCTTTGAGGTAGTAATGTTGGCTAGTCCTTTGTAATGAGGATGCAAGGCTGTTAAAAGTAGAGTACGTGTATCTTTCTGTACAAAATGAAAATCCAGTACTAAACACGTAAATAGACATGACTGTTATCGGGAGTCATCATTTTTAGTTATTTGGCCCAGGGATACAGTTCTTCCATAGACTGTAAAATCGTGTGTCAGTTTAGTAAGACTGGCAAGTGTCAAGATAAAAATAATACTAGAAAAAAATTAAAGCTGTCCTTACATCTGAGAAATCAAAAAGCTGTACTTGCTTGATGATATTTCAGGATAGGTAGGTTGTTCAAAATTAATTTTGGTGTTCGTATCTTTTTAGCTGTCTGTCTGCCTCGTTGCAAATATGACACAATGTGATTTCTGAATTCAGATTGAATTGTCTTGATCTCTCGAAGCTTCAGGACTCTTTTTGATGTGTTGTTTTGTTGTGTTTAGTTTTGGTTTGTTTTTTTTTTTTTAAATTCAAATCCAGATTGTACCTCTTGATGGAAAAATTTCTTTATAAGTACTTGAAAGACTTCTCTCTGCTATTTTTGTTCATTAGTAGTCTAAAGTATACTTTAAAGGCTTTTTGATTACTTCTGTCAAGGAAAAAATATTTCTGAAATGAGTAAAAGGAATGGAAATCTGGCTGCTTGAAAATCATTTAACATATTGTACCACTTAGAAATTAAAATTCAAGTAATTCTTGTTTCTGGTAACGTGAAAATAGTTCCTTGTCTTACATAATTTATTGAAAATGTAGTACAATCCTGGTTTGTTACTTAAACATGTCAAAAAAAGTTTTTAGCTCTAGATGTTCTGTATGCATATCACTGAATGATGGTAATGTTGCAGCCACGATGTACTGTATATATTCTTCACAGAATAAGAGCTGCATGCCCTAAAACTCATCTGCTTTTTCTAACTTAAAATGAAAAATACTTTATATTTAATACAAAAGATATATAATAAACTGCATTCTCTCTGTCTAAACACCTCACTTTCTTTTCTCCGAAGAAATAGGAAAATTGTAATCTCAAAAGACAGGGTGTTACTTCCTGACCTGTAATACTAAGATGATTACAATTTTTATGCTCTGTAGAGAAAATAGTTGTTTTAATCAGTTATTTTTAAGTGAAGCTTAATCTTTTGAAGACACACAGCTTTAAAAGTGCAGTGATTTTACCATTTACTACAGTTAAGTATCTGTTAATCTGTTTCCTCTTTCCACCAGTGCTTCTGTAAAAGCTCTTAGAGACCTGTTAAGGGCATTTTTGTGTACAAAGACACAAGACCTACTTTTAAAATTACTTCTATTTTTTATTTTTAAAAATTTATGTACTTTTTTGTCTTGTTGTAGGAATCTGATGGCCAAGGCTGTCCTTTCTGCCGCTGTGAAATCAAAGGAACTGAACCAATAATTGTGGATCCCTTTGATCCAAGGGATGAAAACTCCAGGTGCTGCAGTATTATTGATAGCTTTAGTATGCCCATGTTGGACTTGGATGACGATGATGATAGAGAAGAGTCTTTAATGATGAATCGTTTGGCTTCAGTCCGAAAGGTAGATTTTCAAATACTGTACAACAGATAATACTGTATGTTTGTAAATGAAGCTGCCTGTAACTTTAAACAATGAGAGGTTGCACTTCATGCTCTAGGTTTCAGCAACTCGCTGAAGAGTTCTTGGGTTGAAAAAACAAAATGCAGCAATATTGCAGCAATAGTACTGAAGTTGAGTAGGAGGAAAAAAAGTTCCAGATTATCAGCTGATACGAACTGAGTTAACTCTGATTATAATGGAGGAAGCATGAGTCTGCACCAGCTGAGACTCTTACCCAAAATACTCTTTATGGACAATTCCCTGAACTCTTATTTGTAAGGAACAAAAAATTTCATGTATATAGAATATATTATTAGTTTTCTGCAAGTGTGTATACACATGCACAGAATATTTTTGGATTAAACTTGAGTTCCTACATAGGTTATAAATATTATTGCTTTGTAAAAGTGACTTGGAACCCAATTCATATTGCACACAATTAGCCTTTAATCATGTTTCATGTGAGTTGTCTATGATTATTTTTTTTCTGTATCTTAGGTACTTTTATCAGGAAGAGTTTATCTGACGTATTCATAGTGACTTTGTGTTTTGGGAATTTTTTGTCCTGAAAGTGTACTATGTTAAAATCTGGGATTTTTCTTTTGTCACAGGAGATTTTATCACTGATGAAAAAGGACTATTGTTAACACAAGTTTATTTTATGTTGGTAGTTTTCAGTACTATAGTTTAGCCTGGAAAGCATATTGTCATAGGCCATGCAACACTGAATTTTACAATGGGCTTTCTATATTTCACCTTTTACTAAGGTAATCTAAATGGCATAGTTGCCTTGGAATTAATTCTGTAATATCTTACTCTTCCATTTCCTTATCATTTTATTTGTTGAAGAAAAAAAAAGTGTTTCACCCTCATATCTGAAAGTATCTGTCGGTTAATATACGTACTTCTGATATCCTTCCTAACCTCTTAAGCCATATGAATCATTCTCGGGTTGTGTATGTAATACAACATGGCCTACTCTTGGGAACAGTTTATCCTTCCTGCCTGAACTTAAATTGCAGTCTGCAGCCTGACCTCTCTGAGATAGCTTTGAATTGATGGGCTTTTATAACACTATCGTTTGCATGATAAGGCAAAAATGCATTTGCTTTTATCAGAAGAAGGAACAATAGGCTTTACTATAAGAAGTCTTGTTTTCAGTATCCACAGAGTGCTTGAGTGCTTTGGTGCTTGCTATTTTTATGTCATTAATTTCATAGTTCAGTGAAAGAAACTGACTAAATATCATGGAAATTCAGGAATGGCATTTTCCACTCTTTGTTAGCTTCTTGAGGACCTTACTTGCAATTGTTGAATTATCAGGTCATTTGATGACTTTTTGGCAGTGGTTTTCTTCTTAAAACTGTTACCAGTCGTTTTACAGCCACAACACCTGTGTGGAATATGGCATTATTTATATACACTTGTTGTTAGTAAAGCCTTCATCATCCTAGTCTTTTTCTTGTAATCATTATTTATTTTTCCTGCTAACCGGTATTTCTTCAGAGCCTGAAGAAATTATTTTTTCCTCTATGACATTATGTGGGATTTTATCCTTCTTGAATTTTTTCCCAATGAACAAATTTTTCAAATCTTATTTTATTGCAAGGATTGTCATATGCTTTCTCAACATAAAGCTGTTAAAACCAGCCCATTTGATTTTTAAGAATTGTTTTAAATCACCTGGCTAGACCACATGGTATTACTGAGAAAATCTTCTTGTGGTATATTTGGCTAGTAGTGAGCTGGGTTCATCACTGGTTGAGGGGCCTGGGTGGGTCTTTAAGTGAGCTCTTCTTGACAAAATGAAAAGCTGAAAAACGCTTTTTGGAAATGACATTAAAGTGTAAAGATGATACAATTTTTTTTTTTATCACCCACTGTATCTCTATGAATTATGAATATAAGTTAGATGTCACAAAAATACCAATTCTGCAGTTTATCACTCTATCTCTGAAGCGTACTCGTAAACTGTAAGAGGTGTCTGAATTAAGTCCCTGAGGGACCTCAGACTTAAAATTGCTTTAAGGAAAAGAATAATCACAAAGCTACTTACTCATTCTTTAATGGAATGAGTAAATGGATCCACTTTAAGAAAAATGAATCATTCTTACTAGGTGTTGTGTATGAGTCGGCGGCAGCAGCAGCAAATCAGCTGTAACAGAGGCTTTAGAGAAATCCACTGCAATTAGTCTGTTTATCTGCCTCATCAAGCAGCTTATTTTTTCTAATTTCTAAATTGTCTTCAGATACTTCTTTATGAAAGAAAGATGAAGAGTGGTGCCAAGACCTCTGTTAATTGTCTCATCGCTGAGAAATTTCCAGCCCCATGGTATCAGATTAGCTAATGCAGTTACTGCCTGAAGTTTTCCTTTTCTCAGCTCTATACCGTTTGTGCCAGCCAAGCACAACATTATGAAATGCACATGACAGAAAACGTGCAGATTACAGGCTAAGGTAAATATTAAAAATGGCTTTTGTCATTTTTAAAGAGGGTGTTTTAGTCACTAGTAGACTATGTTTATTATTCCATAATGTTTAATACTCTATTGTCCCAATAAATTCAATTATCTGTGCAAGATAAGTTACCTTGTGCAAGACGTAAATTGATACACTTCTTTTTAAAAGAAGGAAAATAAGGGAAATGCACAGTGCAGGAACTCTTGTTAAGAGCAAATAATTTTAAATTTCTATGTGCTAAGATAATTGTTCAACCCAAATAATACTAAATGAAAGCATAGAGTAAGGCCCTCGCAGTATAGGAGACTGAGGTTTTTAATAGGTTAAAGTGAATTAACATTCTCTAAAAATGCTTTCTTCTAAAACTAGATGAAGTTACCTTGTCTGGGGAGTTACTGTCTTCTCTGGAATTAATTTCCTAACTGTCTGAATGCAGCAAAACCTAACTTTGATTCACACTGTTATTTTAAAATAGTTACAGGAAATTGCCAAAGCTGAAAGCCACTGTTTGTCGTGATTATGCTTCTTCCAGCAGATGAATTAGGTTAAACTTTACAAATCATGACAAAAGACCTCGTTTCTCAAAATATGGGAGGAGACTACGTTTTTGTCTCCTCCCCCTCATTTCATTATTATTACATTGACTATTTTCTCGTAATGAAAAAAGACATGTATTACATAGTAGTAGTGCTTTTAATTTTGTCATATAAAATACAGGAATATGTAAAAAAAAAGATATTTCAAATACATATCTAGGTATTCCTTTCAGCTGTACGTTCTTAACTCATGTATACATGTCATTTTCTTCTTAATGATACACCTGGTTTGTGGGAATTTATGAAAATCATGCCACACAACAAGAGAGTCCTTCACTGCTTAGTTATTAGTATTTGAAAGAGGTGTAAATGCTAGGAGGCAGTGTGCCTCCCTTAGTTAAAATGTGGTTTACTGATTCCCTTGGGCAGTGTGGTGCTGATTTTCACAGCCTTAAATAACTCTCTCCTTCCTTCACATGCATTTTCTTGGGTCAGCAAAGGAAAGATCAAATAAAGAACAAACCTGTCTTTGTAAAAAATGTTTACAGCCATCCGTGTTAAGTGATGCAACTTTATATCCTCATACAAATTTTTAAGTCCAGGTTATATTGGTCTGTCCAGGTCACAACTTACCCTAACAAGAAATAACAAATATGTGAGTTACTCTTATCTGCCTATAAATAAAGAAACTTGAGGGAGCTGCCTGGAAATGAAACATCCACTTCTGGTGTAGGTCTGCTTGTACCTTCCTAGATGTCTCATTATGCAATTTATAAATTACTGAGTTTGCTGCAGCAGGACATTAACAATCAGGATAATATTCCTCAGTCAGTCACTTATTAGGATTTGCGTTGAATGTGCTTTTCATATGTGCCTATCTGGCAGAAAGGCATCTGAAGCTAAAACTTCCAATTCAATAGCCCAGCTGCTAATATTTCCATTAGAAGAACCTTCACTATAAATTGTAATCACTGTCAGAAGCAGCCTTATTCTTGAATTCACAACCACTAGGGGCAAACTGATACCAGTATATCCTAGTAATAAATACATCTGACTAAAGAAAACAAGTGTGGTCGGCTCTGCAGTAGAACTGTGAAGTAAGTCATAGCTGCTTTTCCCTTGGCAGCAGTCATGCCAACCAGATGAAGTCCATGTTGTTACAAAGAAGTCTGTGCTCTTTTCCTTAATCACGTCTTTATTGCACAGGTCTGTGTGTGTTGCAGCAGAGCCCCTTTGTACGCTGAAGGTCTGTCTTCTGTCACTGCCAGTTCATTTGTATTAGTTTGTGTCTTAATCACTTGCTTGTTCCTTTTTTTTTTTTTTTTGTCACTGTGCTGCTCTCACTGCCGCTTTATTTCCAGTGAATAGGAAATACACAGGAATTCCAACTAGGTGACAAACAGAAAAACTTTTAAGTCCCTTCATCCTTAGGGAGTTTGCTAAAAAGAATAGGTATTATGTACATCTGTTAATGCCCTGGCATCCACATGAAGTGCTGTCACCTTGTTGTCCTGGCTGTCACAAACATCAAATAATGCAGCTAGACAGGTTGGATGGGGGTGGACAGAAAAATGTTAGGGTTTTTTTTTTTATAATGGGTATATGATGGAAATCTGATACTAAATGCTGAAGAAAACCTGTTTGTTGCTGTGGAATATTTTGTTTATTTTATTGTCAGTAGATCTAAACAAGGAATCGTAATTTTTAGTTTCTCCCGGCAAGGCATTATTTCTTACTGCAGCACCAAGAGGTGACATGGATTAAGCTTCCTTGTAGAGGAGAGAAACTGCTTTTGCTATCAGCTTTTTTTTTTTTTTTTTTTTTTTTATTCTCATGCCTCATAAGTTAATCTTGAATCTGTTGGCCATCATCAGTTCTCTTTTCAAAATCTCTGGGGCCACAGCACACTGATAGCATTGTGGCTGCAGGCAATAGTAGTTCAGGGGACTGAAAGATAATTTTGCTATTCTGAAACGGGACAGCTTAAACTGAAGTCTTTTCACACAGTTAAAACTTTGAAAAATTTCGGTTTCATTATGGCAGTTACGATTTACTATTCGTGGAATATGGTGAGCTAAATATCAAATGTATATATGAAACCAGAAATTTGTCACAAAAATTAATCTTCTGTTTCAACAGGATTAAAACCATGTCATGTTCTAAGAATCTTGAATTTTTAAATAAATTTTCATGTTGTTCTTAGTTTTTCTTATTGCCTACCACGTATTAGGTGTGTCTTCCAGCCACTTGTTTCCATAAATCTGAAAATAACATCAATCCCCATTGGGTTTTAAATGTGAATATTTCCATGATTTCTGCCTCTGCTGGAACTGGACTGTTGTTATGGCAGGAGAAAAGATCTCTCACATGGATGAGACCAGTGGGTTCACAAAGGGAGGAGCGTAGCATTTTGCGTATTGATTCTATAGAGCAGACCTGTATAAGAGAAGGTTGTCAGAAAGAAACAGTGGTGGATATTCTTAAAATGCTGTCACTGCAATGTTGTTTGTTTAGCTGTGGATTCACATAAGTACATGCAGTGTGACATTTGAGACTGTCAGGTTACCCTCTCAGGAATTTGAGTTAATGAATGTGATGGTACAACCATAAGAACATCTTAAACTCCAAACAGATGTTTCCTATCCAGTAACTCTTGCTTTCAGTATTTTCTATTTTTCTTATTCTTTGTTTCCAACTCCTGTTATATACATAGGATTGTTTCTTAGACCTTCTGAACCAATTCTCTGCTGACTGAGACACAGTATGTAGTAAGTCTCTGCATTTTAGGTGTTGCACAACAACACTTGCATTTGTTGTAAATAATTGTGTCTTTGTAGAGATGAGAAACCTCCTTATTTGGTTCTATTTCAAATAATTTGGGAAATAAATTCATTTTCTGTCTGATGCTGAAGCCAAAGCATTGTATATATTGTATTATATGGCTCTTGGCTTTTAGGAATGCTTGATGGAGTTATAACAAAACTTTGAAAACTAGTGATATTAAAAGATACGGTGTTTCACAGAATCTTCATGGTTGGATGGGACCTTTGAGATCAAGTCCAACTACAAAAACAAACAAACAAACAAAAAAAAAAACAAAAAAACAAACCAAAAAACCCACCACACAGCACACCCACCCACAAACAGACACAAACCAACAATCTCGGGCACTAGAGCATGCCCTGAAGTGCCATGTCTACACGTTTCTTAAATACCTCCAGGGATGGTGACTCCACCACCTCCCTGGGCAGGCTGTTCCAGTGCCTGACCACTCTCTCAGTAAAGTAATTCTTCCTAATATCTGATCTAATCCTCCCCTGCCACAACTTTACACCATTTCCTCTGGTCCTGTCATTATTCACTTGGGAGAAGAGGCCAACACCCACCTCTCTACACCCTCCTTTCAAGTAGTTGTAGAGGGCGATGAGGACCCCCCTCAGCCTCCTCTTCTCCAAACTAAACATCACTAGTTTCCCTCAGCCTCTCCTCATATGACTTGTTCTCTAGACCCCTCACCAGCTTGGTGGCTCTCCTCTGGTCACGCTCCAGCAGCTCAATGTCCTTCCTGTAGTGAGGGGTCCAGAACTGAACACAGCACTCGAGGTGAGGCCTCACCAGGGCCGAGTACAGAGGCACCATCACTTCCCTACTCCTGCTGGCCACGCTATTCCTGATACAGGCCAGGATGCCCCTGGCCTTCTTGGCCACCTGGGCACACTGCTGACTCATGTTAAGCCGGCTGTCCACCAACACCCCCAGGTCCCTTTCTGCCGGGCAGCTTTCCAGCCACTCTTCCCCAAGCCTGTAACGTTGCCTGGGGTTGTTGTGACCGAAATGCAGGAGCCGGCACTTGGCCTTATTAAACCTCATCCCATTGGCCTTGGCCCATTGATCCAACCTGTCCAGATCCCTCTGTAGAGCCTTCCGACCCTCAAGCAGATCAACACTCCCACCTAGTTTGGTGTCATCTGCAAACTTACTGAGGGTGCACTCAATCCCCTTATCCAGATCATCAATAAAGATATTAAATGAGACTGGTCCTAAAACTGTTCCCTGAGGGACACCACTGGTGACCGGCTGCCAACTGGATTTCACCCCATTAATTACAACTCTCTGGGCACGGCCATCCAGCCAGTTTTTTACCCAGTGAAGAGTACACTTGTCTATGCCATGATTCACCAGCTTCTCCAGGAGAATGCTGTGGGGGACGGTGTCAAAGGCCTTACCAAAGTCCAGGTAGACAACATCCGCAGCCTTCCCCACATTGAGAAGGCAGGTCACATGGTCATAGAAAGAGATCAAGTTGGTTAAGCAGGACGTGCCTTTCATAAATCCATGCTGGCTGGCCCTGATCCCTCGGCTCTCCTGCACTTGCCATGAGAGCTCACTCAAGATGATCCTCTCCATGATCTTTCCTGGTACCGAGGTCAGGATGACAGGCCTATAGTTTCCCGGATCCTCCTTCCGGCCCTTCTTGTAGATGGGTGTCCCATTGGCCACCCTCCAGTCATCTGGTACCTCTCCTGTTGACCAGGATTGTTGATAGATAACGGAGAGAGGCTTGGTGAGCTCTCCCGCCAGCTCCCTGAGTACCCTTGGGTGAATCCCATCTGGCCCCATAGACTTATGCGTGTCCAGGTGCATAAGCAAATCATTAACTACTTCCTCCTGGATTACGGGGGGGGTTGTTCTGCTCTCCATCCTTATCTTCCAGCCCAGGAGGCTGGACTTGACTTCCAGTCAAGGTCAGGGATATTCAGTAATAAAAGGAAACAAAGGAAACTTAAGGCCTATGTTCAAGCCATTTAATAGGAAAATTGTGACTTTATAGAAGGGAGAAACTGGGAAGCTTCTGGTAGCCACGAAGAGCACAAATCTTGAGTTGCTCAATCTCTTGAACTTGAATCATAGTTGTGACAGTGAGCTTACTACTGCATGTAGACCAAGTGGTAAGACCCTACCACAAAAAAAAAAAAAATTGTTCTGGCAATGGAATTGAACCTCAGACTTCTAGCTCTTCAACGCCTCCTCACTTCTCTGTCTCATTTTCTCTTGCGATGTTATCCAGTAGCACTCGGAAGCTCGTATTTCTGAAAGGAATCTGGTGGCAATCCCAATTGTATAGGGCAGAATATTGAACTAAGCTGTGATGCGTAGGGTAAGGAGTCAGTATGATAGATTCTTTTCCTGGATTTCCTTTTGAATTTATGAAGTTTTCAGATGCTTTAACATAGTCACTATATGGAAAGGAAGGCAATGTTGTTTACTTGTATACCTTGTTAAAGAACTTCCCAGTACCATTCTTCTCATCACTATGGGATGTGTAGCATAGGTGAGAAAAAGCTTAAGAAAAGAGGGGAAAGGTTTTCACCAAAGTGATTTAGCTTAGAGATGGGTGCATTTTTGTGAGCAATTTTATATGCTTACCTTAAGAAGACAGCAGATTGTTAGCCTATGTAGGTAAGTTATATAGCAAGAACACTAGGATGCCTGAGTGCACAAGCAGCCTGAGGCTGATGCTTAGTGTGAATGTCTTCCAGCTACTCGTGTCTAATGTCAGGGAAAGCACAGAAAAGCATAAACATCCAGGTTTGCGTACAGTACACTGATCCAAATACAGTAGGTTCACAGAAGTAACTTTAACTGATTTATGAAAAAAACTAAACTGTGTGTGTTAAAATTCAGCCAGGTGAGGTTTGGGAGTTAGTTGCAAAAATGGGTAAAGCCTGTATTGAGGATTGAAATCTTTCGTTCTGATGAATTTGAAAGGACAAGTCAAGAAAAAAAAAAATTGTCATTAGTCACTTGGGGGGGTATTAAGTGTGTGTGCGTCCTTGGTTTAATATTTGCTAAAATGATAAACTGAATTGTCCTTATGATTTTTGTAAATTGGAAAAAAAAAAAAGGAAAGAAATAACTGCTTTGCTTACTGGCTTGCTGATGATTTTTATTGGTAAGTTTTCAGAAGATATATGCATTCCTTTTGGTATGGAAGTATGATTTGAAAATGAGCTGTAGTTTACAGACAATATCATAGACATCCAGCTTTTAAAAGTCACGTGTAGAATTTTAGATGGAGTGAATCTATGGAGTCTATGAATAAAAAGGTCATCAAGAGTAACAGTACTACAGTAGGATGTCTACATTTATGATTGTTTCCTTTTGTATGGCAATGATTGCTTGTTTTTTAAACAAATTACTGGAATATATATTCTTTTATTTTCATCACAGTTTAGTTAGTTTTGAGGTAGAATGACTTGACTTCTTTTTCAGTAACCGTAAGCTGAGCACTGTCTATTAATTAGTAATACTAGCAGGGTGTCCATTATGATAACTGACTATTAGTAAGTACCTTACAAGTATCAAATGTTTAGTCACGGAATGGAGGTTGTATATTTGGACATCAGGTAAATACTAGTAATTTATTTTTCTGTCTTGAATTTTTATTTTTCTGTCTTGAAGTGCAATGAGAGGCAGAATTCACCAGTGACTTCCCCAGGATCTTCCCCTCTTGCTCAAAGAAGAAAACCACTTCCAGACCCCCTGCAAATCCCACATCTTAGTCTTCCACCTGTACCTCCTCGTCTGGATCTTATTCAGAAGGGAGTAGCACGGTCACCATGTGCCAGCCCAACTGGATCACCAAAGGTAAGTCTTATTGAACCATTATTTCTTTATATACCAATATTGAGAAATTGTAATTGGTTTTTTCAAGGTCAGCTTGCTTTTTTATTTTGGAAGATAGAATATTATGAAATTTTCCATGTGAATTTTCTTTTTCAGGAGTTCACTCTGTCCAAAATAACTTTATTTCCTTGTAGCTTAGAAAAACTTTAGATTAGATCCACATTGATTATGTCTCTTATCTCCTTCAGTTGACTTTGGCAAGTGCCTGTCTCTGTGCATAATACCTTGTGCAGTCAGATGTTCACAGTTACACGTGTTCGTCAAATGTGACCTCTGTTTGTCTGATGGTTGCATTGCATTTGGTAATGGTCAGAATTTTAAAGACGTTGCTGTAATGGATCAATTCTGCAATAAACCCTGATTCATGAAAATAAATAAAAATGAAAGTTTCCTGAAAATAGATTTTAAGGTCATTATCTTGTTTAAATTATATGTTGTGCTCTGATGATGATTTATGCTCAATTTCCACAGTATCCTTACAAGAAAAATATGTGCAGATACCCTGCTTTCAAAACCCTTACTGGCATGTATTAGGACCCAAGTTTCAAGGGAAATAATAATGACTTTATAGCTAATAAATTGTATACTGTGTTTAGTGAAACTAATGATACTAAAGAGTTAATGTTTTTTTGAGTGGATAAGCATGAATAAGAACAAATGCTATGTTTGTTGCTCTCCATTATGAGTGATCATTTTGTTATGATTGCTGTATAGAGAAGGGGAATTAGATTTAGATTTTGATTTGTAGATGATTAATTCAAGTTCAAGTTCAAAACATAACTTGAAACCTGTGTGCTCATAATAATCCAGTATGAAGTACCCTATTTATTTTGTCAAGTTTTTACTTCAAGCTTGAAAATCAACCTCTTTTTTAAGATTCTAGAGATTTATAATTTAGAGGAAAAAATAGAATAGTTTCTTTAAGCTTCTTTCATCACTTTTTTGTATTATACAGGGGAATTTATAACACATTGAGAATATATGCTAAACATCTGACACAACCATTAAAAATTAATTTTACAATAGTATATTTTTACAAAGTTTCATGTCTTATAGAAAAATCAGAAATACCATCAGAAATCACACCAAAAATAAATCAGGCTGTGAAAGGGAAATAAGATGGCGACAATAAGGAATAATTTCATGCTTTAAAATATTTCATATTTTCTTAAAAAAGATAATTTAGTCCTGCCAAGACTACAGTAAAAAAAAAAAAAAAACCAAAACCAAAAAAACCCAAACTAAACCTCTTCTCTCTTTCTGTGATGGAGAGCTTTAACTATAATTATAACTATAAGCTATAACAAAAATTTGGAACTAGCCATTATGTGCCTGCCTTGACAGTGAGAATAACTATTTTTCTTAAGTAGCAGCTCAATTAAACACTTCTTTATTTAATATACTGTCCTATTTATATTAATAGACCTGCAGGTAGAATCAATGTATTTTCAATATAAGTAATGCATTGAGGTGCTGCTCAAAGAATAATGGTGAGCTAACCTGTGAAGTGAGAGAAAATACTATTCTTACTTTAAAACTTTTGTGGCCTCCATCTCTTGAACTGGTAATAATATGCAGGCTTACCAGAGTCCATGAAAATTACACCTTCCAAGGGAAATCACCTTTCCTGTATTTCTTACAGTAGTGGTAAGAGAAAAACGTTTTGTAAATGGCCTGGGTGTAAATGTAAATGCTGTTAGTATTTCACTCCTCATGAAAATGTTTGGCTTTTATCGGATTTGCGCTTTTAGCTATATAGCTACCTGGATAAGTTGGCGGGGTTTTTTTTTCCGGTAACTTGGTTTTCAGCTTTTTCCAAACATTCCTCAGAATTCATTTTGGGAGCTAAATAAGTTAGTCAAAGGACGAAAGTAAAGGATTCTGGAAAAAAGTTATGGGTCAGATAAATCTACCTCAGTTTTCTTTTCTCCTATCCACCTCCTTACTTGGGTCTCATGCGACAACAGAAATGGGGACACTTTTCCTGGAGAGAGGCCAGGTTGTCTGCAGAGTGCAAAGACAAGAATAACATTTAACCTACTGGCAAGTACTCTTGTGATGCCTTGAAAATATCTCAATTAGAAATAGTGAAGCCATACTTGATCATGAAACAAATATGCATGCCTATATGTAACTTTTTTTTTTTTTTTACTTACTGTGTTATTTAGTCTTCTCCTTGTATGGTGAGGAAACAAGACAAACCTTTGCCAGCACCACCACCTCCCTTGCGTGATCCTCCACCACCTCCACCAGAGAGGCCCCCTCCAATTCCACCAGACAACAGGATAAACAGACACCTGCATCATCCAGAAAGCGTGCCTTCCAGAGACCAGCCGATGCCTCTTGAAGGCTGGTGTCCCAGAGATGTGTTTGGGACAAGTCAGTTAGTAGGATGTCGAATAGGGAGTGATGCTTCTCCCAAACCAGGACTGACTGCAATTTCAAACATAAATGGAAGGCACAACCGCATAAGTTCTGATCCAGGATTTATGAGGAAACATAGACGTCACGAGCTGCCTGCAGAAGGTGCCAAGGTATGAAATGAGCTGAATGTGTTGAATCCTAGTTCGATGTCCTACTGCAGCATTGTCTTGCTTTGGCTAAAGTATTGTTGGTCAGTGTTGATCTGCTGTTTCCGGATCTTTTCTGCTGATACTTAGTAATAAGCTGGTCATAAATAAATGGTTTTTTTTTAAATACTGTAGTTTGTAAAGCAACAGTACATGAGGGTCTAAGTTACTATTTTAATATGAAACCTTCAAAAATGGCTCGGAGAGAAAATTATATATTTGCTATAGTCTTTTAGCAAAATATCTGTACAGTTGGTGCATGATAATAATATACTACTATATGCTGTAATATAGTTATATAACACCTCAGGTCCACTTTGGAAGTATCTTATGCCAAATTGTTGCATGCGTTTGCTGATGGAATAGTAGATGTTCCAGTTACCTCTATCATAAGCGAGGTGAGGACTTCATAACCTCTTTAATCTGTAATGTATGCAATATGTACAGAAGATGTATATGAATATACTTAAATTGTCAGGTATATTGTGTTCATTAACATAAAAAGCTAAATATTCTAAAGGTCAGTTGTGTTGTTCATCAGTAAAACATTATTTTCAAAAGAGCATTATATTAGTCATGATGTTCAGTATACTCTAACGGAAAAAATCTAACCTGCCTTGACCCTAAGAAAGAGTAAACATCCAAAGCGAAGGTAAATGTAGAATCGTTTCTTGTATCTCTACCACTGGCTTTGTGGGCAGCATCCTAGAAAGTGCTCAGTGTCACAACCCCAATATTGCATTGTTTGATTTGGTATTATCATCAATACTCTAAACCTTATTCAGGATAATTAGCATTGCAACTCCCTTTTTCTTTGTCCATTATTTACAGTAATATACATATCTTTAGCTGATTTTTTTTTTTTCCTCCTTTGTACTTAAATCAAAACTCCGGCTGCTGGAGTTGTACGTTGTTGTAATTTGTGCATAGCAGCTTTTGACTTCTCTTGGACAAATGTCCAGTGAAATGTCCAGTAATACATTTCCAGTGCTGAGGGTGTTCGGAGTTGTCACTTGCAACCTTTCCACTGATTGTGTAGCTTGGTCTGGCAAGGGGGCATTTGCTTGTCACCCATAGGAGAAGTATGTTTTCCTGTCCTGGGTTGCAGTGAATAGTATGTATTTCTATTACTATGGTGTTTCTTCTATAGGATTGTTAATTTGAAGGTATCTGGGGAGAAGAGTGTAGAGGGAGTAGTTCTGGCATTAGGCAGCTTCAGACAACTTGCAAGACTATGTACAACTGGGGAGGCTTAGGTTTGAAAAGCGATCAAGTGGTGAAAAAATTCCTAGTTCCACTCTAATCACTTTTATCAAATCAGCTCAGTAATTTATTCATAGAGCAGCTTATTAACTCAAAGCTGCCCTTTTATTTTTTTTTTTTTTTTTTGAAGACTACATAGCTTGTGCTAAGAAGGATGGATTTGTGGTTAAGTCACGGTAGTTACAAATCATCACTTTTTCTGTCTGTTTTCTTTTCCCAAGGTCACAAGTTATTTAACCTTTCTATCTCCATTTTAATTTTTTTTTCATATGGATCTTTTTGGTTATTTTGAGAGTACGTTACTGAAATTCAATTAGTATTGGTAAAGAACATTTACATATGTGATGAAACAAGAAATCCATTATGTTATATATAGTTAGAATGTCCTTTTATCAGCATCAAGGCAAAACACCAAAATTTTACTTACAGCTAGGCTGTTGTTTAAAATGCTATAGCTTTTCATCTGATTTTAAAAGAATACTAGGTGTATATCTGCTGAAGAGGGACTCTTTGTCAGGAAGAGTGGTGACAGGACAAGGGGCAATGGTTTTAAATTGGAAGAGAAGAGATTTAGTTTAGATATTAGGAAGAAATTCTTTACAGTGAGGGTGGTGAGGCACTGGAACAGGTTGCCCAGGGAAGTTGTGGATGCCCCATCCCTGGAAGTGTTCAAGGCCAGGCTGGATGGGGCTTTGAGCAACCTGCTCTAGTGAGAGGTGTCCCTGCCCATGGCAGGGGGGTTGGAACTAGATGATATTTAAGGTCCTTTCCAACTCTAGCCATTCTATGATTCTATGATTCTATGATCTTCATACATCATTCCAGTTGTGGTCTGGTGCAGTATTGAAGCTGATGGAATGAATACTTCTCAAATCAGAACAACCAGTCAGTGTAGAAGTGCCACTGTAGTCTGGAGAGGTTACATATATATTTCTTTAACCAAATGCTGTTTGATCTGTCATCTTCAGGTTATAGATCTAAGGCATTTGGTTAAATGGAGCAACTCGCAACTCTGAATTTTCCTTTCAGGCTGTATGCACACTCACAAGGGAAACATTTAATGACTTTTCATCCCTGATTCAAATATCAATTGTAATATAATATTTTTGCTATTGGTAAAAACCAAGAATCAGGAAGACAATCCTGTGGGTAGGGGGTGGACTCTGGCAGGCACTGTATTTGTTTTAAAAAAACATTAATATCTTTAGCATGCTGTACCTGTTGTTTTCCCACTGTCCTCCTCTCTCTCATTTGATCGGTTTGTGATCTTGAAATTTTGATTTTCCCCCAAGCAGTTCAGCTGTAACTTAGTAGTCCATCTAGTAACTGTGATGTGGAACTTCCTTTTCTGGTGAAGTTTTAAACTAATGTGTTCTACAGCTCCCAAATGGGGTGAGCTGAAACCAGATATGAAAGAGTCACTTCAGATAACAGCTCTGTAGTGTGAGCTCCTAGGAAAGCCTTTACCCATAATCTTCTCAAGGTCTTTTTTGTAATACCTAGTTGATGGACATCCATGATGATGTTGGGGAGACTCATTGTAACACTTGTGCGATTTTTAGGTCTTTTCAAATGGTCACCTGATAAATGAAGAATATGATGTCCCTCCACGGCTTTCACCCCCTCTTCCAGCTGCCTCCGTCATCCCTATTGTAAAGTAAGTTAACTTTATTTGTGAAAGAAATGTGTTAATGCATGTTAGATAATAGCACTGATTCTCTGGTGTTAGAAATAAAACAGGAAAAGAAAGAAATAAAATGAACTAATATAACTTGGTGATACATTTTCCATGTAAACATGAATTGTATTGATTAAGTGGGGACAGTTCTGATGTTAATTGAACATACTACGTTTTTATAGAAAGAGAGAATAAATTGTGGCAGATCTTGCTCACAGGCATTTGGCAGTGCGAGCAGACACTGTGTCATTTGGCTTCTACTACTACAGAAGAAGTGTGGTCAGAGCTATTTATCACATGAGATGAGAGATTCTAGGAAAAGTACTAAGGGTAAAGAGCACGATTTGTGTGCATTCTGCCCCTAATCCAGTCATGCTTTCTGAATCGTCTACACATGCAGCTTTTTCCAGGGTTCACGCTAGTATCTTTTCTTTATTGTGGCTTAAATACAAACAAAACTTTGATATCAGTTTTAAGTGGACTCAACCTCCCTGAGTTCCAGAATATGGTTTGGGAAATTTTGTCATTTCAAGTTGTAGACTGCTCTTAGTCTTCCAGTAACATGGCTGTTTATTTGGTACCAAGATGTTGCTGTGTGTAGCAAGTATCTTTGGACTCTGAATCACACAGGATTTTCTACAGAACAACAGATATTTAAAATAGAAAGCTTGGAAGTGCTATAAAGTAGTTTGTCAGTTTTTTGCATTTTTGTAAGGAAATTGGAGCGTATTGCAATGTTTGATATTATCCTACAGTTTCTTTCCAATATACTCCTTGTGATTGTTGCTGTTAAATAAAATAACTGGGCAGTCAGTACATATTAATACGGAGAATTTTCTCATTAGTGTGTAATTTTGCCATATCTTCAGCCTCATTCCGTTGCTGTTCAGTTAGCAGTAATATAAGAGACAAATATATTTCAGCATTTCATTAATATTCTGGTTTTTCTTTTCAAAGCACTAGAATAAAGGTGCAGTGGAGCATTGATTATTTTTTTGTTTGTTTGTTTTTATTCAGAAGCATGTGTTCAGGGGGAATAACTGCTAAGTTGAATCTCTCCATGTTTACTTTTGGTTCAGAAGCAAATTTTAGAACGTTATCCACACATTTTTGTAATCAAATGTTGTGATGTAACCTGATTGAGGTAGGGTGTCACAGGAATACTGTTTGGATACCTCATGTAATCAATCCAGTCTACAGATTCATCTCCTTTGGTTGACTACTCCTTGTATGATACAGTGCAACTCCTGGTACGTTCCACACCCTGTCAGTCAGAAAGAGAAAGCAATAACTCTGATAGACAAACTAAATACTTTCATATTCCAAAGCAAATTGAATTCGGAAAAGGGGGAGCATTCTTATTTTTAATTTTCCTAGGGCTGAAATAAGAAAACATTCTGGTTCATGAAAATTCCATTTTTTACTCAGATTTTTGCAAAATACAATCTATACATACACTATACAGTGTTCATTGGAAATTCCACAAGATATCACAGCAGTCTGGACAGGCAAAAAATCCATGTCAAGCCAATCCAAAACTAGAATGTGTGAGTTTAGCTTGATCAAAAGAAATATTCTTCATTAGCTGAAGTCTTCTGATTAGGAAACTGAAGCATTCCAGCCAAAGAAAAATTAAAATCTTCATTTGCTAAAATCAAACCCCATAAGCTCTTCAGGAGGAAATTAACTTCCATTTCGGGTTTGTTTTTGTACTTAAACCTTTTTAAAAAATATACAGCACGTTTTAAATATTGATTTTTTTAAAATGCAAAAATAGCAATGTATAACCTAGGGGTAACAAGTTCAAATTATCTAATTAACAACTACTGAAATGTCACATGGAATGGCTGTTAAAATTAAAAATTGATCATTGTATGGTGTTTCTTGAAACACTAATATGTCTATTTTAAATTGATTTCAAATTAAGTTTTTGTTACCACCAGAAAATACCCCAGTAATCTATAATAGTGTGTGGCAATATGTAGGTGGAAAAAGTCGGTGGGGGGTTGGGTGAGGAAATCTTCAAAAATAGCAGGTTTAATAATTTTAATATTTCCACCAACCACAACAATTGCTTTCAAACAGATAACCTAAATAACATTTAGCATGATTTAATTTGAAATGCTGGAGAGAATATATTTACAGTGTATTTTTTCTCCTGTAAAATTGACTACACTAAACCCTCATAAATATGTTGAACAGTACTTGATTCAAAACACTCTTCCTTTCCACAGCTGTGCTGCTGCAGTCAATCTGGTGCAAGTTTCTCATTTTTTCTTTCCTATCTCTGCAGAGCCAGATTGTTTCATACAGCTGCAAGGCATTTTTTTTCTAATTTTTATCATAAATCTGTAATTTCAAAGATTTGACCGAAGGATACATTGACCATGAATGAAATGTCTTAGTCTAAATATTTAGGAGGCAAAATGACCCTTAGTTGGAACTTCAGAATTCTAAAATATCTCTACTTAACTTGTTTGATCAGTTTTTACTGACTCAGACATTACTAATATGACTACTTTCTTTACTAAATTGCATTAATATGAGAGCACTAGTGTCTTTTCTGGAAACAGTGCCGAATTATTTTCATTTTGCTAAATTGATTGATGTTATCCATACTTTAATAATGAATTGTTGGACTCATGTTAACCAAGCTTCTGATTTTTATTTTCCACTTGGCCACTGCATAGCTGACCCTACATGTTAAAACAGTTATTCCTTTATTGGACTGCTGTAATTATGTCAAATTATTTTTAGCAACTTTGACCAAATTTCTATTTTATTCTTGAAAAAAATAAATAAAACTTTTATGTCAAAGATACAGAACCGTTCTTCTCCCAAACTTAGAAATTTTCAAGTTAAATAGTGTTTGTTTTATTCCTGTGAGTAAGTCCCATTTTGCTACATCACTAGAAAATCGTCCTCTTTGTCTCAAGTGCTTTATAACCCCGTGATGTTTTTATGAGAAAGCATCTATTTTTGAGTATGTAATGAGACATCCAATTCCAAATACCTTTTGTATTCTGTAAATATATTAGGAATATCTAGTTTCTTTGAGGTAGTTGAGGGAAAAATAGCACCAAAGTGTATTTCTCCTCTTGTGATCCCTTCTGTCTCACTAACAAACTTTGAAGGTAAAATCATAGTACCACTGAAGGCAAATCTGGCTGGGAAATCCTAGCTCCCTTGAAATCAGCCTTTGGCATGGCTGGCTTCTCCAGCAGTTCTAGAAGGAGCACTGCTGATGTGCAGGTTCTAGACATCTGAGAGATGATGCTCTGGAGGACACAACGTGTCCTTAGCTCCTAGCTTGACAGGCCAGTGAGTTTGGTTCATTGGCTGTTCTGCGGTAATTCTCTTTGCGTTGCAGGCTTACCCTGTGACAAATAGAAAATTGTGTCCTCCTCTATGAATGAAGGTGAACTGCTTTGTATACGCTTTGGTTTTAAGGGCAGAACACACTCAAGGGCAGTTCACAAATGTTGACTTGATCCCTGTGATCCATATAGCTTAACGCATTTTGCTGAAACAGAGTCTGCTTGAGGCCTTACAAGATTAAAGCTTTTGTCTGCACTAGTGAGTGGTACTCTGCATAGGACAGAGGAGTTGACAGTAAGGATCTGATGTCTATACTGTACATGTTATGGGGCAGCAGTTCAACTAGCTGTAGTCTTGTCCCATGAATGTGAATGGTCTTTAGCAATCCGAACGTAATAGGGGCACACTTGGAGTATATCATGCATTTTAGTTCCATCTGAAAAGTTTTCAAGTTGTGCGCTTGTAATAGCGCACACGGTAAGTGGGGAGATTAAAGGGATTAACTTCAACAGCACAGTCCTGATCCAGACTGAAATACATGGAATGCAAGTTCATCCTGTCTAAGTTCTGTGAATTGGTTTACCAGTAAATGATGGAAGCAGAACCTTCCCCTGAAATACTTCTAAATAAGTGTGTGATGTTGGTTTCCCTGGAGTTCTGTTTACAACTAAGCTGGACATTAAGCGGCTCAACAAAAAGGAATTCTCACATCTTTTCCTGTTTTGACTTTGGCCCTGGTGCTCTGTAGGATAAGAGAGATTGACATCTAGCCTTCTCTTCAACAAACCAGAAAATACAAAGTCATCACTTACCAGAATGTAATTCTGATTTTCAATTTTAAAGTATTTCCACTTAAGGAGGAGGAAGGGAAACTAGAGGACATATAAATACAGTGTATTGGTCAGTTTTGTATTCCTTTGTATACAAATCTTCTGAAGATTTAAGAGTAATGAAGTTTTTAAAAGTGTCATAGAAATCATAGAAAATTTCACCAGCTTGATAAACAGATGCTGAAGTGTTTCATGTCTTCGCTTATAATGACAATGTTCATCTGTTAAGTTACAAAAACCTGCAATATATTTTTCTATTTATCTTTCTAGGTGGTTTTCTTAGAACAATACCTTAAAAAATATTTTCCCAAGACTGCTCACTAAAATGTAATTTTTATCCATCATTTTGATTACACTCTTATAACAGAAAACCAGAGAGTAGGTGTTCAGTTTTTGTTTTGAAAGAAATCTCATATCCAGCAGTATTTTCCACGATGGAACTTGTTACCTGTAATGCACATTGTACAGTCTACTTCTTTCCTGGGCTTCCACTGCTTTCAAGAAGTGATACAAATCGCTGTCTGGAAGGACAATTGAAGGCAATTATTGTTTGAAATAAAAATAATTTAAAATACAGGCAAATGCTGGGAGTTCGATAAGGTTATGGCTGGAACAAGACTTCACTGAAAGGATGAATGTCTGCTGCCTCACTGAGCCCTACTAAATACTGTTTGCCCTGAGTTAACTTTTGTTTAGTTATTTTGATAAGTGCAAACAGGTTAAGCCTTCTAAGTGCCTACTTAGTATTCTAATTCTTTGCAATTTTCTGTTACGTTGTGGTTGCTTAAAATAGCTGTTTAACTCTTAGAAGGTCAGCTGCCCTTTCCCCTATGCGTTCTCAGTGACAAAAAAAAAAAGCCAAAAACCTTAAAAGTTTTAGTTTGACACGGTATTTTTGTTACCTTATGTGTAGCAGATGTGTGTTAAGGATGTTTAGGCTAAAGAAGAGTATCTGTATTATATTGAGGTCAATTATGTAACAGTTAAAGCAAAACATATCTTTTTCTCGTTTCCTTAGGTGCCCTGTTCCTTCAGCAAATCCTGTATCTGATAAATCAAGGGATCACACAGATGCTGATGATGAATACAAAGTTCCTTCTTCACATCCTGTAATACTGAGCTCACAAACACCGCATAGTCATAATATAAAACCTCTTGCTCGGTAAGGTCATTTAGCAGCCTTGAAGACAACTTATTTACAAAAACTCTCCCAAATTTCCCAAATTTTAACTGGATTCAACATTTATAATGATGGTTAAGCTTGTCTGCCTTCTGAAGTGTCTTATCTTTTCAAGCTTGGATTACTTATGCCTCTGTTTCATTTAACTATGACCACTTTCACAAACCTGTGAAATTCGCTTTATTGTATCTCTGTTGGGTCAGAATTGGGTATCTTTTGCTTTTGAATTACCGTTTCTGCAGTTGATACTTTTTTCTCTTAGGTTGAGATTTTCAGAACTGACTAGCAGATTCAACCCCCACAACTCTTGCAAATTTAATTTTTAGGAGAATTATGTGACTGAAATTTCCAAAGTCAGCTTTGAGAATCTTAAACTTTCACATTTCATATAATTCATTTTAAGAAATAGTGCAGTACTGAAATATGTGAATTGGCAGCTGTGTGTACATACTTTTATTCTCTTTTTGTCCCACATATAGTGAGTCCTTTTGGCGCTTTGAGCCTGTTTCACAGTATATTTCCTTTGTGCTTCTCAGGACGACAACCTTTTTTTAAGTTCAGATGGAATATATCTCTTTTGCTTTAAATGTGTTCTAAAATAATATCTCCAAACTGTCGCAGTTCTGAATTATTAATATTAATGGCTATGGTAAGGAGATTTGGAGCCAACGACACAGCCTAGCAAATGAAGGCTGTGTCATTCCCGGTGAACTTCTTGATCTTTGACTCATAAAGAAATTCTGAATGTCTGGAATTAAGTCTTGGGCAAAAGAAGGGCCAATTCTCTACTGGTCTTGTAAGTCAAAAGTACGATATTAAAATCAAGTATTGATCTAAAAAGTTTAGACTCTTCTATTGAAAAATGCAGTGACACATTGCCATTTTTTCCTCTTTCTGTCAGATGTGATGTCAAAGACCCACTATCAATAAAGCTCAACATGCCTCTCATCCCAAAATTAGCCAGTTACAATTTTTAAAACTTTTTATTCGTACATTTAGAGCAGGTGGAAAAAAGGTCATAATCTGATCACTCCCTTTATGCAGCTTAAATACTCTGTCTGTATTTGAAATGCTGATCCAACCTTCACTGCTTACATGTGAATATTACACAGTTGTCTGAACTTCATGTTCTTGAGTACTTAAAGTCTTATCTACCCTATGAGACTTTAAAAAAACAAACAAACAAAAAAACCAAACAACAACAAAAAAAACCACAAACAAACCCACAACACTGAATAAAACTCTCAATGTTGGCCAAGCAAAAAAAAATGGGAGGAAATTACAATTCCAAGGTCCTAATCCTTTTTACCTATGCCATTTTTTTTTTTTATCTGAGTGTGTTTTGCTTCTGCATGGGAATGTCTCTCTGTACTATGCAAGTCATGTAATAGGGGTTGAGTTGCTTGCATGACTAGAGTTACACAGGATGTAACCTTTCTTAGGCAAGAAGTTGTCTGCAAACAGAAGAGAGCAGTATGTGGGCAGATTACCTTGGTTTAGGAGCTTCTGAGGGCTATGTCTAGGTTAGTAAGTAGTGTGGTGCAATAGAAGTGGGTCTGTAGAGGGTACCAATTGACTCCAAGGACCCCACATCCACACTCTTATGTTTTGGGAAGTTTTGGATTCAGACTCGCCTTAACATGGTCCTATGGCTGGAGTACCATTCAGTAATTGCAGCACACTGGATGAGTGTAGTGTTCTGCACACTCTTGCAGAACAGACTGAGTTAACATCATCCAGAAGCAATGCTCTGAGACCCCTCTGCAATGTAAACCAAAGTGCTGTAAGTGGGGATGACTTGTGGAGATTTGTTTCAATTCATACTCCTGACCTGAACTAAAATGCTGCTATCTAGATGCACCCTGAAAGATTCTTGAGAAAATAACTAGCTGGAAAGCCAGAAGCTTCTAATTTTCCAGTATCTTTCTTTTGCAGAAAAAGGAGTTGAGTGCTTTCAGTTGGCTGGTATAGCATTTCACCAGGCCTTTAGAATTATTAATAGAGACTGTGGATGTAAAGCTGATTTCAAAGGGGTTTTTCCTAGTTTTTAGTTTATTTTTTAGCTAGCATACTTGGTCTTTCACTTGGTGTTCTAGCATTAGTGCTGGACTTCCTACAGAGAAAATACCTCAGTTTGCTGTTTAGGTTGCTCGATGATTAAAACCACCAACTCTTCTTAGTATATATGCTGATGAGAATTTTAACTCAAACCATTCTCCCAAGCATTTGGAAAAAAAAAAAAAAAAAAAGAAAATCCTATTGAATATTTGTGTATAAATATAAATGATGTTCCATATACTTAAAATGTCTCCTTTTAGCTAGTCTCACTGCTTAGATGTGAAAGCCGAGATAAAGCTTTCAAAAAGAACCTTGATTCTGTTCAATGCTGTATTATTTTAATGCGCTTTTAATCTCAGGGAGGGGAGTGCCTTAACTTTTCAATATTGTTTAGCAAAACTGTTAAAAATTCTCATTATTTTTTAAATTGTCATAAATTTTTAGTGTCTTTCAGTTCTGTCCCCCAGTGTCACCTTCTCTAATCTCTTTCCTAAGTGTTGCTTCCTCAGTTCTTGGATACTACTTAGCTTTCAGTATTCTAAAGAGCCTACAAAATTTCTTCTAGATGTTTTGTAATTTGCAAACTGTCATTCTTCCATCTTACCCCCAAATCTGTAATGCCTCTAAGACTTTTTGCTCCTTTACCAGTAGATAGGACAATGCTAAAATTATTGCAAGAACAATACAAAAAGTGATTCACAGTCTTATTTTCTGGCAGATTAGTTAATTGTCTGGTTTGTTACAGCTGATCATCTCTTCCCAGGTATGGGGCAATTTCAGCAATAAGAAATGGAAGGAAAGAATTTCAGCATTACTAATTAGGCTACTGTTAGAAGAATCATACATTATTACCTTAAATATCTTTTCTAATAAAGGTTTTTCCAAAAGGAAAAGAAAAGAACAGAATGGGTGCTTGTTAGTACTCATTTGCTGACCTTTTTCTGGTGTTTACTGTGGGCATAAGCCGGTATTTCAGAATGATTTGTAAACTGAACACTTAACTGGGTTTGTTATGACCTGAAGACTTCTGAAGTAGTGCCATGTGAAGATATCTTAGTGCTTGTGGCTGGTTAGATTATTGATAATGCAGAATAAATTCAAATTAAAGTAGAAAATATTCTTAGTTATTTAGTGTATATGCTGAGGAGTCAAGGAAATGTTGCATACACTGCATTTGAGATATTGAACCCATCTAATTTCAAAGAAAGAAGCAACACTTCCTCTACCACTTCCCTGGGGAAATTAATTCATGACAAAATAGCTCTTACCATTAGTATTGTTTTGTTTTGTTTCTTAAGTCTTGTAATTATTCTTACATTGATTTCATTACTCCTAGTTATAACTCTTGGGACCACAAACACGATTTCACTTCCTCTTTCCTCTTTATATATTTTAAATGATTCCAGATCTTTTTTCATCCCTCCTTTCCATATGGCCAAAGCTGATAGGTTTATTAATGTTCGTGCTATTGGTAAAAACCCGAGATCTGAAATTGTAGCTGTATATAGCTCTAGCAGATTTGCCAGTATTTAGTAATAATGGTGCACGGTGGGTTGGGATTTTTATTTTTAAGCTGGAATTGTTTAGTGTGGTGGCCTTCTTCCAAAGAAACTTTCTGCTTCTTTCTGAATATGCAGGGTCCACAGTTCCAATGACAGGATTAATTTCCCAGTTCTTTCACATTTATTTAAACAATATTTAATACTATGAAAAGACTTTTGTTCTATGTTTTTCCCTGTGGTATTTGAACAGAGTCATCTTACAAAAATCATCTTCAATATTTTTCTGACAAATTGTAGGCAACTTTGTGCTGCTTGGTTTAGATGATGTTCATATTTAATTTAATACTGTTGTTTAATTTTGAGGGCGTAATATGCTTTCATTTTAAACTGTGGTAGAAGTGTCAGTGAGATGGCTTTTTGATACAGAAATGAATAGATGCCTGCAAAACTGCTTTGGCTAGTTAAATTTTTTTTTTTTTTTTTTAATGTTTGTCTAAGTTTAGCTGAAATTTGTTATTGTTAGTGGTGTGTTGTGGTGTTCTGTTTGGGGTTTTTTTGTTGTTGTTTTGTTCTATTTTGTTTAATGACTTTTCTGTGTACTTCAGTGTGATAATTACCAAAATCCACATTTCCCTTAACAAAATTCTGCTAGGGAAAATTCAACAGCTGGGAAGGTGAACCAGGATCTTTAGTGTTAGTTCTTCCTCTATCTTGTATTGCAGCCTTGAGTAAGTCATTTAAGTGATGTCAGTATCCCACCAAGAAATCAGTTCAAAGTAATTTTATTGACTGTTAACCAGTATCTGCTCTCAATATAAAAAACATAAAGTTTAAAATTGGTGCAGCTTGTCGTCTTTCATTTTTTTCCCTATATTGGACATTCTGGGAATTAATGCTTGGATAACTGGTTCATTGCTTCCTGTTTAATGTCTGTCTTCAGGGTGTGTGAGAATGGTCAATGTGCTGGAGTAACAAATGGGACGCACAGTACTTCTGAGATGAAGAAATCAAAACATCCAGAGTTAGGTATGTTTTTATTTTTCACTATTTAACATTTACTCTGTGCTGTTCTAGGGATACAGCAAGAAAACATTCACTTCTTGTGATTGTGTCATTCAGGAGATGCCTATGATGCACCTACTGTTCCGGTACCTTTGCCACCTGCACGACCTCCTACCAGAGACAACCCAAAACACAGCTCTTTGCTCAACAGGACACCCTCCGATTATGATCTTCTGGTGCCCCCTTTAGGTTGCAGACTTTTTGCTGATAACATTTAATGGTTAACGTTGCCTAGATGAACCAAATGCCATGTTTATTGAAAAACAACCAGTGTTGAGTATGTTAAGAGTACCGAACAAGCTATGGCCTAAATATTACAACTGTAAGTCAGTATTTGTGTCAGTGATGTGTACTTGGTATCATAAGCCCTCATGCAAGACAGATGAAAAGGCATACTAAAGCTGTATTCAAGAAAAGCAAAACCATTTTCCCTAAAATAAATTATAAATTTTTGTCCCTTAATATGAAGTTTGAGCATTGTGATTTAATGCAAGAGTGTAGGGTTTTTCCTACTGTAGCTTTAGTAATTCCGTTTCTTTCATCAAATGCAAAGAGGAATGCCAAAGATGCGGCATTTAAGTGAAAGAAAACTAAATTAAATTAATTTGTTTATTTCTGTGTGTTTTTTCCACTATTAAGACACAGTTCAAAACTCACTGCTGGCTACGATCTCCAAAAGCTCTTTTCCAACCCTGATTTCTGTTCTTTTCTCCTACACAAAAGTCAGTGAGCTCTGCATATATACGGGGGCTGTACTTGGCCACCACCCACACCTTCATTGACAAACTCAGATGCATGACTGTTAGACTATAGTATATGTGTCATCATCCAATTTTCTAGTTCTCTAAAACCTTTTGAACATTTGCCATGTTCCTGCACTATACTCTTTCTGGTCCCTGAAGCGTTCCTGAGTTGCAAGAGTACATAGATCGAAGGCAGAAGATCACATGAAAATCACACTGCTCAGTAACCCTAGTCCTGTTTGCCCCACCTTTCTGTAAGGGGTACATTCTCTTGCCAAGCCCAAGAAAATTCAATTTATACTTGGGGTCAGAGCTTTGGAACAGCAGATAAAGATAATACACAGTATAAATGTAGCAAATTCAATGTAGTCAGCATTGGTGTTTGAATATAAATATTTTTGCTTAGCCACTGAACCATAGCTGTTATTCTACAGTGATATTCAGTGAAAGCTTTTGTTATAATACACTCTTTGCAATTGAGCTACTAAAAGAAATCACTCCCCCAATCCCAATGCAAATTGAGCATGCAAATGGTCATTCAGAGCATGTTTTAGAGGAGGGTAGTGTATAGTAAGAGTCAGGTTTACAGTTTTGTTACTGAAGTCACTGAACTGCGAGATGAGCCCTAGGAGTGACAGCCTCAGCAGTCAGAGAAAAATAGATTTTAACCTTCACTCTTTGTTCTACAGTTCTTAATAAAGTTTTGCTCATCTAAATTCTTTTCTAAAATGCAGGAGAAGATGCGTTTGATAGCTCACCCCCTTCACTACCACCACCACCGCCACCTGCTCGGCACAGTATGATTGAGCACACAAAACCTGCTGGCTCGGGAAGCCGACCTTCTTCAGGACATGAACTGTTCCTTCATTCTGGTAGGAATACAAAGGAATGAACATATTTTATTTGATTCTCCTTTACTTCAGAAGCTTATCTGTTCTGTGATAAAGTTGTCTTCAGGCTTCAGAAGTCTGTTTTGTCTATACTTCGTTATACAAATTTTTTTAAAATATGGGGTTTTTTAAATGGTGGCAATGAAAAAAACTCAGAATATAAAAAGACTTAACTTTTCACTGTCACAAAGTAATGAAATAAGATCAATGATTCTATACCAGGCTAGACATTTTTGGTAATTGTACTTTTCTAGTAAGAGTTGTTACTTGTGAAGTGCCAAGTTTTCTGTTGTAATCTGCATGACTAGTCTGTATCCTTTTGTCAATTCCATTGTTTTACTATAGAAAACATAACTCATGGGATTTATTTTCAAGTTGGAACTTGGGGAAAAACAAGAAAAGAAGTTGAAAGACTTCCTGCTTTGTTAGAACTGTCGTAAAGTTTTGTTGTGAAACTATATGAATTGTGGACACGGTTACAGCACCTGTGGTTCATAACCTTTTTGATATGTCAATTTTTCACCCCATGAATCAGTGTGACACTTTTCAGTCCAGTATTTTGCTTGTAAAAAGTATAAAAGGTTCACAATTTACAATTTTGTCTTTGAATTGAAAAGTGCTTGATTGTCAGGTTAATTAAGTTGAATACATTAGTTGCTGATGGTATAGATTACAACAGGATTTTTTGGGGTTATAGTGTATACCTGTGAGGTGACTTTTTTTTCCTCGATAGAAGTTTCCAAAGGATGTTGTTGTCTTAAGTTTACCCATCCCAGGAATATCTTCAGTGATTATCTACTTTGTGGTGCGGTTAGATGTCTTCCTCCTCCTATCTATTTTTCCTGGAAGGTTCATGGAGAGGGATAAATGAAATGTTTTGGTGGTAGTCTGTGCCACTCCATAATAGCCTGACAGGTTGTCGTGCATCTGGTTGACCTTTGTGAATGATACTGGCTGCGGGATGAAAGTGAGCTAGTTTAGGTTGAACTGGAATGACCTTTTATGGAATGTTTTTATTATTCAGTCCAGTCTGAGTGGATACCTCAATTGTATCATCTGGTGCAGAAACACACGCTGCACCATTCAGTTCTAACGGGAACGGAGAGGAAGCCTTCACACAGATGCACGCACACAGGCTCCATCGATCTGTGTGCAGTTCCCAGAAACATGCAGAGTTTTAAAATATTAAGTGTTATTTCCAAATAATATAAGAAGTATCACTGATAGTGTTAAAAAACATTTTATAGCTCTTAATTAAAAATCTGGAAAATGCATCCGTGGCCATGTATTGTTCTTCACATTGGCATAGTGAATACAATCTTATAGCAGCAGTTTTTATTAATGTTGTAAGTGTATACATCTACTTAGGCATACATGGTTGTGTGGATTGGCTATTTTTTTGTTCATATGGTATTTCTAAAGTCATATTACTCGTTTTGCATCTTGACAAATAAACTGCTGCAGATGATTTATGATGAGTTTTTGATGATTACTTTCCATACAAGTCTTGGGGGTGATTTCTCAGCTATCCATCAGAGCCTGTCAGATAGAATAATAATCTCATCATCAACAACAGCAAAAAGTTGCATGCAAATACATTCATGAGTCCAGAGCAGAAGCCATGTCCAGGATGATGTTAACACTTGCTCAGCTGTATCCTCAATAGCCAAAAAAAAAATTATGCCCGGACTATATATTTCTCCCATTTTATAAATTCTCTTCCTGTAATCAGCAGAGAGAACTGAAAACCTAGTCAAAACCTTACCAGTCCCTGTAATATTTACCCATAGCTGGGACTGTATGAATAGGAAATCTGCCCTGCAATCTTTGTGAACTGCAAAGCATAGTGTTACCAAGTTCTAACCAAACTGAGTAATAGCTGGTTTATTTCTAATTGTGCTGCTTCAGGCTTTGCAAGCTCTTCTGTGCTTTGCCAGACACAATCCTAGCAGTGTCAGGGTTGGGTAATTGAAAGGTACCTCAAAGATGTAAATAGAAGAGCCACGGTCAGTGCAGGATAGACCACCTTTGAGCTGTGCTCTTTCAAAACACGTCTACTATACAGGTGTTGAATTTGGATGCATACGTGCATACATACATGCTATGGAGGGAACAGCTCTCTTTGGATTCATGGCTCCTCTGTCTGAAGGGAGGCTATTTTAAGCCTAGGTCCTGTGCATCAGCCCTCCCTCAAATAATAATTCTAATTATGCTAAGACACCTTTTTTGTTTTATTATTACAGATCCCCATTTTGATCCCATAACTGGTCATGTTCCTTTACCACCTGCTCGTAGAGTAACTGGAGAAAACGTCAAAACAAATAGGACATCTCAAGACTATGATCAACTTCCTCCCTCTTCAGGTGAGGTAGAAAACTGTTCTTGTAGTAAATTACAACTTAATGAAGCAAATAACTTTCATCCATGAAGTCTAATAAGGTTTTGCCATTCTGGGTGATAAATGGCAATGGTAGTGTTGCTTTACAAAAATATGGAATCATCAAAGCATAACAGAGATTAAAGTTCAGCAATAAAGGTAGAAGTGGCTACCTGTTGGCTGTAGGTGTAGCTATTATGGCATCAATTTCACCAGCTGCCAAACTGAATGCTTATGGAAGTTCTAGTGTTCCTTATTTTTTGAGAAGGGTAGAGATTTTTCTGCCCCCTTTGAAGCTCACAAAAGATCTGAAGTCCTGCAGGGACCACACGCATTTCACTTCCACCTTTGTTTCATTGCTCCTAAAAAAATAAAAAGAAAAGTAGCTTCACTCTCTAAAGTATTATTACTTTCTGATCTTTTTTGCTAAAATGTTTGTCTGAAGTTCTAATAAATTTTTAAATGTTTTTTAATAAAACAAGAAGAACCAAAACCAATTAAAGTTGTCTTCTATTTGCAATGGAACAGGTCTAGTAGAAGCAATTCTTCTGCTGTAGAAATTTTGCTTATGGTTTTCAGGCAAGACAGATATATTAAAATTATTATAAAATATAAAATGAAGTATTACCTGTATTTCAAAGTACTTTCACCAATTCATAGAAAATTTTCTTTTCTTTAGCTGTGCATGGTATGTGGGGAAGGGAGAGGATTGTCCCACCTGCATTATTTTGCTGTATGGGGAGACCACAGAAAGAAAGAACCTACTAATCTACTAATATAACAGTGTTTCTTTTTTTTTCCCTGTTGTTAGAAAAAATAATTTTTTATAATGCATGTTTTATATGTGACACTGTGAGGGATCTATTTGTGTTACAGCGTTAACCAGATTTATTTAGGGCATTTTAAATTCTTTCATAATACAAATAATGACAATGATATAACTACCTTTTAAAGCTATGGAATTTTCCTGTGACTCTTTTCAATTCTGTGGTAGGACAATTTTTAATTTTCCTCATTTACTGCAAGATGTTTGCTACTTAAAGTCTTGGAGATTTCTGATATCACTTAAGAAATACTTTTCTGTCTATATGTTTCCCACAGCCGTATTCTAAACCACCCACTTGTGTCGAACTTTGCTATAAATATCGTTCTGAATCAGCATGGTGTACAGCGAAGATACTCAATTTAATGTCAATTAAGTGAAAGCTGTGTGATAGATCATGTCATACTCTTAATTGAAAAGTTGTTTTTACAGTGGCAGTAATTCCGTAGAACAGAACTGATGAGCTTCAGGATTAACTGATTCACCTTCACCTATGATTTAAAAAGACAATGTAGATCTGTAACTATTCAGAACTTTTGTTTTTGCACTTATTCTGAACTAACCTTAGTTAGGAAATTCTGAAGTAACCGCTTAGGAAATTCTTCATTTCAGATGTTTAGTATGGTGATTCTTTAAACTAGCTGGAAAAGAAACGTAGTTCACTCTAAAATCTATTTTTAATTTAGCCACTGGCTCCCCAGAGTAGCATGGGGAGTCCTTTAACTTCTGTGCTTTATTTTGACCATTTTTAAGATTGCTGTTAGGATGTTTAACTGAATTGTTAGCATGTAATGAGAAATTTATTCTAATTCAACAACTTATTTGGTATTAAACACTTAAGAAATAGTTCTCCACTATGCACCTAACTATCCCAAAGGCATGATTTTTCAAACTGCTTAAGTACAACTTTCAAAAATTATTACAATAAAAGCAAGAGAAGGAGATATTGTTAATAGTATGTGGGAAAGGTAGAAGAAAATTAAGTCTCTAATACAGGCATCTGCTGTATTTTACTGAATTTAGCTATTCTGTAAGAAATGGATTCAAATGGCTAGTTAGATATATTTGTCTGCTGCCAATTCACTCACCTGGCCTTATTAAAGCATTTGCATGCAAATTTAAATGCCTTTACAGAGAAATTCTAGATGGAGGTTGTTCCATATTATTTCAGGGTGGATTTCAATTAGCCCTAAGGGCAATAATGTGCCATATTATGTAATGCAAAATATGAAGATCATTCCCAACAGCTTGATGGACCAATATGTGTAGTTACTCCTTTCCCACTTTCTCCCTGCTCTGTCAGTTCCTTAGTATAGATGTCCCCTGGGTATCCTTTGTGCCTGTACCCCAGTTAGATTAGATGTAGCTGCTTGCCACTGCTCCAGAGAGGCCTTGCACAACAAGCCTTCATCATCTGCTTCCCTGGTGCTTCTCTGTCAGTGAAAGACCATGGAACATACAGGAGAAGCAGCAAGGGAAGAAAAGAAGAGGGCCATTTCACAGCAGAGAGGAGCAGGCAGTTGGCATTGTTACAAATATCCTTCTCCCACTGTGCCATGGAGCTCTCGCCTTACAACTTTTTCTGTGCTTTTTAAACCCATATTAAACGAGCCTGTCTCTGCCTGTATGCTAACCCATTACCTAAGGGTTAAATCTAGTGCCAAATTACAGAAATGTGAGTGATAGAGGAAGCTCCTTGCTGTAGCTACTGTTAATTGAATTACGGAATTAGAAAATCTATTTGATTTTTTAGCTAGGCACCCACAGTGGCTGAAACATCAGAGAGAATGGGAGGTTGGGAAGAAAGTCCTGCTTAAATACCTCTATCTCAGTGTCCAGATGGACTTGCAGCTTAGGCTTAGTATCTTTAAGCTCAGGATCCAATGTCATACCCAGCTTCAGCTAAAATTTATATGGATGTGAAGATATTGAAAGAGATGTCAGCGCTTAAAAAAGTAATAATGGAAATTAGGTTAGAGAGAGAGAGATCTTAAAGTATCTGTGCTAAAGAGAGATGTTACTGTAGTGAGAATAAAATGCCTATGCTGCAAATCTGCTGACAGAATTAAAAATGACCTTTCTAAATGATGTGATTGCTTAAGAAAGTTTGTTTGGAAGCTTCAGCAAAGTTGAAGGTTTTATACAGGAAATAACTTCAGTTTTAAGCCTATATTAGACTTTGTAGATCAAAAAATATCTCGTGTAACTCACACACAGAAAGATCTGATCTATGCATAAGGAATTTTTTCGGTACCTCAACCCCAGGAGAAAATGTAAAGTTTGCAAATTAATTTTGTTTCATCCTCTAAAGAAATGAAGTCCATAACGAAATGTGCATACTAAAACAGTTTGAAATGTTTCTGAAAGAAAACTGATTGGTTAAAATGTGTTATTTTATATATTTTTAAATTATTTTAAATTTAAAGAATATTCTTCTGTTACAGTCTTGATTTTTCTAAATTAAGTGAAGTGAAAAATTTGACTTTTTCTAATTTGGTTTTTAGTCACTAACCTCACTTCCTGAGCTATAGTTATTTTCTCAAACCAAGTGTGCTTCATGTGGCTTTCACACCTTCTTAGGAGGTTTGGATCTGCTTCAGGTGTGTTTACTAGAACACTTAGCATTTATATAATTCTTTTCATCATGACAAAATGATGAGAGAAAAATCATAACAAATATGAAATAGCCCTTACTATCTGTAGGTTTTGTCATAACTATTTGCAAGGAAAATAGGCAACAAAATTAGAACAAAATTAATCTTAACCCCTTACTGTAAATTTTTAATCAAATTACTCTCATCCATTTGTTATACTTGATAGAAGTATTATTTTCTTATCATCTCTGAATTAAGAAATGGAATTAAAATTTATAGCAACACTCATCTGAATGCATGGAAACTAAGTTGAGAGAAAAATACACCTTGGTTAGATGTGCACTAACGTGAACTATTTTCATTCATCCGAAATGTTTAATGCACTCAGTTGAATTACAGTTCTCTCTATCCAGTGTCATGATAAGGTAGCATGTTGTAACAGCAGTACTAGAAATAAAGCATTCTTTCATCACTAAAAATCTGTTTCTAAAGTACTTAATAATGCAAAACACCATTGCTGTCAGTGTAAGTAAACAGGATATATCACAGCCTGAAATTCCTCTAATTTATCTGTCAAAGTCACTGTTGATGAAACTTTTTGAAGGATTAAAGGCTTTTTTTTTTTTTTTTAAATACTTTCCTCTTGAAAGTGTTTTCTGCTCTATGCCTGCTTGTATTTAAGCTTCTTATTGTGGAATCAGTGAGGATAAAAAGGTTTCCGTAAAGTACCAAGTTTACTTGAGCACGAAACTCTTGACTCTCAGAAGATTAGCAAGTTTGAATATTAGCTTTTTTTCATCAGCACATCATGATTCTTGGCACCAGCATTAACTGTGAAGGTAACCTTTCCATAGAAGAGAGGGAAAGGGGAAATACTTCCAAAGGGGAACTGTAGAGGAAGGATCATGTTCTGTTCTCACCACCAAAAATAACTGGACAGGAGGTTTTTTTGAGAAACCAGTTATTTCTGTACTTACGTGTAGCTGCTATGCATGAAATCAACTGCAATTGATTGAACAGAATCTGCAAGATGCACCAATAAGTGAAGGATTTTTCTCCCTCGGGCATATTTGGCTGGATTCTTCTTCTGCACATCTTCCAATCCTGACTAAAATTGTGGTCAAATTGTTTGGGTTTTTAGGGGTTTTATTGTTGGTTTTTTTACAACAGACTAAGAAAAGTTCTCAAACTGTCTGTTCAGAGTGGAGAGCCTTTAACATTTTGGCTGGCTATGTCCACTGTCTTTGCAGTTTCATCATACTTTCTTTTTCTTCCAACTTTGGATAACTCAGATTTTAACTTGCATGTTCCTATTATATTATTAAAATAGCATTTAACTACATTATTTCCTTTTTGGATGTTCTTGTGGAATTCAGCTTCTGTCCAAATTTTAAAATTAGATATATCAGTGAATTAAAATATCTCTTCATATTCCTTTAGAATTTTACTTTTTGAACTGCTTCTTGAGGCTTGACCTACCTATAACAGGATTTTAAGCCAATTTATACTGATTTCTGTCTCCTTTATTTGAAACAGATGGTTCACAAGCACCAGCCAGGCCCCCTAAACCACTTCCTCGGAGGACTGCCCCAGAAATACACCACAGGAAAGCATACAGCTCTGACAGTTCCATGGAAAATGTGGATGCAAAAATTGCAAAACTTATGGGAGAGGGCTATTCCTTTGAAGAAGTCAAGAGGGCACTTGAAATTGCCCAGAATAATGTTGATGTGGCCCGTAGTATTTTAAGAGAGTTTGTCTGTTTTCCTCCACCGGTTTCCCCACGTCTCAATCTATAGCAGCGTCAAGATATTCTTGGAGCATGCGAATTCTACATATACACGTGTGGAGTAGGAAATGAGAGAAAGAAGAGAGTGGAATATTTTTCTTTCATCCTTAGTAGAAGGGTGTTTGTTTCCAGCCGTTTATCAAAGGCTCGTGGCTGCTCTGATCAAGACTTATAAATATGCTGAGGCTTATGTATTTTTGCTAGCCATACTTTTTTAAATCAGGGTTGAACTGACAAAATAATTTAAAGAAGTTTACTTCTCTAGAACTTTTAATCTGTGAAATGCTTTTTCTTGTTTACAAGTTGGCAAGTTACAGTTTTCTATCTGATGCCTGTACTATGTTCCTGTTCATATTCCCTTGTACTTGTGGTCAGTTCTGCTGTAGCATTCCCAACAGTTTCCATGCTGTCCACCCCATCAACTAAATCATCACTTTCCAGAAGTTCTGTGTTTGGGTTTTTTTTTCCTCTTACAAGATGCTATAATTGTGTTTTTTGCATTTCAGCTCATCAAATGCAAAAAGTATGTGGCCTTCACTACTGATATTTTTTTTTTCTGAGATTCCTTTGCTTTTGAGAGAGGAAATATCTGAATGTAAAATGCATTATTTTGTCTATGAACTGCCTTTTTAAAGGTATTTTGACAGTAATGTTGGGCAGCTTTCTGTTTAACATGAATTCCATGACCTGTAGTCCTCAAAGTCTTTTATACAGTTTCCACAAAAAAATCCCAACCAACAAATAAAACACTTCATGCAGCAGTGATACTGAGTTCTGACATGTAAAAGCTCTTTCAAATTTGAGTATTTGATTGCAAATGTTCAAAAAAAGCCAAATGCACATAATTCTGTGTTTTGATTACACACTAATGGCACCAGTTCTCTGACCTATGTAAACTGAGGGATGCCAGACTAGAAGGAATCTTTTTGAATGATGTTAATGGTATTCAGGTAAATTCCAGTTCTAGCTTCTGTAAAGTAAAATGCAGTTAATTTTTTGTTTGAGTGATTATCCTGTGGTTCATTGTGGCTTGGATCAGTTTGTATTAACATGGAAACTTTAAATCTTTGATGCACTGTTAATTCCTAATGCTACTGTAGCAATATTTTTTGCAAAGTTCTCTAGTAACTTCCTCCTCTGTACACTTTATTATTCACAAATATGTGTTTAATACCCAAATTCATTCACTCATTTTCCAGCTGCTTAGTTGGAGATACATTTTTGCTTTATGTGGTTAATGATACTCCAGGCTTTGACATTTTATTTTTGAGCCCCAATTGATGAAAGCCAAATTAAAAATCTTCCTAACTTTAGAAAGGAGAGGAGACAACTCTATTCTTATTACACTCAAAGTTAAGAGTCCAAATATTTCCAGAATAGTTCTTAAAATTACTGCTTTCTTGTTTTTTCAGGAAACTTTGAAATCTTCTTTTCTTTTGTTAATATTGAAAAGATAAAACCATGTAGTAGTTAGAATATTTTCACATTTTGAGATGTGACTAGTGTATGAGAATTTTCACAGTCTGCTAAGCTGGGTGTGAGGTATATATTTATTGTTCCCTTTCAGCTGTCAGTGTTCTCCTGCACTTAGAGCAAGTGGTAGAAGTTACATCACTTGCAAGCTCAGATCTCAACTTCCATTGCATTTGTTTTAACGATTTTCTAATGATAGCAAATGGCTGAATTGCAGGATTCAAAATAACTGGGAACACTCAGTGGAAATTACTGTGATATCTCAAAGTCCATTGTTTCATCAAAGAACTTATTCTTAAAACTAATTAAATATATTTAGTGTAGCATCACAAAGCATAGTATGGATATCATTAATCTGCTTCAGTGATAAAAGATGATCAGGAGAATTCAGGGTATAGGAAAGAGCTTCTGTTCCACTTTGACTTAAGCAAATGATTCTGAGTTTATGTCCTAGAAAAGGGCATTTGCAACTTCCATTAAATGTTCGTTTCTTGAGTACAGCTTATGCAAAGTTTTGGTTGAAGTTATATTCTGTGCTTTTAGTTCAAGTAAATCTCTTTTCTCTATTTTGGGGAAAAGTTTTGTGTAGTCTTGAACTCTCTTGTTCATTTGGTTTGTTTACAACATCACTCTAGCATTTTAGCTAACTATAAATTCAAAATGATTCATGCTATTAAATTAAACGCCATGGTTGTACTGGAATTACTTAAATGAGGTTCTAGTGTAACTGCCACTATATAGCAATGATGACAGTGAAAAAAGAACACTTCATAAGGGTGAACAAACAATCTGCAGGCTGAGTTTTGAAATTTTGAGTTGTAATGGAGAACTCATTTTCTCATTTTTATGCAGCAGCTTAGTATAAATGACAGCCTTATGTTTCAATTAGAGGCTGGAACTGCTGCCTGATAGATTAAGGTTTTGAAATTTTTCCTTCTCCTTTCTAGTTGTGACCACCAGTGACGCATTTTTTTTTTAGTATGTGTTTAAAAAACAGCTTGATAAGCAATATTCTGAGTGGCAACTTGAAAAGAGTTCCATTAATCTTTAAATGAGTGTGCTAATACCACTTCTAAATAGTGGAACGTGAAGACTATTTCAAACCTGTTTTGGTTAATAGTTTTAAATTCAAACAGAGCAAAATTGCTTTGCTAGAGTGTTGATGTTTACTCTGCAGGAATTAATAGGCTTAAAAGAAATTAATCTGGTTGCAGTCTAGTTCTCTAAACACATAGTTCTCTAAACATATTTTAACCTTTGAAAGACTTGAGGGTTTGAGCCTGGCAGCGTGTTGTGCACATATATAACTTTAAGGAAGACTGACTTCAGTGAGAGTGCTTGAATGAACAAAGTTGGTTAAACTCAGAAACATGTGCTATCATATTTCTTCCCATTAAATGTCATTGCAGGCTTTAGACCATCATTCTGATGTCTGTTCGCCTCTCCTTTTGGCTAAATTGCTGCATGTTAAGCAAATTGGCTGAAGCAGAAGTTGAGCAAAGTAAGTGGACATCAGCAGCGTGGTTCTTTTCCAAAGACTGAGCGGGGGAAAAAATGAAATTGTGATAAAATAAATTAATTTGACTAGCCATGTTAATGGCTTGGCTGGAACCCTAAAATGGCCACTGCTAAAATTTGTTAATGTTCAGTATCTCAAGAGTGCATCTGGCAGTTTTTTTTCATAATGTGAATTTAAGAAATTTTGTACCTGGATCATTTCTTCTGTTACTGTCATTTTCAGCTTGAAGCTTTACTTTGCACTGATGACTCTGACCTGAAAGCATTTAAATTTGTGTCTTAAAGCTTGTCAAATTTTGAAACAAATGAACACCATATTCGAAGCAAATTCATTCAGGTACTACCTGTTGACCTGGAATTTAACGCTTTTAGGAATGACTTCTTGAAAAAGGACTTCAGTAGTTTCCATTTTGAAGGATTTTCTTTCAAATAACTATTTTATCAGAAAATGCCTTTTATAAACTTGTCTAACGTGGCAAACTTAGTGATGTGTTCAATTAATTTATATTTTATGCAACATTCTTTTTAAATTTTGGTTATTATGTAAGCTCAAGTTCTTTATCTGTTCTTGTAAGGTATTTTATAAAATTAATGTTAACAGAACATTGGGTTGGTCTGTGATTTTTCAAGACTCTGTCTCTGTTATTGAATATTATCACTTCTCATATGCTGCTTTAGAAACTTAGCCTGTCCTGTGTAGGGCTCTTAGAAACCATTGTTTTGTCAGCCACAAAAATGAGGCCTTGCTCTAAAATAAGGTGAATCATTGCATTGAGATATTTGCTTTATATCCCCATACATCACTTAACTTCTAGATTTCAGTAATAAAAATTCATAAATAGGCAGTGATTTCAGAATGTGCATGTAATAGTTTTATGGCAGAAAGATGACAATCATTAAATATTTAGAATCCAAAGTGGTGAGCATATAGTCGACTGTACATTAATTTACAGGATTTTTTTCCTAAAGAAAATTACAGTAAGCTCACACTGATATTTCTTTAGCATCCTGTGCATTTACGTTCTCAAGCATTGTACTCAAAATGGAAAAAATATTTTAGGAGTGTGAAACACTTTTTTTTCGCTGTTATTGTATTCCGACATTCTGAAAAATGTTTAGAAAATCTAACCTCTCTACTATGCATGACAATACTGCTATTACTATTTAAAGCCCAACACCATTCCCTGCAGGTCAAATTAGACCTTCAGTGGTTGTTTCTTGCGTCTATGTTAAATCCTTGTCTTTTATGTAGTCATCTTACTTGTCATCTCACTAAGTAGGGAAGTTAACTGTTTGGTACACTTGTCTGTAGTACTACAGCTGCCTATTTCTTTCATTTTTTATGCTGCCAATGTGAAAGTCAGCTGTCACGTCGTTGTGGTATAATTGAAATTTAGCAGCTGGGTGCTCTAGAAATGTTTCAGGAATTTTTGTTTGATAGTCCCAGTCACTGATTCTGTACAAGGTACTTGCCTCCATTTATCAGTTGCAATGACTTGGCATCAGGAAAATGATAAATTTTAGATTTTAAGCCACTGTGTGTTGCTTTAGCACCTAAACATTCCATTTGTCCTTAGATGATTTCATGTCTAGCAAAGAGAATTCTTACTCAAAATAAATCCTAAATCCCAAATCTCTTAATCTTAAATCACAAAATAAATCTTAAATTTGTGAAACTTAATCCCATAACCTTCCTGAATATCATAAAAAATTTAAAGGCCTCAGAATAATATGAATTATGAAAAGATTTTTACTTCCTAGACCTGCCAGAAACAAAAGCGAAAACCCATTGAATACTGATCTTCTGACTGTAAAGCTACTTGCATCCGTCTTGACCTCTGGAGGAATCGGCCAGTCTCGCTACAATACTTTTTTTAAAAATGTCAGCTTTTTTTTTTTTTTAATTGCAATAACTGCCATGGTAGCCAGCAAGATGGGAGAGATGCAGAGAACTACATAGAAGAAGGTAATTCTGTCCTAACCATCCAAGCTCCTCTCTCCTGTAGGCATACCAGATTTTGCTGGTTTGAACTGCCTGGATGTCTGGTGAAAATGAAAGAGTATTTGGTGAGATTACCCCAGTCTTCAGTTACTGTGTCCTTCTCCAGGAAGTTTGCTAAAAGACACATTGTTTAAGAACGGGATGCCGGGGTCTTAAGCAGCAGAGGGAAGTGTGAAGTAGCACTCTGCTCGGAATGTTTTTTTAATGCTAGCAGAACAACCAAAAGCTTCATAAGGATTTTAGTGGAAACACTTCTGTTTTAAAGCTCATCATCTTGTTTTTTGAAGGGTATATATATGTACATGCTAGTCTGGTGAAGCATTGAGGAGAGAGTATTCTACCTGGTGCCTGCCTGCGGAGTTCATAACTAGGCTGTGGTATTCAACTGTGCCAAAGTATCTTCTGAACTGAATCTGCAGAATAATCAAGCTACTGTAGTCCTGCATGTGTTAAAAGGCAAGTTTTTTTCCCTAGATAGCTAGGGAGGTGGATATATTTACCCAAAATAGATAGCTTGCTTCTATGCATCCGTGTAATGATTAGGACACTGAAAATAATAAATGCTCCCTACAGAGCATAAGGTAAATGTTAGTTTTCATTAGACCACAATGCAATAAGTGCCCTAAGGAGAACTTTTCTTTTGTTAATCTGCCGATTGAATATCACGGAATTTCAAATGCTGTACAAAGATAAGTAAGTCTACATCATCAGCCATTCGGAAATACCTCAAGTTAGTGGCTGGTGTAGTTCTCTGAAGCTATTATCTTGCTTGAGTATGTGACTTTCAGGTGTTTCTTCTTGAAGTTTACATCTTCGTTACCAAATCAATATGGTCCATATAAAATTATAATTCATAATTTTTATTCTCTATACTTTTCACTATGGCTGTTATCAGTAGTACCTTTATTATCTAGGCTCATACACTGAAATGCAAATTATCCTGCTCTCACACATCCCAGCTTGGTCCAAGTTCAGCCCTGTCTTTGCCCCACAACAGATGCATCGCTTTCTTTGCATCTTCATTTGCTCCCCTTAAGACTGGTTTTCCTCCCTCCCAACCCAAATCTCTTCACAGCGACATCATCCACCAGCACACCCTTCATCTCATTAACAACAGACACTACAGTTTGCCATCTCAGCTTGTGACCACACCTGTATTTTCTTCTATAATACCTCATAAGCGTTTTGTTAGTCTGGTCTGTCTTAATCATTATACAGATTTTCTGTGCCATATCTGAATGGCCCCTGTGAACACAGTCATCCAAAATGGATCCTGAATTCTGTGAGAAAGCCTGTTTTCTTTGTTAGTATCACCAGCATTTTTTCCTGCTCCCTTCTCAGCATGGAAATATGCTCTTGTGTTTCATGATTTGTCTGTCCAGGATGGAGATGAAACCCACTGCTTATTTCAGCAGATCTCTATTCTGTTTCTGAGATGTGAAAAGAAACCAATAAAGACATCCTCTCCTAATAACAGTTCTTGTGTTTGAGATGGCTTATGTGTCAATATAAGAGTTAAGAAGTTCATCCAACAAATGTGGTTTGTAGCTTGGAAAGTCACAATTATATTCGGTTACTTCTAGTATTGAGTGAGGTGCAGGTTGAGGGGGGGAATCGATAAATTTTATAAGATGTATCAATGAAATTGGGACGTCACTTGCAAATAGAGGTAACATTACTATGAGTGGCAGGGATAAAAGATTGACTATACATTTGATACCAAAGAAATTAGTATCATATAGCTTGAAAATTCTTGCATCTGAATGATTCCACCAGTGGCCCCCAAAAGACTTTTATTCTTCATTTCTTAGGTAACTACCCACAGGTTGGTTGTGATGATGATAATTTTGTAGCTTTTTAGGTGAACAAATATGTGTGAGTATGACTGTAGATAGAGAGCTCCCCTTTTTCTGTGCTGCTTCCTGGGGGGTACTCACTGTAGTTTTCCCAAAATCTAACAGATATGGGACTATTTACATTAGGTCTCATGCAATTGTAGACTACCCACCTGTCACAAAAGAGCTGGATGGTGAGGGAAGGGTTGAAAATTAACAATCTGAGTGGGCAAGGAGGCAGTGAAGGTGGTGTATTAGAGCCATGATTTATTCTGGGGAAGCAGGAATAGTGTAATGGAAAGAGGAAGGAGGCAATGTGGGTGTAGAGGAAATGCAGAGGGGAAAGTGGAGAGTGAATCAAGTTAGAGAAGACGGGTAGAAGTTAGGAGCAAATGGCAAAAAGCAGAAGGGAGAAAAGTCTTGACAACTTAGAGAAATGTTTAAGTGTTTCAGAGAGTGGGTGGAGGAGAGAATTTCTGAGCTGCAGTGTGCTAAGGGTGCACTGAAGTGGGGGATATCTGCCTCACCATGTTTGGGGCACAGCAGATTTACATGGAAAGGGCATTACGTGCCTGCCTGTATCGTTCCTAGGTGACCTGCACTGTAGTTAATCCCCTTATTTTAGTGGTTACCGTCACGCTACTACTCTTCGCTCCCACCTGGATGTGGTCTCTGGCACATCTCTGAAATTCTGTGTGGCAAACTGCTCAGTCAGTTCTCTTAGCAACATTTTTTTTGCCAGTGGTTTAACCTGTGGTTGTTTCCAGTCCCTTCAATGCTTTTCTATCTGTTTTGAGGTTTAGTTCTAGCAAGAAGACTTAGCAATAAATAAAGCTCAGTTGAACAACTTTGTCTTCAGGCATTGGCATCCATTCCTTTGATGTGTTGGTGTTGCTGAGTAAACAGTCTCTGAGATTATTGGGAGAGGCAGAATCTTAATTGTATCTGCGCTTTGTTTTTATGATCTTAGATACTGGCTGACCAGGGCACTGCTGCAGGCTGTGAATCTGCCGTCAAACCGGCTCTTGGTTCCCATTTTAACCACATTCCATAATACTTCCTAAGGGGCTGAGACCAAATTAAAATTGTCTGTGGCTTGATTCAAAGATGATGTGGGTATGCTTTTCACTTTTTGTGGCTGCATAACTTGCTGTATTCACGTGTGGTGCTATGAGCATAATGCTGTAAAATTCAACCTATCCTGAAACCCATGTAATTTCCATGCTTATTTAGTGGTTGATATAATTTGCCTTGTGAAGCACACAAGGTTCCTGTGGTGGGGTGCACAGGACAAAGGTTAATTTCTTCCTAGTGATGAGTTACAGCAGTGTGGACTAACAGCTAATAAACAGAGGCTCCTGTTGATGTACAAACTATCTTAGCAGTGTGGATTGATTTTCTTGGTTGGTTGAGCTGAAATTTATTTTCCAGTGATCTGACCTTATGGGACCTTGTATTATTTGTATTGTGTCATCATTGTATTTGAGCTCTCTCCATTACAGTAATGTCCATGCCTCTTGAGACTGCCTGGTCTTCTCCCTTTCAAAGTCTGTCAAGATGGCTGGATGAGACATGTGGAGGGGGACTGGTTGGCTGATTTGTTAGTAGCAGATGTTTGTGGGATAAAAGATGCTTCAGGAGAAGTATTGATTTTTTTATTTTATTTTTTTTTTAGAGAATGATTTTTAGGGTGGAAAAGCTTTTATCAATCACTTTTCAGTTTTTGGAAGCTATCGCACATGCCTTTTAAGAAAGGAAGATGCTGATACTCTTTTTCCTTGTTTTTCAAGATATATTTTGAACAGTGGCTTTGGAGAAGCCACATATTCTCCAACTATTTTTTTTTCTCCCTGCTTAATCAACAACAAAGAAAACTTTTGCTCTTTATATAATTTCTGAAATTATGCCAGCAGTTATAGTGTTTGAACAAGACATTATCTATCTCTTGGTGACAAGTCAGTGACAACAGGGTAAAAAGGTTTATCAGAGAAAACGGGGAGGAGGGATGCAATAGAGGTACCTGCAAAGGAAGAAAATGAAAACAGATGAAGAAAATACTCCTAAGAAAAAAAAAAGGAAGAAAGAAAATGGTTTATTCACTGAACAGTCTTTCACTAGAAGTAAATGAGAAATATAAATGATGTCATTAGCTAGAACACAAATCATGGTAGATAATATAACTTAATAATCCTATTTAATGCTACTCCAAATTAACAGTAAGTCTCAGACAGAAAGAATGGGCCTTTTATTTGTTCTTTATGTTATAACAAAAATATGTTTAGTTAACGTCTTCTAAGATACAAAATTATTCATAAAATTATGTGGGTTTGAAATTGGTAGTGAGAAAGTTCACCAAATCTTACAAATTAATGACTAAGCAAAGAAAACCTCATTTGTCATGCAGCGGTTTTGTATCGGAGCCCAGTTTGGACAATCTGTTAAATCTAGAAAATATTGAGACCTTACTACAACAGCGGACCTCCTCTTAAGTCTTGGGAAGGCTCATAATACATGTAAGTAACATGGTGTATTTGATTTGGGGCTAGAACTGTGTGTTACAGGAATGTCAGTTTGAGCCTTATCCAGCCATATAATTCTCACAATATTTAGCGTTATACTTTAACCTGTATTGAGTGCCATCAGCCTGCAGTCCAGTTACACATTCATTCTTTCTCCATGCAGAACTTGCCACAGGTTATTCTTTGAAATGGAAGGTTGGTTGTTTTTTTTATCAGCATTGAGATGTGGGTTTCACTTTTCAATGCAGCAGTGGAAATAATTGTCCAACTGCAGAGTATTTGTTCAGTGATTATGCTTTGTGCTCATCATTGGCATTAACTCAGACGGCCATCAGGGATGCTGAAAATTGTTTCTGCACGAATATTACGAAATGATTTGGGGGGCGATTAGGATACCTCAGTTTCAAGTGGTCCAGTTTCAAAAGTGACTTCCTGATCATCCAGCATATTTTAAGATTTTTCAATTACAGCACTTAAAATTATCTGTGCACCTACAAACAGTAGCTGCTTTTGGTATATCACAATTGAAACATATTTATCCAGAGAAACTCTGTAATGTGCTCTTGGTAAGTGTTCCAATGTGTAGAAGGCAGAATCGGGGAGAGAAAGGGGAGGGAGATGCCCTCTTTCTAGTTCTGTGTCTGTCTATAATATTTAATCTCTAGAGGTTTAGAGAGAACTCTCTAAATTAGAATTTTCTGTGGTACCAGTAAAAGCTTGTGTGACTTTTGTTGCACGAGAAATACAATTTATGTGTATTTCTGTAAGTTTAAATACAGGAACACAGCTAGAGACTGCAGAAATTTGTGAGCCATGCTGGTAGGCTAGTTTAGGAACATACAAAGGAGAGCACTTCTGCATTTGTATAAGAAACTTGGGAACAAATTGGACAATGCTTCATTTGCATGTCCACTGAATAACATGTAGAGAGAGGGAGACTCCTGGGAAAAACAGCCTATAATAAGCTTAGAAATGCTTGCCTGATCTCTGGGCTGCATGACAGCTAATTTGAAGCTGCAACGACAGTGGGCTTTCTTGGGTTAGAGAATGAGAAAGAAGGGGAAGGTCCTCCAGACATTGACACTTTTTACATTCTAAGTTTGCATCAATTAATTGGGCCTTATTCAAACCAAGGGATCAGTTTTTCAAAGCCATACTCTGACAGGAGGAAATGTTGCTAGGACTTGCCTTTGAGTTTAGAGAGAAATTGGACTTTTAGACTGAAACTAAAAATACCAGGTACAGATAATGACAGGATATTTGGTTGGGCAGGTTTGGGTGGGGATTTGACAATTATTTTCAATGCTTTACCTTGAAGTTCTTCATCTTTAAACTCTGCAGAGTAAAGTCCATGGTTTCTGAGGCATTTAACTGTTCCCTTCCCCACTGGGAAGGAGGGGCCTGGTTTATTTACGAAAGCTCTATCAGATTAATTTGGCGGGGTTCCACAAGATTCAGTGCATGTGATTTTCAACATGCTTTGAAAGCTATTTTAGATCTCGCATATATAGAGGGAGGCATCCTTTGAGTGTAAAGCAGTGTCCCTGTGCCAAGCACTAAGAAATATAAGAAGATGGTTTATGTCTCTAAGATACAATCTCAGTCATTTTGCTGATCTTTTGTTTATGCTATTATTATTTCTTGAGAAGAACAGTTGTAGCTTAATTGTATGATAATGGGAATTTAAATACACATCATAAGTGTAGCTCATTTATTTGCACTTCTGAAAGAGGAGGTTGGCATTGTACACAATGCTGGAGAAAGCAAACGAGAAGCCACAAAATACTTATTCCTTGTTCTGTCTAGAGAATAAGAAATTTGCCCTTTCTACAATTGTACTCTGATCAATGGGAAAGATAGGCAAGACTATAAATGATGGAACAAGTCACTACAGCGTTATTTTTGTTGTTTGTCCAAGATCCCTCATTGGTGATTTGGGGTCATTTTTGCAAAGACAAAAATTTGATGAGTTCAGTTTAAAGGAAGAGTGAAACTTGGGTTCAGCAGGAGATGTCATGAAAAGTTCAAAGGGTAGGTGAAAATACTGGCATTTGCCTCTCTATTCTGGGAAACAAACTTCACGTGGGTGTCCCAAGGGACAGGGATTCTCATCACGTGGTTGTCCACAGTTACGTTTTCTTTCTCCCTTAACTGTTCTCTCTCTTTTTCTCCATATTTTCTGTATGTGATGCAAGTAGCAGCGTTGACTACATTCCCACTGTGTTGCAATATAGAGTCCCAGAAAAAATTCCTTACAAAGGACTTGCTGTGGTATAAGGAGGAAGAGGAGGCTAGAGCTGAGTGGCACAAGGATGGCCTTCTGCATATTAATAGTGGGGAAATAAAAGGAGAAAGAGAAACTGCTTAGAGGGAAAGGAGGTAAAAAACTTATTGCTTGAGAAAGTATTAAATTATAGCTGAAAGAAAAGACAAAAAATTGTCAGTATTTGTCCAGTGCAGGAGCATGGATTTGCAGATGTATCAGAGGCAAATGTTCCTTCCTAGACACTACTGGAACGGTGTATGCTAAAAGGAAGAAAAATATGTTTCAGTATCTGCCCTTCTGCTCAGCTGTGAGATGAATGCCTTTATCTTAGCACTTATACATGCCTATAAATACTTTTTATTAGAGAAAAAAAATCAGTTCTCCCCCAAATTGTAAATTTATCCCGATGGCCAGATAAAGTGATTGTCATTTTAGCACTGTATGTGTTGTGCAAATTTGATTGTATATATGTTTTTGTATATATTGGTGCCTGTTTGTTTATTCACTTCCAAATACCAGGGTTGTGAGACGGCACAATGAATAAAGGCTGTAAAACAGAGGAAAGTTTAATGTAAAAGCAGATCCAAACAAATCTGTATTGTGGTTAAGGGATCTCGTTTTTCTAACTATACCTTGTTCAAGCACTTAGGACTCCAGGTCTTGCTGTAAGCTTCTGTTTCTTAGGCTTCTGTCAAAATAGTTAAGTCAGTGAAGGCTGACTTCTATGTGCCTCACTTCTGTTGATCTAAAAATCAAATAGATAGAAATAAGGTACATATCCCAAAGACCTCACGATTTGAAATGAAGGACAATTAAAAGGTGATAGTCTGGACTAACACCATTAGAATGAATTTATGCTCAACTTAATCTATGTATCTTGTTTCTATTAAGCTTTTTCCTAATATAATGGAACAAAATTTTGCTTCGTATTCCACTCTGACCTTTCCTCAACCAAACTTCTACTGCCTCAAAATCAGGAGTCTAACTGCAGAGATTCCCTCACCCCTGGAAAACATGGAGCTCCATGAGGAAGAAACTGTTGTTTCGTTGACACATAAATGCAGTGGTTTTAGCTTACTTTTTTCTCATCTTTGAGAGAGTTTAGAGAAAACACAGAAGTGAAAGATATATTGCTGTCATTCTTGCTGTTTATCTGATCCAAAGACTATTGTTACAGTAGTGAGACAAGACCCTGTTAAACTAGATGCTGAACAAATGGAAATGCAGAATAAAAAGCCGGGTCATCTACCAATAATTTTGTCCCTAACATAAGGCAGAAACATATATTAATACCCTATTGTAGTGTAAAATAGGAATAGGACAAGGGAAAACTTAAGAAAATAGACATGTAGAGGAGTACAGGCAAATGAGTATCTTTATGGGCACCATTTCTTGTGTATCAACAACTGTGAAAGGTAGCATGGGAATTTCAACCAAGAAAAATTTTCTATGGTGTTGAGTTTCCCTTGCAGATATTTGTGAAATGCAATTCTATTTGATTTGCAGACACCTGAAATACAGCAGTGGAGGAGGAGTTCTTACCTTTGTAAACCTTTAGGGTCTGTCTTAGAATCTTCCTTCTCTCTTCTAGTCCCATTCTCAGTAAAAGCAGATGTACATTTTTGAGTTATACTCTTACAGCTCTTCTCATGGTGTTCTGCTTGTTGTCTCTCCTCAGCTTCTTCAGTCTCACACTTCACATTTTTCTCTTGTTCATCCCATCTATTCTCTAAGCTTCTCATCCCTTTTCTTTGCTCATTAGGAAACTGTTGCTCTGTCACTAAGACTTTCCTCAGGAAATCTTGAAATTGTGTGTTCCCACCCTTGCTGGCTATTGCAGCCTAAGTACCACAGCTGATGAGAGCTTGTGCCCTTCTCCCTCTCTTCAAGATTCTGACATGTCACCCACCCTATGATCTTCTTCCTTTACAATTTTCCTTTCCTCCTTTACAATTTTCATTGCCTAGGAACATTCAGTGACAATAACGTTTTGCTGCTTTCTTCCACAGTGAGTAACTGTCATCTCATTAGAAGCTGTTAATTATCTATCCATTCCTCATCTGTTTGTGCCATTCGGAACTACCTGGCTTCCTTTAGTTGCCCGGCCAGCTCTGTAAGTGTTGCTTTAAGTGCAGTCATTTCTTGTCTGGGCAGTCAAATGTCAATGCAATGTTGAGAACATTAAGCTTTTAAATGTGTCAGTGGTTTTTCCCTTTTTTTTCAGTGTTTGGCAGTGGGAAGAATCATACGTGTCTTTATGTGTTGATGATGCTGTCATCTTTTTCAGTGTTCCCGGTGATGCTGAATGCTAACTCCTAATCTGCAGATGAAACGTCTTGATTGCAGGAGTCTTAGGTTGTGCATATGTGGGATGTCTCAAATTAAGTTAAATGGGCTCTCAGGAGTGTTGCAGAAAGAAGGCATGTTGTGGTTTGTGGTAAGGTGTGAGCAGTGGTATAGCTGCTGAGGGTGTGGGCCTCGCAACTGCAACAGGTCAGGCCACTGCTGCTCTGTATTGACTCCAGATGAAGGCTGCTGTTTGACGCAACACTAATGTGACTGCTTTTATCAGCCTGAGATGTCCTATTTCCCAGTAACTTGAAGGAAGGCTACAAAGTTGAGGGAAGTGCAATTGCTGGCTGGGCAAAATTCCCACATTATTCCTTGTACCAGACCCTGTGCTTACCTTGCTCTTCCCAACGTGAACCAAAGTTCCAAGAAAACAGGTGGTGCACACTGTGGTGCCATCTCCGGGATCAGATTTAAGCTGGTGATCTTAGTCCCTTGTTATTAAAGGAGAGGGTTTCCTTGTTTTTTTGTTTTGTTTTGTTTTGGTTTTTTTTGTTTGTTTGGGTTTTTTTGGTTTTTTTTTTGTTGTTTTTTTTTTTAGTGAAAATGCAGATGTTAGCATGTTCTCTGGGTTGTATTAAAGTATGATTGCCAGGAAGGCAATGGTGCTAGCTGCTTTATTGCACAAGATGCAAACGGGAGGAACTCATCTACTTGACTTGGTGATTTTTCTCCACAGTGACCACTAAACATGTAGTTTTACTTTAAACAGGAGCCCACTGAACTAGACAGAAGAAAAACAGCTGAAACATGTATTGTGGGTTGCAATAGTGCAGAGAAATGACGTTAAAGAGAAGGGACTAATTTTATAGACTGGGAAAGTAACAGGTTTTTTTCCTACTTCAACTTTTTTCCCCCTACATTTTTTTTTCATTCACTTTTCAGCAAATCTTAAGTTTTATAATGAAATGTAGTACGTTTGCGTGCTTCTAAATGATCGGTTTCTACCTTGTAACAACTCGGTTGTTCCTCAACAGGGTATGATTCCACCTGGCCACTACTGTTTGAGAAGATTGTTTAACGATATGCCACCGCTTTCATGGGATAGCTGCACTATTTTAATTTCCTTTTTAAAGTATTTTTGTTCAGCTGTAGGGGGGTTAGTATCCTGACTCTTCCCTGGAAATGAAGAATTTGCTTTAAATCTGCTTTGATGGAAGGTCGACTCCACAACTGCTGTGGTTTCTCTCTGCAGAAGATGCTGTATGCACCCTGAGTGCTGTCATTCCTAGCAACACAATGGTCCTATTATCTGCGCCTTCAGTAACTGGGATCTTTTTTTGAGAGTTTGTGGGTCAAGCAAGAACTTAGATACTTTCCTCCTCCTTTTGTCTAATTACCTGTGACAATCACATGCTTAAGGAGGAGTGGAAGTCACATCACTACCCAAATCTGTGGCCATGAGATCAAAAACAAATGGGAGACAATGATCAAATAAAGCAAGGTGGACGATGGAAAAAAGGTAGAATTACAGCAGTACTGAAGATAAAGGAAAAAATTATGGCAAATATATAAAGCTGGCAGGAAAGATTTATAGCCATTGAGATGCTTTGAAGGGAATTTAATGACAGGCAAAAAAGGGCTTTTGCTGGAAGACTGATTCTTTTTGCTTCACTTTCTATCAAGAGAAAAACTAGCTGGATGGAGGCTTTCCAGGATGGAGATCAGACAAAAGATAAACAGGTAGGAGGCAGAGGAAGGGGGAAAGCAGAAAGAGTTTTCCTGCTTGTGGTTGGTTTTGTTAACAAAAGAAGAAACAACAAGCAAAAAAAAACCCAGGAACTGGTTGATAGGTGGATGTACAGCTCTTCTGAAGATGGTTCAGCACCAAAGTATGGACTGTCTAGTGCACTTAACCTTATCCAAAGGCATGCTCTTTCCAAACCTTGGCTGTCTACCTTAGTTACTGGCTCAGTACTGATGCAATATCTATAGTGCTCACCTGCACCCACGTGGACTGTGGACTCTCACTTCAGCACTGGTTTCATTCCGTTCTTTGAGCTTTCTCTCTGTGAAGACTTTCCCATCAGAATTCAGTGTTGTTTGAATATATAGATAGTGATTTCTCCCCTTGACTTCAGAACTATTTGTCAAAAGTCTTACTAAGAGTCTGTCCCCTATAAAACAAGGGGCCTAACTGTGTGCCCTCCTCTGACGGATCTTCCTGATAATTTGAGTTGAACACATCTACACAGGCCAGGCTCTGTATGTACACACAGCCCTGCCCAGACCTTTTCTGAAAAATCCAATCCCCTCCACGTTCAGTCCACCTCTCTGTGCGTCTGCGCAGAAGGACGTGAAGGACACATCCTTCTGAGTGTAGAGGTTTTACTGCTTTTGTATAGTAGTAAACCCTGAAATGAAACTGGCTCTGTATGTGTTCTTCAACTGTGTAGCAAGCACAAGAAAAATGGACTTTCTGCAGGACTGCTTGCATGCACAAGTCATCTGCTCCATGCCTGTGCCGTGGCAGGCAGCAGAGGGGAGGGAAAAGGAGCTGTTGGGGGTCTTGAGAGAGAGCACAGCTACAGGAGAAAGAGGTTCCTTGGAGCAGTATTGCAGGGTGAATGTCAGTTGTCCCGGCAACCCCTGCGTGTAGGCTCATGGCTCATATTCAGATCACCTGTGTTCTAGTGCTGTTCAATAAGAAAATGACTCTGACCAAGTGGAAATGATCCTCTGCAAGATTTTGGTCTGAGACGCTACAGGTTTGGCTTTCAGAGGTGCCAACCACTTCTGTCTCCTCTTCTCTTGAGCCTGAGTTGCAGTGTCGCATGCTCATTTACAATAGAGTCTCAAATTACAGAAGGAAGTTTGATTTCTTATAAATGGCAGCCCCACACTTCAGCAGATATTTTGTGAGTAGTCTAGTGAGCTTAAATCAAGGCAGTGTGGATTAAACTGTCCCTCTAATTTTCTAGCTCACTATTGGAGGGTGTTTGTCAATCTAAAACTCTTTTGCAGCCTGCAAAATATTGTCTTTTATTAAAATTCCTTTGAAATCCTTATCCATTATCTTGACATTTTGCAGAAGATAAGATTATGTCTCAAAGTATGGTTGAACAAGCTCCATTAAATGGATGACAACTTCCAATCCTCTTCAGTAAGTAATGGTTCAATTTCTCGGAGGTTTTTTTTATCCTTTCCATTTGATATCTCAGGCCAGAGAGCAGTATACGTTCCTACCAAACTGAATCTAAATGAAGCAGACAGCTAACTTTGATTTGCTTCTGTTCCTATCTACACAAACTGGCTTGCATTAATCATATTAATAAAAATGGCATTAAAATTACCAAGTTTTAAAAAGGCACATGACAGTGGTATTACCCACCAAGTTACAAGTCATTGTGCATGCATATTAATCACAAGTTGTCTAAGATTTCAGCAAAAGCTCAAAGGAATGACATTTTTCCTTGTATGTTGTTTTTAATTTGGAAAGCTCCCTTGTAACGCAAGATGTATCCTGTCCTAATGCGGTTCTCTAATCACAGCATGCTTTAATTTTGATAGATGACCCCCAAATGCTTTAAATCCACTAAGATTTGCAGTAATTAGAATGATTTTTTTAATAGTTTGTTTCCTGAACTATCCATTGTGAGATCCATCCATCATCAGATGGATTTGTTTACTCATTCCCTTTCCAAAAAAATGAAAAATCAAGTCATTTGTATTGAGACCTTATCTTTGTTGCTACGTGGTGGAGGGACCATGTTATAATTTATCTCAGCCTAGTCACTGTTCCCTTTTTTTGAGGCTTTGTGCTCTGAAGCAGTACACATTTTTCAGAAATGTTCAAAGCCCTTCCCCTCCCTCCCCCAATATCCCAAGTAGCAGAATTGCCCCAAAAGGAGTGCAAAAAGTCACCTCATCCATTCTGAGTGCCTGCCAATGGAAATGTGAAGCACAAGGTAGAATTCACTAGGCAATTTTTTTCCCTGTTCCACGTTCCCCTCTCCATTTTCTTTTTATCGTAATGCTTCCTTGCACATATGAATCTAGAGTAGATTTTCAGTGCAGAATATTTATTAACAGTGGTTGTACAAAACAAGAAAAAGTGTTGAGGATGTTAATCTACTATCATCTCCCCAAACCCTGTCCTTTTCTGTCCTCCTTGGTGTCATTCCTTGTCTGTCCTCTGCAGAGCAGCGTATCCTTTCTCCATAGTGTTTCACTATCTTGTCGTTTACTCACTCAGCTGTTTTCCCGTCCAGTGGTGTTTTTTCTTTCCCCAGCTTTCCTTCTCTTTCTCCTCTGAATTTGCTCTTTCAGATCTCTGCTCTCCCCTCTGTTCTCCCACTCTTCAGCTTTTTTGTAGGTTTTTGCTCTCTCCCTTATTTTCTGGGACACATTTCCCGCTCCCATGCTTTTTGTCACCTGCACACCTTTGCTCACCAATGTGTTTGGTGGTGTTGCTCTGCAGCATTTCCTCCCGTCTTCCCTCCAGAGCCTCTCTTTACAAGGTTCCCTCCTCCTCCCTGACCCTCCGCCACCTCACCACAGCCAGGTGCGTACCACAGGGTAGGATGCTCTCCTGCTGTCGTGCAAAGTGACAGGCTGCGTGCCCTCCAAATGCACCGCAGCTTTATCAGCGCTTCGGTGCAGGGAGAGGCAGGAAAGGCAAGAGGAGCACAGCTGGCAGGTATGTGACAGCTGCCAGCCGCAGAGGAAGCAACTATTTCTGAGTGACAGGGAGGGGTCTTAAGAACTTGGCTGTACTGGAGGCTGAAGTGAGCCTAACTGGGAGTAAATGGGAGAAGCGCCCCATTGTGACTGGCCCAGATGGTCTGTGTTTCCTTGGCATAGACTACCTCAAGAGAGGGTATTTCAAAGACCCAGTGAGCTTTTAGTATAGCAGCTGTAGAGCCTGAGGAAATTACACAGCTGTCTACCTTACCCAGTCTTTCAGATGACCCTCACTCGGGAGGGTGGCTAGAGGAGTGGGCTGTAACCCAACACATGCCTCTTGCTGGCTGGGATGTGTGAGGGAGACCTGGAGCTCCATCAGACAGTGGGACTGATGTGGGAGATGCTAAGCAGCCCGGAGCACCACCTGTGGAAGCGCCCTTGCCCTTCCACAAGGACAATATTTGCTGGGCTTTTGCTCATTCATGGCTGGTTTTACCCATTATTTAAGTGGTGACAAAATCCCACCCCAGCAAAACAAGATGGCAGGTCTGTACCACCACTTGCTGGTGTCTGGATTTAGGCAGTGAGCCCAGGAGGGTCCTGACTTGAATAACTGGGGGAAAAAAAATGTTTCCTTCCTGGGCAGGTTAATAATCAAATCATATTAACAAGTAAAATTTGATTAGGCTTCTGATTAGGAAAGAGTAAGCCAGGAGTTTGAAGCTTGTTGTGTCAACAGAATAGATTAGCTTCAGTCTGACATTCTGCTTTCAATAAGAAACTGGTAATAAAATTATAGCGTCTGACTTCCTCGTGATGTTCTGAACATGATACCGGGCTTTGAGACAATTGCTGAGTGTCACAGGATATGCACTGGGACTTAGTCAACAACCAGGCAGGAGACTATCAGATCATTTAATTGCAATAAAAAATAATAATAAGGGAGGCGGGAAATCCTAATGATTGAGGTAAAACTTGTATGTTTGGAAAAATCTGGTAGGTTGCTATCATTTGCCTGAAGTGACCGCTCAGGAGGGCACATGGCCCAGCTCGAGGGCCCCGAGTCTACTGGTGTACAAGGCAGAACAGAGGAGCATAAAAAAAATGGCTAAGCCAGCACAAATTGCAGCCCAGTTCAATGCTGAAATGCTTTTTCAATTCTGAATAATTCTGACAGTTGAACCTTTTTATTGGAAAGCATTAAAGCAAGCAATGTCACCAGCACCTTGTGCCATGCTAATTACATGTAAGAAGCAACTGCCAATGGAATGGTAATGGAGTTTGGGTTTTTACTGAGAACAGAGTTTAGAAGAAAAGGAGAAAATATTTCTTGTAATTTTTCTGTGAAGCCTGGGTACTTTCAGCCAGGGCTCAGAAATGATTAGCAGATCTCCACATAATAAACGGTTGTCATTTTGCCATTCAAACCAGTGTTACAGAAATTCAGTGTATCAACTGTTAAAACCATATTGTAAATGCCTAACATATTTAGAAATATAAATAATGCTTAGCTTACTTTTCTCATCAGAATAGGATCCGGTGACAGTGTGATTAATCACAAGCTGTTCGGCATCAGTAGGGGGAAAAGAAACCTATTAACGCTGCCTTGCTCTCCAGGCGCTGAGACTGTACTGGAAGGAAATGATCTCTGACGTGAAGGAAGATGGACTGCTAATTCAAAAAGCAAAATTCCACCTGCTGTCAAGAATGATTAGAGATCAGAAGGGTACATTTGTGATGATTGCTTGATCTTTGTGACTAATAAAGTTAACTGTCTACAGTCAAACCCCCATTAATGTTAACCGTGATGTTTTACATTGTTCCTAAAGCTTTCCCCTTTAGCAGGTATGCTCAAGCAGGACAATTTCTCCCTCAGAGCATGGTCACTCACGCTAGCTCAGGCATCAGAAGCGTGAGAGGGTGCCCATAGCTCTCTGTTCCAAGCAGCCAGCTCTGCTTCTGCTGTTTATTCAGGCACCGATGCAACTGGCTTTGGATGCTCTCTCTACACAGTGCTTTGCTTTGCTGCAAAACACATATCCCGCATCATTAACAACTACGTCACCTTTATTTGGGGGGAAAAGAAGGTGGGAGCAAAATCTTTCTGCTACTTTTTTGAATTTCAGAATTGTGGATTTAAATCAACTCATTTTCTGTGCTGCATTACAGGTAGGCTACCTCTGTTTGTTTTACAAATGATTCATTTGGCCGTGACCCTTATGGATTTTGTCCGTTCTCAGCTCACTTTGAGTTAACCTATGGGAGGGAACAAGATGTCCTGCTGGTATACCAGGTCTTGTATTCTGAGGTCTCTGCAGGGACCCCTCAGATTGTCTGAAGCGCATGTCAGGGGCAAGACTTTGTCACCCATCAGCTAAGAGAGAGCAGGATGAATGTGAATGAAAATGGTCTGCAAAAACAAGTTGCTGTCATGTGCACACTCTTCATGCAGAAGATAGGAAAGTGCTTGTAGTTAACTGGAACCAGGTAGTGGTAGCAAGGCTGAAGTAGAGTGATTTGTCTTAGAGGGCATGTAAGCTAAAGGTAACCAACGTCAACCAGGCAAGTCTGAGGGAATTTGACTTGCAAGGCCACCCTCAGTTAGGTAACTGTATCAGTAGTACCAGGTAAAGCTGAGATTGCTTCACTGCTGATATTGAAACCACTGAATTTGGGTACAGATGCAGCAGAATTGGAACCAATGGAGAAGTAATTAGAAGCAGGTTATTCATTTGGGAGGAGACTGGCTGGACAAAAGGAGGTACAAGGGGAGCAAAAAGTGCGTTCAGAAATGGCAAAATGGTAAGTAAGATACAGATCAGCTGAAGAGTAAAGGAGGCCAGATTTTCCAGCAGTAAGAGTATGAACTTCTACAGATGGTAGCGTAGCTATCCCACCTACTCAAGGCCACCAGGATGCCAGAGGGAACCCCTGGGACAATTCACTGGACTACTGCTTTGGAAAGGCCTGGTGCAGGAAGGCAGAGCAAAGAGGAACAACCTGTACCTTAAGGTCAAATGGTGTGGGGAGAAAAGGGAGACAGATTTGTATTTCAGTAGTAGCTGTGTGTAGTTAATAGGGATAAACAATAGCTTCGTAGCTGTGTTAATAGCAAGCTAAATAATGTAAATTGATAACAGTAGTATGTTTATTATTTAATTAGGCTATTTGATTTATTAATTATTAGTAATATATTGATTAATAAATAAGCAGTCTAGTCCCTATTAGTTATTTCAAGCCTGCGATGTAAAGGAGGAGAGCCAGACCCTGAGGCAACAACCTGGCAGGTAATTCTTCTGAAACGGGACCTTGCGCAACTGTGTCTCTGTAGAACCTGAGACAGTAAGGAATTGCTGTAAACATGCCTTAAATATCAGTCTGATTCCTCCTCAGCTTAGGCTGTCCTCCATAACAGTCTGCAATATTTTGAATTCCTCCTTAAAGATGATGTATTTAATTTAAAAGCTCTTTTATTCCCAGTTACAGCTCATTAGTTCCTACATGGTCAAAATTGTCTTGGTCTCTCATATTTTGGTTCCAGTTAGCTTCAGGTTACGGTACCCGTTTCAGACAGGTGTGTGTGTGCAAATTTTTTACTTGGAACTTGATAATCAGCTTTCCAATATAGCTGCCATTGCAGGCAGGGTTTTTTTTCTGGGTAGACTGTTTTTTTTCCTTCCTGTGAAATCTAGAGATGTTGTTTTGGTTTCTTTTTGAGAAAATCCTCATTCCTGATTTAATTTCCTTTGGATTTTTTCTAATGAGTCTTGGTCAGCATTAATGTCTTACAAGTCATTTCATTATTTATTCCATCTCGGTTCCTGACAGTTTCTCTCTTACCATCTCTGTCCTGCTGTGTTAGTTTTTTTGCATTAGCCAAAATTTAGTGGTTTTCCCATGTGGATGAGTATCAGCAATACATAACGGGTGTGCTATTTGTGATGTTTTTCACACCAAAATTCTCTTCAGGCTGGTGAAAACAGAGAGGCTGTTTTGCTACTAAGAACATTTTCTTGCCTTTGTTGTTTACTGTAGCTACATTCACTGTTTCTTTGGTCATATCTCTTCCGAACGCCCAGCCAGCAACAAATGGCCATGCCTCATATTTCAAGTGGATTTATTAGGGATGGTAATATATTTTTATGCTGGATTACTTATTATACTTATGTCTTGTGTCAAGATCTAGTTGGATGACAGAACTGAGTGCATCAAAACATCATTTGAGAAGGGTTTATTAGTTAATAATACCTTGAAATGCACTTGGATAGTTTTCCTTATGTAAATTTATGTAAATTTTTCGCACTGAAAGCTGAATTATTATAATAAAGGCAATATCATGAATAATGAGGAAGCTGAGCTGTTTGGGTTTGGTCACCATACCTCTTAGAGTTGAAGAGGCTCATCTTGTCCAGCCTGATTATTTTCACAAATCACAAGAAAGTTTTTGAAAGCTTTTTTTTCCCTCTCAGTTCATCTCTGAACTTTGAGTTGAATTGTACTGATTGGAGTAATGCAAATGTTTCAAAAGTTCTCTTGGTACCTACTGCTATGTTGAGGCTGGATTAGTACTTCAACAAGTTCTGGTCCAGGTGCTTCTAATGATTCAGCCATTAGACTTTCCTTACAACTTTGGAAATGAATATATATTGTTTAATGCCAACTCTCTGCTTTCTGTAAAGGTTAAAGTTACTTTTCAGCATCTAATCTCTGTCCTGCTGCAAGTGCAACTAGGTGGATTTGTTAATTTGTTGAATTTACCTCTGCCCAATACTACAGCTTGCACCTTCTCTGGAGCTATATAAAGAGATTTTATGGCTTCCTCTGTTGGAGCTAAAGATGGCCACTAAGGGTAACAGATTTATAAAGGACAGCTCTGACTGCCTTGGGATCCAGAGCCAGTCCTGGTGACAGCTATAAGCACCTTTTAGCTAGTGTAAATGTAGAAAAGCATATACATAACGAGGACAGAGAAAATGTTTGAATAAACACTCCAGAGAGAGCAGTAGAAATAGCATTAAGATGGAGCACTGCACCTAAGCACTACATCCTTGGAGGGCAGTGCAATGATCATAGTAACATTCCTTTTTTTTTTTATTATTATTATTATTTTTTAAAGACTGGCACTTTTAAAAGATTTAGCTGTAGCTAAAAATAACTGCTAGTCAGTTATTCTCCTATTTACTGGCATTTTCACTCTTCCTTTCTCTCCCTCACCCCTTTTTTGAAGGACTAACTAATTGATTTTTTCAGGCAGAGGCAGTGTGAAAGGAGGTGGTCCACAGACGTTACTTTCTGAAGAGCTTCTAACCACTGCTGGCTTTCGTTGCCAAACTTGTACTGCTTACCCTTGCCTGTAATAGATATAAAAATTTCAGTAAAAAAACCCAACACCTCTGCTTTTCCACTGTTGCCGATATATTGTGGATTAGGGAAATCTGGGACTCAGCACTGTGCAGAAGACACACAACAAACCCAGACTTGCACTGCAAAATGGATTACTTCAAAGTACAGCAAGTGGGGGTTAGAAAGACGTTGCACATAGAATTAAAACTACCTCATTCCACCCACTGGTAATCTTGCTAACTCTAATTTTATCAGAAAGTCTGATGGATCTGATTCCCATATCCTGTTTCTTTCTGTTTAGTAAGTGCAGTCACTTTGGTCAGTTGTGTTTGTTGTGTGTGCTTACTTTTTTAAATTCACGGAAATGAGTGTGATCTTTCTTTATTTGGAGTAATAAAACCAGAGAGAGCTTTTATATCAACATCACTGAAATTGAATTTGTGGAAATATTTTGTCTATATGAGGTTTTATTTGATTCTTTAATTCATTTCATTTCCTGAATTTAGATTCAATTATGTTCTTCCTTTTAAATGTATTCTGTTGTCCATGCTAGACTAGCTCTTCTTGTGACGGATGCAAATATTAATGAAATCTCGGATCTGGTGGGTAGGCAATACTGGACATTTACAACACAATCTGAATTTGTATTTGCTTTCTAGCTGTGGAGAGAACAAGCTGTCATCAGTGATGTACCTACGCAGGTGATTACTTGACTGCTCTGGTGAGAATCTCAGGGGGAAAAAGGATTAGGATGACGTGAGTTTCAGCTGAGGGAAGCATTGCTCTTGTTCTGGATTTGTAGTTGGCCTGTAAATACAACGTTTACTATACAGAGAATTTTTTCCGAGCAAGGTTGAATGTAGGTTTGCATTGGAAGATGGACTGCTTTTTTCCTAGAAAAAGTAAATGGGTGGAAATGACTATATATAAATAGAATTTAATTTGTTATTTCTTAGAGCGATAGGATGTTACTACTTTTTCTCTTCTGCTCTCTCAAGTCCAGGGCTGGACAATTACGTCCTTAAACATAATACTCGTGCTGATGTTCCAGTACCAAGATTGCTAATTATTTAACATTATTGCTAGTTGTGTGAGTGACCGGAAAAGGGTTAGCCAAAAAAAAAAAAAGGTATAGGTATATTTTATGATATTACAGTTGAGCCTTTGTAGTGGTGATTAGATTTTGTGTGATTTTTTTTTTTTTCTCTCAAAATGGGGAAACTCTAGAGGACTCCAGAGCAATGGATACAAACATGTAGACGCCCAAGCATGGGAAACTGAGTATGTTTCTACCTTCTTCCCCGTTTCACAGCCCATTTTATGTTTATAGTTGTGTTCAGTGGCTGGTATTTATTTCAAGGTCCTTTGGCATTCCTGAACTAAATGTCCTACAAATAAACAAATGATGGTGAGGGCAGCAGAGAATCAATCTATACAGAGCAGCGCATGCGAAAGTGAGCACTAGGACAAGGAACAGAGGATGGAAGCCTTAGCTGTAACATCAGGTGGAACATGAGAGCAGGAAAAACATTTGGTGGGGTGGGTGATGAGAGACGTACATTACTGTTTTCTCACTAAGGAACGTAATTTCCTAATAATTTGTCAGGCTCTACATTTTCAAGCTGAAATTCATTACTACATCAAAGTGAATGCCTTGCTGCTAACAGCATAAATGTCTCTATTTAGAATGTAAATGAGAAAAATGAATTACAGGACATTTAAAGAAGTGTGAGTAGCCGGATGGATGGAGTTAGTCTTATTTTAAAAATTGACTTTGACATAATTTGATAGTAAGTAATAAACTCAGTTTCTGATTCTCTGTTAATTTGAAATGTAGCAAATCGTTACTAAACATGTGTGCTGTGTTACATGAAGCATACACAGCTAAGGGGGTGTGTGGTTGGTTTACAACCTGTCCATCTCCCTTCCTACCCTCCTGCTCTAACAAGGTGGTGCCTGGCGGGCCACCATGAGGGAAGGCTGAAGTCAGCCTTGCTCAGCGCTGAATTATGCCAGCTTGAGGATGCTGCCCTTCTCCAGAAGAATGTGGGAGCCCTTCAAAGACCAGGATACACACGCAACTAGAAGTTATGTACCTCCTGTGTTCCCTCCACCTTCTTCTGCATGGAGAAGAAACCTGTTTGAAAAACCTGTATTGGGCAATTCTTGGAAACAGACACCTGGATGGCAATGCGTTCTTGTCAAAAGAAAAACTCCAGAAAATGTTAGCACAGATGTGGTTGACACAGGAGGTCATGATCTCATTTCATATGTCACTGCTTAATCTTAGCCGAGATAATTACACACATATGGCTGTCTAAACATGAAGTCAACAGGAAGGTATCCAGCTACATGTGGTAGTACGAGTAAATCAGATTTAACTGCAACAGCCAGCAGCGGAGGATATTAGGTGAATATCAGATGTTCCCTGAAGTAATTCATCTTAAAAAAAGACAACAAATTTGCTTATATCTTTTTTTTTGTGTGTGTGTGTGTGTGTCTGTCTGTCTCTATGGGCTGATACCAATATGGATAAAAATCAATGAGTAATCAATACAGAATTAAAGAGTTACTTATGTATTTCAAAACATGACAGAATGAAAACTCGCTGGCCAGGAAAAGGCTAAACCACCTGTGGCGCTGCGTCGATGTTGGCAAGGCGTGGATACTCTACAGAGGATCAGGCGTGGACAGTTGTTTCACCGGCAAGCAGGCTGGTAAGCATTTAACACATGTTAAGGCTCTGACCAGCCGCTAACCCCAGCTGGCTGTAGCTGTAGGTGCAGTGAAGCCCTAGAACGGAGGTTGTTCTGTAGCACTCAGAACCTGTACAGCGTCCCTCGTGCTTGTCCCTGTCGTTGTGTTGACCCCAACCACTTCTTTTTTTTTTGTTTGTTTGTTGTTTGTTTTTTTTTTTTTTTTTCCGAAGGCCTCACGTTCTTGCCACACCGTTATCACGTTTCTGTGCGAGTGTTGTGATAGTGGCTCATATCCACTGCAGCACAGCTCTAGCTTTGGCATTATTGCTTCTGGGGGCTTAGCGATGCCCGTGGGGTATGTTTGCATGATGCTGCCTCTGCAGCACGCAGACAAAGGTCTTGGTTGGTTCCAAGATCAGTGGCAGCTTCCTGTACAGCTGTGAAGAGACACCACAAACTGTCTTCATTTCCCAACCTTAAAACAAGAGGATCATCTCTCTCCCACCCCCCCCTTGCTGTGCTTTTAAACCGCTTGTGAGTGGGAAATTTTGTCTTCCCATGTGTAGTGAACTGAATGAAGATGAGCTCCGAAGCGGTGAACAAAATCAGATTTGTCAGATTCATTGCTAGGGTATATTTTTTTTAACCAGGTCACAAGCAGAGACCTGCGCGATGAACTTTTGGAAGCTTTCACATGCCTACTGGGCACGTGCTTTTCTCGGAGTGAGTGTCTATGCTCTCTAGGTCCTGACCCTCTGGTCCAGGAGAAGGCCCACACCCCCACACCGAGCTCCCCGGGGCTTCGCAGGACTTTTTGTCCCAGCCAGACTCCACGGAGGCTCGTTTGCAGCAGCACGAGCTCTAGGTAAGTGCCCTCCCTCGTGTCCGCACGTGTTCTTGTAAACTGAGATTTCAGACACACGAGTGAAGACATACTTCAGTTTTATTGTTGTTTAGGCATGGATAGAAACATTAATTCTTTTGCGCTCTTGGTTCTTGAAACGTGCCTGTAAGTGAACTCGGAGCACTGAAAAACCTGGCTCCTAGGATTGACGATTTAAAGTGCATAGGAGATCTGGCAGAATCCCAAAAGGCGAGGAGTTGTGTTTATTCCTTTTTCGTAGCTGTGGAAGCTGAAGGACTTTTTTTTTTTAATCCTTCTCCTCTCCCCTGTGTTCCCCAGACAGTGGTATGAAAATTTTCAGCCCTTCCCTATGCTTTCCCTTATTATCTTTGGAGGTTTCTTCTCTGTATTTAAGAACTATTTGTAGTGTTATAAACAAAGACAGGTGATGTTTGCACACTCCTGCACAGGACTGGTACAACTTTTCCTGTTTAGAGTCACACCCACTGCGATTATTTTTTTTTTTTTTAAAAAAAACGTGTATCACTTGGCAGTGTTCTCGCACCAAAAGAAAAAGATATATTTGTATATAAAGTAATTTTTTTTTGTGTGTTCACGTTTTATTTTGGAAAAACAGGTGTTTAAAAATTTTAGAATTTTTTTAACAAAATTCTAAAAAGAAAAAAATCACAATATTTACAGAGATAACAGAATGGCTTAGCCATGCAAAACAAATTACTTTGGTTTTTTCCCCCATTTTACTTTGGTTTAAATATTGACCAAGATTATAATTTTTTTCTTCTTGCCAAATAAACAGTAACAAATCAAAGTTTAGAGGCATATAACAGGATTTTCCTCTAATATTTTACACAGCATAGAGTTTATAGGACATCTTATGTATTTAATCCATGCCAATGCACTACAGGAAGCTTTTATTAAGACATCAGTCACTACTGCCCAGACATGTAACATTTTACAAATTTACAAGTAACAGTGTTTTCTTCCCCCTAAATAATGCAAAAGTGGCAAAATACATTTCCTAACGTCCATCTTTTTCTTTTATTTATTTATTTATTTTTGCCTACCAGTCTATAAAAACTTACTTTTTTCCCTGGATATTTGTAAATGGAAACCTGATGTTCTGCTTACCCTTCTGTTTCTCTCCATCAAAGCTGCCCATTACTTTCCTCCAGAAACTAACCTTCCGTGTAAGATTAAACTTCTCCCCCTTACGTACAACTTTCTATTGGCCATTTACCCGAAAACGTTTTCTTATCAGTACCATTCTAAAAATTCTCTCAAGCATAAAACATGTTTATAAAGTTACAAACTTGGATGTAACTAAAGATACATAGACATTTCATTGTTACAATTATATGTACTGTTTGATAAATTAGGTACCAGTTAAAAACACTAAAATTATCTCAAGGTGCATTCAATATCTGTAGCATAGTTAACAAAAACACACAAAAAATATATATATATTCTATTTTTGTGGGAAAAAAATGCAGCTTTGATATGACCACTTTTTAAAAAAAGTTTCCAATTCTGACTGGTATCTTTTTGAAATGAAGAAAAGGTACAGTACTTTAAGGCAGCGGATAACATAAAGGAATCAAAATTAATTCAGAATTCCAGTTCCTTATCCTAATTCTAACATGAAAGTCGACTGATAATGTATCAATAAATGTGTGTCTTGCTCTAGAAGAAAAGGATTATTAGCCACCGTCTGTACATAGGCCAGGAATTTTTCATTGTGTTCCTTGCTCAATACCCAGACTTCTCCGTGGAAACTCTTTATTCCCTTTCTGGCTGCTTAGCTTTGAAAGGTTTTTTAAATGTTCGCTTTTATTAACAATTTAGTTTATTCTTGTCGCAGCTGTCACCCTTTCTCTCTACTGTGATTTCAAAGAATGAAAAAGGAGTTTGACATTTTCCTTTAAGACAATCTTACACTCTAGGTACTTGCTACAAAGCAGAGGCTTCACTGATAACAATCAGAATTAGACATGTACCTGCTCAAAGGGTGTCATAAAAACAATTGAAATAAAACCATTACACTATACATCCGATTAACAGCAACTCCCAGAACAAAGCCTTACAGTGTATAAAAATAGCTACGTAAAAAATTTACATAAAGGCAAACAAAAAGAAATCTTCAGTGCAGACATTTACAAAAAAATATTTCAAACAGAACACAACATGGTGACCTATTATCATGGCTGTTGCCAAAATTAGTTTCTGGGTTTTCTTAGCTTGAGATAATTGTGTCTAAAATCCTTTGAAAACTTGGTAGTATGATCTGTTTAATACTTGAACCATGAATAGCTGTCACTTCTTTGTATATGTTTAAATACAATCCACGTTCATGCTTCAATTGTCTATATGTATTCTCTGAAAAGGTGAAAGATAAAGCCAGTTAAACATTTTAAAATATGTTAACCAACATAACTACGGGGTGTCTAACCTTCAAATAAACAGCTACAGGAATAGTACTTCCTTCTGCCGTTCAATTATGAGAATACTTTCTCTCATGATAAGAATAGCTGTTACAATATTGTTCCCGGTAAAACCACTAAGTTTATCTGGTAAGTAACGGATTTATTGGGTAAGCTTTCCTTTATGTAGATCTATTGATCTGAAGGAACAAAATAATTAGAGTAGAAGATTGTGCTGAAGGCACACGATGTTATTTGAACTCGTAAGTTCAATAAATACTCTCAGCTCCATCTCATCACCTCAATATTGCAACGTTGCAGAAGGTACTGGGCCCAGAAAAAAATACAAAACAGACCCTAACTGAGAAGATTACAGAATTTTCCCATAAAATTGCAGTAGAAACGCTGAGTATTTACACTGCAGCTTTTTCAAGATCCAAACTTATTTTCCACTTTTAAATCATTTATAGGGCATAATTTTGTTATTCCCAATTCCCTCTTTCAAATTATAAACCAGTGATATTGCCAGCAAAGTGCATACAGCAATGCTCCGACTCTTTGTAACTATATAATCCTTCTACCTAGTGAATTATTAAGTGCAAAAATAGAACACTTACTATTCTTATCTTTAAGAACGCAAGAAACCTCGACATGGTTAGCTGGTTTCCACACTGTTGTCCTACCACACTGTTAATTTAAAATGGCCTCAGCTGGTCAGAAAGATGGTCTCAACCCCTACTTTGGGTACTAAGGGGAGAGATGCAGCAGTGGCACATATATACACAGTAGTGGTGTATATATATGTGAACACCGGGTGGTGCTGTTGGTACTTTGTAGTGCTCCTGTAATTTCTGACAGAACTTCTGCATCTACGTAATTATTTGTATGGAGTTTATTTTATATGGATCCTGGTTGGGGAAACTTTCCTACCTGTTGCACTGTTACTAACTGAATATACTGTTCCTTCCCAGGATAAAATCGATAATAGTTTAAGTATGTGAAACCTTGAGTAAAATGATTTTGTTCTAGGGAAAGTTTCATGCCCCTTGTACTGATGATGAATGAAGTTGACCAAAGACTTAGAAACAATTACTTTCAGTAAGGGAAGAAGGTTCCTGTGAAAATTTAAAGTCATAACTCAAAACCTTCTAAACTATACCTAAACATACTCTGCATATACATACATACACACACACACACACATATACCACAGTGATATATTATACAAATTTGTATTTTCATTTCCCCAAGTATGTGGATTAAAATAAAGCCAAGTACTAAGTTATGTCCAAACGTCAGGCTTCTTGAAATGTGGGTATGCAGGTATGACTTCTTAACTGACCAGGAACTGAGTCTGTCTGTCCTAATAGTCTGCCACTCAAAATGACTCCACTGCCTCACCTCTGAAAGGGGAGTAACAGACTCCAAGCTACCACTCACTGTGACTGTCAGACACAGATCGCTAGGGAGAAATGGTGGACAAAGAGCTGTGAAATGCTGCAATATGAAATGCTTACCTGGAATGACGACTGACAGATTTTGCCTCTTAAGTTTCAGATTTATGGTTGTTTTCTTCTAGTTTTTTGTTTTCTTCTATATTTCCAAGATCTTTGTCTACATGTTTTGATGCTGTCCTATAATGAAAAGATAAGGTCACTTTTGCATGTCTGCAGCATTTTGTGCCATCCTCACATTAACGACACTGTCTCCTCCCCTCTCAGTACTACACAAAATTCTTACAGTTCTGTTCTGAGTGGAGCAATAGGCTTGCATGTGTCTGTAAACAGACCAGTAGCACCAGTTCCCCACTGGCATTAGTACCGCAGGAAGTATCACAGCAGCAGGGCTGTGTATGTGTGTTTTACTTCTTGAGGAATTCAGAATTATTCTGAGCTAGCAGACATTCAGTAAGGTTAAAGCAGTTGTGCAGATCCATGTTTCTTGGCAAATTAACTGTGTAGCTTGTTTCAATAAACAAGAGTTTGCTTTAAGGCGTACTAAAATGTTACAAGTGTGGCTAAAATATCTTGATCAACACAGCAATCTTTTGTGCACTTGTAGTAATCGACTTTCAGAGCCCGTGCCAAACGGGAGCTCCTTAACTGTGAAGAAATTAATGAAAATTCCAGCAACACCAAAGAAAACCACTCTGCCTTCCAGATCTGTGCTGCCTATGACTGACAAGCTTTGGGTAAAGAAGAGATTGTGTAAATGTCTGAGGGGGAGGCGGGGGGGTGTGGGGGGGAAGGTATGCCTCATTTAAAATAGCAGGTCTTCCTTAATGCAAGTAGTGGAGATGAATTAATGAGTTAAGTGCTTAGTCTAGCTTAGCACAATAAAACCACTAAGCCATTCATTTAACGTGTGAGAAGCCTCACTGTCTGCCAAGGTGAAAGATTCCTGCAGTGCTGCGATAACATTTTGAAGGCCACAATTTTTAAAATGTAAATGGGCAAATGTGTTTGAGTGGGACAAAGTAAATCCCTTGTGTCAAAGCAGATTATCGTATACGCATTTTCTCCACAGATAATTTGTTTCCCCTACAGAAAAGTAACGTCTCTTGTGACAGATTCATGCATACGCTCACCCTTGCTTCAGGGTAAAGACCCGCAGTGACACTGACTTGCAAAATACAATGAAGACACAGGTTCGCGAGATAGTGTGACATGTCACGCTGACACCATGCAGGTATGTACCTCCCAAAACCCCTGATCTGAATTTCCGCTAGTGGAGTGTTTCTGTGCACGTCCTCCATCTGAGCAAAGGCCGCGAGCAGTGGCTAAGCACTACGTGTGCCCTGAGCTGAAGCAGCCCCGAACAGTGCTGTTAGGAGAGTCAGTTTAGTTTTCCTGTTAGTTTCCTTCTTGTCTCAGAAGAGCTTGGGATGGGGGGGCAAATGCACCTCTCCCTCAACTCCGGGAGCGCTGCTGAAATGCTGCTCCCTGGGCTGGGAAGCAGCGTGTGAGGTGGAGGGCTGGGGGGCATGGGATTCTGGGCCCCAAATCCCACCGATCACATGGAATGGGACCATTCTGAAATCTTTTTGGTAGGTTATTGCCTGAGTGGCTGTAAGTTTTAATGCTTCAAAGCCGCATTTACCTTCTACCATTGGTTTTAGAGTGCCTTTGTTATGTTTGTGTGGCTGACAGGAAGGTATCTGTGCTGAAAACCCACTTACTGCAAAGATCCAAACTTCTGCTTATCGCAGGCAAATTTAATTTTTAAAATGCTGAGATTATATCACAAAGTAACTTGTTCTACAGTGGTAAATTTCTGTTGTGCAGTAACTTTCTCCTTTCATCTGGTATTCAAATCCTGAAACACGTGACGTGCACAGAAGGAAAGGAGGTAAGATGCAATGAAGAAGAAAATTCAACGCTTTGGTAGAGATTGACCTTCTGTGGTCTTAATAACCTTTCACAAATCTCTTTAATCCCAGTAAAAAAGAAACAAACCCCCAAACAAACAAATCCTTTAAAAATTAAAAAACTTTCTCTTTTAAATTAAAAAAAAAATGTTCGATTTAGGTAGAACACGGGATTTGGCTTGTCATGCGGCTAATGAGTCCCTTACATAAATAAGTCTTACAAAATTGGAGACAGTAGGGAAAGAGATGAAAAGCTGAAAGAATCTGGACTTGGGCAATTACCTGAGCTGAAATCAGTTGGAGGCGAGAAAGCAGTATTGTGCACGTCTGCCCCCGTGTAACTGCTTATGTCTGCTCTTGGAGACAAGAGAGTGGACTGGATAGACTATTGGCGTGGCTCAGTGTGATGCTTTTTTTTGGCCTCTTATCAAGAGAGTTTTACAGTGCCCAAAGCAGATGGATTTCACATGACCTGACACGTAGCAGCAGAGGGAACTGTACCTAGCATTACTGGTCTTTGATTAGGTTAAAATTGTTCAATGGCTAAACCTGGGAGGTTCAGCAATGTGATCAGGTTTTGATTTTTAAAGTGTTCTATTTCAGTTCTGCATTCAATGAAACCTCGCTAAATGTCACCTCTATTTTCCTAAAGCCAAAACAGGAGATTCAAAAGGCAGCACTCTGACTTTGAAAAAGAGGCAGGCAATCCAGAACTCTCTTGGAGGACGGTATATACTGCCTGTTTGAAATGAGAGCAGCAGCAGTTTTTCATCTCTGACAATCAGATGGATTTAGATTCTCAGTGCCCGAGACTGAAATACAGTAGTTTAATTCTGGTGGTTGGGTGATCTTGCTGACTTTTGGTTTGGGTTTTTTTTTGGTGGGTTTTTTTTTTTTTTTTTTGGTTTCTCAAATACTGATATCTAAGCAGATTGACCACTTCAGCACAAGCAATACTGCTGCCTTTTTCAGTGTTACCTAAATAGTGTTATTAAGAGACGGAGGAGTAGTTTTGCACTGAGCTGCAGCAGTGATCCATTGGCAGCGCTGTGCTGATGGCAGGGCAACAGGCAACCCTGGCACGGCACCAATCCTCGGGGCTCCACAGACGTGGCCTGGGTTTGTAACAGAGAAATGGCTTGAAACACGGTTTCCATTGCTTCCTGAGGTGACTTGAGGCACAGGACAAATAGTCCTTTGCCACCTTAACGTTCAACAACAGTTACTCCTTACTTTTTTTTTGTGCGTTAACTTCTGTCAGCTGCTCTCTTGGCAAACCAGGAGTGACTTCCTGATGATATCTGAGCAGCTGGGCAACGGCGTCTGGATGGACAGAAATATTCCCGAGGATTTGCCAAAAAAAGGGCAAGACAGCTCAGTTTGCCCAGGCCACCTCACACAATTAAATTTTTCTACAGCTCCACGAACAAAGCCCACACCCTAGCATGCTCTGGCTGTATTGTTCTGAAGAGTGAGAACTCAGTTGTATGAATATGTGTTTACTTATGTCTCTCATCTGTTTTTGTTTTTTTTTAAATTAATTTATAAAACACGGATCATTCCGAGCTCTTGCTAAAATTATGAGTCATATTTTACATTTATCTATGCTTGCTCTTCAGGAAAATAATTATCCTTGGGGAATCTTAATCAAAAGCTCTCTCTAAGTAGTACCAAAGTGAGGTTTTTAGTTTTCTTTGGAAACCTAGTGTGTGTATGCTGAGGGGCTGTTATTTTCATGGATTTTATTTAGATACTGTTCATAGCATTGTTTTTAATATAAAGACCATTTTCCATCTCAAGTGTTTTGCCTGCTGTAGAGTAAATATAGACTGCATATAGATGACCTAGAAACTGTTGTTGGGTTTTAATTCCTGATTTCTTTTAATCTCACAGGTCTAGGCCTCACCCTCAACACTGTTGAAGGAGGAAAATCTGCAGCGCTCTTTGTCCTTGTTACCTAAGCTTGCAATAATGATGGGTAAGAGAATACACATGGGTGTAGTTCTGGGTGCTGCAGCAAAAGCAAGTTTCATTAAGGCTTGCATTACTTTTGAAAGGCATGTTAGACATTCAACTGCACTGTTGCAAAAGATCTTCTAGCAGCTAATGGTTTTATACATGCGAATATGGATTATCTGCAACCTTTTTCTGTTCACCCCAATCTCGCCTTCCACTTCCTCCAATTATTTCCAAATGTCCATCAGTAGGAAAAAAGGCAAAGATATTAGAGAAATATTCCAGTCATCAAGAAATGAGTGACCGTTTTTTAATTTGTGCGACTTTTATACAAGTTTTGTAACATGAACTGACACTTTCAGAGATGTTTGTAACTTAGTCTTTTCTCCGGAAGGGAATTGCACAAAAAACAATACAAATGCTGAGTCTTGTTCAAAACATACAGCAAATTTCCTACATATTTGGCCTGCTACATTTGAATTCATATGCTAGTTTCCTATAAAGTATCAGAAAAGCAGAATATGCTTCAAGTGTTCAGAGACACTAGTAACATTCTTGATTACTCTGATCTAAGAAGAATTTCAAGGGTTTGGTGTGCTCCAATTTACTCAGCTGAATTTTGCCTCACTGCATTTTAAACCACTTTAACTTTGATCTAGCCTCATGGGACTTGAGAATTGTGCCCCTCCAAACCCAAGGGATACAGGGTGGTGGTGGCATTATTTTCTTTCTATACATTTAATTTGTACTATGCTCTGCTGTTTCTGGCAAGGTGAAAATTTCATATGTGAAGGATTTACTGAAGGTGTGTGTCCTAGTAGTCACTTGACTGACACAAAAATTTTAGAACGATTCTGAAGTGCTAAGTTATATTCAGTTTGCTGCAAATTAGCTTAAAATATCCTTTCTGGAAAAAGAAGAAATCTATAGAAAACAAATCTTTGGCCTTCTGCTCAGATGAAGGAGAAACAGAGCATGCTGGGGTAGGTAGCCTCAACTCTTTATTCAAGAGGGGGCTGGTTGCAGGATGTGGAATACAGATGAGTCCCTGATTTATGGGATAATATTCATAGTGAAAAGAATATGTGGCAATAATCAGCTTTTGAATCAAGTGGAGCTGAGGCAGTGAATAACTATATAAGTGATTTATTGTGAATATATTCCAAGGCTACAAGTATAATTCCTACTTAGTGTGGATGACAAGACAATAGAAGATTATACAAACCACAACACCGATAATGAAAGAAAGTAATATTTTTCTTGCCTCGGCAGACTTGGAAAGTTCTGTGCTGCTGCCTTCTCAGACTTTCCTTTGGCGTCACTTTGGGGATAGAGATTAGGTGAGTTACTGTTCAAGGGTGGGTTCAAAAAATAACTACTAACACTGTTGGCCTGTATGGAGATGGAGGGGTTGTGATTAGACACACATTGTGTCTAAAGGTGTAAGGTGCTTTTTGCAAGGTCTACTTTGATTCCTAGGCTATAAGTTGTGCTGAAAACTTTGTCAGAATACGTACTGACACTCTGCTTGCTCTTGCAAGTACAGCGTGCAGAAAGCAGGGAGGATAACAACAGATCAACTTAAATACATGCTGAGAACAGGAGATTGCCAGTGAAGATGCATCAATTAAGGGTTTCAGAGGCCAGCAACCATGTATCAAATATGAAGACTATTATTTAACTATAAAGGGATTTTTATTTTGTTCCCAGTGAACCTGTCTAATCAATTCTAGCTATAATTTTGACTCCAAGCTTGTAGAAGAGAAGTTGAGCATGAGGAAAAGAAGTGTTGTCCATTTAAAATATGCTGTATCCTATCTTTGAAGCTAAAAAAGTTATCTGAAGTCATAAACTCATCTCAGCAAAGAACATGCTACATTCTAAGATTCTTGTTAGGTGTCCCCACACTACATAATGGTACAAGAAAAAGATGTGTCACCACCTCTGCCCTCCTTATACCCAAACTACCCCTTCTGAAAAAACCCCCAAACCAGTGAATCACAGTTTCATGATTCCACATTCTCACATTCAAAAGGAAAGACAAAAGAAAATTATTCTAGATATTATCACAGTAGGAGCAAAGTGTGGGAGAAGGAGCTCAACATTATTCATGCTTTTTAATTGCTACCAAAAGAAGCATAAGCTTTGGAAAAAAAAAATACTTTTTTTCATTTATATCTGAATGTGATTCTGTGCTTGGGTAATTTATAGCAGTTCTTTATTTGATAAATTACCAAAACCTGCTCAGTTACAGCTGGAGTAAAATCCTTATGTATTATCCAAAAAAAAAAAAAAGAGTATATGCAAGCAGATGGAGAATTCCTTGTTGTACTTTCACATCAATGAAAATGCATTTGTTCATAGTAAAATCCCCAGTAGAAATGGTATATTTTAGATCTCATTTGATCTAATTTCAATGAAAGGTCATAGAAAGAACAACTGAACTTTAAGATTGCTTCTATACCTGTACTGATTTGTGCGTGTTACGCATAACTAAATTAATCTTCCCTGTTAAGAAGAAGCACCTGTAGTGAAACCTTCAGAGAGCAAGCCTGCCCTCAGTTCTCCCTGGAGACAAATGTATGGGTGTAAGGCCAAATGTCATGCCGTCATGGCCATCTTTGCAAGGATGGAGAATCATGGTTACTTTTCGACATCATCCAGTTTATTTTCTAAAGTGAGCCTGTGTGATTATAAAGAAACTTGAAAGCAAGCAGGACTCACTGGCAAATCCTGTTCTATGCCTAGGATGACTAAGAAGCATTGATTTGGATGATAGCTTCTAATTTTTCAGCAACACAAGGTCTGTCTATACGAATTTTACTTCAGAGATCTCAAAGTATATAAGAACAAATGATTTAAGGGTATCTCTTCTCCCTAAGATGGTCTGAATTTATTCTGTAAATTACTCCATTTTTAAAGCAAAGGAACTCCCCAACTTCTAAATGAAAACAGTTTCTTGTACCAGTAAAGCCACACAGAGGTAACATCCCACAACTAAGTAGCAGGTACTATATTTAAATGCAAGAATCAGCACAGACTTGGCTGTCAGGAAACAGAACCTCATTACAGGTCATGATCTATGAAAAGTCTTGGAGTCCCACCTCCAGGAAATGTATCCTGTTATGCATTAGCACAAGTTTCGTTTCTCTATTAAATTGCACCTACTGTAACAACTTTTCCCAACTCAGACTACTGGAATGCTGCAGGAAGGAAAACAGGTAAACACACATTATTATTTTTTGCAATTTAGTATCAAGTTTTCCATAAATTCTTACTTTGATTTCTTCACATAGAGCCAGTAGACAACACCTGCAACCAGAGCAGCCAGCAGAAGACCGACTACAATCCCCACTATTAGCTTTGCCTGGTCATTAACCTTTTCGCTATTGTCATCTGAAGCAAAGAAGAAAAGTTAATGAGATGACCTATAATAAAGTAAAGCATTACACTATTTCCATTCCATATAAAATTTCCATCAGAAACTAGAAAAGGGGTCAGAAAGTAAAAATTAAAAAAAAAGTAGGCACTGTTCTTAAAAACATATTTAAAGCTTCAGGAAAGTCACATTCTTAGTCAATCATGGCACCAGCTATTACAAATCAAGTCCAACTTTGAAGGACCGTGGAAATTGTTCAGTGATATTACATAGGTCTTGAACTGAGACAATCAACAGAAATGGTTATGGAGACAGAAAACGATACATACCATTTCTATCCTCTGGCTCATCGTATTCTGGAATACTTACTGAAATGAAAAATGTTAAAATTAAATTAAATTAAAGACAAAATGTTTTATACCAGAACATCACCTTTAATTGCCCTTTTACAGCAATGACAGAAACGCTGAAACAATACAGTGTTTGCCAAACAAGGTAATTAATCTTATATTTAAGCAGAAGTCTTTCCTTTGTAAGTATAATGTATCTAATTGAACAATCTTATTCAAAACCTGTAATAATAACCTCAGAAATATTTCTGAGTGAGTAGTTCTGTACAACCCTTCCACAACCTGTAGCTTTTCACTACCTTTCATCACTGAAAAGTGACATTTTATTAAAGCCCAGTATGGGTGATTTGTGTTCTGAATCAAGTCATACCAGTAATAATAAACTGGAATTTGGGAACTAAAAGATGATGTTAATTTAGTAATAAGCAAAGACTTTAATCTTTGTAAATAATATTTTGCAATATTTTTGTAGTATTTTGCAATTTTTTGTACTATTAGGTTATAATACTGTTTTGTAATATTATTTACAAAAGTAAATAATAAATTGCATGCTTGAGATAGCTAGCCAAGAAAGTCATGAAGACTAAAGTGATTTCATCCATAAAGCTATCAATAAATTTTATGTACTACTGATCCAGACTGGATTTACAATTGCTTGACTTAAGACAAAAAGGTTAAATATCTTAGTATCAGCACTATTATGCAGACGTCCTCTTCATGGGAATGTGAAGTGTGGGTACTTCATGTGAAACTACAACTTTAAGGAAATGGTCTTTAGAAGACACTCACTAGCAGAGACATTCAGTGAGGTCACAGTCCTTTCTAGCTGATTTTCTGCAATGCAAGTTAAAGTCACGTTTTCCTCGGGAGCAATTACAATTTTACTGGAAAATTTGCCATTAACATATTTGGTCTCCTCTGTCTGAAAAGGTAAAAAATGAAGATTAGTATCCTTGAAAAATACAAAAAACAATACACGTATTACCTGTATTACACACTAAAAATGTTCAGAGGGAAATAACCTTCAACTAATATTTCAGTTTCCCAAACAAGAGCAATAGAAATCATGCATTACTTTATTAAATAGTAATGTGAATATTTGCAAGAAAACACTTTGGTCAAGATATCCAAGTTATAGCTACATTTTGTACGGTGTGCACTATAAGCCCACTGATAAAGAGGCATTTTTGAGAAAGTTAACCACATTCTGTATTTGCTTCTGTTTCTTTCAACTATTTAAAAAATATTCCAAGTGATGAAATTCTTAAAGAAAAACCAAAACCAGACTTCTAAGTTCTCATTTCTTTCCATCTTGCTGTTTTTAATTTATGTCTTCATAAGGAAAATAATCACTGTAAGTTTTTCACTTTCTGGCATTCTAAGTTGTTTCCACACTAAGCATTATTTTGCTAAGCAACATGTATTTTAGTAGTACCTGCAGTACCTGAACAGTAATACTGAGTGAAGCTATTCCTTGAATTTGCTGTACAACATTCTTAGATTAATGCAATGTCCAGAGAAAATTATTTTCAATCATTAATACAGCTTCAAGACAATTTCTGCCCTATAACTTCAAGTAAATGGACAAATTTTGACAGCTATATGTAATTTCTCTAGGATTAAAGCAAAACCTAATGGAGTAATGAAATCTACAGGAGCACTGTAGATTGTACTTCCAGTCTCTGACTGCTTGTATAGATGTCTCATTTATTTTTCCTGCTAAAGCAAAACGTGGCAATGCTTTGCATGTGATTTGGTAATTAACATGAAAATACTTCAGTTTGCTTATTTTTCCAGGTATTCTTCCTGCTGTGTATGGGTACTCCTTATTTCTCCCCCAGGATAACTGCATTATGGTTGTGTTTCCAGGCAGGAACAAGTATAACCATACAAAAGCAACTATAAAAATTAGTATAAAAACTGCAAAGCCCATAATGAATTGTATCGACAGTATTTTCTGACTTGTACTTGCCACATTTCATTACATTTCACCCAGTTAATGGCTACATCAAGTACCCATTTGGTCTCTAATGTAAGTTCTGTAGTTCCATCATTATTTGTAAATCCTTTATGCAAGGGCAAAATTATCACAAGATGCAGATAAAATGACTAAGTACCCTCACTTAAAAATGCATATTTTATTTGTAACATTTTCTTTTTCCTTCCAGCTTTGGCTTGTAGCCAGTGGATCTTCTGTGCCTTCCTGTGCTCTGTTCAAAAGACCTTATCATCAGAAATCATCCATGTGAGTACCACGTAGCTACAGCTACCGAGTAACCTTCTCTTAGATAAATGAAATAGACTTAGTTCCTTCAATCTCACTGCGTGGAAAAATGTTATTTTATTTTAAATCGTATCTCCTATGCACTATTTTTTGGTGAATAAAGTAATAAGAAGATACTTACTTTATTTATGATGCTTCCACTACCAGTAACTGTCCATTGCACTGCTGGTTTGGGGAAACCTTCCACATGGCAGACAATTGTTTTAGACATTTTATTTGTGTTGGTTTTCTTTGTCATTTTGATTTGAGGTTTTCCTGCAAGAACAATATTACAGTTAACCATTTTGTTTGAAAAGGACAATTAACAGTCATAACTATCTGCTCTCTTACCTTCCACAATAAGTTTAAGCGTCTTTCTTTTCTGTAACCCTTCAACCTCCTGTAGAGTAGTTGCGCAGATGTAGTTTCCAGCATCTTGATACTGAAGACTTGAAAATGATGGACTTGTTTGCATTCTGGTATTGTCCTGATAAAGTAAGGAGTTAATCTCTGAATTCTAACTCAGAATACATTAACCCCTAAACTACAAATGTGCATACTATCAACAGAATTTTTCACATGCTTTGGCAGAGTAGAGCCTCACTCTTAAAGTGTTCCCCCATTAATAACTACATTCGAATAGCTGACAGCAACATAACAGCATGAAAAGTGGAAATTACTGGAGATTTATAAAAGCCACCCCCCTTCTTGAACAACTTTGCTTTTCGCTTTCAAATCAAGGGCATAGATGCAATCAATTGTTAGTTCTGAGCTTTTCCAGTGGACTAGACAAAAACAGGAGCAGTACAAGCTGTTATGAGACACAGACAACTCTCCTCTAGGAACCAGGCTTATGAGATCAAGATAGGCTACTAAACAACCATCAGGCATCATTATTTTTAGTTTTCAGCAGAATAGATCGGATTTAAACCCACCGTCTATGCTAGCTACCTTTTTCACTGGCCACTGAACACCAGTTGTTAACATCCGATCTCTCAACCTGCCTTGCCATTTTACTATGTTTATTGGAACCAAGACTGAGCTTGCCTCTGAGAAAACAAATAATGAACCCAAATTTCTCCAAATGGGCTTTCCTTAGAGGGATCTGATTCTCAAAGGGCCTTGTACAGACCATTTCAGAAAAGGTATATTTGTTTTACAGTAGGCATTACTTCTCTGCATTTGAAAACTGAGCTGATAATGACAGTAACTGATTTTCAGTAAAATTGAGTCAGTAGCTCTCATTTTAGTAATATGTATAAGACTCATTTAAAAAATATTCTTAAAAAAAGCCCAATGAATGTCTTCTTTCCTTCCTTCCAAAACATTGAAGTAGCAGCAGTAATATGAAGAGGTGAACACTCAAATGAAGTGCGATGTAGATGAATTACTGACCTTTATCCAAAACACAGTTGCATTTCTACTAGAAGAAATAGTGCATGACACAGGCAGGGCCTCTCCAATCTGTTTTGTGACTTCTCCGCTAGGAGTAAGCTGCAAATCCAAATCTGGGAGACAAAGAACATTTGTCAAAAGTTCATCTCAGAATGCCTGGCTGATTTCAAAGGCTTACCAAGGAAAGAAAATGTGTCTAATTGCACTCATTAAATTCAAGACTTCTGTTCTTCAAAAAAAATCTAGATCGATTTTACAAGTAAGAGAGAAGAGAGAATTATTCGGAAATAGGCACTGCAGAACAATTCACATTTTTACTGTAATTACAGGCTAAAAGGAAAAGCAAAAACCCACTAATCACTAGACAAATGGATACATTTTTTTTTACCTTGTACTGCTGAAAGAATGACAGAGGAGGTACAAGAAGCTAAAGGAGCACTTCACATAGCAGTACATGCATCTTGAAAGGGGAAGCACAGACTGCTGTGAGGGTAGCTTGCTATGGGCCAGGTAAGAATGTATCTGCAGGGGAGGACAGAATAACCTAAACAGTAAGTGTGGAGAAGAGGGAAGGAGGACAAGGGGTAACTCTCTTCAATCCAATAAAACAAGTTGATTTTTATCCTCAGCATCTGGAGATGATGAGGACGGTCAATACAGGGTGCGTGAGACATGATACTGACTGAAGGGGTGAGGGATGTGAATTATAGGGCTGTGGGGTGGTACATATGAGGCCCTTTCATTTGTAACTTTAAAAGCCATTTTTGTTTAACTCGGAGTCCGAGATTTGCCTGACCTGTTTTGGCTCCAGAGAAATTGCAGAGTCAGTGATAGCTGTGTTTGACACAAGGCAGGGTGAGAGCCAATAACAGAAAGGTCAGGAAACACTGCTCTAGATTTTTTTGTACTATATTGATTTGGCCAGCTAGTGATTTATTTTCTTTAAAAAAAAATCCTAGACTGAAAGAAAAGCAGAGTTTGCCAAGCTAAAACTCTATTTTGCTTCCCCTCTCACAGTGCCTTGCTTGTAAGCCAAGTTGCCTGGTCAAATGACTATCACAGATACACGCACACAAAGACTCAAATGGCAAGCATGCATGATTTCATCACAAATATAGTACTTGCTGGAAAAGGACTGCAAGACATCCTTTTGGCTTTTAAGCAGAGTTTAAAAAAAGCCTGAGGCAAAATCACGGTTGGAAAGTAGTGAGTTTTCCTGAACAAAACAGTGAACTTAGCTACTGGCTTCATTCAGTGGTTGCCCTGGGAACACCATTATAATTAAAGGTAGAACTTCAGGGAACAACTAGTGTCCGTCCAGCACCATTAGTCTCCATTATTATCTGTGTTATGAGTCTAATGCTTAGTCCGAGAGGTCACAAGAACTGTACTTTCATCTATGCATGAGTAAAGCAAAGAAATTACTGAAGAGAGAAAATGGCATTTTGTTTCTGTATTCCCATGGGGATTTCTCCCCCGCCTCCCCAAACTAGTAAATGCAACCAAACTAACAAGATTCTCCAGATCTTACTGTTGCTTACACAAGAAGAGAAAAGAAATTAAAAAACCCTGCAGAACTCAGCCAGTGAGCATTTGTATACAGATTCACGGTATATGTATATATATTCATGTATATAGATGTTGCATAGAATATCTTTCTTCTTGCTCTGTTAACTCTTAAGCACATACTACCACAGCAGAGGGGTGGTTGAAGAAAAAGCTAAGAATTTTCTTTTGAATTCTCTTTTTTTTTTTTTTTCCTCAGGGTGACTCTCTTTCAACATCTACTTAAACCTCTTGTTCTTTGAAGCAAGCCAGCACCTTAAACCCAAGGGATCACTGAAGACCATACAGGAGGGGTTTCTCTCATATACACTGCAGAAGCAGAAACTTACTCATTTTTTGGCCTTCATCTCAGGCAAGACTGACACTGAGCCCAGAGCAATCCTTCAACCCAGTCTTCCTCCAGCGTAGCATGCCTGCATCCCCCACCCCACCCTTTTTATGGTATAACTGAGACTACACTTCCTCTAACACAGTGGTCTCAGTTGCTATAGAAGTTCAGGAAAATTTACAGTGTGCGAGATGAACTGCATAGCTCAGAGCAGTATTTGTAAGGTGATTTATGAGGCAAGTATAGAATTAAGCTACTATTTAGCACAAGATTCCCTCTAGGAAGTCTCCATAGAGCAATTTGATTTGGATTAATATTCTGCCAGTTTATCTGTAGGGTCCACAAAGAAATGTTATGTGGATAGTTTTACCTCTTAAGTTATACGCTCCATCAGTAATTAATCTCTTCTTGGTACAGAATTATGAGGAGAAAATATTTCTTGCAAACAGAAAACTGTCAAAATTCATTTTCCTTGCTGTTGAAAGAAAAACTTTGTTGCAAGAACTTTCCATATGTTTCCTGTTTGGCTTTGAAATGTTCTTCATAAACAAACTTCTCATCAGGCACCATTTTCAATATATGCCAGCTCTTAATGTGGTCTCACTTGAAGTCTTCCATTGATTTCAGCGCTGTCTTTGCATACCAAGTAGCAGAGGGGAGAGGCAAACAGCGCATTCTGCATGTATTACCACATCATGTGAGAGAGGTATGGAATTAATGTGGGGAAGACTGGAGCAAACATTTCAGTTTTGAAACTCTCTCGCACATATAGGACAGGCTCCCAGCATTTAAAGGAGGCCTCTGATGGAATACTGTGCGACGACTGGGAAAAGTGTGCACAGAACTTGCCTGTAGTCTGATCTCCCCAAATATACCATCAGACTGAGAATATACTAGTATACTGAAAATAGATTTTTCTCCATGCAACATTCAAAAGGTTATTTCCCCTGCATTTTCAATGTGTCTGTAAGCACAAGAAAAGACTACAAAAGTACCTATGGAGAAATGTAAATGGTAAATCTCTAAACCCTTTGAATTTATGGGAAGATTCGCAAATCTGTTTCCCCCAAAAACACATTTTAGCAGAAAATAAAGCATCACTAAGAGGAAGTTCCAGAGTCCAACTCCATACTGGGTTGTATGTGCAGAAACAAGTCTAGCAAGAGATAAAGAAAAATAACTGTGGGTGCAAAGTCATCTGCTTCTTCATAGCTGAGAGAAGGTACACCCGTCCTCTACTGCTAGGTGTTTTCCTTACCTTGCACGGAGTGTGCCTCTCTAGCAGTTTAAGTGGTTGTAAACAGGCTCTGCCACAGCCCCCTCCCTTTTCCTTCCTGGCCTCTGCCAGTTTTGCTCATCTGACCCTGGGCAAAGTCACTCAAGGCACAGAGCTGGCAGAAAATTAACAGCCTAGTATTAAAAAACCAAACCCACAAAATAAATCCTGTTCTGTTGCTCTCTCTGTTGAGGGGTGAATCATGCCAACCACAAGCACTCAGTTCTGCTGGATTTTAAACTCAGATCCTGCACCTGCTCTGAGGGGCAAGGGACCAGGTTTTCCAGTTTGTCCCATATGTTCTGTGGGTAAGGAAGAGACTCTTTCTTCCCCTCTCAATTTGTTTTATAAATAAAGTATTTCCCTAAGCATTATGGGTAACTCAGATATTTTAATATCAATTTTCAGCTTTCTATGAATCTCATAATTTACATCCATCTTGGAAAAAAAAAAGCATGGTATTGAGCTAGGATATTTTGCTACAAAAATATTTAAAGGCTATAATGTGCTAATGTATTTTCATACCAGCGAGAAGCTTTCCCTACATAGACACTGGAAGGAACCAGTGTAATTATAATGCTCAATAAAATCTGTTTGGGGAAAAAGCACTACAATTGAAATGTAACAAATTACTATGAATAGATTCACAGGCTTAAACTAAAATTGTTATATTGCCTGTTGCTTGGTGTGTGGTTTGGGTTTTTTTTAAGTAAAAAAGAAAACAAAACCCTAAAGTGTCAAGATCAGACATGAAGAAACAAAAAGCCCTGACTCAGAATGAAGACTTCTACAGTGCAACAGCATAGACAGGAATATTCCTCCATATGTGAAAGGTAAGCAATAAAGCAAAAGAGGGAGAAGAAGTAGGATTTGATAGGCATTAAGTAGTATTTGAAGGACAAAAAACATCATGGAGGCATAAAAAAAAATCCTGAAGTTTTAACACCAAAAATATATATATACACATTAGAAGGAGAAAGCATTAAAAATTAGTGAGTTATGCTGGAAAATTAATATCAAGTAAGCAATTGAAAGATGGAGGATATTAAAGCCTCTATGAATTTTATGACTTTTTCAGAGGAGTTCTCCTCACAAGAAAACATGCTGCAGAAATGCTTTAGACCAGCATAAGGCAAGACACTGAAGTAGCTTAAAGATAGGGCACTGACTGGGCATTCAGGAATTACAGAACTATTCCAGGCCACTGTGCCTTCCTTAAGCAAAGGCTTTATTGCAGATAGAGGTGTTTAAGAAAAACACGGCAAACCAAACCCTAAGTGAAGTGAGGCAGCAGGGTACTAGACTGTACCTATGAGTTCTGAGTAGCTGCACTAGCTGCCAACACTGGAAAGGCTTCTGTCAAGAGAATACATGCTTCTGTCGTGTAGTAAAGCTCTTCTGACATGCAGACAAAATAGCAAAGAGAGGAAAACTGGCTTGTTATAAATAACTTGGTAGCTGAGAAAGTAATTCTTTAGAGTAACTATTTATGGAAGTACAAATAGACATGTAATAGACATGTAATCCCCTTGGAGTAAAATAAAAGGGTCAGTTATGCCACAGCAAACTACCAGCAAGCTACCTTTGATACTGGGCAGCTAGCAGTAGTAGTAGAGGTCTCTTCAGATCTTACATTCCCTGACTTCCAGCAAAGAGAAGGGTTGGGCAGAAAAACAGCAGATGACATAATTAAATGCAAAATATTCATTAAATGGAATAGTGCAGTTATTCATGTATGAAGATTTCCTGCATGCTTTGTACCTCTTCCAAGAAAAAAAAACAAACACTACCACAAAACCCATGTATACATACATGAGGTTTCTTTTTATGTAAAGTATAACTACTGTAGAAGTCTTTAAACTTCATTATTCACCATGTCCCTCTGAACCTGTAAAGTATCTAAGGTATTTATGCTACTGGGAAGACTACAGACCATTGGCGTTCCCAGGGAAAACCTAGTACCATTGACCTGAGTCTCATTTCACAGCCTGTATAGTACAGCGAAGTTTGAAAGCAAAGTTTGAAAGAGTTCCTTCTCTTGTTTTCTCACCCAAACAGATTAAAACCAACCACTGCTTCAATAGTTCAACCAGTTCAGTGGCTGCTTTTAAAGTGGCACTGATAAAGTGTAAGTAAATGCCTTAGTATCCACCTATGTAAACTTTACTGAGCTCTGTAGCTCTCATGATTCTGGGGAAGACAAAAAAACCAACTTGCCCTATGTGAACATAATGAACTCCTAGGTCTCTTCTCTAGAGTCCTTACATGTTAACCTCATTGAGATAAGATGAAAGGATATTAGACTTATGTGAATATGACTATGAAGCATGATCTTCAGTGATCACTGTGTGCCAGCTTGTGTGTTTGAGTACATTCTAAGGCACAGAACAATTTGCCATATATATGTTCGAGTGAAACAAAATACCAGAATTTTCACTGTATGTGACAGTGCAAGAATATCGCATACTATATAAAAGTTACATAACGTGAATCTATATCTAAACCAATGAATTGAGAAAGTTAAGGCTTTCAAACAGAAACACTTTAGAAAAAGATAAAAAAAAAACCAACCCAAAAACCAGCCTGACACTACTTATAACCAGCCACATCATTCAGTTCTCCTGTAGGTTTACTGGACAGATCTACCTAAATAACGCAGAGAGAGACCACCCCAGAAGGTGCAAGGCGGGTTTGTACCCTAACTAGGAGTACAAAATGCAATGACTTACAGTGCACAGTGATGGTGGTCGAGTCCATCATGCTTTTGTCAGTCAGAGAGCACTTGTATTCTCCTGTTGCATTTCGTCTCACATCTGTCATTGAGTAAGTATCTGAGCTTGTTATACCTTCTGTTTCTCCCTGTGGATGGAAAACAAAACATTTATTGTACATGGCCTGCTAAAAACATTCATTTTTGTTGAGGATTTTATTATAAGGATGGTGAAATACTCCAAAATATGTATAGAGAAAGCATCACTGAAGTGTGGTTACCTATTAATAATACTAAGGTTTATTTCCTGCATGACATCAGGCATTTCAAAACCACCTACAAATAAAAGTTTACTGTTTTAATTGAATAACTTATTTTAAGAGGACATAAAAATAGAAAATTTGAAAGTTTAGCAGAAAGAAAACGGGGAGAAAACAAAAGACTAAAACAGTCTACGAATAACAGAGTTGCAGAAATCATAAGAGCAAAAAAACCATACCGCTAAATCTGTACCTGAATGATATATTCAGTTTAGAAGAAGTCAGGAAATGAAGCGTACTGCATTTTTAAACAGCACAACAGCACAAGCAAACCTTGCTCTATCCACATCATGGTATGGAGTCTGTTAGGGTCTATGCTTCCTTATATGCAGTTATCTGCAGAAACCGGTGCCTTGAATTAGCCAGCAAGTGTTGCTTTCTGCCTGTCCAGTTCCCCAATTTTCACTTGATTACAAATGACTGATTTAGATTAGCTTTGAAACAAGCACAGAATGAAACCCTAACTTGTATTTCTGCATCCAGAAAGATTTATGATACCTGTAAATCTTCCAAAGAAATCACCAATTCCAGGTCTCCTTGAGAGAAAGCACTACTATCAGGTAGCAGGGAGACTGACGATAACAGAGACCGGGGTGTTTAGTTCCTTCACTGTGATCATGGAGCAAGGACAAAGAGAGATGCCATAAACCTCTTCCCTGCCGTACAGCGAGTTCCTAGGATGGCTCACTGAATCTAAATGGCTGTTCTGAGATTAGAGGACTTCAGCTCCTAGTTTTCCTTGCTGCTCTTCAGCAATTCAAACATGCCAGGAGTCCAAAGTAGATGAGGATTATGCTCAAAGGCGACATGCAGTTTTTGAAATATCTGAAAGTGCATACCACTGCTTTTGGTCTCTCTCAACATCAGCTCTGCTCACTACTGTAGTAGGAACAAAAAAGGGGATATAAAATAGGAGAGAGAAGCAGGACACAGGAAGCAGGACCAGGAATCTTAGAATACAAAGCGACATCTCTCTGTGGGTTTCACCAATACTAACGGTATCAAAGCCTTTATTTTTCTCAATCTGCATCTTTTACATTTGACAGATTTGTTCTACACTTTCTCCTGTGCTGTCATGCTTGTTCTTTTCTGTGTTACTATGCCACCAAACCATTAATTAATTAACTAAAGAAAAGAAATTGCACAAAGATTCATCTGTGAAAGTCCAAAAAAGAGCTGAATTAATTTCCTGTACTTTCACTGCTGGATCTTTGGCTGTTATGACAACAGATGAGGTGATTTTATTCAAGGTGCTAAAACCCTTTTATCAAAACTGCTTCTTATCAAAATATCTGATGATGGGAAATGAAGCCTAGCAATTTTCAGTAGGTCCAAACCCCAAAAACTTCAGAAGGGGTGGGGGGAAGGAGAGTTTTTTTCAAAATGTTTTGCCAACTCAGGCGAGGCATTCTCAGCATCTGATATAATGGATGATGTCTATCTTCCGATTTAGTCGCATCGAATTCCTTCCTTCATTTGTTATAAAATCACGCATGCACTGACATGCAGCAAAGGTTGTAGGAAGGGATGATACAGAATATTTCACTACACAGTGACAGTGATGCAGGACTTACTGGAATGTAAAACAGGAACTCCTGCGGAGGAGGGTTGCCATTTCCTGAGCACTTCAGAGTGATGTTATCGCCTTCTTTAATGGTACTACTTTGTGGCAACACTTGAATAGTCACCTTCTCTGTTGGATCTGTGAAAATAATTTACACATTTAATAGCTTCTGCAAAAAACCACACAGTAACACTACGTATATAATATTAATGGCCAAAGAGAATGCAATTTTATCATCAAGCAGGTGAGGGTATTTTCATGTGTAGGTCTTTTCATAAAAAAAATGTAAGTTGATTTTTTTTTTATTTTTGCCAATGAAGTAAGTGCAAAGAAGCAGTATGATATAAAATTCATTTTTCTTCAACAAAATACCTGTAACTGAAGCAGCAATGATTACAACCATGTCATGTGCTTAAAAAAAAAAAAAACCTGATCAGAAAGAACAGTTTCATGGTGTGATTTCATTACGAGGGATTAACTTGTCCTCTGTGAAGCTCGCAGTTTGGAGGACTGCAGCAATCAGAAAAACAACTGAAGCTCTCAATGCCTTGTGCTAGTACTAGATAATAGCCTTCTTACATTAAAAAGAAAGAAATATGAACTAAGCAACTATGTTCAGCCTATTCTATATGCTGATCACAACAGGCTTTCAGAAAGATGAATTTGGTGAGCATAATAGGACCCTTAACATAGTCAACAGAACTGTAAATGTAACATACTTCTGTCACGTTCAGTGAAGCTGAACTATAACTTACATTTTACTTTGGTAATTTTTTTAAGGCAAAGACAGAGTATACTTTAATAGATGCTATTCTTTCTAAGTAGAAGCCTAAATTTAATTTTTCAAAAACAAAGTAAAATGAATAAAATTAAAGGAAATAATATGGGCAGATAACCCTTGCTGTTTTAATTTCAATGAATAAATAAAATTCTACCAAAGATGCCAGTCTTGCATTAAGATATAGTACAATGCACATTATTAGACACTAAAAAAATCTACACAGCAGAGAAACCCTTGCCTGACAGCTGATTTTGGGTGTTTAGTGAAGCATGTGCTCTACAGCCCTTCCGACCCTTAAGGCATTCATCATGTCTGTCTTCTGCTATGGGATTTCTCAATAACAGGAGCTGCATTCCGCTGTGGCCTCTTGATGACTGAGAGCCTTAACACAGCACCTCACTCCTTGTCATAGGAGGAGGGGTACCGGGCTTCAACAAGCCACAACCTCCCTCCTTCAGATGCAACAGCTTTGACTCCCTTCCATGTCCAAACAGCTTCCATCTCAGTACCTTCAATGCTGAAAGCACAGCTTTGCCTGCTTAGGGAAGGGAAGTCCAGCATTGCTGCTGATGCAGAATACAACAGATATGATGGAGTAGCAGGCCAGGAATCAGCCTGTACCAGTGCTCTATCACCCTCAAAGTAAAGAAGTTTTTCCTCATGTTGAGGTGGAACTTCCTGTGTTCTAGCTTGTGTCCGTTGCCCCTTGTCCTGGTCCCATCTTCTCAACACCTGCCCTTTAGATATTTGTAAGCATTGATAAGATACCCTCTCAGTCTTCTCTTCTCCAGGCTAAACAGACCCAGGTCTCTTAGCTCATAAGAGAGATGCTCCATTTCCTCAATCATCTTTGTAGTCATCCTCTGGACTCTCTCCAGTAGCTCCCTGTCCTTCTTGAACTGGGGGGCCCAGAACTGGACACAATACTCCAGATGTGGCCTCACCAGGGCTGAGTAGAGGAGGAGGATACCTCCCTTGACCTGCTGGCCATGCTCTTTTTAATGCACCCCAGGAGACCATTGGCCTTCTTGGTCAAAAGGGCATGTTGCTGGCTCATGGTCAGCCTTCCACCAGGACTCCAAAGTCTCTCTCTCTACAGAGCTGCTGTCCAGCAGGTTAGCCCCTAACCTGTACCAGTGTATGGGATTATTCCTCCCTAGGTGCAAGACCCTATACTTGTGCTTGTTGAATTTCATCAGTTCCTCAATGCCCAACTTTCTAGCCTGTCCAGGTCTTGCTGAATAGCAGCACAGCCTTCTGCTGTGTCAGCCACGCCTCCCAGTTTTGTGTCATCGGCAAACTTGCGGAGGGGACACTCTGTCCCCTCATCCAGGTCACTGATGAAGGTGTTGTGGAAGACTGGGCCCAGTACTGACCCCTAGGAAACACCACTAGCTACAGGCCTCCAGCTAGACTCTGTGCCACTGATCCCAACCCTCTGAGCTTGGCCATTCAGCCAGTTCTCAGCACACCTCACTGTCTGCTCATCTAGCTCACACTTCCCCAGCCTACCAAGGAAGACATTAGAAGAGACAGTACCAAAAGCCTCGCTGAAGTCCAGGTAGACAACATCCACTGCTCTCCCCTCATCCACCCAGCCAGTCATTCTATTGTAGAAGGCTATCAGATTGGTCAAGTACGATTTCCCCTTGGTGAATCCAAGCTGACCACTACTGATGACCATTTTTTTCTTCTACATGCTTAGAGATGACATTTAGGATGTTCCGTCACCTTTGGAGGTGAGGCTGACCAGCCTGTATCCTGGGTCCTCCTTCTTGCCCTTTTGAAGACTGGCATGATATTAGTTTTCCTCCAGTTCTCAGGCACCTCTCCTGTTCTCCAGGACCTTTCAAAGATGATGAGGAGCAGCTTCGCAATAACATCTGCCAGTTCCCTCAGCACTCCTGGGTGCATCCCATCAGGGCCCATGGATTTGTGGGTGTCAAGTTTGCTTAAATGATAAAATACCTTACCCTTCTATCTGCTGCAATCAACCAGAAGCAAGTTTTTAATTTCATTCCCTGAACTGGAAAAGAAAAATAAAGTAAATAGCAAAAGATTGAATAATTTGTTCTCTAAGATGAACGGGTCACCCTTCAGGGTTGAGGAAGATGCAACCTGATGACAGGAAGACAGTGTTCAATGCAATGCAGTGCTGCTAAGCATGAGTAATGTACTCCCCTGCTTTCACTAATAAACAGCAGCAGGCTGGCGAAGATATATATTGCCTCTCAGTGGCACATATCCCTGGGCTGGCCCGGCCAATCTTACCTTGTGCTTTTGTAAATCCAAGACTTGGTATCTGCTTTCTGCAAGAGTGAAATTCTGGGAGCCAGCACCAAAAGGCAGTTATTTAGTAAATGAATGTTGCTATCCCAGTCCTGCCACAGCCACAACTGACATAATTCTGTGTAATTTCAAGAAAAATACCAATGCTGGAAGCAACATGAGTATAAGCTGTCTTTAAGTCTAATCTGCTACGTAAAGGAGTTTTATCCATAACAAACACGCTTAACAACAGGGCACAATTGGAAAGTTTGCCTGACAAACATTATCTTTTTTTTTTTTTTTTTTTTTTTAACACTGATTAATGCTGAGCAGAGCCCAATACTACTGGAGCCTTGGTAATTTAGATATCTGAGATACCATCTAACCAGCCAGCTCCAGGAGTTCTCTTGCATTACTCTTGTTACTTTTGGTAGTTTGCTTGCTACAGCTGCAAACCAGACCCCATGGTTAAGTACTGATAACTACTGCTTGCTGAGCTAAGTTATCCATTTCCAACTAGCACTCAGCTCGGCAGGAACTAATTCACTCTTCTTCTTATACTAGATTACAGTGCCTGGCTGCTTCCAGGATGTCAACTAGCTATTAAACACTTGCGTACCAGAGACTGCACTAACCCAGAGCTAAAAAACCCAGTAAAACATTTCTTAAATCCTTACTGAACAGGTCTTTAAGAATATCTTGCGCATGCATAGTTCGAAGAACACTCTCCCCATTTCTTTGTGACAAATTTGTAAGTTGCAAGGAATCTCTCACTAGATAACAGAATGAGTAGCAAGTCTTTATGATTTTTTCCACTTGCTTCAGAGATGCAAAACACAATAGTTTTGACAGTCAGTCTGAAAAAAAAGGCTAAAAGAAAGACTTCCATTTCTTATTCCGTTTCTTAGAGCTTTTTTTCATCTATTGTTTTTCATCTGCTTACATTTGACTTATAAAAAAAATCACATTTATTGAGAAAGAAACTAATTAGGATCACTGAACCAAATTAAAAAACAAAAGCAAATCAGATTCAGATATGTCATTATCATCAACTAACATCAGTCAAGAAATCCATCTGTTGAAGCTTTGGACATCTATTAATAAAGAGTTTCAAAAATTCATTTGGAGATGCATTTGAGCAGAGTAAGGAAATGAAGTTACAGCAAATCAAAATACTCAGAAAGGAAACTGGGTAACTCCATACTCTAAAGCCTAACAAAGTTGACACTTGAGGCCTCTTCAGTACTGAAGGGGTACTGAAGGATGTGCCTGCTTCTCACTATTGGCTAATTAGCAGTACAATGATACCATCCATTTCTGAAGAAAGAACTATGTGTGGTACTAGACCAGGATTAAAAAAGCTAGTCTAGCAAACATGAAATCTTTATTACACAGTGCATGCGATATCTGGTGCAGTGACTATTCTGCAGTGCTCTGCAACCTTCTTTTTCCTTCCTAATTGCAAGTGCACCTAGTACATGCATCATAGACATCTGCAAGAGCCTCATCCTCAACAGGTGAAGTAGCCTAATAAATGAAAGTGGTGGGGAAATGGGGACAGCAGAGCATTTCTTGGCAAGTAATAGCAACAAGTGCTTTCTGGTCATTACAATAATGTGACATTACTGTGAAGATCTGCCATTCACCACATGAGTTATTCATGGTCACAGATGACAGACAAAAACCCCAGTGAAATTTGGTACTCAACTTAAAAACAAAACCTAAAAAAATTTCTAGCTTTAAAGCAATGGGATTGAAATCTCTATGTCATTTCAAAGGATGATGGTTACTATCGCAGCGCTTTTCTTCTCCATTAGTTCTGCTGGTCATCATTCTGGAGAAACAGCTGGTGAAAAGGTAACCTTAACCTACTCTGGTTTCTCCAGCTGAAACCAGAAAGCAACTGCTCCAAGGTTTGATTTGATTTGACCAAAGTCAAAACTGATCCCTTATTTTTCTGCTCAACACACTTTACACATGAAGAAGTAACTAATCATCTAGGTTGAACGTACCCTACCACTTTGTTTTGAAGACAATGGAGCACACCTGCTGGCTGCAGAAATGCAGTCTGCATTACTAATTCCCTTTGTATTCAGTTGGATTACAGAGTTGTTACACAGAGTCTGCTAAGGCCCTTTTAGATGTCTGGACTGTATACTTAGGCCCCATCATTTCCAAAACAGGGACTTCCCGTTTATAAGCTTAGGTATTACCTGAAGTGTACAGAAAGATAACACCTGACTGGGCATCTTGCATATCTCCTTTTTCTCTTCATTCTGCTACAACCTGCTGCCTTCTACAGTCCTTCAGAAGTGTCATTTTACAAGACTTTGAAATGCCTCTTCCACCTTCTCTAACTGCTACCAACTTCTATGATGTTTCCTTGCCAACTGTCTGGTTTCTTTACTCAAAGGAGAATTACGACTACCACGTCGACCAGTAACATAGTGAGGGAGTTGCTTTAGGACTTCAGCCAGCTGGAAATAATTACTTACACAAATCCTGTACTACCAATATATCCAATATTCAAACACTACATTTTAAATGTAAAAATCAGCATCTTACAGCTGTAGAGACGCTACTGTATTTTAAGCAAGGTAGTCTGCCAGCATTAACTGTTTGGTGCTGACTCCGCAAAAATGAAAAACATTTTTAGTATACTAAAAACTAAATTGTGTATTTATTGCATATTTCACAGGGCACAGAAAATCACTCTAATCAACCACTCTAACTTATGTTAAAGTTCTGAAAAGCCCATTTCATTGTAACTTTTTGTGGTTGTCACTTTTCTTTTGTCAATGCAATCTTGATATTCAGTATTCTACTGTTAGAAAGAAATCTCAGGTAAACCTGACAGTAACTGAAAATTACACAACATACCTGGGCCTTCTTGGACCTGCAAACAAGAAGACTTTGGAGAAACCATCTCGACAGTCAAACAGCAATGTCTCTGTAATTTTGTAAACTGTCTCTGATTTTGCTTTCCACCTGAGGTAGACTTTGTACAGCAATAGATACTTTTTAATAACTTACAGTGAACATCGAAGACAACTGGTTCAGACTGTATTGTTTTCTGGCCAGATGGCCCATAGTATGTCACAATGCAAGAAAACTTGGCATTTGCATCTTCCTTCGTTGGCATGTACTGAAGAGATGATGTCATGGTGAAGAGTCCAGTTGATTTGTTCACAATCTTTTGCAAATTTATGACCACAACTGAAAAGGAAATACTGTTTCAGTGTCACACAGACAGAATTTACAACCTTTTTCCTACATTTTGTTGCCTGCTCTGTATTTGTTATCAGGCTGCAAACACGCAAGCAACATGACAAACTACCCAAGAGACTGCAGAAACAGTTTTCTTCTAGTATTGCCACTGACATATACCAGGAATAATTTATCAACAACACAGTCCTAACACACTGTACATTTAAAATCAAATAATAAAAAAAAAATAATAAAATTTGCAAACTGGCATTACAGAAAGAAGGCCTCAAAAATGCTGGCAAAACCAATTTTCAGGATCACATTTATAACTTATTTTTGTAAGCATTCCCTATTTTATGGAAGGCATAACGTTTGGGTCTGATCAGCCTGTAAAATCAAAGTCGAAAGGGAGTGGAAAAAAAATGTTCTTCCTAAATATCTTGGAAAATAAATACTCTATAAGGAGATGATTATCTACATGGTCCAAAACACAATACGGGACAGGTGTTAAACTCAGGACTAGCTTTGCAATAGCATTAACAAAGGCAACCTTCCTCCCCATGATGTGGTTCTAAATCTGGAACTGAAAGAGAGAGATTATATGGCATAGCTTTGGTGCTCTGAAAGGCCAAGAAGTTTCCTTCCAGTTTCATCTTTCCGTATGAATAGTCTTCCTCAAAGGAACAGTACATTAGATTAAAGCAGAGTAACTCTTATAAGCACAGTTCTTCATGCATACGCCTGTGTGGATTCAGGGACGTTGGCCACTACTGAAACGTACCTCCTTCCACAGGCTGCAAAACTCTCCCGTTTTTGTACCACGTAACATTGCCTTCAGGATAACTATCTCTTGCAATGCACTCCCCGAGCTGCAAAACAGATAGGAATTAGTCACTGTTTTTATCCACTATGTTTTAACATAATTTTATTTTTGCTTATGCTGCCTTGGGTAAAGATTTCTAGAAAGTTCAAATGCTTAGCCCCAATTATTTTTTTTTCAAATAGGACAAATCCCATCAATGAGGTTTAGGTACAATTTGGAAGAGGGTTTGGCGATGGATCTAAGATCAGGATGGCCCCTGTTTGCAGAATCAGGCAGGGCTAATGCTGTAGTGGCAACAGAAGTGCTCTGTGCTCAGCCTGGCTATAGACCACAATCTCTCACAGGCAAGTGTGCAGGCATGCACACGCACCCTCTCTGAGCCTCAATCCATCACCTCTCTCCATCTTGACTGTAAAGGGACTTCAGGCGGCCATCAGGCATGTAACTTTGAGGGAGAATGCTGCTCTTACCATTTGTAGCTTCTCTGTTTCTAAGAAGTCTGCTTGATGTAAGATTTCTGGTTGAGAGGGTTGTTCTAAAACATAAATAGGATAAAGGTACTAGTGAAGGGAGCACAAACAGCTGTTTGAAAAACAAGAAGTTACTAAAAGGTATATGGACTTTGAGACTAAATAGAACAATCTGGCCTGATACAGTCTTACCTACGCTTTGCCATTGAAAGAGGAAAAAGTGAGATATTTCTACCTCCATATTAGCAAATGGATTAAACCGGAAAAAACATCACCTTAAAATTTGTCATACCTCCCGTAACAAATTCCATGCATTCTGACAATATATATTTTAGGCAGGCAGACTAGTTCAGCACCCAGGAGGAGAGAACCTGACCTGATCTATCTGATTTATACGATACACATGCTGGAGAAGGAACCAGTGGTACAGAAACTATAGCAACAGAAAAGCAGCTTTGCTGTGGATATTACTGTAGCTGAGCTGTCACATTACAAAGGAACAATTTTAACTTAATCATTCTTCTAATGTTTATTTTTCCTAACTGGGTTTGTAACATTTAAGAAATTCAGATGATAGAGATAAGTGTAATTACTTTAACTGATTCTGAGTTAGTTATGACTCTCTTAAAAAAAATAAACTTTTTCTTCAGTGCCAGTATGTCGTCTTCTTTACTTTTATTATGGTAGATGGACCTCTTAGCTTGCCAAAGTGGAGGATCTATCAGTGTTTCCGTCATAAAAAATGACTTTCTAGAGACTATATCACTTGTCTGTTAAAATAGTTTGGCCTGAAGCCCGGAATGCAAATTTTTATCTCCAGAAGAGACAGTTTTCCCCACAATTTTAAAAGAAGAAGGGAAAAGTGAGGGGAAAAATAATAAATCAATGTTTATACAGTCGAAAAAAGCCTCTACACCCTAGCTATACTGCTTAAATAAGCATACATATTATATACTTTTACAGACTGAAACACCCTTAACCATGCCAGCTTACAGACCCTTTTTCCTAAGTCAAGCTCCCTATGAAATAATGTATGTATGCCAGTAGTCCCAGCCCAAAGTGAACTTCCCACTTGCCAAAATCTGTACACACTGATGAAGTTACTAATGTGCAGGTGTGCTTCTCCTGCTGTTGCAAAGGTAGGAAGCCCACATGTTTCCACAATAATCCATTCGCTCTGCATATGTGTGCACGCATGTGTGTATGTGTGTTTATGTGCACACAAATGCACAGATATTCTTCGCTTGGAAGACTATGCCAGGACAGAACAAGAATAGCTCAAAAGGGGTGAATGAAAGGCAATGAAAGAAGGTATTCATTTGACATTTTCAGACATCTTTGCTTGTGGCAAAAACCAAACACAAACAAAAGAAACAGTCAAAGCTATAAACCAAAATCATCACAACTTCTTCAAAGGGCTAATAAAGATTTTTTTAAATTTTTTTTCTTTAAAGATGTGCATGTTTATATCTCTCTTGTTAGGAAAAAGGTTAACCTATTTTCTGTAAGAACCTGACAAGGACAAAACATTTTCATGTCAATTCAAGCAAATGAGGTTTTACAAGACCATTAACAGGCCTTCTGGTTCCGATTTTCGGGTCCTATAAATAGGCACAGTTGGCTGCCTGTCACAGTCACTAGCTGACCAAACCACAACATCGTCCCCCACCTCGGCTTTGCTTCCTTTCATCTCTCGTCTCAACCAGTTTGAGAAGACCTGTTCTGTGCTTTGGACCCTGCCTCTGAGGGAAGGGGAGGACCTGACCTCCTGCTCGGTGGCCCCTGTGCGGCTCTCCCTACTTTGAGTGCTCTGCTGACAGGTGGAGAGGCCACCACTTGCTCCCTCAGAGCAGCCCCCAAAAGCAAACGCCTGCTGCCAGATCCCCACAGCCGCAGCACCTGCACCCAGGTAATTCACTACGGAAGAGTCATTTGGCATTTGCTAGCTCAGCGTCTGAAGCGAGAAGAAATTTTAAACTTGGCAGCAGCAGAGCCCACATTGGTGGGTTTGCAACTTCAGCACACTGCTTATCTCTCGGCTTAAGAGCTTGCCAGAGTGTTTTGCAACTCTATATAGGCCCTATAATAGAGGGGAAAAGAGCTCGCTGCCTGCAAAAGCCAAGCATCGGGGTAGCAGGACAGCAGCTCATGTTTGCTGGGCTGCGCTGCTTTGGAAGCCGGCCATTTAATTCCAGAAAAAAGATGCTGACAGGATCCATCTGGAAAGCGGGTAGAGCTTGTTTGAGTAGTCCAGCGAGTGAGACTAGCAGGTGGTACCTGTGCAATGAGCCATTTCAGCTCGTTAGTTCTGAGTTAATCAGGTAGCACAGCTGAGGACGTGACGAGCTACAGTGAAACCCAGCTTCAGCCATGACTTCTGGGATACAGCTGAGTTTCAGGTACACAAGACTTTTGGTTTATGATGGTTCACACTGCTGCAGCCTAGCTCAGTATCTGTGATTCAATGGGTTAGAAACTCTACTGGTTAAATAAATGAAGCGTGCAGACTACTCTTAACTCTTTCATGATTAGAACAAGCAAGCAAGCAGGCAACAACGAAAAATGAAACCCCCAAAACCAGACTCAAGAAAGTTAAACACAAAGAAATGTTAAGAGAACCCTAAATGAAGTTGTGAACTCAAAATGAAAAACTACAAAGGTAATTTTTTCTTGCAGTGCTAAGTCAGCCATATTACATGCGTGGCATCCTCTATTCTTATCTTCCTTACTAAATAGAAGCTTTCTCTATTAGTATTAATGCATACAATAAAACATACAAGCTGTGCTCCATGGCTGAGTTAGCATTGTGCTAATATTTAGTACAGTACACAGTAATTCAAGCAGTTAGCATTTTGTTTCACCATATACTACTGTCTCATCTACATATTTACTGCTGTGCGGTAAGTAAACATGATAATTCTTTATCATTTCGTTTGAAGCGCTGCGTTTACTATGTGTGCTCTGAGCACACGCTTCCCTGTTGTCATTAATTCGATTGTTCTTGCAGTCAAATTGAAAGTGAAATGAGGGAAAGGAATTACTGTTGACTCCTAATCTAGCTTCAAACTCATTTATGCCACTGACAAACTTCTGACTAGACAACACCAACGACTCCCTGACACCTTCTCCCTGAGAGAAGAGTAAGGAGGCCCTTCCAAAACAGGAATTCATGTTTTTCAAGCAGAAGGGTGATCTGTTGCAAACTGCCCATCCCCACAAGCAAAGCGTTCCCACAACAGAGATTTAACTTTGACTGTGTAAATCTGCATCTGAAGAGCAGCAAAGGCCAAACAAAGCCATATAAGAACACCAAGCTGAGGAAGATACCCACTGCAGTCACAGGGCAGCATTTACAAACACCCTGAAAAAGGTTAACGGATGCCTCCGCAAGCTGAGTCAAGGTTTGAGGGATTAGATGTCTGCTCTGAACAGGCACTGGGAAGAGGCCAGGTTTGTCCACGCTCCTGTGCAAGCTCAGAGCAGGAGTGAACCTCAGAGCCCTGGGGTTCGCGCTGCAGACCAGCCTTGCGATCGGTTTGTAGCAATATCAAACGCGAATAAACTTTGCTGTGCTCTAAAAGAGAACTGCAGACTGGTCTTCCTCCTGATAGTTCAGCAAGGGACAAAATAAGCATTTGGGGCTAGCAACTCGTTTTCCAGCCTCTCTCTCACTCACTCACAGTTCATATCGTTGCATACTAACTGGTCGGAGCTGGTTTAAACTGCTCCCCTGATCCAGTCCTGCAGACCGCACACAGTTAATGATTCCCTCCTGCAGAAAAAATTCACTCGAGAACAAATGGAAAATAATCAGTGCTAATTTTACATTTTTCATTTCCAAGGCCAAATGACATCACATAAGTGAGTCATTATCAAAGCCTAAAATTCTCTTTGAGCCAGCACTTATCATGAATAAACTGCAAGTGCAGGCAGTCCTGTTACGTAAATGCCACCAGTAGATTACATTTTTGAAAGCTGAAGAAATTTGCTAGTCTTAGTAATTTACTCAGCCAAACTTACTTTCTTATCTTTAATCTTTCCCTTAAACAAAAGTTTCCATGATTTACGATTCAGATGCTGATGAATGTTAGCAGTAACAACTAGATTTACTTACTGAAGACTTTGACTATCGTTGGCTCTTCGGAAACATCATCTTCTGTAACTAGCATACATACAAATCTCTTTTCATCACTGATTCTTGCATTCTTGATGGATAATGTGTAGTTTTCTGAGAGACTCAACCTGTCTTTGTAGTCTGGTACATCATCATACTGTACATTTTTTTTTGTTGATGATCTGAAGGCAATAAATACTGGAGATCCATTTGGCATTTCCTATAATAAAAGGATAAACACCTCTATTTTGCATAAACACTCATTTAGAAGTTCCTGAAGATCTGCAATTGATACAAACCCATAATTTAAAAAAATCTGACAACTACATCAGATAGCTTTTTTCCTGATTAATTTCTCCTGCACAAACAAGAAATTCGGTGTAATACAAGAGCTAGTTTAAAACTGCCATGGTACACATTATACATATATATAAATATCACCAGTAGAAATAATTTCAATCCTTTGGCTTGAGCTCAGCATAGCATAGGGCTTTCTCTGATGAAGGCTGGTGGTTCTGGCACCACCTGCCTCTGTGCGTATGAAAAAGTATTTGAAATTTGTAAGCTAGGCTCAAAAGCTACAGTTTCCTTTTTTTTTTTTTAATGCTTGTTTTACATATTAATATTGTTTGTCTGGGATATTCAGACTTCATTCCAAATGCAGGATTTAATCAGCCATAACTGCCTATTTTATTCTAAATTAGTTTTTAGATTTTTTTCTTTGTTTTTAAAGGATCCAAGAGCTTGTGGCATAGGAATATACATACAATCAAATATTGTTATTTATGCATCTCAGGATAATCTGCAAAATATCATTTTCTAGACATCCTGCTTGTATTAATAAGTATGCAGTTGCCGTCCTAAGAAGAAATACAAAGTTGACAGCCTTGCACAAACCTGCCATATCAAAAATTTATTTTTATGAGACACAAAGTTACAGGCTGAGTTCTGCAGGATTTCATTCCCTCCCACTCCCCCCGAGCAGGGACAGATACTGTCTGCCTTTAAATAAAGTGAGGTGAAAGGTTGGCTCCTTCTTTATGTTCAGTATTGTGCTGGGGGCTGGAAGAGGTTTTCATTCCCTTTTATCCCTTGCACCTTGCAGCACTGATGCAAGTAGTGTTCCCAGCACAATACCTCAGCTTGACTGCAGAGCCCACAAAAGCATGACGATGCTGTGGCAAGAGATGAGTGGTGTCAGAGCCAGGTAGGGAGCAGGAGGCAACAGCTAATGTGAAGTTTAAATTCCCTTATAGGCTTTTTCCCTCTCCCGCTTTTAACTCTCCAATTACTCTAGATGTCTGTCACACAGGAAAGAAAGCTTTGCCTTGACTCGACACGTGCAAAGTTGGCTGTCGAGTGCAAACAAGCTCTTAACTCCATAAGCCTACCCAGCGCGTGAGCACATACAGGTAGATGCTGAAGGGAGCAGCACCTGCTCCTGCCATGGTGCAAGTCTCCCAGTGGCCCCAAGCTCCACCAGCAACCTGAACTGCTACTCCTAAGGCAGCAGAGCAGAAAAGAGAGTTCATCCTTCTCCCAATGAAATAATAACCCAACCAAAAAAACCCTAAACCAACCCTCCCCCGTTAAAAAAAAGTGTTGCCGTGCTGGGAGCTGCCCTGGGAGAATGGGTATCACTTTCACTTGGTTATGTGGGCTGTGTCAACAATTTCATACGCTTGAAACGGGATGGGCTTTTTTGCATGTTGGGTTTCACGCCCCTTTCCATTCATGAGAAGATAAAATGTCTCCATTTGCTGCCTGGTACTTGTCCAAGATGAGCAATCCAAATGCACTGGAAAGAGATAATGCATTTCTTTTTCTCCAAATAGACTTGTATCTTCATACATATGGATTTATATGAACTAGTTTCACTGTCCCTTTTAGGGGCACATTCTCCACATACTTCTGACTTAATTTCCCAAAATGTGTTTGCAGAGCAGGAAGTCTTGAGTGGATGAGGGCTGCAAAAGCTGCAAACTTTCAGGTACAAGGGAAGGAGCCAAGGGGAGATTAAAAAACACCCCTGTGGCAGACCAGTCTGCTGCCGGTGGCTGCCATTTAAAAAAGAGAGATAGAGAACGACTTAATTTTAAATCCACTGTCAGAGTGTCAGAGTAGAAATCACCTGTTATTACTGGTAACATTTTGGTTTGAGCATGACAGGAGATTTAGATGAACTTTACAGAAACAGGAAAACCAGTTGTGCCAATGAGAAGCAGAAGGGTTTTGTTCTCCCGACACTTTTTTCCACATACGCTTCCAGGTTTCATTTGACTTTGATATGCTTATTCTTCTTTTGTCTTGGGATACTGATCACATACTGAAGCAGCGCATCCTGTGATGTTCCTTCTGCAGGCTGACCAAGACAACCAAGAGAGCACTGGTGTATTTGTGGTGTGCCTCTGTTCTCTGCACACCAGAAATGGCAGAGTGAAACTGCCAGCAACTCTACTGAGGTCAGCTCTGCCCTTTTCTTGGCTGCGCGTAGAATGCACTGAAGCATGAAACAGTATTGAGTGACTGTCAGATCAACCAGACCCGGGGACAGTGCCTTCCCAGGGATGAAGCACGCTCTGCTTCAGGCAGCCCACTTCAAAAGTATTCAAATGTACAACGATAGCTCTGTCAAGCAAGCGAGACACCACTGGGTAACATGCCAGATCTCTAATACAGGTTGGCAGAGAACTCCCGAATAATTATTTCTCCTGAACAATGAGATTAATTCCTCAAACCTCTAATCTATGCTTGGCAGAAATTATGCAGATTGGAATCTTGCAGTCTTACAAACACAGGGATAAATGTCTTCGTATCCAAGGCTGAAATCCTATCGATTGCAGTCTTGTAATCTCACACATGAAAAATACACATCTTCTTATACCAGCTCTAATGAATGTAAAGATAAGCTATACTTACATATTTCCATTTCCCAAACATGAGACCATCTGGTACTTCTAGACGACAAGGCATAGTAATAGTATCTCCATATACTGCATTTACTGTGTACAATCCCAGAGCTAGAGGAGAAACAGAAAGAGAGGAAACAATTTTAAGTGTTATCTTGAATTCTCATATGCTAGCTAATGTTTGGTTCATAGCTACTACAAAAGCAGAGCCACCTCCTTTGCAAATAGTTATTTTCTGGCATGGAGGACTTATCCCTAAACCTCTAACAAAACAGGATTCCTGTCACTAAATTTCTTTACTTAAACATTATGACTTTTTCATATCCATGTTTCCTGCTGGTGTCAGTGGGAGACAAGTGGATTTCCAAACAGGATTGCACCCGCTCAAGTGTATGAACACGTACACTACAATTAGTATTCACAGCTATTGTCTCAAACTTAAAACTTGAAAAGAAAAATCCCTAAACCATTATTTTCTTCAACTGAAAAAACGGCCACTTTTGCCTGGGGAGGTTATGTTGCAACGCAGTGTGAGGAGGTAGCAGACAAGTGATATTCTGACCGCTGCACTACATTAGAAACTTAGAAAAGGAAGAAAGAAAAGAGAATGTTATTTAAATGCCGGGTTCCCTTAGACCTGGGAAACAAACTAGTCTGCACATTTAGATTTTGGAAAAATGAAGTGAAATGCTTCCATGAATTATTTAAGTATAGCTCTTTTGGAAACCTCAGCACGATGTCATTGTGCTAATGCATACAAATTTACAGAATAATACTGACCCACTTATTTTTATTGTCCAAAACATGTGAACTGAACAAAAACAACAGATCCTAAAGTGATGAAATATTAAAACGCAAGAAAGTTTAAAGGAAAGATGTTACAACTTGGTGCATTTGCTATAATGCAACTTTGCTTTGGTTCAATTGTCCGTAGCTCCCCCTGCTCTCCGTGATGCTTGCTGCTTCTTACACTGGGGAGTGTAAGGGAGGTTCTGCCTTTGGTGCTTGCCCGGTATCACTGAACGAGCGTGCTGGCTGTCTCCCCCACATCTGTGGCTTTTGTCAGGATCTTCTGCCCTAAGACTCAGGATCTGCCCCTTTGCTCTCTCTTCATTTGCAACTGGAGCTGCAAAATTAAGTGCTTGCTGCCAAAGAAACCTTATTTAAGGGAGAGCAGTAGGATGCTGGTGATGTAGCCAGGGCCACAGAAATACCCAGTCCTTCTGGAGACATTCATTTTCCAGAGATTCAGCCCTTCTTGCTAGAGCTGGAAAAACATCAAACCTGTTCCCATGTGTCCCCAAAGACCTGAGCTGCAGACCTCTTATCTCTTTCCGAGTCCCAAGGCGGCTGCTGGGGTGATCTGGCATACGAGCACTCTATGGGGAGGTTTTCTCAAGGGATTTTTTTTTCTTTGAATAACATCATGCCTTTTCAAAGAGCTGAACACTGAATTCCTTGCCTACAATTAGAAAGACTCCAGAGCGTTTTGCTCGGGTGAGGGCTTCAGAGCTCACTGTTAGCACCAGCTCTTATTTATCATTTGTATTACAGTGACAAATGAGGCTGTGATTTGTGCTGTGTGGTACTGCACAAAGAAATAGTATTCCAAAATCCTTCCTTAGAGACCTTTACAACCTGGATGGCCCCACACGGTAAGGCAGAGAAGCATGCAAGCAGGCTGGAGGTCAATGGACTAAAGGAACACAGGAGATAACAGGCACCACTACCCGGCACATATCTTAAACTTACTTTCTTTCACACCACTCCTTTTTAACTAAAAAAACTGCTAATCGTCTTCTGACTCTGGTGCATAATTATTCACAAACATACTTTAGGTGCATCATTCACACTGAGGACTGCATGCTCTAATATGCTATACGGTTTATGAAGACCAGATGTTTTCTAAATGACAATAGCAGTCAGTCCACTAGATGGTGCTGAGTAAGTGCAATCTTTAAAAATGAAAGAATTTTTTTTAAGAAATCAGCTAACTTCAATTTTATGGAAATAAGACCAATATTTTACAAAATTAAACTACAAATGGAAGTAAAATTCAGAACTGGAACAAATTCTTCCCTTGGCCTTCTCTTGCACTCACAGAATCACAGAATCACAGAATATTTTTGGTTGGATGAGACCTTTGAGATCATCGAGTCCAACCAACAAAAAAAAAACAAACCACCAGAAACAAACAAAAAAAACCCACCCAAAAAATCCCAGAACACCAAACACCAAAACCAAACCAAAACAAACGCCCACAACCACACACCACACCACCCACAAACAGACACAAACCAACAATCTCGGGCACTACAGCATGCCCTGAAGTGCCATGTCTACACGTTTCTTAAATACACTCATCCTCATTCTGATCTGCAGGATGGGGATGATGCAACTTCAGCTTTGCAAGTTGAATCCTGATTTTTATTTCTGCTAGAACTAGAAAAACAGTTCTTTTTGGTTCCTCTCCCATGGGAGCAAAATTACAACAGACTTGCAAATATATATTCAGTTAGTAAGCTGGTTAGTGCCCATTCAAATTCCAGTCAAGTGTCATTTAGTAATCTGAAATTCTGTAATGATATTTTGCATTGCGTGGAAAAACAGAAACTGTTCCGCCTGCTAGGAGACACTCCCTGTGATTAGGGGAAAACAAAATGGTCCTGTGGGATCCATAATGTTGTTCTCTCCTAGGCACCCATTTAATGCCTGCAAGTTTCTAAGGTAACAAGTATATGCTATCAAAGACTTGACAGACAGCCTCAGGAGAGTGAATGAAACTGTTTCTGGAAAGGATTTATGTTTATAGCATTCAGAGCAAATAATTGACAAATAGCCTGATAAAAGAAACTGGCCGCTGATTTTAGCAGAACTCTTTCGTCTAAAAGGCATTCCTCAAGACAGACACCACCCCCCCCTAATTCATGTCTTGCCATAGATTCTGCCTAAACTTAAATCATATCGTTTTCTAGGAATTTGTTAACATACAACTAGAAAGACATAGGTTTTACTTTAAATATAGAGAAATGGTCCTTACAAGAATACAGGAGGTCCTGCTGTATAATTTTCTCCTCCCATTTCTGTAGCCACAAATCTAGGACATTTAAGGAGTACAAACTAGTTGAATAACTGCAAACTTTCACTGCAGGATCTGCAGTAATCTCTGCAAATAACTTTGCAAACCTATACTTTTAAGAAATAAACAAAGCAAACAAACCTCAACAAATTTGGAAATTCCTTTCTCTGCTGCTATTAGATATGTTTGTAGAACAGTGGGATGAAGAAGAAAATGATTGCTTAACTATGTGACTGTGCTTACCATCAACCATCATTTTCTGAGAGCCCTTTACAGAGTTTGCAGCTCATTCTAAGAAAAAGAAAATGAAAGTGGGATGTACAAATACGTAACAAATTGCTCCATGCCCTAACACAACACAGGGTCAATGTCAAGGCCCTCATATCTCATTAACTGCAGGAGGGCACAAAAGGAACTGTGGGGAACAACACTGCAAGAAGTCACAAGACATCATGCCCTGCCTTGATGTATTTCTGATGCACTTTTCTGTAGCTAATTAAGAGCTCAGCCAGCTCCCTTGCATAATTTTCAGATGTTGCCTTCTAAAACTGAGCCAGTGCTGTTAATAACAACACTAATTCAGAGGCAGGATCTCATCCCACGCGTGCTGGGAAAAGCTCTACTTGAACTAGCTATGAATTACACCTATATACCAGGTGAATCCAGCTCACTGTACTTCCGTGTCTTTACGTACAGGTTTGAGCAGGATGAGGTTTAACTCATTTTCCACTCTTTGATCCAGCGCTGAAGAAACTCTACTTTGAGCCAGATTAAACCTTCCCATGTAGGTTCGGACACAGGAAGAAAGCAGCAGCATCAGGGGGTATTATGACTCAGAGAAAGATCCCAGCAGGGCACTGCTAAATTGAGATGGCATTTGCTGTTGATGCTGTTAATTACAATACCTTCTATGTTCCCATGGCAGTGCTTACTGGCATCCTTCTTTGTCCCCCTCTCTGCCTATGCATCACAGGGGAAGAATCAAACAGTAACACTTCTTTTGTCACCCAAATATAAAGTCTGAGTACTTGGCTTTAAGGCAGAGGAATTGCTGTTTTTATTTCAGATCCTCACCAAGGGTATGTGATGCAGGCCATAATTGAGACTAATTATTATTTTTAAATCAACAGCTTCATATAAGAGGTGAATAGATAGAAGGCGAGTCTCTAAAAATCAGGATGCTGATGTTTTTCCAAAGAAAAAAGAAAAACTGTAGGAAGTGTGTGGAAAGTAGCCATGTTTTCCACCTCTACCTTCCATTTGAAATACTGAATATTTTTCTTGCCACAAACACCTTTTTAAGTGCTTAACATTTTTTGTGACAAATGTAAATGACAAAACAGACCAAGGTGTTCAAAGTTCAATCACCCTTTAGATACAAGATCCACTGGAGACTATGAACCTGTATCTGAAGTCTATGACTGGCAGAGGTACTGCCCAAAACTCATCTTCACTGGCCTGCTCGGCCGCCTCATAGCACAACTCAATTGCAGTTACTAAAGCCATGGAAAAACCAGGCAGCTGAGCCTCCCTCAGTACCCTGGAGTCCACTGAATTAAATGGTGTCTTACATCTACAAGGATGTCCTGTATTTTCCTTTTGCACCTACTTTTTTTTACTGCTGATGCTTCTGCCCCAGCAGGTTCTGCAATGATGCCTTCTATTACATTTTCTGGACCCAAGGAGCAAGGTCTCATTACCAGAGAACAGCAGGACATGAGGACACGTTGGCCACTACAGTTCTTTGCAGCAATCATCAGAAGCGGGCAGGGGAGGTCAATTAGCAGCTTTTGGAATGGAAGTGTCCAAGCTCAAGAGCTATTATGTCTATTTAGTGCCTACTTCAGAAACTGTAGATAGCTACTTCGGAAACTGTAAATTAGCTTTGGCACTCCAAATCTTTCTTTGAGGTTTTGGTCCTCCCATCTTATCTTCAGGTAGCCCAGATTAGCTTGTACGTAATACCTTGTGGGAGGCTAAAAGGCTCTGCCTAATGAAATAAATATTTTATTAAGTTGCTTGTTATCAGCTCTGAAGTAGCAACAGGGGGATTTTTCTTTCTGCCCTCCCCACCACTTCCTAAAGGGATTTCAGCTACGTAGACATACACACAGCTCTTCTTGAGCATCCATTTAGGTACCAGCCAGGAGTTGTCAGCATTTCACAAAAACAATAACTGTGTTCTTAAGATGAAGAACTCAGCTTTTATTAACAGTACTTGTTTTGGATTGGGGTTTTTTTGTGGTGTTTTTGTTTTGTTTTGTGGTTTTTTTTAAGGACAAAGCAGTATATAAATGACGGGTGGATTTTAACACTGAAAAATATTTTTCATAAATTTTAATTAAAAGCACTATTTACAGAAAAAAATAAGAGAGTTCACAGAATCAGATTGGTTGAGGTTGGAAGGGACTCTGGAGGTCATCTGGCTCAATCTCCCCTGCTCAAGCAGGGCCACCTAGAGCCAGTCTCATTCCAAGGAGACTCCACCACCTCTTTGGGCAACCTGTGCCAGTGCTCAGTCATCCTCACATGAAAAAAGTGTTTCCTGATATTCAGAGGGAAACTCCTGCATTGTGGTTTGTGCCCACTGCCTCTGGTCCTGTCACTGGGCACCGCTGAAAAATGCCTGGCTCTGTCCTCTTTGCACCCTCCCTTCAGCTATCTGTACATGCTGATGAGATCCCTCATGAGCCTTCTCTTCTCCAGGCTGAACAGTCCCAGCTCTCTCAGCCTTTCCTTAGGTAAGAGATGCTCCAGTCCCTTCAACATCTTCATGGTCCTTCATTGGACTCTCTCCAGCGTGTCCATGTCTCTGTTGTACTAAGGAGCCCAGAAATGGACACACTGCTCCAGATCTGTCCTCAATAGCACTGAGTAGAGGGGAAGGATCATCTCCCTCAACCTGATTGCACTACTTTGCATAACGCAGCCCAGGAAACCATTAGCCTTCCTTGCTGCAAGGGCACATTGCTGGCTCATGTTTGACCTGGTGTCCACCAGAACCCCCTGGACCTTTTCTGCAAAGCTGCTTTCCAGCAGGTCGGCCACCTTCCTTCCATGCTGCATGGAAGTTGGACTTTTCAGACAGGACTCAGCTTTTAACTACTTTTTCTCCCTCTCTTTTCCTTGCGTGGCAAAAAGTAACTTTTCCAGTAAGACATTTAGTAAGCTTTCAAGACATTCACAACAATGGAGCAGAAAAAAGCAAATACAATGAACATTTCATAGTCCCTGTGCTTCCCTACCTGAGCCTGACAAAGTCAGCTGAAAAAAGGGTAAGTCCTGTATAGACATAATAGGACCTTCATCATCCTTTCTGCTGAGCCACAACAGTCTGGCAGCCAAACACCACTCAGCCTTGTGCTTGTAGACCTCTGCAAGAGGCCCACGTGCCACTTCTTCAACAAGCTCATCCTTGTGATCCAGCTTGCTCTACCAAAAACAAGCCTCTTCACATGAGCTACAACAGGCACTCTTCCGCACAGCTCACACAGACATGCCCTTGGTCATTAATCTTCTGACATAGCACAGAAAACACAAGATATACTTCAGGATCTCAAAAAAAAACCCAAAAAACTTTTGTTATCAAAATTCAGGCATATGACAGCCCCCATTTCAGTTTGGTGGCTATGATCGTTCCTTGTTTCATCTGCTGGGCATCAAATTAGGGAAGCAGGGCAAACACTTCCAAGAAAATTCAAACACTGATTATCTTAATAGTACAAATATGGTTAAAAACTAAAGAGTGTGTGTTTGTGGGTATGTTAGCTGATACAGGTTATATAAACAGTATATTGTTTCTTATCTCTACCTGTTTAAATAGTGGAACAAATCCACACGTGGAGGACCAGGACTTCCAAAGGACTATTAGTTACAAGAGAATCATCAATATTATACAAGAGGGAAACTAACTGCAGATAAGCACATCCAACAGTATTTAATATAACATACACTTGTAAAACAACATAACAGAACTTGCTGAAGGGTCTCTTATACTTTAATATAGTATTCCTTCAATGAGTTTCAAACCCTGAATAATATTTGAGCACAGGCAATTTTAACACCAAAGGAAAAAAAAAAAATCTTTATCATCTTATACGCACTGATGCAATTGACAGCAATTACCCTCTGGAATCATCAATGCTAACTTGAGTTCTTCGAAGATGAGAAATAACTGAATGGGAAACGCACATTTGGGGTTGGGATTTTATATTTTTTTTTGGTGGTAGGTGTTTTGTTTGTTTGTTGTTTTTTTTTTTTTGTTTGTTGAGACCCAACTCAAAACATGGATCTGACTCTGGATGATGCTGAGTTCCTTTTGTCAAGCTGGTCAAAGAAATACCTACTTAACTCCAAAGACACAAGTAGCCAAATCCACACAAACAGGAGCACTTCTGTGCTTAGCGCTGATTTTGGCAAGTACTTGGGCAGATTAGGGAGATAGGGCTTGGCATCCAGCAACATCAAGGCATCAGGCAGCACATATCAGGAAACAGGCAGGGTATTTAAAGCTAAAGAGATACTGGAAACACCAGAGAGCAGGCACTAAATTCCAGCAGAATTCAGCTATCAATACCCTACAAGAAACATTATGCTCGTTTGAAACACAGAGCTTTCCTTATGAATGAGGAAAAATCCAGAAGGAAACACGTCAGCACTTCAGAAATCCCCTCCTATGAACACTAACAACTAATACGCTCCTACTCCTTTCTAATTCCATATAAATCAAATGTTTTCCATATAATTCGAATGTTTCAGTACAAAGAAATGAGCTATAATTAGAAACTAGCTGAGATGATCTGTGCCATCTGACCAAGGCTGCATTGGCTCTATCACCTTATCAATAAAGAAATTCTCAGACCCCTCCTTCAAGAGGAGGTAGGTCAATGCGTTTCTCACTAGTGTTTTGCTCTATGTTTCAGCCAGTCATGCACAGTTTTCCTACGCATGCATATAGCTTGAGTTGCTACGTAACCCTAAGTGTAAGCTCAAGGCTGGGACCTCCAAGAGTTTAGGTCCCATGGAGCACTTTAAGTACAGTTTTCAAAGTCCTGCAACACGACCAAACACAATTCTGGGTGCTGTGTGCCTGTTCATAACCAGACTACCCAGTGCTGTTTATTTCACTGAGGGCTATTTCTGTTCTAAGATTTCAAAACATCCAGCTGTTTCAGTATTTCGACCGCTACTTTCCCTGCTTCCCAAAGCAGAACACAGTTTTCGCATCTGTACTCTCCCTTCCTGTAAGCTTTACTTGTAGCTTGATTTGGAATGATTTTATCACAAGCTTTTGAAAGATTGAGGGAAATTTCAATCTGCAAGGCAGAGGTCTTAGAAAGTTACGTCCTTCCAAGAGCAGATGGTTTTGTAATAGATGCTACAGTGCGTAGTTTACAGGGGTTATCATTACTGTAAGCTTTACCCTAGGGAGGTTCACACAAGAGCATTTCTCTGAATGTTTTCTATCATTACTGCTAAAGCAGAACACACAGAAGAAAAGCTTCTTCAGTCTGAATGTACCAAAACACCTAGATTGCATCTAAATAACGATGACTAATAACCTTTTGTCAGCTTTGGAACTTCATATGTTATATATAAGGTAATTATCATGACAGTAATCATAATCATCAAAAGTTTCTAGAGTTTTTGATAAGTATGCAAAAGAAATTTGTACATAGTCATACTGCTTTAAAATTCAAATGTCCATCATCAAATGCATTATCGTTGTCACTTAAAGTAAACCAGAAACTGCTTTCCAAGTCAGCAAAGCTTTCAAACTACACAAAAAAACCCCATTGCTAGCATTAGCTTCTGCAAAGTTTGAGACCAAATGAGCAGTTCAAAGCTCAGTAACTGATGCAAAATGCTACCGCAAAATGAATTACTTCTGTCAGCAATCAACCTTCCTACCTTCCCACCTCAGCCTCTGTTCCAATGCCCAGCTCCAAGAAGACAAAGGAAACTGCTAAGACCAATAGCTCTGAAAAGGGACCAGCAAAGCTCTGCTTTGCTTGGCAGCAGTAAGTGCATCTCTGCTTTTTAATCTGGTCCCTTTTAAATCAGGAAGGTTCGAAAATCTACTAAAGAACTGGAAGGAAAACCCATGAAAGCCACCAGAGCCTTTGTACTGCATGGGCTTTGTTACAGCAAAATTTTCCTTCCAATGAGAAAGTCCTAAGCTTCTTTCCACAAACCACCACCCCAAAACATCACCTGTGATTTCAATGGCCTTTTAATCACACTATTTTATAGAAATCCTTGCTTTTGGCCCAGAGTTACGTAACTCTATTTCTGGATTTGATGCTAATCCAAAACCAGTCAGATTTGTTTTGCAGGCTGATTTGTGGGTTTAAATTTTCAAGTCCTTTGAGTAAATCTTAGAGGTTTCAAAAAGTTACATATATAGTGGTGTTGATGTAAGTAGCAAAAAAGTGTAGTGTAATTCCAAGCAAATATTTACAAATAGGACTTAGGAAAAAACTATACCTACTTAAAAATGCTTACATTCATATAAGGGTAGCAGAAACAATGTTTCCATAAGATCGGGTGGAACCACATGTCAAAAGACAGGTCCAACATTGGCAACTTGTGGTCAGCATCAGAAAACCCAGCTGTGTTTTTTATGGGCACTGTATAGTGGAAAAAACACTATCTTTCCCACAGTGGATGCTGGAGCTGAAAGGCTACCGTTAATGATTTATGTTGATGAGAATTTTACGAAACATTGCCTAGGATAGTTCTCATAATTCAGAGGAAGAGATAAGATGGTCAACATATCTTCTTATAAATACTTCTGTTCAAGATGTAGCCATGACTAAAGGGACTATGATTAATTTTTTTTAACATACTGAAAAAACGAAAATAATTTATTAAAATAGTTACCAACATATGGTGTGATTTTTTACAAATGGTCCATCACATCTGCCAGGGAAGTGAGTTGTAGCTTACTAAAATTTGATGATACAAGCTATCTGCCAAAAGATGAGCAGCAAATGTGGGAAAACAGTTTCTGAGCCAATAATGCAATGAGTTTCAACTTTAAAGTGTATACCAAATTAATATGATAATAATAATCAACAAAGTCTTTGTAGCTTGGTGAAACTTCTCACTCTTTCTGAGGTTAGCCTCTGGCTGCTCCTGCAGCGCCCTTTTATTACATTTCTCAGTTGCCCTTCCAAAGCACTTTTCCATTTGCTAAAACTACTCCAATTGGTTTTTATCTTCTCATTATGCTAGTCAGCAAGGTTGCTGTATATCCAATAGCTTAAAGGGACTTAAAAGTTTCTATTAAGCCAAATAAAACCTATAGCTCAAAAATAATTATCTAAAACTCTTCATTATGTTTTGCTATGAATCCTTTGTTCCTTTTTAAAAAAAAGTCAGTAGACAGCATACTAAAAAAAGAACTGGCCCTCTTGCTTTTTCATAACTTGATATTGACAGCATAGATCAATATACCCCACAGGCTAATAGTGCAGAAAAACCCCATAATTTATACATAAATGCTGAATAAAAGGCTAAACAGTGTATGTTTTTCATATCAGAACTATGAGAGATTTTGTTTTGGTACTCTAAGTAAGAGTATATTGCCCTGTCATTCTAAATTTTAAGTCAATGTCACGTTGGCAGAGCACCAAGGGAGAAGACCTTCTGAAAAAGGAGAGTGGACTTTTGCCACTTTATCCCTCCCCTTGGGCGTGCTGCTGCTTCACTGCAGCAAGAGGCCTGGGAAAGGGGCTGCAATCGTGGTGGCACCAGAGTGGAGACAGCAAAGTGGGGCCAAACTTGCCAGCTCCTTCCAGGGGCACCTGGAAGGGAACAGACTGTTTCTTACAGGGCGAGACACTTGGGCTCCCTTCCTACCACAGGCATTAACCTCTTCACAACAGCCTGCGCAGGATTAAACCAATGAGAAGAAGCAACCGCAAAATGACAAGGAGGTGGTCACCACATCCCACCTGGTTTGCTGCTGTTTCTGGAAAGGTGCATTCACAGCACCGTGTTAAGGCTTCGCTGTGACTACCATCTAAGAAAAATCAGTACTGCACCTGAGTCCCTCAGGGGAGAAAAAAGTTTTCTTTCACACGCATTATGGCCCCCCCACACTGGTAAAGTATATGCTAGCTTGTCTATATACACGTATCCTTTTTAAGTGTATCTCTTTAGATTTTGGTCTGTGAGGACCCATAAGCAGGTAAGAGGATGAAAAGCAGATGGAACTTCCATATACAATTGTTTTAGGAGTTAGGCACTACATAAGAAACGTACGCCTTATTGATGTATGCTCCAACTCTTGCATCAAAACAGAGGAAAAATAGTTCAAGCAAGCCTCTAGCTTTGGAAAAGCATCCAGTAAGCAGCATTTTCTTCCTGTTGGCATTGGCCAGATGCAAGGAAGCACACAAAGCATCATAGGAAAGTCTGACCCTGAATCCACCTACTCCCCATCAAATACATGCGAGGGCTCTGTGGCCACGCTGGCAGAGTCAACAGCAGCATTGAAGCCACTTGGTTGTTCTCACTTGCTTTCTGCACCTTTGCTATTTCCACTTAGTCAAAATTGCGTGTTTAACATACCCAAGGCTTGGCAGTGCAGTAACAGACAGGAATTATCCATACCTCCCACTTTAAAAGTAAGTAAAAAAAAAAAAAACTGAATTTCTTGGTAAAAGAAAACTTAGTCACAATTTAAGTTTTACAAAATATGTACTTCCCAAAACATGTATAAATTTTTTACATTTTTTTAAGCATGAAGGAGTCTCAAGAGAAAAATCAAGGTATCAGAAAGCAAATCAGAGGATCATTTTGCAAAGTATGAGGGGAAAAAAAAAATAAATCACTGATCACTCTAGTTAAAATCAAATAAATGCAATGGAAAAAAATAGGAATTAGGAAAAACAAGGTAAAACAAAAAATTAGAAAAAACTAACGTAGTTAAATCAATGCCACTGCAGTCCTCCCATGCAAAGGAATCTCAACAGCAAACACTGTTCTAATCACTTTTGTCTTGTGAGTTGCCCGCATTCTGCCTACAGTCCTCCTTACAGGAAGAGGCACTTCCCTTCCACCTGTCTAGGATCCTTCCAAGTGCCTGACAGTTTTCAATAACGTAATTTTTTAACCATGCTTGTTGTTCCTCTACCTCAATTTATGATTTCCTGTGTCAAGTAATCCTAGAACAAAGAAAAAGGCCAGATCTCTACTATTCAGTGTGATCCAGATCTGCAAATCTCACCCCCTCCATTGCCTGCCCATTCACCTGGGCATTTGTTTTCTCATGCAAAGCTGTCCTAAGGTTGAGCTCTTGCTGCAGACTTGCTATCTGCTATCAGCATTCCCCTCTGCTGCAAACAGGTTTTTCTGCAAGCAGAGAAGAATATGTGTGGAGAAGGCATCATTTTTGCTTGTCTTCCTTTATCAGTGCTCTGAAACATCTGCAGGAGCTCCAGACATATTCCTGTAATAATCCCATACAGCCCAATAAGTAAGAAATAAAATTTTTGGTGAATGCAAGTTTGATTGGCAACTTGCAGAAGTGCACAATGCAATGCAAGTTTGATCGGCAACTTGCAGAAGTGCACGATGCAGCTTCCACTGACACTCTGCCAAGATGGGCACCTGAAATCATGCACCCAATATCACATGTCACAGAAACATGTTCTTCCTAACTGCCCTTCGACAAGGCCGTGGGCTCCACAGCTAGTTAACAGGCAGTGTCCTGCCACACTTCCATACCGCAGTCACGCTTACCAGACCTACTGCTTGCTGGTTTTAGCAGTGGTTATTCCCAAAGAAACAAGCTAGACTTCACCAACAGAGCAAACAATAACCCGCGCCTGTAATGTGTACAGAATATTATTTTCGGTGAATGAACTCCATATACTTGTGGTGAAAACCATGTGCTAATCACGTTAGGAAAAAAAAAAAGCCTTATAGAAGTCCCAACTCTAAAGGGCGTAGATGAAGGACAGATTTATCCTTCCGTAACACTGAGTATGTGGAAAAAGCTGTACATGCTTTCAACAGAAAACATCCAGCCCTTCGGAGTTAGAGCCGTAGACTGGTAAGTGGAAAGTGTCAGCTTTATGTGCCATCAGGTGGCTCTGGTTGGACGGACACCCCCTCCAGCTGACGATAGGCTGCTCCATCTGTTTTCCAACTGTGTTCCCTACTGATAAGGGAGAGGACAAAGTGACGCAGATGAGATTAATATAGCCTCCTGTATCATCAGCAGGTCTTTGTTACCTGCAGACAAGACCTATCATTTCACTGATAGCACAATAACATACGTGCGAGGGGGGAAAAGCTCATTGAAAGTATAATGCTATAAATCCTTATGATTTATGCTAAAATAAGTGACTGACAGCTTCTCTGAGGCTCTCTTTAGATTTAATGGGCTCCTCACAGACGCAGCACTTTAAATTTCACAGATGCCTGTAGCCAGCCCTGGTACTGGCAACTGTCTCCTGCTGGAGGAGGATGAGCTGAAACAGATGTGCGCTTTCACCAATGGGAGAAATCAGCATCACCTTCATTTCTGAAAGTTTTGTCTTTGCCTCCCTTTCTTAACCAGTATGCCGAAAATTAACAGGTGTGTCAGCACCACAAACTGCCAATATATATAAAAAGAAAGAATTAACATTACATAGACTCTTATTCAATGGTGAAACACAGACATGTGGATATGGAAATGTGTAAGGCTGGTATGACTTCAGTGCCCATCATTTCTACTTGTGGATATTACTGACATGTGCGATGGTATGAAACGCTGCCAAATATCGGAATCTGTTTCCACCTCATATGTATTTATATATGTACATGCATATATAAGGTAGCATCTGATGTGCTATTACTTTTCTTCTTTGCATGAATTCTTCATTCTTTTTACAAAAAAACCCCATTGCTTAAAATAATGCTGCATATATAAAACAATGCTGGAAAGGATCAGACAACTGCAGCTCAAATCTGGTAGACAGGCTCACAGCTTACAATGATTTTGCAATATAATATAACATAAGAACATAGAGGTACTGTCCAGTTATTGAACAAATTACTCTGTCTCAGCTACCCTCTGAAAAGATGAAGGGTTAGAAAATGCGAAGTATGGTTCCTATTCATTTTTTTTTTAATTAATGTATGAGTTACTGCAAATACAGTGTTGCTATGAAGTTTAAAAGCAGCAGCATACCTCGTAAGGCCTATCTGTAGTTCCAAAAGGGGTACCAAAGATTTACTGTAAGTGCGTGCAAACAGAAGCAATACAGAAGTTCAATCTTTCAAATATTTATGCACATATTTATCTTCAAGAACAAACAGTCCCACAGCACGAGGACGAGGGCATAAAACATCAGCGTTATTACTAGAAAACACTTATGCTGACTAGGCTTCCCTCTGTACTATTATATATATTGTGGTAGCTTCTTGAAAGTCCAGGACCCCATTTATAAGATAATAAAAAGGCTCGATCGACTGACTGCTCAGGAACCCAGCCTAGACCAACCTTCAGTGGAGCACTTCAGGATCCCTGTGGAGCCACTGTTACTCCCAGAGTGTAACCTCTGCTCAATGAGCCCCTCAACTCCAGGCATGCACCACGCACCTCTACCACAAATAAAACCTGGTGTGTGGTTTGCAGGAACAGAGAAACTTTGGCTACCTGGGTAATAAACTACACTGGCTTTAGGGAAGACATTCGCTACATGCCGCTCGTTTCAACGTAGTCCTAAACAGCAGTATCAGAAATGATAGCAGCTGCATAGACTTGGATACTTGTAATTTTAGATTTCGATGTGAATGGTTGAGTAAACAGCAATTCCTTCTGAGCAGCCAGCCTCGGATGCATGGCTTCCACTGCAAAGCAGCCACACTTAGGCTGTCATTGAAACTCTCTGTAAACACATATCTTGGTGTGAAAGTTGGCCTCTTTCTCTAAATACCTGTCAGAGACTCTTTACGGAGAAGGCAATTGTGGTTTAGTTAGCATGACAGCTTCTGCAATGCATTATGCTCTTGTAAACTGCATTAATGCCCAACTGCACCTTTAAGTATGGTTCAACATGCTGTTTTGACCTACATATTTGGGCCATAATTACCTATTTTCTTATCTGGGCACTGCTGCCACCCATACCACCTCTTGTCCCTGAGCAGAAACACAGAATACTGGTCTCCCCAGTTATTATGTTGATTTGTGGCAGGAGCTTTTACTGTACACTGCTAGTTATCGGGTTTTTGACACTAAATATATACTCAGACCATCACAATTTTGTAACAACTATCAAAGACAAGTTGTTTGCTATGTACCCTTTATGTTGGTCAAGCACACAGGCTACTGCAGTGCCAGGCTGAAGCGCATTACCTACTGAAGGGCAGAGCCTTCGTGCCCATCTTTATACCACAGTACTGCAAAGTAAACAAGAGGTACCTTACTACTGCAATAAGAGCCATCTTGTGTTTTCTGCAGAGAAGCAGCATTCACACAGGGCCTGGCCAGGGATTGCTTCAGCTTTTGGTAAGTAAAAAGCATCCCTGAGCCAGTCAGTCACAAGCTGTGCTGCGGCTCTCAAAGCCATCATGCCCGAATGTAATCCTGGAACACCCACTACCTACAACCCTTCCCAACCACCACTCTGTGTCAAGAGGAATGTGATTGTGCTGGGTACCTGGCAGAAAACACTTCTGAAAGGACAAAATCTCTCAGCTACTCCAAGCCACCTCTTAGTGTCAGCAGGGATGCTAGGATGGCTCAGTGAGGCAAAGGATGTGGCCCCCAAAGACAAAAACTTGTTATTCTGCCTTTTGTGAGGAAGCAGACTGATTTTTAATAGTCTCCAGCTTCTGTAAAAATATGCATTAATTAGCACACATATTTTAAAAAAGTGCTCCTATACCTAATTATTCTGAAGAAATCCTGAAAACTAATTATTAGTTCTGGAATCCTTTTTCCTTTTTGGAGCCAGATGGTGCCCTCCCTAAAATACCAAGGCTAGAGAATTATTTATGCAAGCTTTGACCATGTCTGAACAGCTCCAGGAATGATGTATGTTTTTAATGCCCTGATACTGACAACAAGCCTTTTTACTCTAAATTAATGGGGAACAAATGTCGCACGGGGAAGATAAAAGTGACTTTGCAAAGTTTAATCCTTTAGAAGTTGCCTTTTTTAAGAGACCAGGGTCCTCGCAGAAATGTCAGTATCAGCTTGTCTGACAGAATGAAGGGATGCCATGGCACACATGTGTGCTAATGACACACGCGTAATATGGGTTGTGTGTGCACAGTGGGGAAATCAATAGTACTTGGGATAATGTATCTAATCTTAGGTTGGTCTTAATTGGGTCTTGCCAAAAAAAACCCCCAAAACACTCCAAACCCCCACAACACAAAACCAACCAACCAGAATAAAACAAGCCACTCTCCAGCAAAGTAGCTGCTGCCTTTAGTTTCTCATAGGTACAAATCAGCTCTTTAAGCTGATTCGCTTTTTTAAGCGTTTTTATATGCTTTTTTAACCCCCTCTTAAATGCATTTGATATGCAAATTTAGTCTGAAAGACAGATGTTCACAGCCTAAACCCAATCCACAGAATTAAGTGACAGCAGTGAAGGGGCTGGGTTTTGAGACCCTATGCAGGAGCCAGGGGTAGTCCCCCTGCAGTAGGACTTCAGTGCACCCCCTGCTCACCAGCTGGTCCCCAGTCGTTCCTTCCCGCCAGAGCAGGACGGGGACCTCTGAACAGGAACCCGCAGCTTCTGCGCACAAAGGCTATAAACCTGGACCTTCAGAAACAGCGCTCAAAAGTATCCTTTTAAAAGAAGTCAGTAAGAGCCAAAAATATCAAATTTCCCACATACAGATTACTGTTTTCACCAATGGATCTGAATGCAGTTTCCCACGAACATGCTATTGAACTTGTTTTAAAACAACAGCAAAGCACAGGTCCACAGAGAAGCAACACCTTGCCCACCCATGGGTGAGGAGGGCTGCCAGCAGCAGCAGAGCCGAGAAGGGTAGGAAGACGCCATGGACAGCTGGCGCAAGGAAGCTTTGAATCAGGCGACAGACCACCAGGCTGCAAAGCTGCAAGAGGGTTTCTGCAGCAGCATTCATGTTATACTCTTGGCACTATCCTAAGACACCGTTTAATAAGCATCATGCCTCTGCTTTGAGGCTGAAATATCAACAAGTCCCTAAAAGTAGCTTCACACCTACAGCTGCCTCCTCTGCACCTACAGCTGCTCCAAGAATTATTTTTCCTCTCTAGACAGTCCATATATTTATCTGAAATTGGCTGCTGCAGTATTGAAATGAGTCCAACATAAAATGAATATCCATCGTAGCTATTTAAAAAAATCCCTCAATATATTAAGTACAACAAAAACAAGGCACCTTAAATCAAGCTGAATGCACCTGAGTAGCTTTTAATTATCTAGATTTGTCTTAGGTACACATAATTTCTTTCACATTAAATTAAAATATGAGCCATTTTGTCCATATAAAAATATTAAAACATATTTTCTTCTCAAAATGACTAAAATGTGATAAAAGCCCACACAATACTTCCCTTGCCTTGATGTTTTCAAGAGAGTACCATATGGCTTGTCTGAATCTCTCAACAAGAGGTTTCCTGAATTCAACACTAATTTGATTTGGCAACTCCTTCTTTAGAAAATGTAAATTCCCATAACATATTTTAAATTATATTCTACCTAACAAAGCATTGCTTCCTTGTCATAAATACAAGAAAGCTTTTACACATTTTTCTTTTTCATCATAAAGGTAAATTGTTCAGCTTTTAGAACTGGCAGTAGTATTATTTTCAAACATAGTATCTCTGCCCATTATTAATACAATGATACTTTACATGTGCCTCCACGCCCCCCCCTATATCTCACAATATTAGGCTCTCCAAAGTAATGTACTCCACTACCATGGAGTACATGATGATCTCTTTCTTAAACAGTCACGCAATCTAAGTAAGAAAGAAAAGCAAAGGAGGAGAAGAGCCTTATTGAAGACCCGTTTCTTCTACAGAGGCCAGGCAGGCAGCATTTGGTAAGATGACTACTTTGGGTTGGGTTCTCCACAGTCCTGCTACAGAAGACCATGCTTCTTAGGACTTGTGTCACAGACCAACCAAAGTAAGAAAATCAACAACTAAAGGCTTTTCTGAAGAAATTAGCTTATGGGCCCAAATGAAACGCAGTAAAATATTCTGGTTTTGTCCTGGATTGCACACCAGGGCTGAAGTCACTTCTTTATTTCTCAGGATGGATACAATAGCTAGAACAGAAATTGCTATTTAGTTACACTTCAGAGAACAAAGTAGTTTGTCATCATAGGATACGCCTGTACTCCTAAAAATAACTGGAATACAGTTAGTACGATACACCTTTTGTAGAGCTGTGTTAAAGGCTTTTTTTTCCACCTAAGGAAAATGAAGCTTGCATGATTGTGCTGCTCATGGGCACCCCCACAGGAAGGCATTGGGTTAAGAACCTGGCAATTACCATTAGAGTTTCACAGGGCAATAGGAGATACTTCATATCCAGAATTGTCATGAAGCTAGGGAGGAGGGAGAAGAAAAAAAAAAATAAAATAGTGGAGAGCTGAGGAAAAGGCTGCAAAACAAGCTTAAATTGACAGGCTACCAGAGCATCCACCCTGCAGAGAAGTTTGTAAGACTCCCAGGAGAAGACAAGCTCCCACAGAAACGTCCACTGGCTTCGTCTGCAGAGGACACACCGGTGGGCATGAAGTCATGGAAAAAATAGCCATTATTTAAGCCTCTCATTTATGTAGTTACTTCTACGCACCGCTATTTTCAGTCGTTTCTGTAGAGCAGGGTAACCTGGCACCAGCTGTCAGGCTGCACAGATGTAGGTCTCAGGGGTGCAGGGACCCAGGGATGTCACTCCCAGCATAATGGACAGGAGGCAGGAAGATACAAGGAAGCATCAACCCCCTCCCCAGTATTTGAAGAAGACGTCCAGATGAAATGAACCTTGACAGACAAGGTGAGCTGTGACTGTAGACCTGTTTTTCTATCCTGAGCTATTTAGGGACAAGATAGTGGCATACTGTGCTGGCGGAAGTATCACTTCATTAATGCTATTATTTGAAAAGCAGAAAAACAACTGGACGAAAGGTCTTCCAACCCAAAAAAAAATGTTCAGGGAATTCAGACAGTGCAGCAGATTTGCTGTATCAAGACAGAATCCTAACTAATTTTACAGAAGCAATTCTAATTAGGCAGGAAATGAAGAACAGTTCCTTTCAGGCTGGCTGAAAGAACAGTGGATTGATTTAAATCAAATCACTGATTTTAATCATGGATTTAAATCAGCCAAGCAGGACACCTTGATTTAGCTCATCAACTTTAATCTTGTACTTTTTACTTTTTTCCTAATGAAAGCTCATTCATTTTGTTAAGATAATGTGGAGAATTGTAAAAAGCACACACTTCATGTTAAAAGGGATTAAAATTTTTATTCTCACTCAACATTTATGACTTATGACTACAAAGCTTGAGCTAACTAATTTTTTAACAGAGTCAAAAAGCATCACTTTTAAAAATCATTCAAATTTGAAAGCTCATACATGGAACACATTGTAAATTATTTAGAGATCGTAATAAACTAGGCCTTGATAAATGTAAAGGATTTCTGCTTAGTTTTCTTCTAAAACTATTTTGGTAAAACACCCCAAACTTGCAACATCATAGACTTTAATCTATTTGTGTCAAAGAACGTTAGAGCCTGGTAACAGGTAATGCATGACGTTATTTAGGGACACCTATCAATAGTATGAAACCTGATATTATTCAGCATTCTCTTAAAAAAAAAAAAAAAGTAAAATGCTGCCAAGGTACTACTGTGGCCTCCGTTAATAAATAAAAAAAACCTCAGGAAAGTGTTGGTATTGGGATCACAACACTGAAGTATTCAGAGTACTTTGAATATGAGATAGAAATCCTGACTAGATGATATCCAGAAAAAACTCCTTCATAATATATTGTGGGGAAAAATAATCCAAAGCAAGTGTCAGCAGAAAGTAAGAGGACATGTACGGGCAGTAGTCGTGCTGGAAAAGACCTGGAGGTGACAGAAAAGCAGAGCGGATTTCATGTGCGGGTATTTGTAATACAATGTGGCAGCAGTGCAGGGAACAACAAAGTGTATTAACAAGAATGAAAAAAGAGACATTAAAATGATTTAAGGGATGTTTCGGGAGAGTGGGCTGATAAACACCTTATATCTCATACACCCAAGCATTACCAGTGTACCAGCGCATTAGTGTTTCATTCAATATTGTTTCCCTTTTTTCCTTCATTTAGAGCTTTGCCAGAGACAAAAGTTACCAGAAAACGCTCATTTTGTACCAACACCAAGACAAACTTCTCCATATAAAACCATACTAAGTATATTTAAATATACTAAGTTACATGAGCTAAGCACAAGACAAAAGCGTACAAATCTTGTAGCCGAGTAATATCTCCTTTAATTGTATGTACAATTCTGAAAAATATCAACTCTTAATCCTTGTGAGCTACTATTGAAATCTTCACCAGAGCGCTAAGGTTCTGCTAAAAATGAGCAATGAAAAAATGGTGACGCTTTATTCATTAGTCCTCCCCTCGGTAGGCATTCAAAGCAGGGGACTCAGAGCTGCTGATTTCCATGTCAATGTCTTAAGCGCCTTTTCCTACTCCCGTTAGCTCTGCAAAGCTTTGACAGAAAGCTGGGGATGGAGCCCATCCCAAATCATCCCGAGCCAAAGCAAACCTAAACAAAATTTACAACCCTCCCAAAGATTAAGTATGTTTGATTTGCTCAGCCATGTTCTACCCCAGCAATCTCCGAGGATAATTTTCCCCCTTTTACTGACAATGTTTTTGAATAAGAAAGATTTACATTTGAATTTGAAATGTTAAGATAACTTTGTGGTATTTTTCCTTACAAACTATGCAACCCGAAGCACAAAGTGGCAATCTGCTAACCAAGACAGATGCAGTGATTCTGCTTTTTTTCTTTTTCTTTTCTATTCACCCAAGAAAGAAAAGAAGAACTTTTTTAAAAACACCACTTGAAAGCACACAAGTGATAAGAACAGTCAATCCAGAAGGAATATTCAGAAGAAAAAAAAACAAGCTACAGTGGGTAAATGATGATTTAACAAAAACTCCAGATTGTTGGCCTTTGGCGTACATGTGTCAGATAAATTAAAGTACAGCTTAAATGGCAATGCAGAATTTCTTCTGCCTTATGATTAGGAGCCTCAGCTATTTAGTTTTGTGTATTTGCTTGGGAGATAATTTTCTGAGGGCCAAGCTACATAATCTATGCACTAGTGGGACTCTAAGTAATTGAAGTTATCTGCTTGCAGCTCCAAGAGGTTAATACAAGAGCACAGCTGTGGGTCGATTTGTTGGGCACCATGGCCTTGGAGGGTTGAAGACTATGCAGACGCGCAACAGAGAAGCTTTGCAACATATTGCATAGGTCCACCTTACAAATAACAACGGCACTTAACTGTGGGAAAAGAAACACTCTCCAAAATCAAGGGTGTGGTACCAGTTAAGAGTGAAAGTGGTGCCACTAGAAGATACAATAAGCTGTATTAACTACTAATAGTTAGCAAGTATACTAGTCTCTAAGTGTCTTTTGCACAGTATCTCCTCTCCCCTGTTTTTAAGTGCTGGATTTGTTTATCTCACCCTCCAAAGTTATAAACCAAGCTCAATGTAATTTGGTGTGTATCATTCAACCTTGGTTTCCCCCTTCCAGCTGGGGGAAGAGAACAAGGACAGAAGAACGCTCTCAATGTCAGCACTTCGCTTTCTCCTCTGTCTTCACACCTGCATCTTTTAAAATCACGTTTCAACACAAGATTTTGAATGCAATGCATTTAGTTGGAAAAAAACACCATACTATCTATCCCAAGAGAGCTTCCATAAATCACACTATTAGAGCAGGACAATGAAACTGGTTCAAATACTATTTCTCAGAGCACTGAAGACACCTCATGAGATACTCTATCATCTCATCTTAAACACAAATTTATCATACAAACAGAAAAAAAATAAATCACAACACACACCTACACCACTTCTGAATCTCTGCCTGTACAAGCTCCTCTGACAGTAGAAAAGCTGCAGAGTCTTATACCTGATGAATGCATCTTTTAATTCATGTGCTTATTTTTCGAAAATCATTAAGCTTGCTAAAATTATCTACTAAAGAGAAAAAACATCAAACCTTTTGGCAACCAATAAAACCCCAAAAGATAAAGTGCATCTATTGAGTAAAATAATAGCGATTCCAGCTGGTTTTAGCATACCTAGCTGGATACACCTATGCTAGCTGCTGCAGTCGGTGCAAACCGAGGACAGACTTTTCCCCGTTTTCCATCACAGTCAGAACTGCTATGCATAGTCACTTATCATAACAAAAGCACATGCTTAGGAATAATTACTAAAAAACACCTTACTTTGTACTTTTCACCAGATACTACTTTGCAGATTAATTCAAAGCATAAAAGCTAACGATAAGGTAAACTATGGACATAGTTGTTTTCTCTGTGGAAGGACACTTGACCTGCTTTCCTGCCTCTTTCTTATTTTTTCTATTCATCTATCAAAAAAAACAAACCCACTCTTGTCTTCTGGATACAGCCACTGAAGAGGAGTGAAGTGTATATTATCAAGCAGCCTTTTGGATCTGTCATATTCAAAGGAGCGATATGCTAAGGATAACTCATACAATTTTCTACCTAACTTCACATTGTAATTTTAATGAAGACATTTAAACAGGTACCTTCAGTCCTATGGCTTTTTAATGCTAGGTAAATTATTTTTTTTTAATGTCTACGTATTTATGCATTAAAACCCGGATCTAACAAAAAAAAAAAAGTCTTCTGAATAAGTATTTCCTCAGACTTATGGTTCACCACCTTAACTTGTGTTTTGTCTTTCACCGAATAGAGAATGCATCATTTCTTATCGTCATTCTTTACAGAGGATATGCCATCTTGAACATTCTCCCATGATAACAGTTGCTTCTAAACAAGCAGATAAAATTATTTCCATTTAAAATTTTTTTTTCTGGTTAAAAAAAAAAATCAAAAATTTCACATGAAAGGACCTGTATAAATGTGAAATTATATTAAAGCACTCATTATTCCTAGCAGGAAAAAAACCCAACAAAAACCCAAAAGAAAATTCAAGTACAGCTTATTAGCATTAAACTAAATATTTTAGGCCAAATACTAGATCTTTGATAGTTGATTTTTGCATAAAGAAAAATATTTTTAATTGTATCACACATTCAGTTTTAAAAAAAAAAAAACACGTGTAATTTTTTTCAATATTGAAGTTTTAGCTATCATCTTTCTGGAGGGATAACTTTAAAATTTATATCTGGCATGAGCTGCAGTCAACATATTTGATTTTAAAATAAAGTTACATTGAAAATAACAGGTTCAACATTTCATGGATATATATGATATATTCCCAGATTTTCAATGACTTAAATGTACATGCCATTAAACGTACTCTTCCTTCCCTGATTACAAAATTTTATAAGCATACTATCCTGAAAAAAAAAAACCAAACCCAAACTGTTGCAAGGACTTGAAAATTTAAATTTTGGCATAATTCAGTATTTCTGGACTGGAAACCTAACAGCACTTATGCATATTCTGTAACTTTCTTTTGCTACTGTTGAAAAACCACACTTGTGACCAGGTTGTGACTTTTCCCCACCCTGCCACCAGCCTAAAACAAGAGAAGGGATCCAATTCAGCTGTTCCAGGGCAAACAGTCTGGCAAGTGGATTTTCTGATTTATGAAGAACTTTATGCAATTCTGCAGAACCCTACATATAACTAAGCAGAGGCCTATAAAGATGTCAAAACTTTGATCTATTAGGATTCAGTCTCTGCATTATTCTTTCAGTTACAAATTCCAGTAAGACACCATGGAAGGGGGAATAAAACAATATGAAAGATTCAAACCAGCAGATGAAGATGGGACTCATCAAAATATTAAGAAGCTGTTGTAGGCACTCAAATGAAAAAAAAAATTAGATAAAGATTTCATACTTAGGCTTTCTGGAAAGAGAAAGTGGGTTAAATATAGGGTATGTATGTACCTACGCACCTGTTTCTGTGCATGTACAATCACACTATAAATATGAACTGATTTCACTGGAAAATTTCCCTATCTCACACTCACATATTACCAAAGCTTCAAACACAATTAAAAAAAAAAAAAAAGAAAAAAAAGAACAGGTTAGTGAACTCAGTACAATTTCTTTAGATTTCAGCCTTCAAGTTCCCCCTCTTTAAATGCATGAAGAGAAGATGAAATGCAATAGCTGTGGCTTGGGTTCTGATCTCAGTTGCAGCTGCATAAATTGTTGAAATTTAAGAGCTATTTCAGATCCATACTACAGCAACTGACTCTACATTTTGAATGTCATCATGTACCTTTTTAAAATCATAGTGAAAAATTTTGTTATGGCCACAAAAACAAAACATTAAAAGCCAATCATTTCAAATCTGTATGTCCTTGCCTCCCTCCCTGCTCAAGCCAATGAACCCACTGCTGCATTATCTGCCATGCTGTTTCTAAATTAATTCTCCTAAGCACCAGTCAATTTTCATGTAAAGCAGGGAGAAAGACTTTATGTAAGCCAAATACCTTAATTTGAAAGATTTACTGCTAGGAAAATTATATGTTCTATATCTAGAGTAACAAGCAAGAGTATCAACAGAAAGCCACAACCAATCTATGAATATTACAGAAAGGAAGGTCTTTTGGCTAAAGATCTGAATGAGGAACAAGGACACTCATATTCTTGTTCTGTCACCAAAAAATAAATCATTGTGCATGCAGCACTTGAGGCAAAATGCTTTCAAACCTTTTTTTTTTAAAACCAACTCTGTAGTATTTTGTGATTAAATAATAATACATTCCACAAAAAATCATTATTCTGTTAGTAGAGTAAAATGATCTAACACTTGATTACTGATATGCATGCAGTTCAGGTTTTCATGAAATACCTAGTTTTAAACTCTGCTAGATTAAACATTGAGGTTGCATAATCAAAAATGATGACAAACTAATCTGGCATAAAGGCAAATACTTGTATTCCATTAATGTAAAACAATTACCATATTTTCTATATTATTAGAGTTTCAGTATGAAGGGCACAATAAAACCAACTCATAACAAACCATCCATAAAGTAGTCAACACGCAGAAAACAACATATCCCCAAAATTAAAAGCTTAGCAGCAGTAGTAGTGGAATGGTGACACCCATGACACATCACAAAAATGGAGAAGAAATAAGAAAATAAAAATAAAAGAAGTCTTGTGTGAGTAGTAATGTTTTAATAGGGTTAGGAAAATGGTGAAGCTCCTCAACAGGGAATCTCTTTGCTACATTTAAGAAAATAACTTGTTAATTGCTAATCCATGAAGAGCTTGCTACAGCTCAGTACCTGTACCAAATGTAGTCATGTGTGTCTTAGGTCTGTCTGTTTTTGACTAGACACACTTCAGATCCTGTGCACGTCATCTGGGAAAGTTTCTAGTTAGGAGAACAGCTCTCTATACAGCCCTCTAGGCTCGTCTAAGTGTAGCTCAATGATTAAGACTCAAGATCTTCCCTCACAGCTTGTCTACTATGCTCACAGCTTGCCTACTACACTCATAGTTCTTCCTACCTACAAGGGCTTTAGTTATCCAAACAACATACGGAGTTAAAAGATTACTAAGCTATATAAGGAAAATTAAAAAAAAACAAAACAAAAACAAAAACAAACAACAAACGCCCCAGTCCTAAGTATTGTACAAGATGACATTTAAGTGAATCAAGACACACAACCAATTCTTACTGATCATGGAGCAGGTTGGACCTGTTTTGTAACATCCTTGAAGATCAAAATGAACTCTAAAATAGGCTGGTTTTAAAACATAGTGTCTACCTACAAGTATACAATAAATAACTTGCTAATGTCCACATACTTCGGGAACAAAGGAAATCTTGACAAACACATACATTTTTGACCAAAGGTTTCTCCTGTCCTCAGTCTTCACCAAGCAACTCACACAACACTTTCTGTTCAGCCCCTTTCAGATTAATGAATTACTTGTTTCACAACAAACTAAAAGAGATATTAAGTGATTTTGTTGTCTTTTCCCAAAACAGACCAACACATTCAGGTTTAAGATGGAAGCAAAGTCAGAGACCCAGGTCCACCAAGGCATATCAAATTTTACCCAATTCTTCGTTACTGCATTACAGCACAAATGCTCCTTGGGCTGATTTGTATTTCCACTCTAGGGATATATGCTACAGGAGGAGCTGCCTCTGAAGTAACCATGAAATACGCTATTTAATTCAGCTTCTAATGGACATTGCAAAATAACCTCCTGCCAATAAACAGTTAGTATAAAAATTCACCAATTTCCACAGAAAAATCTGAATTGGTCTGATAATGACAAATCTGCGAGACATTTTTGGGGGTTTATGAAATGTCAGCATTATATATCTGGGGAATAAATAAACTAAACAAACACAATAATAATTTTCCAAGTGATTCTTTAAGTCATTCTATATGTATTGTAAGTTGAAATATGAATTTCTAAACTGCTTCTGAGATTCTAACCTCTAGCTTTAATCACAATCAGTTAAAAAAAAAATCGTTATAATTTGGCACCCAACTGTGAAAATAAAAAGCCATTTTCTGTTTTAGAAAAACAAAACAGATTTTGCTTTCAGCTCATTCTTCATGAAACATGAGGTGGGAAGAAGCAGCATTAAACTGCTGCTTGTAAGTGTCACTTGGAAGCATGGCTACTTAGAAAATTAAACCCATAATACATTATATTACAAATGCAATTCCAAGTCTCTTAGGTATTAACCTCATGCTCTAAACACAATTTAATTTGACTGGGCTGCCTGTCACCAAGCTACAGAAAGCAAGATTTCATAACTTTTCCACTATAGCACACTGATCAGTTCTTCTAACAACTTATTGCTATTCTACTTATACATAAAATCACTGTGTGCAAATATCAGAATTACGCCTCTTCAGTTGCTCTTGCATTTTCTGTTCAAAAATTACGTGACAGCAAAAAGCAGTCAGCAGAGTAAGCATTAAAACACACGTATAATCTACTAGATTTTATAGAGATGTCAGCATATTTTTATCCGTTATTACAGATTTGCAATTTTTCATACTGCTCAGATAAAAGATACTACAATTTCTCCTTGCATTTCAAATGTTGGCATTGTTAGGACTTCTATTATAGCGGCATGAAGCAACTGGAAGGCTCAGTCTCCACTGTACCCAGCCACTACCACTTAGCACTACTCCACTGTACCCAGCACTGTACCCAGCACTACACATCTCCGGAGGCAGACTGCCACAAACATCTTGCAAAAAGAGCAAATAGCAGAGGAAAAAGACGCAAGGTAAAACATTTCTTCTTCCATCTCTCCTCCCCACACTCTCCCCACCCTTAAAGTAGCCATGGAAAGCAAGATCCAGTGAGCAGGCACCAATCTACTTTCGAAGTGTGGAGCTGTACCATTGAGCTGGGATGGGCATGCCATGTGCCACTGCGACCAGGCTCTTGGGTTTGCCAAGAGACCTCACATTGTGGACATGCCTTTGCAGAACAAGTCACGCCTGCTTCACACAAGCAGTTTCACCTGCAGATCAGAAGCTGGAAACCTCACTCTTTTAGATGCTCTTCCTCCAGTGAAGGCTTGAAATTGTGGAAAGGGTCAGACTTGCCTACTGCAAGGGGCCAGAGAAATCACCTTCTCCAACAAGATCGACCCAGGAATTCAATTCTAAATATACCATTTCTGTGGTACCTTGGTTGGTTTGTTTTAAGCGGTGAAAAGGCACTTTGAGGGAGATGGGCAAGGATAAGAGGCCAGGACAGCTTTCTGCCTAGAGACAGCACATTTCAGAGATTCAAGAGAAAACCCACTATGTTCAGAGCTTGCAGCCACAAGACAGGGCAGAGGCTAGCTCTGGAGGAGTCCAGCCAGACAAAGCGGACACTAAGAGCAGTAGCTATTTCATGCTTCTCTAGGTCTGCCTTACAAAAATGACACCTTCCTGTAAGGTCTCCTGTTAGCAAATGCCCGTGGAGGCTACCACCAAGAGCTGCTGAAAAATGAAGTGTTAGAAAGGATGCACAATCTGCATCCTTTGGTGCAGGATGATCAACCATAAGCAAGTAATTCAAGACAATACCCAGTGATATACTGTTCTACTCTACAGGTCTGAACACCTACCAGAGGTACCTACACTATTTTTAGGCCCCATTTGTCTCAACGTTATGCTTTCAACCTGAAAAGTGTAAAAAAAGGGAAACACAGTTGGTAGAGCTGATCCTAAAAAAGAACTTTATTTTTTTTAATAGAAAGGAATAAGTAGCAGAAACTACAGAACAGTAAGCCTTAATAAGCCACAGATAAATTTTAATTCAGTTAATCATTAACAAAGAACACTTATAAATCAGATTTCTTCTCAAAAACGTTAATTCAATCAGAGACTTATTTCTGTACGAGCATGACAGCGCAGCCATTAACATAAATTTAGAGAGTCAATATTGCTTTTTGGGTGATCAAAGTGACATATAATGGAGAAATCTGATTTCCTGAAGTTGCCCCTCCATCACACTCTAGGAAGATATCCAGATCAGCATCGCAAGGTTAAGCACAACTAATTGCACAGTTACTTATGATTATTAAGGCTCTATACAACATAACATCCCCCAACATTCTGCTGTCATGGTTAAGTGACACTCTGCGATCTGGTGCAAACCCATAGAATCCTCTATTAATTATATTAAAAATGCAATTAATATATCTAGAGATAGAAAAAAAAACAAACCCACAACCCAAACCAAAATCCATCCCAACTCATCAAATTCAAAGCTGCAAGCTGTCAAAAATAAACAAATACACATTTTTTTTCTTACTATCTGAAGATATCGCAGGTTCCTAGAAGGACAGAAAACAAAACCCTTCTACACATTTAGAAATCACATTTTTTTTTCAATAAAAACTTTTGAACAAGGATTTGTAATAAGATATTTAAAATATCACTTAACCTTAGTTATGGATTTCTTCAGGCCAGAAATTAAGGCCTCTCATCTTAGAAAAAAAAACAGAGCCAGGTGAAGAACAAAGGCTCTTCGGTGTATATCAAACAGACACGTGTGCTGTCAATTAAGAGCATTTTCCCCAGCTTTTGAAAGGTGCCATCAAGCAACTCCCCATCCACCACAGGATCCACAAGACAAGTTGCTGATAGCTACAGTACCCACACTTCCCTCACTGTTTTTTTTTTCCTGCCCAGTTGCAGGAAATTGTAGAGTGCCAAGTATTCCCTCTTTGTGTACATAAAATAGAAGTTCAGGATATAACTCAGCCCGCATTTCCCCATTTCTACTAACCTGAACCGGACTCATCTCCATCTGGAAGGAACACACGACAGGACACTTGGGGAGGGGGGGTAACTCACATGATACTCATTATAGATCCAACCCATGTGCTTTTTCACTAACTTCAGTCTCCCCACATACTCTGCTTAGCTATATTTGTTGTGACCTCTGCCAGGTCATTAATGCTCCCAGTGCTCCTTTGGTTTTCTGCTTATTGCTTGCATGCCTAAAATGCTAACAGTAATGTGTTCCAAAAAGCTAGCTCTTGCCAACTACAGAAGCAGCGCTCTCAATTCTTCTGGTGCGCATCACTTATAACTTTGTTTTACACTGAGGTTTTTGGAAGAGGTGGGAATACAAAGAAGCAGAAAGTTAGTCAAAAATACATTTTTAGGATTAGCCAGTTATGGGTGGATACATACCCACTGTCCATCTGAAGATACTGCAGAATTACAGACTCAGAAAAGTCTGGGTTGAAGGGGGCTTTGGAGATCATCTAGTACAACCTTCTGTTCAAAGGAGGGCCCACATCAGGTTATTCATAGCTCTGTCAAGCCAATTATTAAATATTCACAGTGAAATACTATGTTTTTATCTAATTCTCCTCCTCAAATTAGGTAACAAGGGTAAGAAGAACACTTAAATACCAGATGGGTGTTGAGGCCCTTTGTTTTTCAAGATTGATTTTCATTTAAGTCTTTTCACTTAAGGAACAACAACTTCTCATGTAAGCCCAAAACAGAAAGTAAAAGCAAAGTTAAAAAGTTGCTTCAAAACCACCCAATGTCCTCATGCTGTAGAGTTTTATAATAATGTGGTGATAACACCACCATTAAAGACAGAGGTCCACAGACTTGAGCAAAGTATTCTAGAGACCCTGTATTCCAGGTGCCATTTAGTGCAAAACCCAAGCCACCACATTGTTTTCCAGTTGGAGACAGAAAGAACCTGCTGAGCTGTTTTATAATTACTGTGGGACAGTGGAGACAGTATTTGAATACCACTTGTGTTAGACTTGGGGCTGCCTAAAGCTTGCTGACATCAATCAACTTCAATGAGTGTTGGATCAGATCCACACCTGAGAATTTAAGCAATTTAATTAAGGCTTTGTCAATCTCAAAGTTTGTTCAAGAAGCAGCTGGCCATTAACTGAAGAGGACAGGTTGTTCTTTTAAACTTGTAAGGCTTTCCCTCCAGGACCAGAACAAACATTTTAGGTCCTTAATCTACAGTTAAGGTTAATCTGTTTTAACAATTTCCTAATCAGCTAAAATGCGCCGGATATTGATGAGAACAGAAGCAGAATACAGCCTTGATAAACTGAAGGGCAAATTAACTTTTCATCTGAATCCTGGGACACTAGAAAAAGAACAGTTGGGAGAAGTAGGAAAATTTGTCTCCTGAAGAGTAAGGAAAGATCTGAAACCCTAACTCTTTGAGCAGAACAAATAACTACACAGAAGGCATTTGGAAAGAGAAGAATTACAACCAATCAAGACTGGAAGGCTCAGAGGGTAGTTCCATTAAGAAACTCAATGTCAGATTAAGACCACAGGGAAGAAAGATCTTCTGAATGTCGGTTTTGTTAAAAGGAGTATTTTAAGAAAAGAAGAAGAGACAAGAAAGAAATGTGATTTCAAGTTGTGAAAGAAGGCTTTTTTTCACCTGAACTCTGCACCTGATTGCTAAAATAGGTGCTATTTACACTTTAAGTAGCCACCTCTACGGATTTTATCAAAGACTTTTAGCAAGAAACCAGGATCACCATCTACTTGTTAGGAAGAATTACACCATTAGTCTTAAGAGATGCCTGGACTGCCTGTCTCCAAAATGTATGAGCAGCAGCTGGGAGGGCACTTCATTTGTTGAGGTTGTGATTCACTATTCTGAACTTGATGCTGGGAAGCAAGAGAAATAGACTCTCCAGCCAAAAGATGAAGTCAAGAACTTAACACCTGATGGTGAAAGAAACCGTTCTCTAGCACATATGCAGACAGAAGAATGCAGTATGAAGAAATGCCTCACTTCACTGGAGTCATAACTTATCACTAGCTGTACCATCTATTATGCTTAAGAAGTAACACTTCTTGTAATGCGATCTGGAACAAATCAAATGAAACACATCTCCAAAATCATTATGAGGAAAAAAAAATGCTGATATACTATTTAAGTAATGTCACTCTAGAGCAATCTGAAATTTGCTGTTACTCAAGGTTCCTCTCATAAATACCACTGAAAGAAGCAGATACAAACATATCATTGGCAAGAAAAATATCAGTAAAAAATGGTAAGGAAGTGGAAGCAACTTAATAACAATAGGTTAAATGGCAAAAAATTTTAACAGACGACTTTTTAGCTAAATTGAACTAAATTCAACACCAAACACAAACAGTCCTTCTTGAGCTGTACGAGTAAGTTGTTTCTACCAGTATCTGAAGCATACAAAAAATCTACAACAAAACCGCAGATGAACATACTACCTATTCATGCTCTAAAATTGCCATTTTGGCTCCTCAACAACTGCTTTAAGCTACACCTCCACTCTTCTCACTTTAAAAGGTAAGTATTATCAGGGTTAAGTATGTATTTCAAAAATTTCACTTATTTTTTTGTATGCTGATTTAAAGCCTATAAACTAATTTTTATTAAAACACAGAGTATGAACTCATAAACTGAAGATATTGATCACACTTATTTTTGTAAATTACAACAAAACTATCTACAACCATTTTCTTACTCTAAGATGATTAATAGAGCAGTAATCTCAGGTATGACTAGACTCACGTAACTATAATTATGTTCAATATGGGCTTATATACCACTCTAACATCACCTTTATGCTCAGATGAGAGAAAAAGACACTTCTAGGGAACTAACAGTGAGTAGTCTTACTTACAGTGCATTATGCCCACTCTATTGTGAACAAACACCGTTTAGACAGCTGGCTGAGATGTGCATGTCCCCAAAGGGTCAGATAAATTCCTGTGACTATTGTACTCAAACTATTTGTAAAAAAAAAACAACAAAAAACCCCAAACAGACAACAGTCATTATGAAGAAGTTCTCAACAGAAGCTGACAGTCAAACACACCATGCGTAAGGTTGCAACTGTTCCCAACCTTGCCTCGGACAGTACCATTTATACCATTTACGAACCCACAGCTACCAAAAGTCCTCCCTACAGAGCAGAGCTACCCAGTGAATCCATGCTTGGCACTGCTTCAGGTCTATTCATGCACCAGACCTCCTCCCTTAGCTGTGCAATTAAGTGTCTTTGGGTATCCAAGGAGGTCCACATACACAAAATAACAACACAGTACTATGGAGCCTGAAAGACCGTTCATGTATTTATCAAGTTTTTGTTCACATGCTTGTAAAAAAAGCATCCTCATTTCTAGCACACCAGTACAAATGCTCACACTGATTTTGTAGAGTCACTTGTTTGGAGGCTGAAACGCTGAGCATGCAGTTTCAGTATTTTACAAGTTTTGCAGACAAAAAATAAAGGTTTCTAGTAAAAATGCTGACATTAACTTGCTGCAAGTGCTACCAATATCTTTAAAGCTATACAAGTAGAAAAAAAAAAACCACATTTGCAAAGTCATGTAATAAGTCAGTGTTGAGAGTATTACTTTTCACAGATAACAAGTGATGGATTTCCTTCCCCAAAGACCAGCAGATATTTCACAGACACTGAATACGGAAGAGAATACTACACAGGCATTTTATCTAGTCTGTGGTATTAAAACATTCAAAGTGTTTGGAAGATGTAACAATGACACCAACATATAAAACTCTGTCATTGAGGCATCCATACATAGCAATCTCTATATAAAGATTCTCTAGATATCTCAGTTAAAAACCTTGAAACCTTCTCAATTTAAAGATATCATTATTAACATTTAAGTCACCGAGATTAAAAAAATGTGCAACAGTTTATGTTACTTCAAATTAATTTAATAGCTTCAATTAATAATAACTGGAATTAGTAACACAATTTTGCTGTTAGCACATACCAAAGAAATTTCCTACTGAACTTCTGTGACACTGGAGACTTGGCCTTACAATAAGTAAATAAATGTTGTAAAGTAAATGAGAAAAAAAATCTGTTCATAGTTTGAAGACTGCAACAATTAAGAACTTGTGAACAGCTGATTTTTCAAAGGGAAGTCTGTTCCTGTGAGAAAGATAGGATTAACGAAACAAGTCCTTTCTCCTATTCACTGCATTCCAACACAGGAAAAAAGATAGTATCTTTTTGTCTATAACTCGCAGAAAGGACAGAGACAGTTTCTGTTTCAAATGAAGAATCCCAAATATTTTTTTCACTTGTTTTCAGACAAAGTTCATCTAAGAACATTTTGGTGAGACTAGCAATTTCAACAAAATAGTTTAGTATTTATCTGTTTCTATCTACCATCCCAAGCAACATAGTCATCCTCCACATGCTCTCCCTTAAGTACTGTAAGCTGCTACTTCTTATCTTTTACAGAGCTGTTGGCTCTTTGTGATTTCTTTGTGATCTAAACTCTCTTTCCAATACACATGATTTTTCAAATTTCCTAGCATTTCTTCAAGAAAAGATCACCCTAACTGATTATGACTGAAGACTACCTCCGAAAGTGTTGAAGAGCTGAGGGAACTTGCTCTGGAACACAGACAAGAAAATTCTAGCTTCAATGTTTAAGTGCGCTATTGTATCTCTCAGGCTGATGTCTGATTGTAACGGATCCTTTTTTGCAGACTGTGCTAACACAACACCTGAGTACATATTTGTTTTGCTAGTGAATCAGTATTACTTGAATCAGCACCCTCTGCCCTTTGGGGGGAAAAAAAAATGCATCTGCATTATTTACTACCCAGCTATTTTGTCTCCTCAGAATATCAAGATTAGATATTTGGATGGATATCTATCTGCTCTACTGAACAGGGAAATTAACTGATACCTAGTGATTTGGGGGAACGCTTACAGGAATTCCATTTTCTCACATATCTGCATTGACTGACTATTGTCACTGACATCAGCAACTTGATGAACTTTATTAACCAATATGTGAGCCTTCCCGGGGAAGCATAAATGCTGCCATTCTTTTTCTTTGTCGAGATCACAAAAGTAACATATAGAAATTATTGCTTTCTCCCCCATACAAACAAGGGTAACTTATGTGGTACCATGTGTTGTCTACTCTGTTTAAACCAATGGTAGAGAATAATACTGCTGGGATGAAAAGGGATTTTTTCCATGTCCTGACCTATGTCCTCATTTTCCTCCTACAGCAGTAACAATCGAATAGATTATTTAAGCATAAGTTGTACTACCATCCAAGAAATAAGGTTGGAAAAAAGCAGAGTTGGTGCAGGTTATATCAACGTACTGTATTAAGTTCACTGGACACGTAGTCTCTCCAAAGTTTTATTTCTACCTGCCCCTATACCTTTGCAGTCATTTTGTGAGAACTGCATGTAAGCCAAGAGAGCAAACAAATCCTTGTTATGACCGTTGTATTTTACATGCCTTCTGCAGTATGAAAGCTATCTCTGCAAGGTACGTGATAACACAGCGTAAAGGTTTAGGGGTGTGACTTTACTCTGGCTGTCTTCCACCACCACATTCAGACTTTAAAGTTGGTACTTGAGGTGCAGCATAAAAGCAGTTTCTCCGAGAGGGGTTAGGTACACAGAGAGGAGTTGGCTCTTTCTTCTGTGTCTCAGACAAATCTCTCGAGTGCACGACAAGATAATCACAAAGGCTGTCAGACTGGGACACAGTAGGTTTGCATAGACTTTTATTTTTTATTGGGTAGATAACTGTTTTCTAGTCAATTCTTTATAGTCATTAAAATGAAACACTTTATTTCAAAATCAAGATACATGCTCTTGAACATGAAATGAGAACAAACAGACCAGAGGCTAGCTCTGCCACTCCCCTGCCCTTCAATTCCAGTACCATGGGAAATGCTTACGGTAGTCAGAGGAGAGAAGAGGCAGTACTCTACAGAGACTTGGGACACGGTTGTCTTCCCTTATCATAAGGGCTCAGGAATAAAAGTAGTCTAACTTTATATGGTGATTTTAAAAAACATGTTTTGGGGCAATTTTAAGCGCATTGGTTGCTCCCTGAGAGATACCAAAAATCAAATTAAAAAAAAACCCACTGCATACTTACTGGCTCACTAAAACATGATCTGGTCAGAATTCATTTTCTCATGCAGTGGGACTACTTGAGTGATCAATTCTACAAGAGATAGCTGTCCAAAAGCCCTAAGAATCTCCTGCTGGTGAACTTCAAAAGCCTAAGTAATCCCTGCTCTGTTTCTGGTCAGGAAGCACGCTCCTAGCTCTATCTGGGAAGAGACACAGTAAAAGCATCAGGTCACAGAAGCATCAAGAGATTCAGCCGGGAGTCCTTTGTTCCCAGTCTTGCTTTCCAACTCTTTGTATCATATTGATCTACTTGCTACCTCTTCTCTTCTCTGTAGATGAGCCTAGGCCATACTTCCCCACCATACAGTTTCCAAAACTGCAGTGGAAAAGGGAAGCAAAACCAAACAGCTCATCCAGCCACATTCTCTCTTCCTCTTGCCCTTTGCCCTCCCCAAGCAACAAATTAGATGCTCTGAGCAAAATGAAAGCCACGAAGTTTTCTGTAGCTATCTCTGTTCCACCCACCAAAAGCACATACACACATTCAAAGCAGAGGACAAGGCCAGAGGTTTAACCTGATCTAGAAACTAGCTCTGGAGAGATTCATCTTAATTAATTACACTCTGCTTTATAAATCCAGCGGACAAGACACATGTGCTACACTGGTTTTGACAATGCTGGAGAAAACAAATTAGCTGACAAAAGGAAAAAAATTGCCTTTTCATCCTTTTTCCATTTGAAATTAATTGCAAAATGTGTACCAGTTTACTGTAAAAATGCTGAAGTCAATATAAAAATTGCACACGTAAGGACCCCATGTATTCGATACTTATTTCATCCCATTTTATTTTTAAATAACAAAGATTTTTTGAATTAACTAGTTTACATGTATTTTTTGCTTCATCTATACAAGCTACCTAGAAAGAATAGGATTATCATTTCTATTTTTTTGCGTACAGAAGCTGAACAAAGTAAAAGAGAAAAATCAACTGTTTAACAGAAGTTTGATCTTAGAGAATCTGAATTTCATTACCAGAGCAATGAACTTGCAGCCAAACATGGAATGGTAAAGGTCATATCAGACCACAGTTCAAGGTGTTTATGTACAGGGTATATGGGAGCACCCAGCCAAACTGGTTTCAGAGCACAATAGGTGAGATGCAGGGGGTTGTCATCCGACTCAGCTTCATCTCTGCCTTGCCTTGTCTATGCAGAGATAACTTGGGGGGAGCTGCAAAAACGCCTCAGCCCGGGGTTGTCTCAAGATTGCATCACAGTAAGAACCGAAACCGAATGGAGCCTTAACTCCCTTAACAAATAAAATGCCCTGAGTCCCATCCCACCACTAGTCCCATGACTTTGAGTGCTAGACATCACAAAATTGGCAACAGAGACTTGGCCATCGCACCACCAGAGGTAAACATCCCAGATAGTGTAATCCACTCAGGCATAATCCTGCACCACCACAGAATCAGGAAATATAAACCGCAAGGTTTGAGGAGGAAAATGGGGGGTAATCTTCCAACGATACAGCTGGCCTGTAGGAGATTCGTCCCCCTCCTTGTCCAGGACGCTGTACAGGGTAACTTCCCAGGGATTGAGCGACCTTACCTGAGAGAAAGGGTAAGTGATAAAGAAACATACATATGGTATATGGCATGCTATTAAGATCGTGATTTGTGCACTCTTTTAAGGTATTAATATCTAGCGTGCTTGTGGTTTGTGTTGTTACTTTTCAGGATCACTTGTAGGTTGCAATAGTGTATTCCGCGAATTGCTTTTAAATTGCAATAGTGTAATCGCCATTGTACACATAGAACTCGCAATAGTGACGTATTGGACCTGTGAGTTAAGTCCAAATAAATTGTTAATTTGAACCTCTCAGTGAAGTCCTTTTCCCCATTTCGTCACACAGGGTCACCAGCCTGACAGCCATGCAAACATTTCTGCAAACATCTCAGGTCACCAGCCTGACATCAGTGGGACCAGCAAACAGGAAAGGGAGGTGCAACTGAAGGACCTCAGAAGTGCCAGGCTATGCAACGCAGGATGGCAGCATCTCTTGGCAGCCTGGGTAGCCCCAGCTCTTCCCACTTCCAAAGGAGCTGGAAGAGGAACGCAAATGGTGACTCCCTATGTCTGTAATTACCAAAAGCTACGTGTTAATAATGTTACTTAACAGACTGAAATTCATAAAATGAGGGTAATGGGACCTGACCTCACTGCATTAGTTCCAGCAGTTACCAGCTCCTTCACACTGTTTCAAATGGACTTAGCATTCATTGCTTTCTAAATGGGCACAACAGTTAGCCCACACTATGTGAAACTTCACTTCAAAAGGAGAAACAAAATGACAACCCAAAATATTTAGGTAACCTGTCCAGATCACATAATCCCTGGATTAAAGCCCAAGAATTCGAGAACGCAGGTTTATGTATTTATGATAAAACTACAGATCTCTAAAAGCAAGGCTGGTATAAAACTCTCTGGACTGTACATGTCCATGTGGCAATAAATCTATTTACGGTGCCAAATTAGTTTTCTAAGTTACACTGCTGAGCCCTCAGGAATATCCTGCTCCAGTTATTCAAAATCCTTGGGATTCAGCTTTAGCAGATGTTTAGCAATGAAGTACAACACTTGGACCTTATTCTGAGGTTGAGTCTATGTGAGTGTGAGATTGAAAAGTTATGTATTTCAGTTGCTCTAAGTAATACCCCTGAACAATAAGGTAAAAATTACCGGAACGTTTAGAGCACATTGAGTACTATTGTCTTTAGAGATATATTTCTTATTGCAATTGCCAACAACTTCTTGGGAAGATCCTGAAATAACAGAAGTTTCAGGAGTGAGAATCAAACAATCGAAAAATTACAAATTTGCAAGTAAGATCTGTCAAGCTTTCTAGCATAGAGACTTTAAAACTCTAACCTCTAAAAGATTTTTGCCCAAAGAAGAAAAATCCAGAGGCAGAAGTATCCGGTCACAAACTCACAGAGAATAAGACACCAAAGAAACAGACAGTCCAGTGTACTTTTTTTTTTTCCCCTTAGAAGGACAAAGCACATGATACCTGCCAGAGCTTATTTCAATGCTGCCATGGCTTATTTCAATGAAACTACTGAGAGGATCTGTTTGTCAGTGCAATACATCAAAAGGGCTATACAGTTTTCCTTATATTGATGTTTTCATACAACGATGTTGGAGGTACAAAGAAGTGTCGTGGTTTTGACCAGATTGGCCAATCAGAAGGACAGATGGCCCCTCCCTCCCCCCTCTAAGGAAAAGAGAGGAGAGGAAGAGATAAAAGAGATTTATGAGTTTAGAAAAAAACTAAACTACTTTAATGAAAATATTAATAAATAATGAAATAACAAATAATAATAAAAAAAGGGGGGGGGGAAGTAAAAAAAAAAAAGTATACAGTATATACAAAACCATATCGAGCTCCCAGGATGATGGTCACATCACCAGCAGGCACAGGGGAAGGTCCCAGGCTGGACTCGGTGATGGACAGGAGCTGGATTCTGGATCTGGAGTCAGGATTGCTCAAATCGGGATCAAAGGCAGATGAACAGACAGGCTCCTCCTCAGATGTCGTCCATTGAAGGAAGAGAGATGACCCTTTGATTCCTCAGCATTTATACTGAGCGTGATGCAGATAGGATGGAATACCCTGTTGGTCACTTTTGGGTCACCTGTCCTGCCCGCTCCTCCCTACAGGTGTGACCCCTCTACGCTTCTCCGCTTCCGACCCTCCAATGGGGCAAATAACAAATTTACCTGACCTTGGTTGTTATAGCAATAAGTATAAGCAAGGGCCTCTCTGCATCCCATTCCTTGGTATAATCAGGTCTTATCACTATGAGAGCAAGCAGTTTCTGAACAATATGCTGTTAATTTCAGAGTTTAGTTAGTTAGAAGAGGCCGAGCTGAAAAGGAAAAATTACTGAACAGAAAATTAGTTCTGTTTTACCTCAAACCAGGACAAGAAGTCATGGCTGGCTAGGAGAGACATTATGATTATATATTCATATGTAAAATAGAGGCCACTGAAAAAAAGATCAACAATTTAGAGCATTCTCCTGACAAAACATAACTGTCTTACACTGTATATAAGTATATACAGTATGCATAAGTTCTCCACCTTGTCTGCTTTAAATGATTAAAATGACCTGCCCCAAGTCATTCCTTTTCTGAAAGACTCACAGCTGAGAAATGGTTCCTCATAAATGGGGAGGAGAGGGAGGAGGGGAGAATTGCTGAACATCAAGTTCTAGTGCCTAGCATTGTCATTCATTCTAAACCACCTTTTTATGAAAGTGGACTTGTCTATTTTAAGAATTCAAGAGTCGTATTACAGCTCTGCATAGAGCGTACCCTTGGAGGTTTGATTTCAAAAGCCAGACATCGTATTGTATATTCCCTGCTGACAAGAAGTCAGTCAGAGCCTATTACATCACTCTTCAAAGAGTGGTAAAGCAAATGCAGAAAAAACCCTGAAGTGATCTGATAAATGATTTTGTTAGTTAGTTTGGCACCAGTGTGTCTGGTATCTAATACTTATGATACACAGCCTACCAAGTACACGGTATTAGATTACTGCTATTTTGTGTCAACAAGAAATGTATGCAGTGGCACAGGCCTTTGTAGTAAAGTATGGGAGGAGAGAAAAGTCAGAGGGAAACACAATACATTTCCCAAATACGTAAGGAAATCGCTGAATTGTGCTGGGATCGTATATTGCTAACAGGCTGCCATTAGGAGCAAAGAGTCACAATTCAGACTACTAACTCCAAGCATATCACATTGCACCAGCATTACCTAGACTTCAAACGCAATTTACTACTGGACAACCTCCCCCCCCCCAAAAACCAGGGTTTCAAAGGATCTTTTTCTCCTCTTACAATACATTTCATGGAATCTTTATGTATATCCAATAACCAGACTAAGAACGAAGAAGGAAAGCAAAGGAAGAACAATGATCCAGAGATTAACCTATTTCATAGAGTCATCACAGAGTAATTCCGGTTGGACAGGATCCCAGGAGGTCTCCAGTTCAGCTCCCTGCTCAAAGCAGAGTCAGCCATGAAATCACATCAAGCTGCTCAAGGCTTTATTCAGGCAGATACTTTAAACCTCCAAGGATGGAGCCCACACAACCTTTCCAGGCAACCTGCTCCTTCACACTGAAGCTTCCTTACCCTCCTAGTGAAAGTATTTGTTTTTCTTGCTGCCCCATTTCAATTTAAGACCACTATCTTTTATTTTCCCCCAATGAGCCTCAGTACTGAGCCTGGCTGACTTTTCTGTAACCTCCTCATAGGGAGGAGCCTGCTCTCAGGTGCTCTTAAAGCCGTTTCTCCTCCAGGCTGTACAAGCCCTGCTCATACGGCAGGCCTCCCACTGCAATTGCTCCAGTTTATCCATGTCTGTCTTGTATTGGCAGGTCCAAAAGCAGATGTACTATTTCAGATGTGGTCTAGTAAGTACCAAGTAATGGGAATAACTACTTCACTTGACCCGGTGCTTGCTATTCTCCCATTAATGCAGCCCGGGATACTGTTTGCCCTCTGCTTCAAGGGCACGCTGCTGGCTTGTGGGTCAGCTTGTCAGACCTCTGAGAGACCCTGGTGAAAACTGAGGGAAAGAAGGCTCTGAGGACTTCTTAGTGTATCTGAAGACTTCTCCTCTGTGTCCATTGTCACTGAAGCACCTGTCCTGTTCAGCAACAGGTCCACATTTTCCTTGTTTATTCTTTTACTACTCATGCAGTGGCAAAAGCTTGCCTTGCTCCCTTTGATGTCCCTTTACTTTCAGCTCCAGCTGAGCTTTGGCTTTCCTAAGACAATCACTACATGCCTGTGCAACATTTCTAAATTCCTCCTTTGTAGCCTGCCCCTGCTCCCACCTCCCCAGTACTGCCCTTTCAAACTGAAGCTCAGTTGTGATCTATCTACTTGTTTGCCTGAATAAGGGGCAGAAAACTTTTCATGCTTAGAGGAAGGAGGGATGTCAGCCTTAAGGACTTGCCGGGTCACTTGAGATCCCCTCTTGAGCCCCATCATTTCATGGTTGCTACAATCATTGACTACATCACCAACTAATTTCTCCTTGTTCCTGAGCCACAGATCAGGGAAATACTACCACCAACTGGTCCATTAGTGTCCATCTTAAAAACAAAAAAAAGTAATTCCAAGTCTACTTCAATATCCATTTTATAATTCTCAGGTATTAAATCTTGAGTGATTTTTTTTTTTTTTTTAGCTACTTTGCTTAATCATATACTAGAGCCATAAGAATTCACATACAGAGCTGCACTTCACAGTAGTGGCCACTGCATCCAGACTTCCAGCAATAATGAGCCTTTCAATGTCTTGAGATTAGTCCACGTATTAGAAGAATAATGTAATATGAACTTGCAGGCTAAGAAATAGTTTGGTATTGAACACAGCAAAGCACATGAAAATAAAGACTAAGCCGAAAAATACTATCATCAGTATTTCATCTCATTTTACTTAGCATCTTACATCTAAAGCAACCTGATGCATGCAGTGAATAAAAACGTCTACTTTGCAGCATATCAGTGAGTATTAGAAAAATATACACTTGAGTACACAAGTTAAATACTGGCAGAGGGAATCCCATATTTGAAATATATGGTAGTTTTCTAGGTCATGCTAAACCCAAATGAACAAACACAAAAAGTGCCCAATTCCTCCTCTTATTAAATAGCACACTTTTGAATGAGCAAGGGTGAAGGAAAGTATTTCCTTCACAGTTAAAGCATTCTATAACGAGTTTACTATAAGTAAAAGGCTTCCCCCCTGGCAGCTCCCCAGATAGTGTTGTTTTTTTGTGACAGAGAGCAACCTTTCTACTCCAGTCCAACCTGTCAGGTAGAAGGAGTAACATTGGTCTTTTATAGTGGTGCCACCCTTGATACAGCTGAATGTTAAATGGAAGCCTCATCCAAAAATAAAAGTATCTGATGTAGATGACTGTCTGCAAGGAAGACGGCAGATGACCCCTCTATACTACCCTGTGAGGGAGCGGTATTGATTTTGCAATACTGCTTTTTCACTGTTTCAGTTCATGGTCTGGCATTTTTGTCAGTACTGCCACTTATTTCTCATTCTCTTTCTGTGAAGAATCCCCATCTATCATTCCACTGGATGAAAGCCACAGCAGGTTTTGCTCACCTACAATAAACACTTTCATATATGGAGCCTGGTGTCCTATGGAAACAAAGCTTATGTAATCATACTGAGCTGTGTACCTGTCTATCCATCAGCTGAGCCTAATTCCATTGGCCTGAAAACATCTCAGAGTTGATACACAGCTACCAGCCTCAGGGATCTTACATTTTCTCACTTAACAGGGAAGAAGACTATATTAAGCCCATAACCATTTTAATTTGTTCTCCTCTGGGGAAACTAAGTCACATCCAGTGGATTCTCCCTGGAAGTGGGTAAAGGTTATGATGGAGAGGACCTCAGGGTTTCAGCAGTTTGAGGAGGTAGAAGGGAGGTGTAGGACAGACAATATGAAGCTGTTTGAAAAGAGACTTCATTATTTCTTCTGCCTGCAGATGAATGTGTTAACACAGGAATACATGTTAACTAGTATATTCTAACCAACATGATCAACATCTACAGTAGCATGTCCCGAGTTGTAATTTTTTGGGAAAGACCACCCTTGACAAATATTTCAGTAAGAGAACTCTATGGAAGAGCATAGGGAAATGGGAAGTGGTATTTATTTATCATATCCCTAAGTTGACTTTATCTGCTTCATTCTCTCACAGCCTTCATTTACTCACACTCTTGTAATTGCAGGCTTGGCAGTACCAAGGCACATGTGCCCAAGTGGTCTGGCTAGCATCTCTTGTGCATGTACAGGATACTGGCTATCAAATCCTTCTCACGTAAGCACTTGGAGTCAATACTTGTTATGGCACTGTCCTTTACTTCAAAGCGTTGCTTACTTCAGCCTCCATAAATCTTAGGACAGGTTGTTGTTCACCGGTCGCTTCTCCTTGCTTGTTTGAAATATGTTTGGTTTTCCCTCATGAGCTAACAGGAGAGAAAAATCACATAGGTGATATGCTGCAACCTCGTTGTCATTTTCCTGTTGGCAGCAGAAGACACTGTTCTGAGTGGTCATCTATGTTGTGGTCTTAGCAGAGTACAAGCCTTCTGGTCCTGATATTAACCATATGTTCTTCAATTTAACTACTGGAAATGGTGTCCTGAGAGCAGTATCCTCAAACTGTGCCTATTGCTATCAAGACAGGCCATTAAAACAGTCCTCATCCAGCTTTTGGTGCTTTCACAGAAACATAAGCACATACACACAGCACTTCCACTCGTACTTCATTCATACAATCTTCATAAATTTAACTAAATTAGAAGTATTAAGACTGAAATGTGCCATTTTCCATCCACTTTCACATAACTGTTACAAAGTAATCAACATTTGTCACTTTTGAAACCAGTATTTGTTACATTCATGGTATTTTGAGGGTCTGAAGGTTGTAGATGTGCAAGTCTTAACTTTGACAGCTTCTTTGTAAAATCCCAAAACGAGAACCTGCCTCTTCACTCTCCCCTAGACATCCATGGAAGAACGTAAAAAATCTTGTTCACTCAGGACATATACAAAGATCCAATACCCCCAAATGCATCAGTACCTGTGTTTCCAGTAATAACCTGCAGCGCCAAGATGAAAACCCTCCAGGCTTACTAGATCTGCAGGTAGCTTTTCTGTGTCTAGAAAAGGTAAAAATCAATCCATATATTGTCAGGGTGAAGGAAATATACAACTATCATAATATAACTAATTTCACATTGGTCTTTACCTTGTACTGGTGCTTAATAAACATGAGATGATCAGTATACTTGAAAAGAGTTATGATAATGGTTATGCATAAAGCCTTTCCAGCATTTCTAGAACACATTGTTTTCATGGGTTTTTTGGTCTGTTTTTTTGAACTGCCTCTAGAACTTGCACCTAAGACCCCGAAAGGCTGATTAGTTCTATTAAGCTAATAAAGAAAAAAAATAAAGCGTATCTCAACCTTCACTTGACATTAACAAAAGTGTTTACATGGCACAGTTCCTGGCTTTCCTAGCCAGCAGAGCCTCTGCAACACAACCAATTAATTAAACAGTGCTGAGAAGTTAACACTGAAGGTTACTGATTAATTGTACGTTAGAGCTGTCTAATCAAGTACCCAAGGCAATAAACAAATACAAAGATAAATTATACATTAAATAACACAATTATTTATAGTTTTATTTTTAACTGCTTGCTTGCCACACAGCAGACTTTAACATGAATAAACAAAGGGGGAGGTTGATCAGGATCACTTACTATATTTCCCAGCTGGCTATTATGGCTGTTTTCCCTTGAAGTGAAATATATTATTATAAATCCTACTTTATGCATGGCCATCACATAGGCATACACGCTGAATGAGCAGCCACACAACATTCATTTATCACGTATTTTTGAGTACTACTTCTTGCTAATGCATGTCTCCAAGGGCTTAATTCAGCATTGCAAACAGCTGCTAGCCTTCATTAAGAGAAAGCAAGCAATCTACTCTCAACACTACAGCCGTATAAGAGGACAAGACTCGGACGCAGAGATGATCAACAGCTTTTTCTGCAATTCACAAGCTCTTTTGTCTAATGGCAAATCTCTCATTTCAGGGATCTTCACTTCAATGTTTGCATTTCCAGTCCCCAAACTGCAACATTTCTCCATCTGGAAAGGCTATTTTCATGGCTGCCTCTGTATCATCACATAACCAATTTCTCCATTTAACAATATCAAGAGATGAATACTAAAACGTGCCCTCAGTGCTTAGTTCCTGCATTGTCCATATACACCACAAAATAAATCTTTTCCTTGTAAGCACTGGGGCAAATGCATTTACCCTTATCATGGTTCAGACAGGTCTTTTGAAGAAGATGCTTCAGGAAGGGCTCCGAAAGAAGGGAACTCTAGAATCACTGTTATTTTCCCCCAAGACACTGAAAATAGAAGTTTGCCTCCTGCAGAAATGTCATAAATTCTCCCAGATCTGCTAACCCTATCTGATTCATACCAAGAGGTCAATGACATGACTCTGTCCCTTTTGTGTCCACCATCCACCTCTCTCATTGGAAGGGGAAAAAAAAAAAAAATAATAAAAAAACCACTTCCGCCTCACAGAAGGCAACAATTATTGAGGAAGTCCAATGGCTTTCACCCATCCCCTGGTACTTTCCCTGGGACCTTCACTGTGCCATAAAAAGATTTATTAGTCATTTTAATGGGTAAAGCCCTCTGTCAGTCTGCTTTAAATATAGTCAGCATAACAGTCCAAGTACAAATGTTTTTTCTTGTCCTGTAGTTCTCTTTTGTTATAAGCCACTGTATATCCAATATAATAACAATCAAATCTGCCGTTCTCAGCTATGAGCAAGACGGCTCATTCTCTCTGTATCTCAAGAGATCTATCTCCCATCTCTATTACACTAGTTTAAAAGGACTCCCTGCCACAAGACTGGTTTAAGACAAGAGGCTCAAGCATGTTGTGGCAGCTAACCCTGTGTCCTCTAATTACACATCTTCCACAGCAAACCATGAATCTTCCCTTCTTCTGTGGAGTTGGTGTGCATGAGATCTGACAGCACCAGTATGCTCATCTTCCCCCACCCTCAAATAACTGCTACTTGAAGCTGCTCAGGGAGGCTGAAAATACAACAGGCTCAGGAAGAGTGGATGAGCATGAAGTAAAAGAAAAGGTCAAAGGCTGATTGATGTCATCACTGACTATTGTAGCAAAATATTAAGATTTGGGTCAATTTACACTGATAAAAGTCACGACTTTCACACTAGTTCCATGGTCTATATTTTTCTATCTTAAAATTACCTTTAAAATTTCTCTTTGGCTTTTTTTTTTTTTGGCAATTACAATCAATCAAGAACAACCAACCCCATCCCTTGCCTCCTGAATTATGGATTCTGTCACATCAGTGTAAATTATACATTCAAAAAATCTGTCTTTCCTTGTTTCCAAAAGTGGTTAATTATATAACTTTGGAGAATTGTCTTTTGGAAGGCTAATTTTCATAAGAATCTTTAAGTGTGCAATAACTTGTTTCCGTTAGAAAACAACTTTCACACAGCCAAAAAGAACAGTGACAACATCCAAAGAATATTGAGCTTCATTCATGTATTTACCAACCCTAGAAAGATGGATCTCATGCTTATGTACCAACATTGCTCCTGCCATGAACTCTCAAACCCATTGTGTGACCCCTGTGAGTTCAGTTCTCTTAGCCACCTTGGATTTCCAAATGTTACTAGCGTGTGTAGTCTCATGCAATTTTTGTACAAGCTTGAATCTAGAACACCTGTTCTGCAAATGCTTACATACATACAACACGCTAAAGCAGGCGGCCTACCTTCAACAACTTACCACTCACTAAAAGAACACATATTCAATTAACCAGAAGGCAGGCAACACCTACTTGTAAAAGATGTTGAGTGACTATCACTGTTATGATACAGAAATGTACCAATCCTCTGCCATTTAAAAAAACCACCTCACTGCACATTTGTTTCAAGTCCAGATGCAGAGAGTACATGCGGGTTTTTTCCTCACTTCTTCTCCCAGAACGATTTAGCACAGGTATTTAGTCTGTTACACTGTTAGTACACTGGCTATTGTTGTATTGCAAGTTTGAGTGGTTTCCTTAATTTTGACGCAGAAAGGTAAGCTAATTTTACAGTAATCAAACTTACTTGCCTCTTCCTTTAATCATGTAGCAACTTTTATTCCAGTTCCTTAAAACATGCTAATGAAAAAGAGAACATTGTTACTTATCTTCCAGATTTCTGTGGCTAATAATGCTCTCTACCACTTTCTCCCATCTTTACATGATGCTTTGTTACAACACCACGAGTCTTCCACGTAGCTTTCCACTTAATTTGTCACCGAGTATTTCCAAAAACTGAAAGTAAATGGGCTTAAAGTAATCATTCAAACTGTTCTCACAACCAAGGCATTTTCAAAAGCCCTAAAGATGCCCTAAAGCTGATGAACATTCTCACAGCACACATGCCAAGCCAAGAGCATCACATAACAGCCAGGTAAGAGTTCACAGCTTCAGCAAACAATAACCCAGATACTGCAGAAGTGTACACCTTCAGTCAGGAGACTAAGTTTCAAGCAGCTCTTTCCTCTATCAGTACAACCCCTGGAAAATGTGTCAGATAACAGCTCATTTCTATTTCAAATGCCTACTGACACTCAGAGGTTTCAAAGCACTTTTTAAGGGCTTGTTTCCTAAGGGGCACTGCACTCCTGGCGAAACAACTGAACTAGTGCTTTTGATATGGGTAACCACAAACCTCCACGTATTTTTTCTATTCCAGGGACAGAATGACTCTGAGCTTTTAAGCTAACCTGTTCAACTGACTTGCCTCAAATTTCCCCAGCAAAACTGTCTGGACAAGCCTGTAACAAGGAAGAAGTTGCGTATGCACGGTGCACAGAGCTGTGCAGTAAGCATTAAGCAGATATACATTGCTTCTTGACTAAATACTTATTATTCCTGTAGTGCATAATCAGAAGGAAAAAAAAAAACACAAACCACAAACAAAACACTGTAGGTAAGATAATCCCCAGCTTTGGGGTTGTATTAAGAAGATGGCCTGGTATTTAAGAACCAACACAAGGCACAGTGTAAGTAACCTCAACAATCTTAACAGTACACACAGACTCTCCACAATTCTCCTCTGAGAGGCAGCAATGAAGTTGTCACTGTTCTTCAATAAAGCCATACCTTCTTAATAGTCTCCAGTGGCGAAGCCCAAATACTAAATCCAAGAAACATTCATGATGACATTCACATAGATCAAAAGGCAGAATTTTGTGTGAGGCTGTTTGTGTTCAAGCATTTAAGTTTTGACTTTTCCACGCAGGAATTTCAAAAGCGCTTATCTGTGGGTGTTTTTTGATGGATTATGTATCATAAAGAGCAGAGAGTTGTTAAGAAAAAGCTACAGGTGAGCTCAAGATTTGTGTTTTTCATTAACCAAAAATGACCTGAAACCTGAAGTTATTGAATTCAGTGTACTGTAACCTGGCACTACCCTCCTAACCTTCCCCCACTATAATAGATCTAATTACACGTCTTGCTATGAAATTTAGTTACTTTAAAATACCCTTTGAACACAAAATTAGCTTCATTGGTATCCTTATTGTATCATTGCAAAATTCCACTTGTGCAAGTGCCTAAGTGCTCTAATTGTAGGTTTATAGGATGAATGCCTCAGAAAGTAAGTATCCGAACTACATAAAGATGATTAGGCAATTACCCTTGGGTAAAAATGCTTAACACAATGTCAAAGCCATACAGCACTTGCGTATTTGTTAAATATGATTTTCCTGTTGTTGCCTACAACTGTCTTCCAACTGAACAGTGGGGTTTCCCCCTCACCCCCTTTTTTTTTTTTACCCCCCTTCCCCTTCTTCTAATGCTGGTGGCTAGAGTCTCACCAAAATAACATATAAATAGGAGTTTCAGGAAAATCCAAAAAACATAGCATCTTCTGTAAAGGTGGATAAAATAATCATAACAAAAATCCTGCTATTCAAACTCAAGAATATGCTTCAGTTTGAACTTTGAGCTAAGTATTTATGAGTGAGAAACTTCTGCTCATCAAGGAAGCCTTTGCAAACTCTTAATGTCCTAGGTAAGAGGCATGTTTATGAGAAAATTGTTTTTTACATCTTTAGAAATATTTTGTTTGTCTTGGATTTTCCTTTTCTTTTTTATGTTAACAAGACAATTAATGATGGGCCTGTATGAACAAAAAAAATAAGTGTTCTACAACAGTGTCACTATTGCAAGCGAACAACAGGAAGCTCATACACCTCTATTCAGTGGTCACACTGAGAATTCAGAACCTCACTCTGGTTTTTAGCAAAATGTTTTTCCTGAATAGTAGCTCACTGTTCATGAATGTGAGCTTAAATACTTGAATGGGGTCACAAAGCAATAGCCAAATTAGATAGTCTAAAAACACTGGGTCTGCAAAGGTAAAATTAGTTTCTAGTTAAATCTTTTGAACACTAAAAGATTCTATTTCAGAACAGCTTAATGGAGAGACACAGTCCTCCATTTGCTCACCAGATGTAACCCCCTGATGATAAATAAGGATGGGGTGGTGTAACATCATGCAAGCTACGTCCATGCTCGGGAGATAGGTTAAGTTGGGCAACAGGCTCCCCATGCCTCCAGCTGTTTTTGCTGGTTTCACACCTGCTCCAGCACAATGTGGCCATGCTGAGGTACGATTCAGGCAAAACTACACACTGATCAGACTTTGCTCCCAGCTGGATGTTTGGCTGCTGGATGTACACCGTGCTGTACTGCCTGCCCTTTTCACCAGCTAGAACGATGTTGCCGCAGGAGGGAGTGCGGAGAGACTGGAGATGCCTGCAACAACCCTAATGGGGGCTAGTGTGAGGAAGCAGAAAGGCAGATGCTAGAGAACACCATGTCTCTTGGGAAAGGAGGACAATAAGAAAGAATGGGGGAAGGAGGGGAACTGCTGGATAAGAGAGCTCAAACATTTAGTCTTTGAGATTAAATTAAACTATTAACAGCCTCTCCCTTTCCCTATCTCTGCACACTAATGCTTTAATCCAGTTTTCAGAAGAAAAAAAATAATCTTAGACTTTTACTCATGATTGTGTGATCCATCTGGGTCCTGGACTTTTAAAATGGAAAAAATGGGTGTTATCCCATTTGAGAACACTACCACAGCAACCCTCTATTTTCATGTGAATATGAAATGGCTTTGGCTCTGGTCAGTTCAGACATGGAATGGGAGGAGGGTGTTAATAAAGAAAAAACAAAGCTCCAAAATGTAGATGCATTAAACTACACTTTTTGTAATAAACCGTAAGCTAAACCTGCATATTTACTTTGCAATTTAAATTACTGCTTCGTAAGTATAACAGTGAGAACTTCTTAGCAGGACCACTTTATCCTTTGTATATTCCCATAAGTAGGGCTTATCGAACTTCTAGACTTGGCATAAATTAATATGGAGAAGATTTACAGGCTTAAGAGATTTTTTTCCCCAATTTTTTTACAGACTTGATAATAATTGCACTTCATTTTTTAGAACCTGACATTTTTATTTACGTTTCTTTTATAACAGTTTAAAAAAAAGGGGGAAATAAAAAATACTTCACTGGGCTGAGATTAAAAACTCAGAAGTATCAAGAGAGCTAAGTAACCCAAAAATTCAACCTGTAATCCCACATTTTCTAGAATTAAACAAAATTGCCATCATGTTCCAACACTAGTTCACTTATTATTACCTTCAAATGTTTAACAATTCCAATTAAATGTTATGTTGCTTGAGCGCTTCTCTTTGTAGCTATACTAATTACTGTACACTTTTTAAACAAGGGAATCACAAAAACACATTCACAGCTTTATCAAACAGTAAGGATTCTCAGGCCTACCTCAGTTTGAATCATACGGGGGAAAAAAAACCCAAGTCTGCTCATTACCAATCTATCTTTCTTAATAGACCAAGCGCTTTCATATACTTGCAATTAGCCAATTGCTGTAACACACAGAATAACAGTGATTCAACCTAGACATTTGAAAATGCTGGACTAGGAAAGTTCCCTCTCAGTGCTTGGGCTAGCCCATGCCGCTAGGCAAAAAATCCTCATTTCAGATAGTATATAGAAAGGCACTCAGAATCTGTTTACAGCAAGAGCATAAATATAAATTTGAAGTTTTACCATGCTAGCTGATGAAAAGTCAATCATCAAGAAGCACATAAAAATTTATTTTGAAGCATGTTTTGCATCACAAAACATAATGCGAAATAGGAATTCTAGTTATGTTAAACAAATGGTTTAGCCAGATAAAGTTCTCTGCCAGGTTTCTTCTGAAGTCAAGTGAAGTAGAATAGCATTTCACTATGGTTACCATAAAAAAGAACTATCTATTGTCAGAGACACACAACCTGTTCAAATGGATGGTTATTCAGAGTCATTTGTAGCTACACTATAAAAATCACAGCTCCTTTTAAGAAAGTCAGCCCCAGTTTAAATGGTGGGTTTGGTTTTGTTTCAGTGGAGGGTTCTTAACATGTGGTGGGATAGTTTTAATTCAAGATTTATTTACAGTTTCTAAATTTAATAAAAAGCAGCTTGGGACAGAAAAGTTAGAAAGAGCTGCACTGTATTGTGTTGGAAGCCCAGCAACAGCGTTTGGGAGTTTGCTCCTCTATTTCTATGTCACAAGTGACATTCGTCACTTGGCAAAGATTTTGCTCCAACTTGGGCCAATAGAGGACACAAAAGCTGCTGCGCTTCAATGCTAGAAAAGTAACCTCAAAGTAAGAGAAATAGTTTTGCTGTTGGTCTCTGCCCCGAAGTTCACTGGATTCTAGATATGCTCATTTTCAGAGGGAAAAAAAAAAACAAAAAAAAACCCCCAAAACCCACAAAAACTGTCCCCATCTTTTACTGCTTTTGTAAAAAAAAAAAAAAAGAAAGGGCTAATCACTTCTGTAGTCACCATCAACCACATAGCTACATACTCTGCAAGGCAGACAACGCTGAACACTAAATGAAGACTGATGAAATCTTGATGGTAACTCTTCCAAAAAGAATTTCACTAATCAAATTAGGCATTGCACACATAGATGAGATTTTATTTTTAATCAGTCTTAACCACTTGCACTCAAGAAAACAAATTTTTTGCACAGCCTTAGAGAAATGAAGCCACTTGTAGTTACTGACATACACTAGAAGACTAGTGATATAAAACATGTTAAGTCACAGCTTCTCAAATGTTCTGCAGGGTTGTAAGGATCCACTCTCATTCTTTTTATTTTATTTTTAAACAGAATTGTTATGGCTTTCAGCACATTCTGCCCAAGAATGCCAGTAAGGTCTTTAAATATTTGTCATTCTGAGTTTTTGTTTATCTTGTGTATGTATGTGCTAAGAAAAATACTGGAACACCAGTAATTAGAATTAGTCTGACTTTTAACAGGTACGTAGTCAAAAAAATAACAAAAAGCAAACCACAAACCCCTTAACTAAAGCCAAAGTTGGGCATTTCTTAACATAAGGAGCTTAGATGACACAAACCAGAATTCTTTGTCTTTGTGCAAGGTCACAGCTCATCCCTAAGGAAACCCCCCTGCAAGAACACATAAAGATGCATCCTCAGAAGGAAAACACACAAAGAACTGCTGAGATACACAAATATCTCCTCGCTAGCCAGATGTTACGTGCTTTGTTTCATGTCTTGCTAATTCTAAAGTCATTTACCAGGTAGAACTGGCCAATGTGATCCCCATTCAGTCCAATATAGATGTCAAGGGGTCAGACCACATGTCTTTCAGAAGGCTGCAAGTCTACATCTGTAATCTTCTCCTTCATGAATTTTCATTGACCTAACTTTGAAGGCTTCAAGTACTTCCACTCATAGCACAGAGCATACTTTATATATTTGCATACCAGTGTCCATTTCCCCTATTAAAAAAAAATATATATATTTTACATTTATAGTAAAAAAGGAGAAACTATTGAGAAAAAATTACATGCCACTGTTTTCATCACTGGTCTGAAGAGATCCATTCAGATTCAGTATCTATCACTACACTAACATTTTAGATGGTACTAGAGAATTCAAAATGCATTTGTCACGTAAGCCCACAACATTTTAAAAAAGCTGTAAAACTTAACCTTTGTAGGATATGAATAGTGCTTCACAATGGATTTTGAAATGGCTATTAAATCTTCACACTTCAGATAAACAGTCTAACGCTTCGGATCCTGACATCACCTTTGTACAACGGATTTCTTCCCACTACTCAACTCTGTGGAAAAAACAAACAAACCTATATTCTAAAGATTACATCTTTGGACTTTTTAAAAGTAATCTAAGCAAGTCCTGAATTTGAAGTCTGCCAAAAAAAAAAAAAAAATAATCCCCAGCAGTAAGAAAACAGCTTTATCATACTCCTGCCTTCTCTGCTCACTAATAGAGATGGTTGTCAATTAATTAAGACCTTAGTGGGTTTTTAATTTTATGAAAAGCTTTTTCTGCAACTTTCAGATGGCAAGGAAGGAAATATCCTCCCATTCCTTCACTGGTTTGTAACAGCATCCAAAAAATTAGTCTTTGCAAACCCACTGAGAAGAGATTAGAAAAAAATTAAGTGAACAGGGATTTCTTCCGATACAGTTGTGGGCTAGACTTCCAAAAGCTTTTTGTTTATAAAGCATAGCCTAGACAATTAACTGACACTGAACCAATAGATCAGAAAACCACAGCAATCATTAATCTACTACTGGCTACAACAAACTGTTCATTTTTTAGGTCAGACTGCATTTCCATATGGGAACATACAGGGTCCTCAGGCTCTCCAGGGGGCAAAAAAAGCCTTCACATTGTATCATCAGAGTAGTGAGCAAAGGATCATGCTTTTCTCTTCATACAGCAAAGCAATTAAAAAAAAATTAAAAAAAAAAAAAAAATCAATCAAGACAAAGGGCTCATGCCTCCAAGGATCTCGCCTTCCAGCAGAAATCTCTTTTCTCATGTCAGATTCCTGCAAGCGTGCTGCACACCACAGCCACAATCCATAATTTAGAAACAAGAACAGTATGTGCATTGGCACACACAGAAGGTTTCAAAGACAGGAGCTATGGCCAGGCAGCAACTGGCTTTAATAATACTTCTAGAATTGTCTTCTTATCGAAGTAAACACACATACACCCCAGCCAAATTTGCTGGTGATGCTAAATGAAAGAAAAAAACCAAACACCCCAAAACCCCTACTAACCACCAATTTTTTTTACAGGCTCATTGCAATGAATACCAATCACAAAATAGGCAAAAGCATGGACTTTTAATTTCTCCCTCAACTCTTGGGGTTGTTTCAGCTGCTCAGGTTCATTTTCTTCAGCTGGCTGTGGCAATGCTAGCACATCACAGTAGCAAGCCCAGCTGCGAGACCAGAAAGACACAAAAAGTCATGACCCTCTCAGTCTTTCTTGTTGACATGCTGTTTCTGTATGAAAATGACTTCTTCTGGGGGCTGGCATGCTTTCCTAGGAGTTGATACATGCAGGCTCCACTTCTGCTGCCGCGAACACTTATGAATATACATGGGATGGCTGTTCAGATCCCCATCCGTACCCTGCAGGTCAGGTACTGGCCAAGGGGACTCATACTTGCACATACAGTTCCTCAGAAAATTAAGCTGTGGCTCCCATATCAAACAGCAATCTCCCTAATTGCTGAGCTGCTGTGTGAAGTCATTTATTTTGGTTTTGCTCACATTTTTGAAATATTTAATTTCTAGTGTGTTGGGTTTTATGTTCATGAAAGTATTGATTTTTTTTTTTGAGTTTTTGGGTTAGACAGCTGAAGCCCAAAGTCTTCATCCACACAGATATATTCCTTTTAATAGATAGATCTGTAACACAATTGTGTTACATATGGTTTCTGCCAGCTTTGATCACTTTAACTGTCCTTTACATCCATGTCCCTCCCATACAAGGTGGAAGTGGGGAAAAAGACAGCAAGACAGCTATTTATTGTTGTAATAGTCTCTTCCCACACAATAATAACAATACAATTTATAATCTCAGTATTTGAATATGACTTCTCAACGGATTCTTACAATCATGTTAAACATGAAAGAGATGTCCAGTTGCAGCCCTTCAGGTTTTTAAACTCTATTTGAACACAATGTTGGAAGCTAGATACATTAACATTACACTTATTTTGCAGCTAGATGCTATTTCAGTATAAACACCCTCTTCTCATGAAGATTTACTTCAGCATAAGAAAAAATGCCAGAACTGAATTTATCAGCTAGCCCAAAAACGGATAAGTCATATTATATAGCTCACGTTGTAGCTCAATGTCTGAATGAAAGATACAGAGATTTAAGGATTATTTTTTATTTTTATATTTTCTTGATAGTCTATTCTCTGGACTTTTTTCTTGAACTGTTAGTGGGAAAACCAAAACCATCTCCTACACTGTATAGTTTTTTTACTCATGAATAGTGATGTTTACCACTTCCCAGGAAAGTCAGTGCAGCAATTTTCAAAATACTTCTACGCTTCTTCAGGGTTGTCTTTACTATTTAAAAAAAAGCAAAAACACACCAAGCCAACAAAAAATTAAACTGAACAAACAAGTTAAAATAAACCAGTTTAGTACTTCAAGACTGCCCATTCTCTGTTTTATCAGAGAAATAGTATATGCAGAGGCTGCCACTGCCTGCTACTGCAGGAAACTGGCTTTCATAATCAAAGAGGCTGAGATTTCAGCAGGACCAGCCATCATTGGTTGCCTTGTATTTTATCATCTCACCACCCATTTCCTTCTGCTGGGGAGAAATGAATACAAAAGCAAGACATTCTACTTATCTTCCATATTGCTATTGCTTTGCCTTATGATTTAAAAAAAAAAAAAAAAAAAAGAGATATGTTTGACTTTGGAGCTAGTAACCATCAAACTCCAAAGCAGTAAGCCTCACAACACTGTTGTTACAGTACTGATTGGGTTTCTGGGTTTTTTAGAAATTCAGAAGTAGAAATTACTTCCTCTGCAATTCATTATGTCACTAGAACAGCCACCGTTAATTAATGTTTAGTAGAAATAAAATATGGTAACAAATATTTTGCAGTAAACTAGAGATAGGCAAACCTAAGGTTAGTCTGAGTCTCACTACAATGCCATCTTTGAAAGTTAAGTCCAGCTGTATGTCACTTCAAAGTGTTAGGCATATTCTCCATTTAAATCAATTAGTGGACAGGATTTTAATTTTTCCCCCCTCCTTTTTCATTTTATCACTGCATTTACACTAACTGTGTGGGTAGTGACAAGAAATTACTCACATTAAGAAAAGAAAAGCCATTAGTCCTAATTTCATAATTACTAGGGAGTAGACCCTGGCTGTTTGGAACTAGCTCTTCATGTTGGTTCGTGAGTTCACAAAATAAGCAACCTTTCTTCCAGCCAAGTGAGAAATTGCAAGGCATTGCTTTACTGGCATTCAGAAAAATGACTGCTTATTTTCAGTATCACCAAGGACAAAATAATTGGTGAATATACGGAGTATCAGAGGAAATACTATTCAGGATCATTCTGCTCACAAGATGCCAGCTGGGAATCAATAATCCTCCACAGTCTTTTAATGTTGTTGCTTTCTCAAATATTCTCCCTCCTTAAAAGACCAGCAGCTATTACAGATACTTGCATCCTGACATTTCTTAAAAAAAGGGGTAGGCAGACTTTCAGGAAACTGGACATCCTCCAGTCCAGCCTCTTTGCAGTGAATCATGCAGCCACCCTGCCTCACATCAGTACTTCATCGCTCTGCTCCCTCAAGGTCTAGTTACTCAGCAGCAAAAGGAATAATTTGGGTTGGTTTTTTGTTTTGTCTTTTTGGTTTGGTTTTTTTTTTTTGGTTTGGTTTTGGTTTTTGTTCTGTTTTTTTAAAAAGGTGTGGGTAGGGAAAGCTGGATGTGTACAAAAAACCCCCAAAACGCCCCATGTCTTCTCACAGAAGTGTGACTGAGATACTGAAAAGATCACATTTGGTTTCTTCACTTAAGTCAGAAGTTAGCAATAAAACAGCCTCCAGACTGCTTAGATCCTTTCTCCTGTCCTGCAAAAATGCTGCATATGTGACACTGAAATCAGCAGATCTGACATTGATAGGAGAATATAGGAAAACACATCTTACCGACTTTTCATGTGGTATTTTTCACCCTTCTCTTACACGTTTCTTTCTCGTTTACCTTCTCTAGCTCTCGCTATATTACTTTTTCTACTGAGTTTACACTCTATGAAACATTCATGCCTTAATTTTATCCCTTAATATAACTTATTTAAAAATATTAAAAAATTAGTTTTAATGATACAGTGAGAGCAAGGAAATTAATTCCTACTTTTGAAATGCCGTAAAAAGTGATTACACATTTACCTTTAAAATTCCTTTACGTTCTTTGTCTTAAAAAACTTCCCCAAACTTTGGGCTTCCAACTATGTGAATTCTCCTATTTTCAATGAACAGAAAGCAGGGGGGAAGGGAGGGGGAGGTCGTTGCTTTGGACATTGTAACATCAAGGACAGTGAGCTGAGTTGTGTCAGCTACTGATTCTGAGATCTAAGACATCCTAGATCTCAGGGTGTTTTCAGACAGGAAGAAAGACACCTTATCCTCCTACTCTAAGCCAATTGTACATTTATAGGTTCCTTTCCATCAGCTGCAGTAAGCGTATGTTCTTGCATGCAAGCAAACTAACAGAAAAAATTTACTGATGATGAACAGAGGGGAAAGAACATACCTTGTTAACACCTGAACTAGGTTCAGCTCTGCAGAGCTGTAAGCAAAGCCATGTATAAGCAGATATGACTAAGTCTTTAGAACAAAAGTCCAGCACTTTCACGTGCCTTAACAAATAGTCATCATTTCGTATCCACATCCATCTTGCTGTATTCATGACATTTTCACAGATCAGCCATTTTTCTCCTCTAATAAAATGTTTTGTCCCCAAAACCCACTAGATTTGTACTTAGACTAGAGCGTCTGATACTAGAAGAATGAACTAACCTTCTAAAGTTAAGGTTTAAGCTTCAGGAGCTAAGAAGAAAACACTGTATGAATTGCCACAGCTTCAGTCAAGACTTCACAGCTCGCTACACAGTGACTACAAGACTACACTACACCGCTCAACCAAGTCAACAGCTCTACTACTCCTGTCACTATGTTCATTCTCCAAGCAAGTTTTGACAAGGGAGAATGCCAAGGTAACCACACAGGAAATGAAGCCTAACCACAAATGGGAGGTTATCAGTGGACTTCTCGAAATACTTGTCTTGACACCAAAATGCTTTATTTCCGTTCTCACCAATGCTCTTTGCAGTGTGCTAATGAGACCCGCAGGCTGAGCCGAGTGGAGAGACGACATCATCAGAAAAAATGAGAACACCACACAGAAAAATCTGGGATTGCTTTAAGAGAGGAGCAATAGAAACACAACGAAAATTACAGAAATGCAAGGTCCCCAGGACTTCTCACATGGAAACGCTGTACAAGCAGACAAACCTAGTCATGACAGATAATGACTGAGCAACGATGGGCTGACAGCTCAATGGAAATGGAAATAGAAATAGGAATCTAAGTTATACCTGGGGACATAAACTATTAAAATCACTGTACAATGACCACAGTGAAGCCTCATCTCAACAGTACACTTCTGTTAATGTATTTTCAAAAATAAGTTACTTGAATAAGTAAAAAAGATTGTTTACTTGCAGGAAGAGAGAGCCTGTCATATGAGAGAAGACTAAGAGAGAAGATTCTGTCTGTTCTCTAAACATACTGGGGGACAGACCTGTTTAAAGTTTTGTGGCATTTGACTGTAGTTTAATGTATTATCACCACATTCTGACAAGTTAAAATTTTCTAGACTTCTGAAGGGAAGAAGCAATGGCAGAAAACTTCATCTTTTTTAAAAGGAGCCAGTTAATTCATAAATGGAATTTATATTATCATCTGTGACTATATGGGCATGGGCTTAGTGACCCAAGATGCCCCTTCCAGTCTTAAATGTGCACCTCTTTCTTGCTAACATCACTATAAATCTTCCCAAAGGAAACTCCAATGTGAGTATAAAACCACTTGCTTCACTCAAACATGCCATGCCCTCTGGCCTGAAATTAGCAGTGAATGCTTGAACCGGAAACATAGGACTCCTCTGAGCCTACTTCCATTTTCCAGTCTGCTGAATTTTAAACAAATTCCCCTGTAAGGAACTTCCTGATGCCTAGCCCCATATAAGTTTAATATAGATTTACCAAAAAGTTGTTTCTGCATCTCCCTGCTCTCCCACGTCTTCCCTATTTTCTTGCTTAAAATCTGTTTGTCCCCTTTGAATTTATTAGACCTATAACAACATACTCTAGCCTACTGCTTTAAGCAGAAGCTTTAGAAGCTGCCAGGAGCTTGTTATATACCTGGCACCCCAGCACTTCTCCATGCAACAGGGGGGACGCACCACCAGCCTGAGAAGGTGTGGATTCATCTTTGGTCACGCTTCACACTGTCTCCTTCTCCCCCTTTCCTGTTCTTCATTCTTTATCTTGAAATACGTTTCTGAAAGAAGAGTTTTCTGAAGTGATGTTTTAGAAGTTACATGCTATTGCTTTTTTAGCATTTAATAGAAAAGTTTAACAGCAAGTATTTATTTGCCTGCACCTTTCACCTGCAATTTGTTAGTGATGATGCTGGTGCTTCCAAGCTGTAAGGTTTCTTCCCCAAAAAGTGGTATGAAACTAACTTCCAAATTACATACTTAATTTTACCTATCTTCTCCTACATGTTCTAAAAATATAAAGAAACATTTCTTTTGCTCAGTTGAAGTAAATTTAATGTAATTTTATTCTGTGGATTGGGGTTTATCAGTGCATCATCTCTGCTTAACTGACACATCTCACATACCAGATATTACTGTTTTTCAAGATCACTAAGAAGTAAAATACCAAACCTGTTACTCTCCGTATCAACGCAAAGGAAAAAAAGAAAAACCCAATACTTCTGAAACAAAGTTCCAAGTCAAGTCTGGAAAAGAAAAAAAGAAAAAAAAAAACAACCGCAAAAAACAAACAAACCCCAATGACACTTTTTAATATAAACCTAAACTTTGAACAAGAAACCTAGAACTTGTCCTTCTACAGATGAATAGCATGCCTCTGGAGACTGCAGAAAGGAAAAATATACCTGCATGCCATTTTCTAATTGAGTATCCAATTCAAAGTTTCTATTTGTGCATTCAAATGCAAATTAAACTAGCTAAGGCACAAATGCCCACTCTGAGACAAATTCAATTATAACAAGGCAGTTGTTGAATTCTTAATATGGATGCTTTTCGATACTTCGTATTTACATTTTAATCTACACAGAAAAAACAACCCTGACTAGGCATATGCAAATTAGACTTCATAGTCCTTGATGTATATGATAAATTAAAATAAGCAACAAAAAGAGCAGAAAAATAGGAGCTCTGGTATTTTTAAATTGTTTAAAAATACACACACAAATGCTTTAATAACATTTTTAAGGGACAGTCGTGACCACTTTTGTCACTTCTTGAGAAGTCTTCCTCTCACTGAAAGAATTGCGACCCCGGATGTCAGCACACGAACAATGATCTCAGACTGGCATTCCTGGTATGAACACAGGTAGCTAAAATGATAGAAGAGGTCCTTAATTTGAACTACTGCAGCTTTTACTCTACTTCCAAATTACTTCATGCTCTTAGCTTCTGTAAACATCTTTCAAATTTCAACTAATTAAGAGCTGAAGCTCTTCAAACAGTCACTCCAGCAGACATCCAAGTCAAAGGGCTTTGGAAGGCTTGTTCCCTGCAGAGAACAGTGGCCTCTGCAGCAATTTGACACACTGAGCCAACCCAGCAGTTGCTCAAGGGCCCCAAGCACAACCCATACCTCCATTTCTAGCAGATAGCTACAGCACAACAGCGAATAGATCCTTCCCACAGGGTACCTTGCTGGTCCTCAGAAAGCCAGCCCTCTCCAGGCGAATACTTCTCACCCTACTTAAATCAGCATTTCACAGGTACGTACAGCAGCACTACCGCTCTGACTTGCTGGTAGCCCACCTCAGTGACAGGCAGCAGAGCTCTCACAACACAGTATTGTGTTCTTTGACAGTAACAAGCCTAGTTAACACAGTAGCTTAAATAATCCATTATTGCCCTCTCTTATAAAAATCTGTGAATCTTGTTCAATGTTGTGTGCTCACAGGTCAATACGTTTCACTAGGTCCCCAAAGAGATGCCTGTGTTGGAAGCATACAGATGTCGTGTCATTTTGTGTCAGAAAGGGCATCCAAATAAAAAGCAAAATTCCCTTCACACGGACATACACACACTGATCTTACTCCTCCTTACAAAACTGAATTTAAAGGACTTCAAATACAGTGGTCTCATCTGACCTGTAGCCACAGAAGCTTAATATTACAGTTTGGCAGGTTTTCAAAGATCAAGGCTTAAACCTAAAACAGAAAAGCAAGGAAGAAATTCCATTCAGCATTTGAATGGATGGTATTTGACCATCCACCATGAGCCTAAATTTAGCTCTACATCATCTAAAAATCTGTCAATGGATCCGGGTAAAGATTAAACAGGTAAATGCAGCCTTTCATTTAGCCAAACACTATCACAAGCCAAACTCAACCCTATTTTGAACACAAGCTTTTAGCAAATTATACTTTGATGGAAAAGATTTTTATGTAGTCCAGATTTCCCATTGAACAGTTAGATACACTTTGTCCTATAAATTTTCATTTATGTAAGCAGAAGTTTCATGAATGCACTCTATTTTGAGATATTTTCTCCTGTTCTCCTTACTTTACATAGTTGCAACCTCCACACTTCATTTCTGTCCTTTCATCCTTTTTATCACAAATCTTCCTGTATGACAATTTGCATTTTTTCCATAGCTCCATGATCTGCTCACACTTTTTTTGGCATTAAAAACCAGAAGAAAGACTTGGGATGCTGTAATATATGTAATACAAAGTGGAGGAGACAAAGTGATTAACTTAAGTTTGTTACATTGTATCTTTCAGCTGGGTGCTTTCTGGAGAATTAACGTGTGCATTAAGCTAAGCATAACACTTTTGAAAGCGTCCAATTATTCATAAAGATCTCTTGTGCTTAGCTTTTTTTTTTTCCTAACAATATTTACTGCAACTTGCAAATATCAATAAAGAACACACAACCTAGGAATATCTAACACACCCACTTAAGGTACTATATTGCCACTAACAAACTAGCCTGGTTAAACTTCTGGAGGGCAAAACGAAAACAAATGCTCACAAGAACACAAGAGCAAGAGCAAAGTATAGCAATCGATCTTAGATAAACACACTAAACTTTCATAGTCACCAAGACATTTTCTTCAATGTATTACAGCAGGCTATTCAGCTCTAAGCACTGAAAAACCTAAAGGAGAACTTTCATGCCAGACCGGAAGAAACAGAAACAATTGTACTAATTTATAATTTAGAGTCATTTTGCATGTACCATATACCAGTACAGAACTTCACTACTTTAATTTTGATTAATAGAGAAGTTACACATGCAACACACAAAGCAGATAACTGGCCCACAGTGATCGCAGTGGCAGTGTTGCCACCTTACAACAGGACAGTTCGCCAGCATTAGAAATTCTCAGGCACTTCCCTGTTTACCATGCCTCATAATAATGCTAAATAATAAATACAAAGAAACCCCACTATTTGCAATCATGAAGCTTAACTGATGTGTTTGCATGAGTTATTCCACTGTGAGGATTCACACTGCTACAAAAATTAAATAGTTTCTAATATCAGTGAAAGGAATTAAGATAAAGATAAGCTCTTACTGAGACTTGAAAGAAACAAAGCAAGCAAGCAAAACCTCAGCAGGTGAGGCGATTTGATTTCAGTTAACAGCAGCTACACATCATCTAACTTCCACTAAGGACACCACTGCCTCCAATAAATAAGCCCTGCAATTTGACAAAGTAGTTTTGAAAGAACAGAACATTACATGAGGAAAGCACTATTTTTCTTCACTGTCTGAAGTTTTACAGTGACTACCAAAGGGACACGAGAGACTTTAGTCTTAGTCAAATAAAAATCTGGAAAAAAAAATAATTTAAAAAATCCTGTTTTACTGATGTAGACAACTTAATTGGAAGAGCTGCTAAAGTGACCTTCCAAGTGATGAGGTGTAATTAGGATGCCCCACTTTCGCAGCATGCAAATGAATTAAAGCAAGAGAAGGTGCTGGACAGCTTCCTTAGTGCTTAAAACACCCAAAGGTGTTTTTGAAAACCGTCTGTGAAGGGACACATAGTCCATCTCTGAAAAATTTTCTTAAGAGGACAATTCAAGAGCATACAATTAGCTGGAAACTGTGCATCCTGAGAGCAGCCTGATGTGCCTCTTCATTACCTTGCCTGATGAGGCAAGGCTGTACTGAAACAGGGGAATAAGACAGCAAGATTGTCAGGAGCTGGGAGGGGAAGAAAGGGAACGGAGGAGAAGAAAAGGAGAATAACAGTCAGGCATCAGTTTCCTCAAAGTGTGGAAGAGAGCAAGAAGACTGAAGCACAGATATGCTATTAAAGAAAAGCGTCTTCAAAGCAGCAGGTCCAACTTCAGGAACAAGTCACTTGGTAGGAGGAAAAAAGGCTCAGGACATTGACAGACAGACCATGCCAGTGCAGAAGCCATTGCTGTGCAGTGGTATGCTCTGCTTCGTTAAGTTCCAATTCAAAACATCATCTAACTTGTATTTTCAATATAAAACTGCAGATACTACTTATAGTTTTGTGTTGCTATCAGGCATGCAGGAAGTCACACACACTATAAAAATACAGTGATCAGGAATCCACTCATACCACTATGTTTTTTCCCTTCCATAAATCTTTCTACTGTACAGTAATAGACACAGGATAGTTTCCATAATATGGGAAGAGTACATCTGCTTCGTTGAAGGCTGTGGAAGTACTAGATGAAGAGCACAATGAAAGAGGACAGTTTCTTTACACGCATATCTTGCTATTAGCACATGAAAAATGAGTTCAAACATATTCTTATCCCACATGCAACTATCCATTGGACAGCAGCAGGTAACAGCAAAATTAATGAACTTTTGTAAATGGCTGGGCAGGGAGGCAGGGCCATTAGGCACATTATTCTCAGAAGGAAAAAAACCTCTGGATGAAACTAAATTTCTCCTCCTCCAGCCATTTTCTTGCAATAGATTGCTATTATACACCTACAGGTAGCTGACACGACTCCTATACAAATAAATCAAAAAGAAATAATCCACAGATGGCTTTTGATTTGGTCAAAAGTAAGCTTTGACTCTGTGATACCTTTTACGTAAATACAGTTAAAATAAGAGGTGCAACATCTAAAACTCTGAAGATAAAACAACTTCTTTACTATTTACCCAGAAATGAGAAATCACTTCAGGAGTTATTCCTGAGAGGCCTATCCCGAACGTGGTACTTGCAAAGATCTTTGAGAAGCTCCACTGATGGCTGAAACAGAATTAAAGCTGGTCTTTCCAGGGCTTGTGCTATCCCTTAAGTATGACCACTGAAATCTCCTCTGTGAGCTCAGAGGGAGCTAGAAGTTTAAGTGCCCAAGCATTTTGTCACTGTGCCTTTCTACTTTTGTCTGATCACCATCAACTAAGAAATTCAAAGAACTACAAGGAGAAAGAAAATGGTTATTCTAGAAACAAGCCATCCATAACTGTCGATGAAGGCCAATTTAATAAGCCCATACTCTCATTCAGAGATGCTCTCCAGCCAAGGAACAGACTGGTCCACCTGCTTGAGACAGGTAGACTAAAACACCTTCACGCCCTCTCACATCAAGATGAAAGGGCAACTGACAGATGAGAGATTTTCAGTCAATTGTGATGCAATCTGCAACACCAGACCTGGCTGTTTTGTCCAAGGAAGACTATGAAATTTTTAAGACCAGCTCCCATCTGCAAGATCATCCTACAGCCCTGCCAGCTATAGCCTGGCTCTCACCCTGTAAGGCCAGCCGCTTTCTTTTGACCGCAGAGCAAGCCACAGTCCTTCATAACTGCTGTTTGTGGCTCAAAATGTTCAAGACACTGCACTTTTTGGCCTAACTCTGACACACAGTAATAAAAATCATCTCTGAAGGAGGAAGCATGGCTACACTTGGGGGAAAGCTGCAGCAGAAAGGTAGCAGCACAGTTCCCCCGCACCCTCCAATGTCTAAAGTCAATCAGAAAAGAGCACATTGCAAGGCACACCACATCCAGTCCAGGTCAGAGACTGTGAGCACAGCTGCAGCAAATCCTCCCCACTGGAGGATTTTAACACAAGTTTGAAATGGTACTGGGTAGAACATCAGCAGAACTCTTCCACAACTGCATCTACACTGAACACTTTGCCTGGTAGAGCTCTCGAGCTTAAGCATGTAGGTTTTTTCCATCTGCCATTCTGACTTTGCCATGCTATGAAAACATTCAAGCACAAACTAGGCAAATGGATCAGAAAATTCAGCAATAACACAGACATTAGAGGATAAATTTCTACAGTATAACTTACTACTATTTTATCTCCTGGTTCAAACTTGTCTTTCCAGAATGACATCAAAACTACATTACCATGATTCAGAAAGTGACCTTACTATGAACAAAAAATTCAAGGATTAAAATATCTGCATTTCAGTTGTGCTTACTTACACATATTGGGGTTTTTAAGTGTAATATAGGTTTCCTTCCTCTGCCAAGATTATTTTTCTTCAACTTGCGACTTCTTTCTTTACATCTATTCAAAATTTATTGTAATGGCAATGATTTGGAAATTGTTTTGAGTCAAACTATCCATATTAGACCATAACCACATTTTTCTTGCCAACCAGTTAGTTTCTTTGTTTTTAATATTCTGAGAACGGTAGGTATACCTGTGTCTATTTCATAAACCTATGGAGAAATTAAAGAGTATAAAAAGAAAAAAACCCAACCAACCTCTACATATTTTAATGCCTGTCTGAATATTAATGTCAAAAGAAACTGAGAGTTTGGAAGAATATGTAAGTCAGCAACCAGAGTGTTTTTTATTGAATTGCCCTGTTAAGGTGCATGACTGCCTTCCTAAGCAGTTTAGTTGGCCATTTTGTTATTTGAAAAGCATCCTTCATCACTCCCTCCCATACAAGTTACCCTGCATCCCAAAGGAAAGACAAGAAAATAAGGCATCTGCAGAAGTACATGTTAATCTTCAGGCATCAGTTTATAAAGTTCTCTAGTAGAGCTTGCTTTCCTTGCATTTGAACGTGCACAGCTTTGGAGGAATAAAGTAAAACAAAGAATTGGTATGTAGTAACATCAGAGAGTTTAAAACACATTCTGTCAGCATGCCTAAGTCCATATTAAAGGTTTAAAAAAAAAAAATTCTGTTTCCCTAGTGAGACAAAAAAAAATGGAGATGGCATAGTGTCATGGTTTAACTCCAGCCAGCAACTAGGACCAGAAAATTAACTGTAGCCCAGCTGAAACCAGCGCACATAGTATTCGGATCATCATCTCTAATGTATTGCTCTCTTGTACTCTGTATTCTGAAAAAAAATGAATTGCCAACAAAATGTTTTATGTCATTGATTTTTAAATTTAAAAAACACTTTCATAACTGATCATCAGGAGAAATTTATAACAAAAAATGGGCTTTAATGATATTCACTGCACACAGAATCACAAGGGTTTATTGGTAATAAAAGCCTTAATTACAGAATCAATTATTGATAGACATAGATGAAGTACACTTATATCATTTTTATAATCATAGAATGGTTAGAGTTGGAACTAGATGATCTTTAAGGTCCCTTCCAACACCCCTGCCATGGGCAGGGACACCTCCCACTAGAGCAGATTGCTCAAAGCCCCATCCAGCCTGGTCTTGAACACTTCCAGGGATAAGGCATCCACAACTTCTCTGGGCAACGTGTTCCAGTGCCTCACCACCCTCACAGTCAAGAATTTCCATCTAAATCTCCCCTCTTTCAATTTAAAACCATTACCCCTCATCCTATCACTACATTTCCTGATAAAGAGTCCCTCCCCATCTCTCCTGTATGCCCCCTTCAGGTACTGGAAGGCCATTACAAGGTCTGCCCAGAGCCTTCTCTTCTCCAGGGGGAACAACCCCAGCTCTCTCAGCCTGGCTTCATAGGAGAGGTGCTCCAGGTCTCTGATCATCTTCGTGGTCCTCTGCTGGACCCGTTCCAACAGGTGCAGGTCCTTCCTGTGTTGAGGACTCCAGACCTGCACACAGTACTCCTGGTGGGGTCTCAGGAGAGCAGAGTAGAGGGGCAGAAGTCAACCTCCTGTGACCTGCTGGCCATGCCTCTTGTGGTGCAGCCCTGGATGCGGTTGGCTTTCTGGGCTGCCAGTGCGCACTGCAAGCTCATGTTGAGCTTCTCATCCACCAACACTCCCAAGTCCTTCTCTGTAGGGCTGCTCTCCAGCCATTCTCCGCTCAACCGGTATTTGTGCTTGGCATTGCCATGTCCCAGGTGCAGGACCCTGTGCTTGGCTTGGTTGAACTTCATGAGGTTTGCACAGGCCCACCTCTTGAGCCTGTCCAGGTCTCTCTGGATGGCATTCCTCCCCTCCAGTGTGTTGACCATGCCACACAGCTTGGTGTCATCAGCAAACTTGCTGAGGGTGCACTCAATCCCACTGTCCACGTCTCCAACAAAGATGTTAAACAGCACTGGTTCCGGTACTGACCCCTGCGGAACACCACTCGTCACTGGCTTCCACTTGGACATCAAGCCATTGACCGCAACCCTTTGAGTGTGGCCATCCAGCCAGTTCCTTATCCACCAAGAGGTCCATCCAACAGATCCATGCCTTTACAATTTTGAGATCAGGATGTCATGTGGGACAGTGTCAAACGCTTTGCGTAAGTCCAGGTAGATTACATCTGTTGCTCTGACATATAAGCTGTGCAAAATCAAAACTAGAAAGCAAAGAAACCGTTTCTGGGCTTCAATGTCTAGTACTGGCGAGATTTTTTTTTTTTTTTTTCCTTATTTTCATTTCTACAACAGCCCTGATTCCTTCAGCTTTGTCTTTCCTTCACCTTTCACTTAGCTTTTCCATCTCTATCCAATTTGTCCTTTCATCCAGTAACAGAGTCCTTCACAGGCTTCTTAATTTCTTTTATTCTACCATTTTGGATGACAACAGGAATGACTTTAATTGAGTTTTCTACCTGGCCTGATGCAAGCCACACGGTTACTGCTCCCCCAGCCCACCTTGTAGCAGCACTGCTTCAGATGCAGCAGCAGCATTTGCTAGTGGGACAATACCACTCAGCCAGGGCAAGGAGGTGGTGGTGCTGCTGAACTGCAGCAAAATCCAAAAGCCTCCTCTCATCTCCACATTGGACAGAGCTGACTGATGTCCTCCTCCTACAAGAGTCTTGTAAGTCTCTAACCAATTCTGTGTAGCTCAGGCACCTCTAAGCTTACGTTCCAACAAAGAGCCAACAGAACTAGAAGAAAAAAAACCACCTCATTGACAATGCATCTGTGCAGCACCTCCATAAATCACCTCCTAACACAGCCTTACACTTATGCAACTACCATCTTATGCAACTACCATCTTACCACATCAGAGTGCTGTACTTATTCAAGGATCCTTGCGCCACCCCAGTCAGCACTTAGCACCCCAGAAAAATATTGCCAGAAGAAACTTCTCTACCCTGTAATCTCCTGCTCATCAAAGATTTTGTTAAACCATCTATGTGATTTGGATTCCCTGCCATAATTTGTGCAAAAGTTGGGGCAACTTGAAAAGACTTGCACCATCTTGGAGAACGGAGAAAACCAGCCCCACTAAATATAGATACTGAAACCGGAATAGAGACAGTCAGGCTAGCAGAGGCTGCTATTATTAGCATTACTTCCAGTTAAATAAAGACTTCTCATTAAATAAAGGTATCAAGTGTACCTAGAAAATGCTTTCATTTTCACTGCTGCTGCAATCTGTAGCTGGCAGTCAAGTTTCCTAGTGAGGACCTAGGAAGCAAAAAACATCAAGAAAAATCTACAAGCTTAGACGGACTAATCATTGCCACAGAGATTCAAATAAACGTTATCCTTCGCTTTTAAAAACAGAGGAGCAGTCAGGCCACCTTAAGTCAGTTTAAAAAAAAAAAAAAAAAAATCAGTGAAAACGAAAATGCAGTTAATGAGCCTGAGTAACGCCAATGAAATGTTCTTTGAAAAACAGGAGGCTGGAATATACTGGGATTCAGAAACTACCTGGTCTATAAAAGCTAGCTTTGAACAAGAAATAACAAATAGTTGTAGTAAATAACTATAAAATTAACACAGAGTAAGAAATTTTTTTCTTAATTAAAAGGAAATTCAAAATGAGCCAAAACTCAACAGATAGAGTAAGAAGTTTCAGCAGATTTTACAGTGCTCATGAAGAAATAAATAAAAATTAACATAAAAAAAGAGGCATAAGACCACCAATTTCACCAAAAATTAACTTTATCCTAAGCAAAACAGCTGAGAAATACAAATAAACACCTGCCCTTGTAGTCTGGCTAGCAGATTGAATCATTTCTGATAGTTACTTTCAGATATTAGGAACTTTAAAAAAACTGAGGATTACATTGCACACGAGATCTTTTGTTAAAAATGCTTCAGTGAAAGAAGTTATGCAGAAGTGTGCAACTCTGACAGGACACAGGATATGCTGCCATACAGTAGGAAAGCAACAAAAACAGAACCTGCAGAAGCTTCCATGAAATACAATCACAGAAGAGAGTCAATAAGCAAACAACCATGCTAGAACATTTGAACAAAAATACAGTAGTGTTTGATAAGAAGGTATTTCAAGAATACAAACATGAAAGCTTGTGTATGAACAGTGAATGCTGGCTTGAATGGGCTAGTAGGACTGGAAGATTGGCAATTTTCTGGCACAATGCATTCATAGCCTGTTACCAGCAACAAAAAAACTTTGCACTCAAAGAATTTTGGATTCTTGTTGTCAGAGGAAAATAGAAATAAAAAAAAAAAAAGAATAAAGTTATCCTTCATCACTATCCCCTTTATCTGTAAACTCTGACCAATGATGTGCAGAAACTAACCCCACAGTGATGCAAGCGTCCTTTATACTCACAAACCTGAAAGTAAAGTAATCTGTGCTTACAAGTGGAAAAAAAAAAAAGTGTTTGACTAATGAGAAAGTAGATGTCATCATCTTTGTCATGGGTTGAATGCAAATTGTGCTTAGAAATTGAAGGGCTTGATCCTCATCTTTCACAAGCCAGTTTAAAAGACTTCAGGGAAGAGAAACATTTCTCCCTCATCTCCCTGAAACACAGTGTGTAGAAGTACACTGAGATAATGTGTAGGCATTTACTGAAAATTATTACAGCTCTAACCTTTGCTAACAAGTTCCAGAGCTAGGTAATTGATTATAAAAATGAAACTGCATTTACCATTTGCTAACTTCTGATAAGCAGAAGCTATATAATTGATTCTCCCTTTCAGTATGCATCCAATAGCACTGATATGAAAGCCTGTAGATGAACTGTTAGATAAAATATCAATGTTTCACATGTTTCACTGCCTACTTTACCTCTACGAATGAAGACTGAACTAAAATTGCCACGAAAAAAACTGATATTGACTGCTTCAGTGTTTTCGGTGTTATTACTGGGTAAATGACCCAAGACTAAATGAGATGCAAGGTTATCAGAAGTTACTACTTTTCTGGGAGGGAATCTAGGAGTCAGGTGCAATCATTAGTCATTGTCCCACAAGTCTTCCAAGCAGATCTGTGACAGAAATCTGGCAAATCTTGTAATCCTGTGCTTCTCTCACACCACCACTGGAGAGACAGCAGAGAGCTCTGGCAAGAGCAAAAGGGAATGGGCATGCTACTTTCACAGCTCTGAAGAAACAGACAGATGTCCACCTCCCCACCACCTTTCAATGACTTCCTCTCAGAAGACACAAAAAAACCCCACCCCAGCCTTTATTTCTTCCGTTTATTCCCTTAGAAACTTTCTGCTCTCTCTTCTCATTTCTTCTTGTTTCAACTTCTATTCTCATTTTTCTCCATGTGCGTATGGAAAAAGAAAAGCCGTAACTCCTTTAACACATTTCCTCTATTAAACATCAGCAACAGTGAGAATCCACCCATTTTGTTTTCTCCTTCAACACCTGCAAAAGGACTATAATCTCTGAGGTATACTTTCGTAGACAAATTCTGATTAATTAGCTGTATCAGAATAGTCTGCTAACATAAACACAGCTCTCATCAGCATGTGTATTCCTGCCAGCATAACAAACAGTTCTCCCTCTCTCCTCCTCTCCCTTGCTTTGCTTTTGACACAGCAGTCTGCTCATGTAAGTGCATCCATGCTAGTGCCCGGGCTAGTACAAAAGCATCAGGGAAACATACATTATATTCTTGATCCTCTAATAAAATACTCCCTTTAAAGTCTGTAAGATAAAGTATCAGGTAGAATAATCAAGGCTCATTATCTGATGTGTTTCATTTCTAGATCTCCATTAAAAAACCCAAAGGTTGCATTTAACGACCACAGGGAAAAAAGAAGAGCAACCTTCTCTCCTTTACGTAGTCTCCTGCTGGCCTAGAGCACAAGGCTCTCTACATGGTCACTCACACAAATAGGTCAAGGCAAAGGACTTTGAATCCTCATGACATCCGCTTCTGATGGGCTCTGACTTTCTTCACAATTTACAGCTGATCACTTTTCTCCATGTCTTAATTATTCCCAGACTGAAAAATTCTGCAATCAAACAACTCCAGGTTGTTGTTTGAGATGACAGATGAGCCTGTGATTAAGAGATTCATGTTGCCATGCTATTATAGGCATGGTTAGAGCAAGACAACAACAAAAAAAAGTGTTTAACTCCATTCAGACCTTCACTCCAATTCTTTCTTTAGCCTGAGCACAAGTTCAAGAGTAGAAAATACCACACCTTAAAAAAAATAATAAAAAAAAAATAAACCAATCTTCCACCGACATGTCCGTCCACTGAAAAGAGAACAGGGCACACACTGGTGTTTAATAACTCCCACTTTCTCCCAGTAAACTTTCTATAGGCCTTGTTTCCTATCACAATTTTATGCTCTGTGAGCCAAGATTTTACAGGTTTCCACTTATGTCAAGACTTTTTTAAATGATTTAAGTCTCTTAGAGCTAATTGTGGCGATCCTTCCTTCACTTACATTTTAGAGTCTTCTAGTATGATGGAAATGGATTTTCAGGAATTGGAATAATTTAGATGGTCATTATTCATAATAATCTAACAAAATATGCTTCACTGAAAGTTAATATTGAAAAAAATCAAGCTCAAAATGAAAACTATTCTGGGAGCTTATTTTAAACAGCGATAACAATATAGCACTACAATATCTCGTTGAAAAGTGGAACACAAACAACACACAAATGGGACCATAACTGAATTAGTCTACACGGCAAAATAAACAAGTAATCATCACAGGATTTGATAGCCATGCATTTAAACATATCATAATCTCAAAACTAATAAGGTGGCATAACTACAAAAATAGATCTCTCATGTTAAGTCTCATAAAAGTCTCAAAACTGCAAATCTGCTCTAAAGGATTTCCTCGCATTTTAATTAACAATCATAAAAATATTGTGATGAGATAATCTCAGTTTATATAGAAGCATTTTCTTCATTTAAAATTATCCTAAAGAAAGCTTAGTAAGCTGCATATTCCCTGCTGACAGGCACAAAAAAAAAAATCCTCTCATATAATATATTTTATACATGGAAAAACCATGTGTGTGCAATTTAAAAATGGAGGGTTAAAAAGTCAGCCAAAGAGGTGAACTTGCATCATACTCAGGAAGACTGAACAAGATCAATCCCTTACCTAAACCGTTTCTCTGCAAGTAATGCTAGCCAGACATTCTCTGTGAGGAGCAGAAAGATGCTATAACTCGCAGACAGTATCCAGCATCATAAAAGCCTCTATGCCATCAGTTATGGCTTACTGTGTTCTCCTGAGCCCCATCTGTAGGGACTGTGCTACCTCTAGACTAAAAACTAGGTCCTTAAAAATGTATCTAAATACTTTAATCATTTCAAAGCTGGGTGTTCAAACACTTGCTGAATTGTGGCTATTGAATTAGCTCAATTTCTGGCTTTTGTGACAGCACAATTGCTGTTGGAGGCTTACAGTGTCTGGCAACTGCCACAGTCTGATGCTCCCCACCTCAGTCTTAAGACACATCATGAAAAGGCTCAGACTAGATGAATGGTTGACAGTTGCAATTTCAGCAGCAGTGGGTCCTACAGCTATATGCATCACAGTGTTCTTACGATAATATCAACTAATGTTACATTTCTTCAGAATTGTTAAAAACTCATCGTAAGAATATGGGCTGCTTCATTCCAGAGATGTGAGTTTCTTGACCGTCCTGAATGACCACAGTGTAAGGTGCACATTACTCTGGAGAAGACCTGATGGCTCAACCAGACAGAGTCATCTAGCTCACCCAGTGATTATGCTTAGATAATCACTTTCCCTTACACATTGCCTCATACACCAAGACTCTTATGAGGAATAGATGAAAACATTCAGGTTCTTCCCTCTGCGCTCCCCCCCCCCCAAAAAAAAAAAGAAAAAGAAAAAAAAAAAGATGATTGTTAGTATGAGTAGCTTTTCAGGTTATCTCTTTTGACCCAACAACTGAGAGGTGAGGTTGTCCAGAAAGGCTGTGTTGGTCCAGGTAGTCGCCCTATGAGCACAGGCCATGTAAGCCCAGAGTAGGAGCTCTTGAGCTTTGAGAAATCCCTGTGGGGAAGCAGATGTCTTCCCCAAGCAGGAAATAATGCTGCATTGTATGGCTGACAAGAAGGGAACATCAGGAGCTGAGTGCGGTGGCGTGGCAGTACACGGTCTGGGCCAAGGGGGATGGGCTGCTCGTTATGGCAGGTGAAAGGGAAGGGAGGAAGCAGAGCAACTGCCAAGCCTAGGAGAGCGCACGATGATACAGACAGGGAAAAGCTGGCACTTCATATCTTGAAATTGGGTTTTCCCCAGCTCTCTGGTGTCTCTTCCACCTGCTTCTGCTCCTCTCCCTCAAAATACTCTTACCAAGGGTTCTCCTTAACCCTGTCACTTTCCAGGAAGCTTTCTGTCCTCCCTCCACAACTTGTTTAACTTGCAAGCAAAAACCCATCTGCCCTTTCTATGCAGATAATTTACCTCCTCTACGCAGATTTCTGCCCCCACAGGCCTGCTGGCCACACAAGGGAAAGAGGCGGCACATGCTGGCTCTGCACAGCTGTGGCCAGGGGCCCTCAGCTTCCTTCCTCCTGTCGCTGCCCGCTCTCTAACCCCCAGGCTCTCTACCGCAAACACCACTTCCCCTTAGTGGCACAGGATGTGACAAGCCAGATCCAAAAGCTGGGCTCCCCTCAGGTTCAGATGACTGTTCTCTGGAAGCTCACACCCACAAGATGTACAAAGTCTCACACACGCCAGTGACAGCCCCTCTTGGCCTTCAAAATGGCTGCCCCTCCCGTCCAGGCACCATCCTTCTACAGGCCTTCCCAAATGACACTTCATCCTTCCCTCTCTCTTTTGCGAAGACCCCTTTCCATGATTTTGCCATATTATTTCTTTTCACAGTCTTTAGGGATATACCTGGTTTAACATGCTAGAAGTAAGCTATTTGCCTTTTATTTGTGTATGCCACTCCCTGCAGAAATGCTGATCCATGTCTTTGGCCTGATCATCAGTTACTGACAGCAAACTTCTCTTCCAGCTAGTTCATATGTGCTCCAGTCAAAAACATTTGCTTACAGAGCAGTAGGAGAAAACTGAACTTTTAAGTATAAAACCAATCCATCTTCCTTTTCACATTAATACACCCTGTCAAAGATTCAAAGTGCTGCTCTTGCAGTTCTAAATACACTGGCTTTCCTTAATTGTTCTCACCTCTGAAGCCTTTGCTCTGAAACCTACAGATCATTGAGACAGACTAGTCAATGACACAGTGCAGTTTAGCAAACAATATGCTAGCAAAAAATATTTCTTAGCCTGAAATGTTCCCAAATACCTTTTGATGTTCAAGTGCAGTTTATAAATCAAAAATGCATCTATTATGTTATTTTTTTCTTTAAAAAAAAGTTCTTACACTTTTTTTCCTTAATCATCAGATGTTAAAAGAATAAAACTCCATGGGTAAGAATTTCAGTATCCCATTTTTGTATCTTTCACTTTGCTATCATCTTGGAAAGAAGAGTTCAGACTCCCCTCCAAAAACAAAATAAAAAGGCAGAACAACAGCAGCTTTTTCAGTGTGAATCTGCATGCCAACTCACTTCATAGAATTTTAAACCTCCATGCACGTGTGCCATCAGTAGAAGAGATCACACTTGGTGACACACAAAATACAGCACCTAGAAGGCACAGGCAAAGCCCACACAAGGGCTCAGTCCTGGGCTAAATCATGCAGTCACTGATGCTCCTCAGTTGAAGCAGTAGCTGCTGGCGCTGGCAGGCTGCCCTAAGAGTTGCTAAACATTCAGCCTCCTCCTTTCCTGCAACTAAGGTACGAAATACCCTCTCAGAGGAATCACTGCTCCTGCTCCAAGTCCTGGAGGCAGTTGGACCTCCCTGGGCTTTCTGATCTGGGCACATGCTGTGCAGGTTCAGATCACACGACAATTCCCACCATCTGAGCCTTGCAGGGCAAAGTTTGGCTACCCCCGAACACAGGGAGAGCTCTTTAACATAGAGTTCATCTGGTACATCTGCAAATATAATTTGCACAAGGCTAAGCACCGTGGACTCACAAACAGCATGCTGGCAACAGCAATTACCAAGGATGTATGTCCACTGCAACAGCAGCTCACATAACATTTTCTAGCCTTGCAGTTGCAACTACAGCATTACCAAGCAGCCAAAGACTGCAAAGTGCTCATTATATTTGAAGTTTAGCTCAAGCAAATGCCACAACACAAAACTCAATCATTTTTTTCACCACTGGAGTACGAGAGTTTAAGTTAGACCACTCAAATCCTCTTACATGAAAAACATACTGAGGTACTTCCACTGTGGCTTAACAGCTCAGGAGTGCTGACATTTCCAAGGGAAAAAACAGCCAACTTGCCAAGTGACCTCTCCCAAGCCACTATCAGTCCCAATTCACAGTGGTTTCCTTCTGCCTACAAACATCACTGTCTGAAAAGCCTGGCATATAGCATCACTTACTTCAGAGGCCATTGATCACATTCCACCTTTATGAAATGATATTTTAAAAAACAACCAGCCAGCAAACCCTCAATCCACATTGAGTCCTCAGTCTCCTCTGAGCAGAGGGAATCAAAGAAATTTTGTATTTTTTTTTCTTTAAAGTTACCATCATGGAAGATACTGGGAAATTGCTGAGCCAAGTGTTTTATTAGCAAATGGAAGATTTAGGTCTTAACCTTACACCTGGAATTAATGCAAGCCTGGATAAAACTTTCATTTTTCTAATACCTGTCCTTCCCTCTTTTCCTAAAGGAGAAATCCTTTCCCATCCTGACTTTACAAAAAAGTTTTAGAAAGTAAATAAAGGTTTTTCATTGCAATACTCCCCTTAATTGAAAATCAGTATTAGAAGCTTTAACAGGGTCCCTCGAGATTTTTGTAGCATTTACCATGCTGTCACAGAACTTCCAGACTATGGGCCATCAACCTCCTTCTGTGGTATGAAAAAAGTCTGTGCTGTACAGTATGCCCAAAAAAGTAACAAATATTTATTCTTTCACATGGAGAGAGCCTCCTCACAAGGAGTCATGGACCCCGGCCTGCTCAGTGCTCTGCTCTTTCACGCTTACATGAAAAGCTTCTCAGAACAATCACTGCTGTTTACAGATGACGACATCCTGAAGGAGGACTAGCAGCTAATCGAAAAGCAAGCAAAAGCAAGTGGGTTATGAGCTTTTGTGAATTGGAATCCACACCTAAGACAGAGCACCCTGCCAAAGCAAGAGGGCTAGGTTTTTATATATATTTACACAAATCACTTTCCAAGTGTGAAGCTTATACGTGGCCCTCAGGAGTAACCATACATAAAATCATAGCAATATTTCATATTTTTCAAGAAACAGTTAAATACACTAAATTAGCAAGGTTTTGGGCTGAACTATCAACTTCAGTCTTCAAAACTGCTCCCTCATCTAATAAAACTGAACTGTGAATTCCAGCTAAAAACAATTCACCTGCCTCTCCTCCCCTGCGTGCGGATATCACCCCTCACAACACCCCGCTTCTCTCTGGATAAAGCTTCTGGCAGCTCACACTCACCCATTCAGCATTCATTGAAGAAACACACTGTGTTATTCATTCCTCTATGCCCTGTGCCGCTGATGCAATGGAAAGAGCACCAAAGATTGTGAGCATACCAAGTATGCTGAAGCCCATCTTTCCTTATCACTGCTGTACTCGCAGATGGACATAATGATTAAAAAGTAACCCACAGAGTGCTTGGCACACCATTCAGAGCAGGAGAAAAAAACTTGATGCCCCTAAAGTAAGCAGATACCTCCCATAAGCACGTCCCCAGAAAGAGAAAGGATTTTCTCATTCTTGGGAGGAATACGGACCCTTCCCTTCTGCTCTTACGCAGTGGAAACGAAGCGGCTGACATAGACATTATAGTTTGCCTTCCCTGGTCCTACAGCAGCTTCCTTGTGGCTGCAGACACCAAGAGCTTATGGTTAAGATAAGGAAAGAACTTACTTTTTAACAAAGCAGGCATACACTATGTTAAGATGCATAAGGATGCCAAATAAATTCTGTGAATCTAAACTAAAAAATGGTTAACCTGCTTCTTCTACATCTATGATTCTCACCTTTGCAACATGCTGCTTATTTTACACTATCTCAAAAGCTTTAGTCTCCTCGCCCTGCTGCCCCCAGAAGCCACGCGGAAGTTTGGCATTTAACACTGCAGGGTACTTAAGAAAGCGCTAAGCAATGACAAGAAATGACCTGCAGACACAACTGGGTCTGGATGAAATACCAGACCCTGACCCTTACCAAACCTGCAGGTGAACTTTCAGAAGCCCCACTTTGACATCAGAGATTCACGTAGACACTTAGGAATTTGCTGCTGTGGGGCACCGCATATTAACAGGGTTAAAACTTTAGGGTAAAGGTTATACTGAGGACTTAAACTTCAAAGCTCAGACAGAACCTGTTGCATCATTCAACAGTAATGCAATGAGCAAGGTCAAACTAAACTGTGGAACAGTTACCCCTCCTAAAGGCAAAGCCCTGTTACAGAAGCCATGTCAAGAGCTGAATTAATGAAAGCAAGACATTTTCTGGAAGTTTTAAATACTTAACAAAAAAACCGAACCTGCACTTATATTGGCAAAGATGCAAAATGTAAGTTTATGGAACATGAAGTCACTGTCATTATTTGCTTATATATTGGTGACTGTTTCAAACCACAGAACTGTTTGCACAGCAAGCTCTGCATTACTAAGAGTTATTGTCTGTGGAGAAACACAATAAGAAACGTAATTCACTCTCATAAACTGGAAGCTGGTGGGACATTCATAATACTGACTTTATTATTGCTTCGGTGTGTAGGTAGGGTTTACGATTAGCAGTAAGTTGTCCAGTAGTTTGGTAACTGAGGAGTAATGCTAAACAAACTTGACAAAAATCTCAGTTGTGATTTAAAGTTAGAAAAATTATCCCCTTGCTAACCTTTCAAGCTGTCAAGTTTAAGATGCAAATGTTTTCTTAATTTACGTCACCAGTTGTCAGCATACCACTTTGATGGCAGTGTCAGAAACTTTCAACTTCCCCAATCTGAGAAAGCAAATCCCATAATGCTGAGTGGATTTTAAGATAATACTTACCCTATCATCTTCTCTATATGCAAGCACTTGCTCTGCAACTTGATATGCAGCATCAAGAATGAAGGAATCAATTCAGAATCCTTCTCTCTTGCGAGAGAAGGCTACATGGCTACACTGAAGTTCTCCAAATCCTGCCCAAATACTCTGTTGTTCTTGATCCTTCTTTTTCTGTCCCATGTACAGCTTTGTACGTAAAGGCCATTAAGTTCATCTCTGCTCTCCTAAACAACTACAATAAGGCAACAAACATGATTTTATCTGAGTCACAGAACTCACTTTGCTAAATGCATGCTGGTTTCTACATTTCATGAAACAAAATTCCATGACAAAATGGAGTAATACCTAGGCTAATACTCTACATAATCAACAGCAAAATAATTCAGAAACTGCAATAAAAGAACTGCATTTCAAAAATAACACTAAAATCTCACACTTGCATTCTGCTGCCCATTTTTAAGTCCAGTTCAAAGCAGCTATTCTCTGTAAGCTACCCAGTTACAGAGGCTTATGTGAACATTTACCATTCCACCCCAGAGATAAACTGTATCAACCCTCTCTTGTCCTTCTAAAATATAAGCCTTAGCAATTCTTCCTGGCCAGCATGATAAACTCATATACCTCAACAGCAAGTTCTTGAAAAATAGGTTGTTCCACTCTCTAAAGAAAACCCCAAAAAGTCACATAAAAAAAAAAACAACCAACAAAAACCTGAAATATATCAGTTAGTTGTATAAAATGCCACATTTAACTCTAGCTGTATACAAGCTACATCTATTTTTGTTATCCAATATCTATGGTTATTTTCTCTATTTAAATTGAAAAATCAGGAAAAAAACCCATGCAACTTCTGCAGCAAGTCAAATGATCCTGCATTTGTGCAGGATTCGTCTGACTGAAGAATAATGCTGAGTTCATTACAAGTTTACTTGAAGGTGACTCAATTTAAAGGATTTTTTTAAAGGGACTGCTCCTTAATAGGGCTTCATAACTAGTGTCAAAATAGTCTTATGAGAAATAATATTTTAAAAAGTAAAGGATCCAAGAAAAATATGAAGTCCTAGGTTTACAGAAAGCTGGTAACTGTCCTGCATGTACCGGTTTCTGTATTAAAGACACAGAATGGGTTAAAAGCATTCCAGCACATACCTAAGCTGGCTTGCTTTTATAGCAGAATCCAGATTCTGTTTACAGAACGGCAAACATATCCCAGTTTTCTTTTATGATCCTAGAAGAACTTGCTGAAAGAATTGCTTTTGTTAAATAAAGGTCCTACTTAATACATCTTATTAGAAGCGTTCTACCTTTCTCTTGCCACAACAGTCTATAGTGCACTCATTCCCTTATCCTGTTTTTACCTTATTTCATGCAATACCACTCTTGGTCCATTTCATCCCTGGAAAGTACTCTCTTTTTATTCTAATTCTTTTTGAGTTTCTCCAGAAAGCACCCCCCCTCACCACCAGACAAGGAAAGGTCATTTTAAAACCCGATTCTGTAACATATCCATTTAAAACACAGACAATGCCTTGCTACAAAAGAGAAGTATCTCTAATTGACTCATCTTTTGGGTTTGCCTATTATGTGATTTGGATTTGTCCTTCCTTCTCCTTCATGCAACAGGAAGCCCGTGATAAAAGTAAGATGCTTTCAGAAACAAAGCCTGGCACCACAGAACACTGTGAAGAAACAAAGACTTTTAACGTAACTTCCAAGCTGAAGCCAGAGGTCTGGGAAAAGCAGAGACACGCTGCTGCTAACAGTAAGGTAGCGGAGCTCCCTCTATTGAATTAGCTGCCAATATCTCTTCAAGTTTAAAAGTTGCCAGCTGTGGTCAAAATCAATGTTCTCTTAAAAAAACCCAAGACTTTCCAGTCCGGACAGCTGGGAGGCACCCATCAGGTACTGTATGAGAGAGCTAGCTGAGGGAAAGGGACAGCCGCAACACAGAGCTTCTGATACATGAGAAACGTCACCAACCTGCGAGGGCCTCAGCCCTGGAGACTTCTGCCATCTATAAGACTTGAGGGGATGTTTAAAATTTGGCTCCTGTTTGAGCACTTTCCCACAGGGGCAAAACTGCTACGACCAATACCCGTGTTTAATGATGCCAGGAGGTTTCACAGATGGGGCTACCACAACATAAAACACAATGCATGAATGTGGTTCAAGCATTTAAAGTTTCTCTTCACAATAAGGGGTTAACTACACAGAGTGCAACATTATTGAAAACAGATGATATGGATATATAGAGAGAGAGACTGCTGAAACACTCATTAAATCACTGAAGGCACTTTTTGCTTGTTATCAAGGGAACAGCTTAGTATTTCCATTGCTATTGAAAGCACTTCTAATGCTTTCTAACCAAACATTACAGAACTGTTCTAACCCCGATAACCTCTAAAAATCATACTCTAAAGCTGCAGGCGCGCTCTCTCGCTCTTTCCACTGTTTTATCACTTTCTCCCTTTTTTTACCTCCCAAAAGAGGCATATTTCTTATCAACAACAAAAATACCAGTTCAGTAGAAGCAGCAGTTGTTTTAATAAGTAAGTATTTATTTGCCTTTCTGGAGACCTATATGCATGATAAGAAAAGCAATTTAATCCAAAACTAGGCAGACATTCCTCAAAAGAACCACCACTTTGGAGCAGTAGATTAATATCCACTGGTGTAGGACCAACTGTGCTTTAAGTCACCCTCAATAAAACAAGCTAGGGAAGAAGAAAAACAAAACAAAACCAGAGAAGAAAAAAGGGAAGAAACTCAATCCGATCGTTGCCCAGTAGTGGATTGTCAGTGTACAAGTTGTATTGCAATCTCCTCTCTAAGTGGTGAGATTCATTCTCAAGCATAAAGACAGGAAAGTATAACCTCCTTGAATATTCATCCTGTTCTTACTAAAGAAAAGATACCAAGATAAAGAATGTGTAGGTCAAAGCCTTGTCTTCAGGGAAGATAACACTCAACAATTGCAAATCAAGGGGAGTTGTCAATGTTCATGTTTTCCTAGAAAAATCACATTCTGCTCCAGTCAATTCTAATTATCACCCTACAGCATTTACAGTTCTTGAAGATTCTCTCATTTGAGCATTGGTGCATAGAAGCGTAACTATTTTTCTTGAAAGCAGAGAAACTCGAGAGAAATCAGCGTGTTTCAACAGGTCCTCCACTTACAAGCATGGCCTCACAGTTTACATACATTTTCTAATAAAAAAATGATTGTATTACTAGAAGAGAAAGCTATACTCTAGCCAACCCAAAGGAACCCTGAGGAGCAGTGAACAGAGAGCCTGAAGATGATGGGGTTTAGATAGGGTAATATCTCTCAAAAACCAGTACATAAAGTCTAGCCCTGTATGAGAGTTTACAGCACTGAACAAGACCATACTAAAAAAAACCATACTTTTAGTGATGTGAAAAAACAGTTTCCACAGTCAGAATGGTAGTATGAAAAAAAAAGCCTCCCACGTGTGAAACAGCAGTGGAACAAGCACTGCAGACCAGACCTTGAGCCAGCTTATCTATGACCATCATGCTGAGGGTCATGTAGTGCAGGTGACAAAAAGGGGAAACTGATTATTGGTCATTTAGTGTTAGAAGATCCAGTTACAAATTATAGCTCCTACAAAGTCAGCAAATTCAGTCTCTAAACTGTTAACAGGCTCAAAGTAGATACAGGTAGGCCTGGCTCCTCCATAACCAGTTTCTTATTCTGCTATCTGCTTTATTTCACTCAACCTGTCCAAACCCACTTTGACAAAAAATAGTCTCCAGAAAGTCCCTGTGGCAGGAACCTAAGAAAAGCCCATGGTGGTGTGATGTGGTGTGACCAGCAAACTCATTAAAGCTATTGCCACTGCAGTAATGTTTGGGTTTATGTGATTTCTTTCTGCACCATATGTAGTCAGATACAATGTTATGGAAATCTGCAGTGAGCACTCTTATACTTTAAGACTATAAACTACACTACAGAAGTAGAACATTTGTAAGAAAATAGAGAAGATAAACTTATCCTGATCATACAGATGTAATTTGCATTATGTAAGACACTTAATGCTATTTTCTTTATTCTCCCCTTCATGTGTCATCTTGCATAAATATTTGGAAATTCAGTTCCCCATAACTTTCTGCTGGAAATAACCCACATACCTAAACTGCTACTACAAAGACAGCTGAAACAATTTACCCTGGGATTACACATTAGCATTCTAGGTTACTTTCAGGAAGAAGAATGGATAGTACCGTAAGGAAGGGTATTACTCTTACACAGGTTGGAAAGTGGAAATAAGATATCTTGGAATTAAATATGACGTAGGACAGAGACATTTATTTCATGAACATAACAACATATTTTCTCCAGTAAAAATCAATCGGGTGATATTTCAGAGATTTATAGACCCAAATGATTTCTGTTGTTGCCCTCTGCCTTATGAGAAGCATTAGAAACCCAACAGAAGAGAGAACACAAGAAGAAAAATAATGTATGTTGTGAGACTTCTCTAGCCAAATTAAAAAAAAATAAGAAAAAAAAAATTTTTAAACATATCAAACAGTCCCCAAATGCAAACTATTTAGCAACTCATAGCTCGCTTAAAAATTAGTCTGGCTTTGCTACCTGCATATTGGACCGTAGACACACAGGATATCGAAACATATATACATGGTGCAGGTATTTCCTGACTTCAGTCTCAGAAAAACCATGCCACAAACTTCGGATCTTAATACAGAAAACTAGTTTCTCTAGATCAGTGTGACACCAGATATATCTAAAAAAAAAAACAACGTAGTAAGGAGTGAGAAAACAGTAAGTGCTACATGAATGAGAAGACTACATATTACAGTCTTACTACCCTTATGCAATATAGCAATATGTAACTAGTCTTTAGTAATAAATCATAGTACGATACACTCTGAGCTTCAGTTACAATTCACTACAAAGCCGAGGGAGGGGGGGAAAGGGAAGCTTTACAAAGGTCACTATTAGCTCCTGATTAAGAGTTGACTTTCTTTTCACATACAGTTGCTTCCTCTAGAAAAGCATGAGATTTAATTGGTGTACTCATTTAGTCTGACCTACAGCTAGTCTCCTAGTAGCGAACGTGTATTTGGACCCCCTCCTCTTATTTTTTTTTTAAATGGGTACCTTCCCAGGCAGTTTATTCTGTGAAGAAAGAAACTCAAAATTTCTCATAGGCATCCCAAGTCAGCTTGAATATTGCTGGAGATACCTACACCTGGTGCACATAAACTTCTAATATGCTTTTAATAGCTTATCTATTGCTTTCCATATGCAAACCTGAAATGGAACTCCCAAAAACCAAGCACCATGATAGAGTAATATATCCAGAATTTGTTGTAGATGATAGCAAATTAGCTGCCATGTAAAACAGCTGAGACAGCAAGGAGAAAGAAACGTGAAGTATACAGTAATATCAAGTTTTTTATAGATATTTTTATATTTAGCATCTTTTATACTCCTCAGAATAAATAGAGAGCTGGAGGCATAAATCTTATATTAGGCTTTCCAGACATTTTCAGTACTGCGGGGAAAGTTTTTCTAAGCTGAGGTAGAGCTGGTTTCTCCCCCTATGTATTTGCTTATACAGTTAGCCTGAGCTTTTCCTTGGGGGGGGGGGCAAGGAAGAAATGAAGAGCAGAAAGAACAAGGTAAATTTACCTCCAACCTGTTTAGCTCATAGGTAGTGAAGTCTCATCTTTTTATACACCTCCACCAACACAACCCTCGAGACAAAACATTGTATGGTTTCATGTTTCCTTCAATGGGAAAATGCAGACAGTCACACAATCAGCAAGCTCATTTAGTATTTACTGGGATAAATCTCTCCACAGGGGACAAGTCTTGCTTCTTAGAAGCTGAGGTGCTTATTTCTCTGGATACTCCACATGCCTTTAAGATTTCATAAAATGAACAATCTTTCCTAAAAACTTTCTCTACCTCAGAGAACCCAGTATTAAAAAATATCAGTCTCAGTGGCAGAGTTTATGCCCTACAGTGATTATACACTGTATTTGCCAAAGCAAAAGCCTGGCAGAGCAGCCTGACGTATTGCTTATGGTGCTTTTCATTCTGTTCGGAGCTTTTTTGCTATTCTAACTGAAATTAAAGCTTCATCAGCCTTATTTTATTGGTGTAGCTCGTTTTCTACTTCACTAGAGCTTGTACAAAATAGACATAAATACATCCAGTAAAAAGGTCTCCTCTTATCTTTCATTTCAATGAGAACATACTCCCTGTAAATGGTTAACTGGAGAGCACGTAATAACAAGGAAGGGGCCAGGAATGAAAAAACACCAACTCCAACACTTCTGCAAACCCTTCGCTGTCGCAAACGCAGGCACATAAAGGCAAAGCCATTTCTTAAAGCAATACAGAATGTTACCACAGGCTGACGCTCTTTCTACAAGAATAATGAGACGGTCTCCGCGTTGAATGCGGAACTCCTCACTTCACAGCTTTTCCCTCAGACTTCACTTTCACGCTCAATATTTACAAAATAAAGCCTACAACCACCTCATGGCCAAAATATTCCCAGAACAATTAGGGTATTTAGCATTCTCCGCTCCTTCCCGCTTCCCTAGCGCCTTGAGAGTGCTTTCACTGAGCGGGGGGGGGGGGAAGAAGTTACCCACGCGAACCCGATCCGCCGGGTAGCAGCCGCACCCCACGCAGCGCTGCCCCCCCACACGCACGGGACCGGCGCTGCCCCACGGGGAAGCCAACAGAGGGGCCGCTTTTTCCCGCTTCCCGCCCGGCTGCCGGGCGGCACCACGCCGACGGCGCTCCCCCACGCACCGCCAAAGCGGCGGGCTTCCGTCGGCCGCGTGAGCAGCCGGCCACGGGTGGCAATGAAGGCGGGGAGAGGGGAAAGCGGCTTGAACGGCCGAAGTTGGAGGGCGGCTGGCCACGGAGACGTGCCGCTCAGCATGGAAGCGAAACGGGGGCCGCGCCGAGCCCCGGCTCTCCCCGCCGCCCCTGCCAGCCCGCTGCCCGGCGGCCGGTGACAACGCCCCGGAGGGACCCCACCACCGCTTCCCACGGGGAAAAGCGAGACCGGCGCCGCCCGCCGCCACTCACTCCCCGCGCCGCTGAGGCAACTCCTGCCTCCCCCCTCAGGAGAGGCGGCATCAGCCCACCCCGCCGGCCGCCCTCGGCCGTCTTCCCCGGGGACAGGAAGGGAGCAACCCCCGCGCCCGCTCCCCGCCGAGGCGAAACGGGATACGAAGGGCACCAACGGCCGGGAGCGACCCCGGCGCACGGCCGCGCAGAGACCCCGCGGTAGGTGTCGAGGGCTCCGGCTGAGGGAGGGAGGAAGAGAGAGAGCGGGCGGGCGGCCCCGCCGGCAGCAGCGAGCCGCGGGCGGGCACCGCCACCTGCGGCCCCAGCCTTCCCTCCGCCAAGTTACGGGCGGCCGAGACGGGGCGGTCGCGATCGCCCCTTCCCGCGGGCGGTCGCTCACCTGGCGGCAGGCAGAGGGCTGCGAGCAGGAGGCAGAGCAGGGGCGGCGGCAGGGGGCGGCGGCGGCAGGAGGCGCAGGCGGCGGCGGCGGGGGGCTCCATCATCCCGCCTGCCCGCGGCGGGACCGGGAGGCAGCGGCGGACCGGGGCGACGCGCCCGCGGGGGCTCTTCCCTCTTCGCAGCGGAGCAGGGAGGCGACTTCTCCCCCTCCGAGGCCGGGAGGCGGCGGCGGCAGCTTTCCCTCGGCGGCGGGCGGAGCGGTAACTTCCCGGGTGCAGGGCGGCGGGGCGGCTGCTCTCCCTTCTCGGCGCGCAGCGAGGAGCGACTCCGCACCGGAGCAGGTGGCGGCTTCCCTCTGGCAGCCGAGCGGCGCTCCAGGACTGAGAGCTGCGGCGGGAGAGGCGGAGCCGGGTGGCGGCGGCGGCGCTGGCCCGTCCCCTCCGTGCCCCCGCCCCCGCCGTCCCGGCGCTGGGCGCGCAGGCAGCGAGCGGGGCGGGGGGGGAAGCCCCGCGGGCAGTCCGAGCCGCCGCCTCGCCGGGATGCAGCCGCCCTCGCCGCCGGGGACGGGTCCCCCGCCTGGCCAGGGGGATGCGCCGCTGCCCCGGGGCCCGCTGGGCGACAGGAGGGGTCGCTGAGAGGGGGTATGGGCGGCGGGGCTGGCGGGCATGCCAAGCAAGCCCACCCCCACCTTTGCTCACCCCCGCTTTGCATCTGCTCGGGGCATGGGCTGCTTTTCTGGTTCTGTGCTCAGGATGCAGGTTGGATGTCAGTATTTCAAATCAGGAGCTAAAAAAATTAATAGCGATGCGCGTTCCATTGTGTGTTTAGAACCCGTGATGCGTCCTGTGTTATCCTCTCCTTGGCCAAAATGAAAAAAAAAAAAAAAAGAAAAAAAGAATCAAAGATAATAGCAATCAGTTTAATCTGATGTAACTAATTTAGCAAAGGATTGGTAAATGGAAGGGAAAGGAGCTCACAACACTTCGTTACATGAAGAAATGCGCTGAAGGGCAAAGGAGGGATCGTTCGGCACTTCTGGAAGTCGGCAGCCCTAAAGGTCAAAAAGATTCCTCGTCAAAGTGATGTTATCCAGAAACAGTGCTTTCCTGCACAGTGCTTTATTCTCCTTCTGTTTCGGTCTGAGTAAGCAGTGCTGTTTCACAGAGAAGGAAATAAGCAGCCTGAAGTCACACAGCAAGTTTCTTGGCTAACAGTACAGTGTGATCAACATGTAGCCCACGCTGTCATATGAAGTAAGCCTCATGTCCAAAATCTAAAAATATGATTAATGCACATCATGTGATCTCTTCAGAGGGAGTTTCTAGTAGTGAAATCCAAAGTGTCAAGTGCTTTATCTCACTTCACCACATGATGATGTGAATTCTTAGACGGGAACTTCCCCAAAACTCCTGGAAATCAAAAACAAACTCAAACAGTCTGTTCTGTGAACATATTTGCTATTCTTTTAACAATTTTCATGATGGTTAACAACTAAGAATACTTAAACATTACTGTGATACAGAGTAGGTTTAGAATAACACAGCCTGTGTATTTTTCCCCTGATGTATTGTGCTTGTTTTCTGTAAAGTGGGGTAAGGATATTTTGCTTTTAGAACTTTAAGTCTAAAGCGTTGTCTTCAATTCAAAACATCCTTCTATTCTTCCACATTATTATTATTATTATTATTATTATTATTATCTTTCTTACGTGTAAGGCATGCTATGCAATCAATTTTAAAAATATTTTACTTTCTAGGCTTAGTGCTCAGCAGAGCGCTGTCATGCTTTGTTTGCTCAGCAGATTTCTCTCAATGGGCATATTACTAAGCAGATTCCAAAATAATACTACTTTTAAGATCAATAATCTTTTTGTCTTCATGTTGAAGCTGATTAGTATTTCCCAATCAGTGGTTTGTTGTTTTGTTTTGTTTTGTTTTTTTTCTTGCATGTTTAAAAGCAGTAGAGTACTCATTAGTAGGGATATTTTGAATTTTTATTGCTGTAGAGCCTGGAGACCCTTCTTAAAATCTTGAGAGAGGCATTGTACAGAACTGCATTGAGATGACCACTTAATCCAGTCCAGAGTTGTATTCCTACTATGTATTTTAACTTCTAATGCTTTTAATAGTATGTGCTGGTTTTGCAACAGCTTGGGCTCTGTTACAAATTAAGGGCCTAATCCTGCCTTCTTGGTATGGTATGGGAAGCCTGTTGAAGCTAGTAGGGTTGTGGCTGGGAGAAAAGACGGAAAAGTCGAACTCTAAAAATTATCTGAATGCAAACACACACATAAGAGGGAAGAGCTTAAAGGCCAGAATGCACTGCATTTAGTATATGCTTTGTTTTAAACATGACAATGGCGAGATCAATTTGTATAAATACAAATGCATGGTTTGCTGGTTTAGGGAATTAATAATGCCCGAGCACCCTGTTTTTAAAGCAGATGATTAACAGCTCCCTCATTTGCATCAAAATAATTAATAGTATATATTTTCTGTCACTGGGAGCAGGGATGAGGAAGTCTTTGTGGATATTGCAAATAATTTCCAATGGCATGGTGCAGAGACTAAGAGGCAAACTATAGAACTATACATTTCAAACAGGCAAAACATACAGAGTCATTTTACAATTTATGCTTAAGATAGTATTCAGAAAAATTACTTGATAACTATTTTACTCTCGTGTCAATACTGAATGTGTTGTTTAAAGTCTGTAAGAAATATGAGAAATGTGGAAGATTACATTAAGGACATAATACTTAAATCAGAAGTATGATTTGTTTAGGGTTCCCCTCACTCCTTTGTCATTTCTCTTCAAAGCTGTTTCTACCTTTCACTTGAAAAGAGCTCTTTGAATTCTGAGTAAATAGAAAACATCTCAAGCTCAGATTACTCAAATGTTTTGATAACTTTACAGGAATTTAAATGTGATTAGAAATTGTCAAGATAATTATTAAAGATATCTTTATATGCCATGTCATTTCAACTGTCCTCAATTCTGAGATTTGCAATTAATTCCTTTAATGTCTATTGGGTTGACAGAATATGGATTTGTTTTTTTTACAGATTATTTTCTTGGGCCATGCTCCTCTTCCCATTGAATTTAATGGGACTATGAGTGAGTCACTGATCTGTTGGAAAAGCAGAAACTGCTTGGCTTTAAAGTCCAAAATAAACATTTATTTTGAAGAAGTTAAAACACTTACTAGTAAAAAAAAATCTGTAGAAAATAACTCTGTGTTTGAAAAGCATTAATAATAATTTAAAAAAACTTTGATAAATGCTTAATTCTATCAAACCATAGGTTTTCTATTTATGTGACAAAGTGGATTAAAAGCGTAATCCATTAATAATGGCTGTACATCATAATAAAGAGTTTTTATTAAACTGAAATACCATTCCCTATTTACAACAGATGCGTAAAATAGTTACTTTGTAAGCAAATTTATAGCAAGAATAGTAGAGAATACTGTTGAATAGAGCACTGCTCAACACTCCTGGTAATTTAGTCCGTTGTTAATAGTGGGGGAATAAGCTTTAGTCTTGGATGATAGTTAATACTATGTCAATGAAACTGTGCATGTTGTTTTGGCACAGCATTCCAAAGTGCAGTCTGCAAAATGGAAGCCTTCCGTTGTTGAAACTGCCCTTGAATTGTATGACAACTGTTGAATGCAACGTCCAGCCTTGCATTTCTGTAAATTTAGCTGGACACTATGAAGTTAAAGGTGTTAACGTGGAAGATACCTACATGGGCATAGATTCTTGTCATTTGTGTTAATACTTGTTGCAATATTATCTAAGAGCAAGGGTTAAGCATGAGTGTAATCCATACTTCCAGTTAAAACATCGCTAAAGGAATTGTTAGTGGATCATCTAGGGCTTGGGTCATATTTTATGACAATTGGGAAATCCACAAGGTGCTTCCTGCTCCCTTAGGTGCCTCAATACCTTTAAACACTAGGATCTGCAAATCTGAGCCAAAGTATGGTGAAGTCAAGCAGAGTCTTTCACTCACTTGGCTTGATTAAGGTGCAAGCCGAGGTAGAAGAATGCTCATGTTTGTCAAGAATTATTTTGCATTGCTCAGTATGGCTACATGAGGATAACTGGTAGCAAAGTCTTTCTGAATTAGATCAGCTGTATATGGTGGAGTGTCTCTAGGTTGGAAGGTATTTCAAACAGAACATTCAGGACACAAATACAAAATGGTCAAAACCAGTCTTGAGCTAAAAATTAATTGTGATCAATAGCAGCAAAGAAGAAAGCCTACTTACTGGGGTTTCTGCAGCTATCTGCAAATTTGGCTATCTTTGATCTATGTAAATGAGATCCACATATTTGGAATAAATAAAAGATCTCCAGCAAATTGCAGTGGAAGAATACCCAGAATCAGTGTTTCGAGTATTTCTTCACTGCAAAAATGATCCTACTCAAAAAAATCAGCAAATGCCTGTCAGTATTGTTACTGTAGTCATCAGCATAGCAATTGGGCTCCTGAAACAAACTTATTTTCCTATTACCCGTGTCCAATGCACCAGTTTTTTACATAATTTAACTAAAGGACCAGTACTGTACAAACATTCATTAAAATAACATTACGCTTGCATTATAAACAAAATACCCAGAATGACTTCAGCTGAGACAAAATTTTAATAAAATATGAGTGGAAGATGGGAATAAGGAGTTTGAAGAGTGGAGGATGGTTATTGTCTTTGTTTGTGATCTGCCTTAAGGAAAACAAGAAGAAAAGAAAAATATTAGACTAGAAGCAGGTCTCATGCACAAAAAATACAAGAGCCACAGTGGCTTGACGTGTTAACTGAGAAGGGCATAAAGAGCAAAATCAATCCAGTTCTTGAGGCTGGACCAGTATATATCAACTTTGCTGGCCACCTGCTTTCCTTTTGAGAAGGCTCAGTTGCCTTTTCCTCTGCCTTTTTTAAACGGGTTTGAGGCAGGTAAAAGTTAGCAATTTTCAGATTTCAGGTCTCTTTTTTTCATCATGAAAGCTGCTTTTGAGAGCAAAGAGTTGTTTTTGTATGAAAATCCAGTGGGATACACAATGGCAGAGTGTGAATAGTAGCACTGATAATATATTGGAGATGTAAGCTGTAACATGAAGAATGAGACTGCTAAAATGATTACACTGTGTTTCCCCTTTTCTTAGCATCCATAAGACCAATTTCTTTGACTTTCTGTGCTTTCTAGTCCTTGATGGTACTTAACTGTAGGAGGAAAACACATTAATACTATAGGAACTGATGGATCCCCCATATTAAGGAGCATCCTCAACAAGATATGTTGCGTTCTGCCAAAAATATCCTGCAACATCTGGCTTGCAATGCTGGCATGCTGTGAAGGATCAAGAAAGAGCATAGTGTCATGTGATTTATTAGGATGTCAGCGGGTTTCTCTGCCCTGTTTGGTGGGTTCAGTCAACTTCTGATTCTTACCCATGGCTGGTCTGCCTCATGCAGGCTGGACTTCCATGTGTCTCAAGCAGTGCAGAGCGTGGTTCTCAGAAGGGCCTGGCCAACGGCTGACTTTTGAAGTTGCTTTTTGGGCTGAGGAGCCTTTCTACAGGACTGTTCATAACTAAATGGAGTGGGGTTGATCTTGGCATCAGCCTTACTTGGAAACATCTCCCCATCTGTTCCATTGCTGTCACTTGTGGCTAGGACTTGGACTAACTTGATTCTTGCAAGGTCAGCTCTGGCATAATCTGGGCCAGCTACCAAATCTGTGCCTCTGTTGCCTGCTTCTACCCATGCTGCCAGTACAAGTGGAGACAGAGACAGCATCCTGGCAGAGCAACAGAGGAGACTGGAGACCCTTTCTGGCCAGCATCCTCCTTTTATCTCTGCTACCATGCTGTCAGTCAGGAAGCAATCCATAATCATTTTGGGATTATGTGACATCAGATGAGCTGGTGTAGGAGCTAGTGTTGGAACAGCATTAGGAGTGCCGTAACAGCTTCTGGAATGTGGGACAGTGCTAATTGGGGCTCTGGAGGCATCAAGAAGAGGGTCTTTCCTCATGGGGTGCCCTTGCTGGGGTGCTAGCAGGGAGCAATCCAACAGAGCAGCAATGGACATGGCCACAGGTACTCCCTCCTGCATCAACAATGAAAAACCATTTAAATATCATTGTATTCAAAATTATTTTAACTTCCTTTTTACTGAGGCTATGCCTGGTTTTGGTGAAAATTTTCAAATTCTTACTTGAATCACTGATTTCTGTATGAGTTATGTAATTTTAAAATCTACTCAATCAAATCTAATCAGAATTCTGATACTGAGCAATTTTTCATCTGAGGGTCTTACACCGGTTAAGCCTCAAATCATGACAACTTTGTAAGGTAGGCACTCAGATAGCTTTCACTTTTGTCCCGCCTTTCATCTGAGGAATTCAGGTGCTTGTCAGAACATTAAGTGCTTGGTATCATGTGACATTAGAGAAGATACTGAACTCTAGAGAGATGAACAGATTTACCCTAATCTATTTAAAAAAAGAATGGTGGTCTAAGGACAAAATTCAGACTTCCTGAGTTGCCATCATCAATCCCAAAATTAAAAACATTCTCTGTTTATATTTGTGTTTGATAGAGAAAGGTAATAAAAGCAAATGTAAAGATCAGAAGTAGGGCTGGTAGTTAAGTCAGTGAAATGCACCTGCCTGTATTAGTTAGTTAGTGTGCTCATGTTTAATTTTCAAACCCAGCCAAGGGAACGAAAGTGGAGATAACTCATTCGGAGCAGTCATGCATCAGGGCATGTTGTGGATGTTCTCCTTTGCATTATGAAAACAAAAATGAAAGGAAGGATGGAAAGAAATGAGGTATAGATGGAAAGAAATAGAAAGTTTGGAAGGCAAGAAGTGAAAGAAGTGAAACAGAGTCTGGTTTATAGCTCATGCTGACCAGCAGACTATTGCCTTGTCCATAGGGGAAAACAAGTAAGCAGTCCTCTAGTCACATCTCATCTCCACATAGTTCTTAGCTATGATAAAGAAGAAAGCACACAAGGACTTAGTGATAAGAGAAGCAAGATCCAAGAGTAAAAATCTGAAATGGAAAGCAGGAGAAAGGGAACAAAAGAAGAAAGGTAAACCTAGAAAAAGAAATGTTTATTTTAAGGGCTACTTACTGCCACATTCTCAACATGTTTCAGTGTCTTGCATTACAAATAGTATGGTTTATACAAGTGGAAGTGGGATTATTGACAGAATATAATTTTATAGTGACGGAAAACTAGGTGACTTGGGACCTTGGCTGCTCTGAGCCTGCACTTGATCCACCTAAGTGGGGACCAAGTGGTTTTAGTTTTTTGTAGCTGAAAAAAACACTGAAAATCAGAGCAACCCATAGGTCTCTGTGTGGAAGATGGACAGGACAGCAGACAGCTTGGAGCCTTTCATGCCTACTCAGGCAAGGACATATGTTGCCCCTTCTTCAGAAGCAATTTTCTTCCCTTTTTGTCTTGGGTGAACCAAAGAACCTGGATCAAGCATTGAGGACTGATGAGTTAGTGTTGAGTAGTGCAGGTGTATTCGCTGCACCACACTGCAGGTCTCAGCTCCTTCAAATACTCCTCTGAGTGATGCAACAAAATGAGGACTGAAAAGGAGGAATTAAAATAAAGAGATAGTACCAGATTCACGCTGGTTTGCAATGCTAGTACACTGGATTCTATACATCCCAAACCTGGGCAGTTTCTTTATGTGACAGGTATTACCTTAAAACCTGCTTATCAGTTTTTCCTTACAGTCTTGATGGTAATAGCAGACCTTCTCATGCTGCATGACTTTTAACATGAGTAGCTTTCATTCATTAACTTGGAGGAGAGGGTCAGCAGGAAATCAATGATGCTTTTTTTATCTAGCCATATGCAGAACCATTAAAATGAATCCACTGACTATGTTCCAGCATTGCAATTTCTTATTTGCAACCTTTATTGCAGTGTGTCTGCCCCTGATTGTGCTACATCAGCACTTGCAGATTAGAAAGAGCAATTCCTAAGTAAATGGAAGGAGTTGCTTCTCCCCAGTCTGTCCATTGCCCAGGGAAGGAATAGGCCTACCTCAAGGAGCAAAAAGGCCATCAGCCGATTACATGTTCCTTAGAGCCATGTTAATGTCACATCCTTGGAAAAATGTATTTGATCTTCTGTCCCTTAACTAGATACCTGTGCCAAGGCTAAATTTGTAAATTAGTTTTTACATGCATGAAGATTGAAAGGCTTTTAAGACCAGACTGTTTGGATTGTAACACAATTTAAGGCGAAAGTATTGGAATATCTCCCTTATCCATACACAGTGCTGGTTCCTCAGAAGGTAAAATTAGCCCTTGAGAAGAAGGACACGATTACAAATGTTGAAAACAGGGGTTTTTTTGTTATCAGATCAGTAGAAATATGCCAATATATTTGAAGATGAAGGGGGATAGGAAGTGCGGTGTGAGAATAGCCATGTAGGAATGATGATTATTATATCACATACATGTTGAATTAGAACAAAAGAGTCTGATGTGATTGGACTCCCTTTAAATAGCTTTGCTGTGCCAGAGTAAGGAAGAGCTCCTGCTACAGGCAGTTTACAGATTAAGTAGACAGGATGAGCAAAGGGTGGTTTAAGGGAAAAGAAAAACGTTATTCTTGTGTTACAAATGGGGCAATGAGGCATTGTGAGATTGACATGATTCTCTGGAGAAAGAAATTTTTAAACTTAAATGGCCCTACAGTCTGCATTTTTGCATATGTCAAAAATCCCAGGAAAGATATTCTATAAAAATTTGCAGAACAGTTCATCCTTAAAAAAGAAGATGGTAGGATCCATCTAGAAAGATTTTTTAAGATATTACCAATCTACTATAGCAAATATTTCAGGATTAAATGAAAATGCATCCACATTAAAATATAGCCAATAATATATCATCCTGGTTCAGTTTAATAGGTTACAGTATTCTGCATATTACATTTTTATGTTAAAGCAAAAAACAATTGTAGAAAAAATCAAATCAAACTTGAAGAAACTTCTGATTTGCAGAAATTAAAGTAGGAGATGTATTTTCATAAAAAGACCTTTTCATGATCGTCAAGAAACTGTGAAGATGTCTTTGGGAAGAAGATTTATGACACTGAATATATTGGCAGAAGATGTAAGTGCAGGTTGTTAGATTAGGGAGTAATGTTGAGTTGCGTCCTAAAAGGTAATACCAATGGTTGGTGCGTCCTTATTAGAGAGGCTAACTGGAGCCCCATGTGTCCACAGTGGCTAAAATAATCAGTGCAATTCTAGAAGCAATGCTGCAGGGGCTATTTTTTTATACCGGGTGCTGAAAGTTTCTGATAAGGGTGGATAACTAATAAACATATTTTGCCAATTCTATTTAGTAGTGTTCTGCAACTCAGTGACTGAAAGACACTTGTTATCAGCTGTCTCAGGATCAGGCACTGCACGAGGTGGCACATAGTGGATTCAAGGTCAGATTCACGTTCTGTCAGTATCTGGAAAACAGTTCTTTGCTAGGGATGGCAGTCAAAAGGGTTCAAACCTTCCCGGCACTAAAGTTCTGAAAAACTGCAGTTAGTAACAAGAAAGGGAGTCTACCTGTTTTGCTAAGGGCAGACTTATCAAGCTCTCTTTGCTTTTCTGGTGTGCATTTGAACTAACTTTTTTTAGTCCATGACATTTTTCAGAGGGCAATTTATTCCCTTGATTCTGCTACCCAGAGTTCAGATTTATTTTCAGACTTGCTGTTCACCCTGTTCTCCCATTGTCAAACAGTCTCTCGTGTCTCATATTGACAAGATGTTCCTCCTGCATCCCATTATTTCTGTTGCTGTTCTCTGCCACTCTCAGTCCATATGTGTGCCTATTTCTTGGTTCCCCCTGCACTTCAAGTCATTTGTCTTAGTGCACAGGTAGTTTTCTACCTATCTGCTTGTCCGCAGCCTGGCAACCTTCAACCTGACAGTCAGCTCTTCTCTCCACTCTTTTCTGCGCGCCTTCCTCTGGCTCTCACCATGAACAAGAACCCCTTAACTCAGTTTTTCATTTCCACCATAAGTTACCTACTCACTGAATGCTAGGCTCAGCAGCGTGCGATTCTCCTGTTACTTGGAAATTTATCTATAGTATTGTACTGGTTTTGACTGGGATAGAGTTACTTTTCTTCACAGTAGCTCCTATGCTGCTGTGTTTTGGACTTGTGACCCAAACAGTGCTGATAATAGAGGGATGTTTTCATTATTTCTGAGCAGTACTTATACGGTGTCAAGGCCTTTTCTGCTTCTCACCCTGCCCCACCAGCGAGCAGGCTGGGGGTACACCAGAAATTGCGAGGGAACACAGCCAGGACAGCTGACCCCAACTGACCAAAGGGATATTCCAGACCATATGATGTCATGCTCAGCATAGAAAGCTAGGGAAGGAGGAAGAAGGGACATTGAGAGTTATGGCATTTGTTTTTCCAAGTCACCATTACATGTGATGGAGCCCTGCTTTCCTGGAGATGACTGAACACCTGCCTGCCCATGGGAAGTAGTGAGTGAATTCCTTGTCTTGCTTTGCTTGTGTAGGCAGCTTTTGCTTTACCTGTTAACTGTCTTTATCTCAACCCACGAGTTTTCGCACTTTTACTCTTCCAATTCTCTCCCCCATCCCACTGAGGGGAGTGAGTGGGTGGCTGGGGGAGCTGAGCTACCTTCCAGGGTTCACCCACAACAAGTCTTGTTCCTTCTGGAGCATTGTTTGATTTTATATTCTGGTTTGGACTTTTTTATTTCACTCTGTACTAAAGGTGCTATACAGTCACTACAAGTAAACAGGCTTATTATGGCTTTATATAGCTTTATTAATAGATAGTGACATACACAGAATAGCGGTCATGCCACATATTCACCAACAAAATTGTATATTCAATATGTAGTCCAAGATATGAAGATTCATTTGTACAAGGATAACAATGTTTACAAGTATAAGATGTATGGTGAAGATCCACTTGATCCTCAACCTAAACTTTTGCTCACCGTTCTTTGTAAGATCATTGTAAAATCTATTTAAACAAAGGCATATCAGAAAATGGATCCATTAATCACAGTTCTGCACCTTGCACACATTCACTTACCTGCTCTTCAAGTACAAATCTTTGAGCATTATTGTTTTCTCACATGAATAAAAGGTCGAAACAAAATAAAAAGAAGTTGGAATGGGGAAGAGGATGCAGACATTTAATAACAGTCCTTTTATGGGTTAGATGGGAAAGGAAATTAGAATTAGAATGAAACAGGGCAGCAGTGTACAAAATTTCAGTTTTCTGAGAATTCAGGTGAGGTTTTAGAGAGGCATAAATGCAGTAGTAGATTGCTGAAGTGAATGCTGCTGTTAAGCAGAAAGATTTCCACTTTCTTTTGAACCACTGCAACTGATTTTTGCATACATTGTGGGTCTTTGCAAGTCGTACCACTTTGGAGAGGGATGAACCCCTTGAAAAGCAAAATCGCCTAACAAGGTAACCAGAAGGATTTGAGTCTCTAATTGAGTTCATGCTGAATTAATGTTGCATTTTCAAATGCTGCTTGATGACATGGGGGATGGCACAGCCATGTCATTCTTGTATTGTATGAACCCAATTCTGAGGTCTTAAGAGGTTCTCAGAGATGGCATCTATCTCACTCAAATCTAAGTGGCTCTCAAATTAAAAAAAAAAAGAGAATAATAATACTTACACACAGCTTCTATGAAGTGCTCATTATACACAGTTCCAACAGCACTTTAAGAAGGATGTCAGTACCATTATTCACACTTTGCAGATTGGGAAACTGAGGCAGGAGATGCAGTGTGTTGTCCTAAATCAGCCAGTAGGCCTGTAAAAGACTCAGGAACAGCTACGATGCCCCGTAAATGCTAATACTGCCCTGTAATCTTTACCATCTTATTTCTTCCTCTGAACATTGCTTGAGAATAAGCTGTCCTTGAGAGAAACCCTTGAAGTGAGCCACTTGACTTCTCTGAGAAACCTTAAGTCTGAATTTGAGAATTTTTTAATCCAACGCCTCTCTGGTATTGAATCTTTCATGCCCTTCCCAAAATGTATGTGCAGCCTTAGCAGAGCCATGGGTAATCTGGAAAACAGTCTTATTAGGAGGTAGGCAGCATGCTGATTTATTTCCTTTGCATTCAACTCATATACTGTGGTCTTTGTTATTTCAATATCTGCCAACCACAAGGAGTGGAGTGAAGAGGCGGGGGAAGGCTGAGACAGAGATGACAGAAGGAGAACTAATATATTGGCACAAGGTCTTTGTAATAGGTGCATTATCCTGCTGTGACAGTCGATTGCCCTCTCAAGGTATTTGTTCAAAGACATTACTGAAGATAAATCCTACTGATACATGAAGTTTTAGATAGTTTTGGTTAAATGTGATTTTTTTCCATGTGCAATGAAATAAACTATGATTAAGTGATTTGGATTTTTTTTTTATTTTGATAACATCTGTGAGATCTTACATATGCAATCTGTAGGACATGCTATTAACCTGTAAACAAACTGGACATAGACAAGGCTATCTGGAAACCATGGGGGACAGAGGTACTTTTCTTGTTTAGATACTTGTTGGGTGACTATTACAGTTAGTGTAATAGTCATTATAACAGCCTGCACTTGTTCTGACTTTTTCATCCTGAGGCCCTAAGTCCTAATCAGAAGATGGGCAGTACCATCATCCTAATTATTGAACATCCATGGGAAAAGGTGGATGGAAATGTGTGACTCTTGGTGTGATTCAGAGTGTTGAGGCTGTTCACGGATGAAGGTCTGTAGGAATTGGCTCATGATTTTTCAGAAGAATACCTTCTTCCCCATGCAGAACAGCTGCTGTTACTGATGACTCCTACTGTTTGAACACATGGAACACAGCAGCAGTGGCTACACATGACTGTATATGTGCGTATATAAAGGAAAGAGTAGATTGGAACTCATTTTGGAAATTCCTTCCCCTTCTGATCAGCAATACATTAACTTCAGAGCCAAACCAGTCTTAAACAAGTTGGAAAAATGATTCAGTTGCAGCTGGTAGGACCCTGAATATAAAAACACAATAGTGAGAATGAGTTGAAGAGATACATTGTACGTCTGTTAACTGTCGTTTTTGGTCTTTTTTGTTATTACCTTTAGAACTATTTTATTTTGATATAGTAAGTTTAAGAAAAAATTATCATTTAACGTAAAACTGCCTAGTAAGATAATCTTTGCATAACTTCTGTCCAGGGCTAATTTATTTTGGTTACTCAAATTTACTCCAATGGTATGTTCAAGGAGCAACCCTAGTCTTTACAGCCTTGTGCAGCATATGCAAGCTGCTCTTAATAAACAGATTATTTTACAGTTTAATATCAAATTGGGATTTTTACTTGTCATTACCTATATCAAAATTTTTCTGGATTGTCAAAGGACATCAGTATTTTTGCATAAATTACTGCTGGCCTGAGGAATTATTTTTTCACTTACTTAAGTCCACCCTGTTTGTGTTAAAAGTAAGAGAACTGTCTTAAAAGCTAATTCAGGGCAATAGCTTTTTGGAAGAATATGTAGTATATCTTCATTGCTTTTTAGCCTAGATACAGCTATCATAGGCTGCAAAAGATCTTAGTGAAATTCTGTAAGTACACAGAGAGTTAACCTACTTAAATTCTCTCTCATTCCTTTTAAATGAGATTATGGCTTAATTAAGATACAAAGAATTTGATCCAGTATTCATTTTGGTAACATTTCCAGTTTCGTTTTTTTCCCTAATTTTCCTATGCTATCACCTTCTATTTGGAAAAAAAATAGCTAAAGAATACAAGCAAAGCAAAGAACTCATATATGTCCTAGTAACCAACTAAAATCTCAATTTTCCATTAAGAATGAAACTTTGTTTGAACTCTTCACTAATGCTAAATCCATGGCTATCAAACTGTTCCACAATACTGTGGGAGTGAATAAGGCAACTATTTTTTTTTTGAGATATTGCTTGTAATTACTGGAAAAGATAGGGATATTAGTAACAACATTCAAAAGATTTATAGCTTGTTTGCTGGTGCATAGGAGAGTAAGTGCAGATCACTGAGGGTTCCCTGTTATGAGGTCTATGAATTAAAGTTGTTATCCATAATTTATTATCCTCCATGTGCTTCTAGTCTACATTTAGTTGGAGAGAAGAAGTAGACAGACAGAGCAGGGAGGAGTAACCTTGAAAGAGTAAGACTTGCTTCATATAATTGCTATCTTCACCCTGTCCCTGAAAACAAATAGAGAATCCTATTGTTATTTAAATAATTGATTGCTATCTTGCTTTAAGAATTGGAGACCCATTAATTAAAACAGAAAAACTGCAGCAGCCCTCTTGCCCAGCTCCTGTGCCTTCAACACAGAGCTTCTGTGGAAGTTTTGGAAGATTAGGAAAAGTGACAATGAACTCCAGAAAGAGTTCAAATACAGCTACTAGCTCAGTGGGATCAACTGCTTTTATTTTTGCAAGTGTTTACATACATTTTTCATAAGTGGTGCTCCTTGGATATAGTGCACAGGTCAGATCCAGTGCTCTTCCACATGTATTTCTGAAGTTTGATAAGAAGAAAAATATAGCACTATTTTGATAGATATCCTTTTGTTTGTTAATTTCTAGTGTATTTTTCTCACTGATTCTATCTACAGTGATGCAGATGTATGTATTTAGAGAGAGACAAAATTGTACAGTGCTTCTCAAAAGAGGAGAAAGAAAAGGTCTATAATTTCTTATAAACTGAGTTCAAGTGAACTTGATTATCAGAATACATTGTTTAATGCTCTGCCATGTGGACCATATATTAGCAGCCCATCAGCTTCACTCCAGTACATCTTTCGTTCCCACAAATTTTAAACAAGTAATGTTTTAAATGGTAATAATTGAAAGAAAATGTTTCCTGTGCATCTTCTTCTTTCAGTGTCTCCAAATTAGCTTCTAAACTTGTGCCCTTGTATTACATGGTGCAAGTTCTGCAGGAAATTAGTAACTTCATCCACATATAGACGTGTTGGCTGGCTGATTTTGTAGGTAATCAAGATTTAATTAGGTAACATCATTGTTAAGTTAGAGTCTGCCTAGACAGATTGAACCTCAACATTTTTTTAAATTGTCACTAATGTTCATAAAATGGTGATATAACATTTCATGGCCTGGCAGTAATTTGCTTTGCATTTATTTACTAGTTATTAATTCTTAAATTTATAAAACAAAAGTAACAGGCAGGGACCTGTCTGAGCATTCTAGATATTTCTGACATATACATGAAAATGTAATAAATCCCTGCCAAAAGCGGCATCCTTGTAAATTGAGAGGAAATCATCAGGTAAATCAAAAAATAAACCAAAAGGCTTATTTTCTATTTCAAAAGATTCTCAATGCTTCTATAGCAACTGTTCTAGTAATTGAAATCTTGTGTCAAGTCCTGATGCACAAACGAAAGGGGTGGATTTCAGTAGTGTTGAGGAACTCATTCAAAAGAGAACTTGAGAGCCATTGCTAATGTAATGCTAAAGGACAGAGTTCATGTCCTCAACTCCAGAGACTTAGAAGCCAGACAACCAGAAGAACTGAGATTCAGCTCTTCAACTGGTGGCTGGAGTAAGAGTCCTCCAGAACAATTCACCTTGTATATTGTTTAGCACAATGCAATCACAGAAGTGTTGATATCGCTTCTTGATTTCGTCTTGAAATTTAAAAATGAAGTTTCTCACCATTGCAGTAGTGAGATTCCTTTGGCAAACTTGTTAACACAATAAAAAAGAAAGTAGCTGGTTTTATTATTAAAGTGCATTCCTGAGCATCACATACACATCCTTTGTCCCTGTATTTGTTGCCTTCTCATTTTTTTTTCTTGCGCTATCTTTCTTTAGGTACTAATCTGAAAATATTTATGCATGTGCTCATTGTAGGTTTGAAAGTATTCCAGATGTGGCTGCTCACATGCTTACAGTAAATTGTTGTGTTTGCTGGACCTTTAAGGGCTCAGGTTGTGATGACAATAATGTGTTTTCTTACAGTGTCATGGCTGAATATCTGAAACTGTGTAGATAGCTGGCTTCCACCAAATCTAATGGAAATTAGCTATCTTAGGAACTTTTGAAAATATGCACCCTCAGTCATTTGGGGTTGAAACATTGTTTCCTCTATTTAACAATGGAACAGTATGCCAAGTTATGGTTGTGTTTTAGCAGCAGCAATAATACGCTTGGACTCACTATTACTGTTTTTATATGTATATAAAACCTTTTTTGCTTTAAGTTATTACTCCTGGACTTGTTCAGTCTGGAGAAGAGGAGGCCTGGGGAAACCTAATAGTAGCTTTATATGGAGAGGAGAAGAGATGATAAAGAAGTTGGGTCCAGGTTCCTAATGGTGGTGTACGGTGGGAGGGCAAGAGACAGTGAACAGAAGTCTAAACAAGAGCAGAGAGGTTCAAACTGGATACAAGGAAAGACTTTTCCCCATGAGGACAGTGAGGCAGTGGAGCAGGTTGCCCAACAAGGCTGTGCAGCCTCTGTCCTTGAAAGATTTCAAGACCTGGCTGGACAAAGCTGTGAGCAACTTGGTTGTCCTTCATTAGAGATCCTGCTTTTGACTTCCTGAGGTCCCTTACAACTGAATCTTTGGATGATCCTATGAGACTACCATTTTAATCACAGCAGTTTTAAAATAATAATAGTGGATCAGCTAAAACTGGCTACTGCATTCAGATTGTGAATGAATTAGTCTAATCAGGCAGTTCTGTGTGAACTACAGAATCAAACACTTCCTTGATACTGTATGTATGTTTCTTTATAACTTCTGAATCGTTGTAGTGATGTCACATCTAACAGCATGCAGGTGCTTGAATATGTTTGCTGGAAAGACAGGTTGATTTTGTGTTCGCTGTCTAGCTGTTGAGATAAAGAGGTTGGCAATGCTTTCATGAACCATGAGAGAGGGAAGTTTAGGATTGCTAGGATTTTAGCTGTTAATAAATTCTTCAGTTTCTGGCAACCAACGAATTATTTTGGAAAAGCAGAACTTAGTCAATATAGTTTTCCAAATGATTCTTCCAACACCTAAGATGTATTGTATTACAACATTTTTTTCTACATGGTGTTTTCTTTAAATCACCTATCATGGCAAAAGCCAGATATACCTTTATTCCATAGTATAAAGCAGTATGTGTTTATATTATACCTTGAAAAAAATCTGCTTCTATCTTTCCATTTAAAAAGCCCCATCAAAATGTGCTTGCTTTTGCTTTAGATAAAAATAGAGAGAGAGAGGGAGAGAAGATACAGCTTTTAGATTTTTTTTAAAGACTCTGATTTCAACAGCTGCAGAGAGTAATTATTATAAAGGCTGTAGTCCCAATTGTTTTGAGTTGATGTTGTAGCCATACTGTAGCAGATACTCAGCAGATGCAGACTGAAGCACACAACTTGAAACATATGGCAAGATAAAATCTGAAAGCTATGCTAGCTAGCTACCATAAAGCTTTTGTGAGGGAGTAGAACCTTAAATCAACATTGACTTTTAAGGAAGGACAGCAAAAATGTTATAGGATAGAAATGATGATACCTCTCTATCACTTCTGCATCTGTAGCTGAAATCACTAGAAATAGGAGTTGCTGTGTTTTATTCTAATTGAGGGAAGTTAAGAATAATTTTTTCAAGACTTCCAACTAACACTCATAATCTCGAAGTTCAATTATTGCACATTCTATTATTTCAAAGTCTTTCTCACTGTAGCTATATTCCCAAGAAAGCAGAATAAAATTTCAGATAGTAGCAACAAGAAAATAGATTTCAACTGAATTAGATCTTATTAGCCGAGTAAACTGCTGAGAAAATTTCTGCCTTTTGGAAATTGTTTAGGTGATTTTCTCTTGAAGCATGATGTAAATAACGTAGCACCTGCCTTTTCCCCTGATGGACATGTTTAGTTTTAATTTTTGTGGTAGAATACATCATTGAAATGCAATTGTCATTCAATTAATTTTAAGCATTCCAGGGGAGAAACAATTATATGCATCTTAGAAGGCTTGTAAAGAATTATACTTTATAAACAACATATATTGTAACATTGATGGTTATCATACCTTAAAACTGAGACCATTCCTTTCACTTGTATATACATACCTCCCCCATGCACAGACATTAAATATGTGCACAGACAGTAAGAATCTGTTAAATGTACTTGTCTGCCTGCTATCTTGGTTTTCCGTTGGCAACTACTTCATACTCTGTACTGTAACCATCATTATTACCCTGGTTTTCTATCTTTCACCCTTCTACCACCCATCTTCTGTAAAAAACTTCCCTGAGGTGCATACGGAAGCAGGTCTGACAAGCAGCAGCGGGTATCACAGAACTACCTTAACATGTGGATGACACTTTACTATAAAGTATGCATTTATGTTTTCTCCCATATATTTTGTTGAATGTGTTTCTTGTTTCAATAAAATATTTACATATATAAAGTAAGTGCTGAGAAAATGGATGTCTTGTGTACAGTACAATATTTTTTTTTTGTTTCGATACTGTTTGTGTATCATACTGATGCTTGTAGAACTGTGTGGGTTGATTTAGAGTGTGGTTTGCAGCAACATCTTCCTTTTGCATCTGAGCCTTTAAGATCTTACTTTTCTTGTTAATGTTAATGGCACATGAGTGGGAAAGATCTTAAAATGCAATGTACTGGCCCTGTCTGCATATATTAAGTGCCTGAATGCATCATCTCTTTGCTACAATTCTTATGGTAAAAATCATTTTGCTGTCCATTGACATGCTATCCGTTGCCCTTTTCAGAAACTCACCCTCAACAGAGAGCAGGGTATGGCTGTATACATCTGAAACACATGTTCACATCTTCAGAGATGAGAAACAGCACGCATCATGACCAGCAGATATTTCATATTGGCAAAGAATGATTTTCTGTCAGATTGGAAGCTGCTAGATGCTACGAATGGCAGCGATGGCTCCAGCTATCCATTCAGAACAGAAAAAAAAATAAAATAGGAAATGCATACGTACCATGTCAGAAACACTTACAACATTCTGGATATGCATGTAATTGAAGTGAAAGGCACCTCACACCTGCTGTTCAGTTGAGAGATATACCACAAGATAACAACGACATGGCAGAATGTGATAGCATGTGGAAAGCGTTTACTTCAAAATGTTGTAGTCCATGTTGCTCACTCTGGAAAGTCCTTGATGACAGGGAGTGTGATTTGACTGAGGCATTATATAAGCTTTGACTTAGGTGAAATATCTGGCTTTTTCAGAACATGTAGTCAAGGATTTGGATGAATCACTCAGATGTTCTGTTAAGACATTTTTTTAACCTGAGCAGGAAAAAAAAAATGTACTTCCAAAAATCTTGTGATGCACAAAGAAATGGTCTTTGCAAATGTGGGTAGGAAAACAGGTAAGAACTCTGCTCTGTGCTTGACTGAGTGCATAGAGGAGAGTTTGGGTTAAAAAGATGCATGTATATTGTAATTCTTAATATTATTTTTGCAACTACTATACTTAATACATTCATTATAATAGTTTTTAAGGTTACTAATAGATGTATTACTCTAGATATATTTACTAAGACATCCTGTTTGTTAAGAGTTTAACTACTGTACAGTTTTATGGGGGAAATAAAGCTTGTAAAGCAGATGAAAAAGCAGCTGGGGGAAACTGAAATGAATATGGATTTTTTTTTTCTTCATAGTTTGATCCAGGTTATCTCATCCGTAGAATTTACAGAGGCTGCAGATGTCACATCTGACTAAGAATTCAGTTCAAACTATTGCAGAAGGCTGGATCAAGTCTTTTATTAAACCACAGTCCCATATGTAGTACTTGCTGTGGTTGGGAGTTTACTACATGGTGTTCCAGGGCAGAAAGCTGAATCCAGCACTTCCTATTTTTCATTGGTTGTAATTTGCATCTGTCTGTGAATCTGAGAGGAGAGCCCATGTGTTTCTGCATCGTGCTTTTCTATGCTCTTTTTGCAATTCTACTTTTGATGTAGCTGCAGTATTAAAGAAAGGACTTTGAAATAAGGATTAGTGCCCCACCCTGTGCAAATAACATAATATAGGTATCTGGACCTAGTTCACAGTCTGTGGAAGTGAGTGAGTAGAGTCCCAGTGACTTCAGTGGATGTTAGAATCAGGCTCGGGGAAGTAATGGTAGCTGTATTTGCCTTTACACAATTGAAAGCAGTATGCGGTGGCCAGTAAATTCCTACTAGTTAACATATGCATGAAAATGGACAAGTATTTGAGGTTAAGAGCAGTGTTCACTTTTTCCCTTCCTGAAAGTCTTGCTTTCTTGATGTCTTAGAGAAAAATCTCAATCAATTAAAAATGAAATTAGTAAATCTTATTGGAGAGGTCATTTTAAGCAATGCATGTATTTTACACATATTTTTAAGTGTGCAAGATCTTTTTCATTTGCTTAAATAGATAATTTCTGTGTTATTTGTGTCCTTGTTTTCACTCATGGTGAGGACCATACAGCCTTGTAGCTCAGACCTCATTTTCAGAAAGAAGTTCAGGAGTAGCAACATCAAATCTAGTCATGTAATCAGCATGCTCTGCAATATTACTACTGTAGGGACAGTGAAGTTTATAAATCAGCAAAACTTAGTAGTAAAAAGCAATGCATTCTAAAAGGGGAAACATTGTTTAGAAGAGTAATGATTAAGTGAGATGGAAATTATGTTACTCTTAACAAAACAATTTACTGAAACATTTTGAAAATGGAAATGCCAGCAGGCAATTTGTTTTGTTTTGAAATAGGCTTCAACATTGCCTTCTGCCACTAATGGTAGGATGAGGGAGGCATGTATACAAACACATACATATATGCAGATAAATACAGGTACACACACTCACACATCACATGAGCTTATGTGCGCGTACATTTGTGCGTAGAGATAATAATGCTTTCCTTTGTATCATTTATGTTCAGCTCTTTAAACCTGATACCTATTGTAGTAGCAAGTCTGTCTTAGAATCTCATGGCAATTTCATAACGGAAGTAAGGCTCTTCTTACAAAAATAATAAAAAGTTTTAAAACATGGTATAAAAAGAGTTTCAGTAATACTGAATTTAGCTTGACAGAGCCTCTTCCAAGCTCTTTTTCTACATATGGAGCATCTCAGGAAAATAAACAGCAAACAAAACCCTTTTGGCGCAAGTTGTACTGTAGGGGCTATTCCAGACTTTAGTCAAGAAATTTGATTAATTCATTATTGAGATGGGAAGAGGGAAGATGTGGAATAGAGATTAGAGGACATACAGCATAAAATTGTTTGAGTTTCAGAGAAAAGCTATTAAGAGTCAAGTTTTCCAGCCTAGAACTTAGGATCCTGTAGGTTCACTGTTGCGTGCTCTTCCCTTTCCTATTTTGGCTAAATTCACTTCTCGCACAGCATTAGTAGTAAATACTGAAATCCTTTAATATCAGTTTCTCCAGTTTCCTATGTTATGCTCGTGCTTATAGGCTTTGGATATGCTGAATTTGGCACAGCTCTGTGACTCCAAAGGTGTTCAGTTTGTAAAGAACTCAAAACACACATATGAAAGTGCATTTATATGCAAAATGCACACGAAAAGGATCCCTGAGTGTACTAGGGATATGTGTGGGAGGCAGAGCACTGGAATAGGCTGCCCAGGGTGGTGGTGGAGTCTCCTTCTCTGGAGACATTCAAAACCTGCCTGTACAAGTTCCTGTGCAACCTGCTCTAGGTGGACCTGCTTTTGCGGGGGGGTAGGGGGGTGGGGTGGACTAGATGATCTCCAGAGGTCCCTTCCAACCCCATGTGATTTTGTGATTCTGTGAATTGGATCAGTTGGAGATGGCTCCTGTCTTTGCAGGGGCATTTGGCAACCGACCTTCTCTAGCTGTAGTCAAAACCATTATTCCTGCTTATCTTCTCAAAGCTCAGATTTAGGTCCTCTCTCAGCATCTCTCAGTGCTAGTATTTTGGAGTTAGTGTGAGGGATCAGGGGGTCTTGTTCTTAACCATCTGAGAGAACACTTTGGGGGCTCATCCCCACATGTGGCTATCTGAAAATAAGATCTCAGAAGCACATGAGCTAGGTGGAAGCAAGCTGACCAAATGTACATCATAGGCTTTCAGGCCCTAGGAAAGAAGAAAAATTGTGTGCTGTCCTTCTACCATGTATGCATTTCACCTAGCAGGGAATGTCGCTCCAGAAAGGCTACACTTCCTTTTCTATTCAGGAGAATCACTGCAGTTTAAACTTGATGTTATTCAAAGTTCCCTAAAATCTTTATCTTTTTCTTGTTGCTTGGGATATAGTAGCACATTAATGAGTTAAAGCTAGAGGCCGTGGTCCAAGTGCAGGGTTGTTTGAATGAGAGGTACCAAAGTGGTAGAACCAGTATAAGAAGGAAGTCACTGCCTACCTGGTGTGCTGGTTTATGATCTACCACGTAGAGAAGCATCTGAAATAATCCCGCCATGCTTCCTCCTCTGACACGCAGTTAGACAAGACATTCTACACCTTGTTTAAGAAAAGCTACATTACAATAAGGTAATAGGTCATTTTGCAGAATACCTGTGCAGATCCTGCTGCCTTTATGGCATATAAACTACTTAACAAAAATACTTATTTCATTGTCAATCTTTACATCTTCGAAGAACTGGAAAAATATTAAAACTCATAACCCAGCTGGGAACAGGAAAGGAATATATTATCCTTATAATGTCTTGCTTTTATGAGTAAAAATATTAAAACAGATTGCAACCCTTCTTGCTCAAGCGGTGTAACATGTCACTTCATATCGTGTCCTGTTGGAATCGATATAGGGCTGTTTACAGAATAAGGAGCTATGCAGCATGAATCCAGGTGGTGTAACTTGGTACTGCTTATTGCCTTGCCAAGGGCACAAAGGGAATCAATGTCAGAGCCAAAATGGAAGCTCAGAAGTTCCAGGTGACAGTTTCAGAAGTATTGATGTGATAGGTTTATTTTGGCCTTCCAGAGCTTTCACATAAGCCAATTCAGACAGAGAAATTAAGATAATATCTTTGGGTCTCATCCTATGCACCTTGCCTGCTCCTGGCTGAAACCCCCACCTTTGTACCTTGTTCCATTTAATGCTAAGCTTTTGTATTTGTGGTTTAAATGCTGTCTACAGAGTCAATAGACTATGTAATTCCTGCCAGCACTGGCTGTTCTGTTACTGTGCTGTGCAACTGTCACATTTCATCCTTTGTCAGCAGCAGCTTGGAGAGGCAGTCCTTCCTAATTTCAGCAGTTAGTGACATCAAAAATCAGAATATTAAGTATGAAATCAGGACACCAAGAACGGGTCCCTTCAACGCTAACTCCTTTGGAGTTTTCCTAGCTGACACACACACATGTTGCTTTCTTGGATTCACCTCTACCTTCAGCAGCTTAAGCTCTCTTCTGGACTAGAAGATTCCAGAGCCACATTGTGGGGAAGTAGCTGTTTATGGCATAGTTCCCCTGAAATTAGGACATTCATTCTGGTTAGGAAGCCTAGGCTGCTCACTGACAATGCTGCGCAAAGCATCTGTGCAAGCTAAGGATTCTGCCTGCGGCATTTCAGTGATAGGAACAAATGTACCTTACCAAGAAATGACCCTTGGGACAACAGGAATATGTCAGAACCTCCTAACACAGCTGTTTCTGATGTGGACATCATATTTTGCCTCAGAAAGTGAAGTTCTTTATCAGTTTATAGGCAGCCCGCTCTGGCTTTATGAACTTACTGGAAAATTCAGAAAGTTATTTGAAGACATGAGCAATATTGATGCTGCACTCAAGGCAATAATTGGGCTCTGTACCAACTTGTACTTTTATATTGTATTGAAACAGTGAGACACCCTATGTGATAGACTTTGGAGATATTTCTTGATTTATTTTTTTCTCCTATTACTTTATCAATACTTTTAGCATGGATTTTTAGTTAAAGTACGGAATAGATCCTCATCTTTCACTTCTTTCTGTAGGTCTCTGATTTAAAATAGAAATAATGCATGATGGGCTGAGAGACATTTTTGGTAAATCCTATTACTATTCAAAAAAATCTAGTTATCTACTGCCAGCACAGAACAGATATTAAAAAAAGGTGAAAAGGATTTGCAGTAAACCACTATAAGAATTCTTTCTTATAAGATCACATTAGAAGTGTTTCTTATAACATCAAATTATGTTTACATTATAATTTAGCTTACATATCACCCTGATAAAAGAGGTTGAATGTAAATTTCTTTTGTGAGTGAGGAAATGGCTTCACTGCATGTTGCACAAAGCTCAGAGAGATCTGAGATAGTTTTAAACTCACTTGTCAGGGTAGACACCTGTACTACCATAGTTGGATTGCTTCTATAGTAATTCACATATCTCTACAGTATATAAAATCGCTCTATATAAAATGCCCCTGAGTTATAGACTGCATACATGGACACCCCATACCAGATGTATTTCCTATATTGTAATAGTTTTCCCATCTGGTCATAAAGATTATTGTGTAGATTTTGATATTTTCCCCCAAATAATGACCAAAATTGTAGTGTGAGTCAGGAAATTAATACCAGACACGTTGCATCAAAATACTTGGGAGTTTTTGCCATTAGCGTCAGTAGAGCTGTGATTCTATCCACTGTGCTTTTTAGTGAAGATATCCGTGGATAAACTGTAAAAGCAAGCATGGGCATGTCCAGTGGGAGTGCTGATCAAATCATACTACTCAAAAGGAACAGAATAAATCTTCTTAGTCCCCTCAGACAATACACATCTCACCTTGCTTCCAGAAGGTTAGTGGAAAGGTCTTGGGCCCCAGGTGACAAATGGATACTAAAAACCTGGGAAACCCCTTAAAGTCTTACCCTGGGCCAGCCGCACAGATCCTTCTCGTTAATAAAATCCCTCCCTTGAAATAATTTTGCGGATTAATAGTTCAAGCTTTTCAAACGAGTTTAATTTTTTTCTCAGATAAAATGTTAGCAAGTATCGAATTACTGTCAATGTTGAATGCTTTATTCGGTGTTTCAGCTACCCTAGCTACATGTTTGAGTATCAGCTTTCATTCTAAATTACAGTTTGCATTTTGCATGGTTTTCACATTTTTCTTTGCAAACATCACCTGATGGCTTTTTTAAATGGCAAGGCCAAAGCATGGAACACTTCTATTGTAGGGAAGCCCTTGAAGGGCTTTTAAGACTTCCAGAGCCCTTTTTGGTGGGGTTTCAGAAGCTCTGTACATTTTCTGGTGCTTGACTCACTTTTGAGATCTGAACAGATAACACTGACTAACATAAAAGAAGAGAAACAGACTGGAGAGATTCTTCAAAGCACAGCTCTAAACAAAAGAAATATGGGGTCCTCATCCTGTCTGCTTCACATTCCTGTTGTAACGATTTCAGTTCACTCTGTTTTCCTTATCTCAGAAAAGAGATAGCATTGCTTGCTTACCGCACAGAAAGGCTGCGGGAATTAATTGATTTAGACATACAGGCTGCTTTTGAAAGCCTGGAACATTATTAATATGAACCACTACCCACCAAAGACATGACCAGCTAACCACAGCACCCTCTGTGACAGCGCTTTACAGAATCACTGCAATTATTTCCAACCTGCAGAGGATTAAGGAGGACAAGCAGAGCTTTCTGTTCAGCAAATTCATTTTCCATTTTATCCCCAAACTGTATCCCTCGTCTTGCTTTTACTCATCAGCATTCAGCTTCTAGCCAGGTTGCCTGTGGGATCTGTGTGGCTGGCCCAGGGTGAGACTTTAAGGGGCTTCCCGGGTTTTTAGTATCCGTTTGTAACTTTCTTGGGGCCAAAGACCTTTCCACTAGCCACGTTGTCAGAGCAAGAATTCAGGCTGCTATTTTTAATGTCTGTAGAGCAGTTGTATTTCCCTGGGGCTCCTGGAGGCATTTATCCATCTTAGGCTTCCTTCCACAAACCACTATTCAAGCACGGTTTTCGAAATGGCAGCTAGCCGTGGCAGGCGCCGATTCACTGTGCTTTAGTCGTCACTGTTGCTTCACACTTGTAAGTAGCACTGTACTGAGGTGGTTTTCTTTTCCTAATTGCTTCCAGCTCACCCCTGCACAGCAAGAAAATATTTCTGCACCTTGTTGATCTTCTGGATTGTGCAGATATTGTGCCACTGGCTTTAGTACCGTATTTTCTGTGCCTTCAAGCTATTTTAGTATTTTTCGCTTCCTCTCTTTCCTTCTGCTTCAAAGCTCTGCAGTTATGCTTTGTTGGACAAGTCACATTCCAGGAAGAGTTAAAGTAAGAAATAAGTCGCTGGCAAAGATGTGTATCTTTTATATAAAGTAAGTATAGCAAGACAGCATGTTGCTTTAGCTTTCTCATGTACATTTTCTGTTAGCAGTAGTTAAAATAGTTTGGGATGGACTATTTCAAATGTTTATGTGATTGAATAGAAACATTTTGTAGGAGAAAATGGTTTAATCAATATTCTGAATGGACAAAAAAATGTGTTTTTGTTTTGGGAACATTCTTACTGTATTTTCACTTAATGTTAACATTTGGATTCTGTATTGTTGTATGCACATTTTATAGATTATTGTCTGTATGTGTTTGATAAAAAATTGAACAAGCTGAGTGCTTTGATAAGCTTGTGCTACTGTTTCATGAATATATTTTTCATCTTTTACATTATTTTGGGTGTGGAAAGAAAACCCCAAATTGTCATTCTTCAGTCTGAAGGTACAGCAGGAGAAGGCACCATGGTGCAATTTCTCATGGACTAGAAGCCATAGTGCACCAGCGTGTCCTGGCACATGGCTCTTGAAGAGTATTTTAGATTTACTGCATTCCACTGACATCTCTGGAAAATTCCTGCCCTTTTCTCTATTAACCAAGACTTTACAATTTCAAAACACCAAAGTGTTCTAGAAAGGTATAGCAATACAAAAATGTGAAGATATTTTATTTAATAGTAAAGTGGCTTGGGGCATAGACTGTTGTAACTTGGCCATCACTAGTCTAGCACTCCAATACTCTATGACATTTAAGCTCTGATAATTTATATTTTTCTTTCCCATAGTCCAAACTGAGAAGTGTTTCAGGGATTCAGTCATACTTTATGTTGTAGACCATAGATTTATGTTTTTACCTGAAGTTCTTTATTTTCACTCGATGAAGGCTGGAGAAGGGATTTAAAGTGATGAAACTCAGTCTGGGCTTTTCTGGGAAAAATATTTCCATATTATTTCACTCGTATATATATTAAAACTCATCCAAAACGCAGGAGGAATAGGAAGCAGGAAACAATCTTGCACCAAAACTGTGTTTGTAATTAGCAGCACATCTTTTAGTATGCAAGGGGAAGTGAAATTTTGTGACAAACTTCAGTTTTGCTTTATGCCCCAAAGGGCCGTCTTAGGCTGGCCCTGTATAAAATCTGGAGGAGTTTAATCAGAGCTGAACTTTTGCAACATGTTAACTCAACAGGCATACTTCTATTCAGCAGCATTCCTCTGTCACTCTAAACATGAACTGCCTCGGCCTAAGTTTTCTACACATAAAAATCAATTATCTCAAATTTCATCTGTAGTTCCATGTAACAATTCAATCCTTTTCAGAGGAATTTCAGGAATTTCATTCAAAATCAAATTATCTGGATAGATTTTTGAATGGGGAGGATGGGATGGAAGCATGACCTTTTGACTCTCCACAGAGTTGTAGGAAGAATTCAGACATTTTGTGATCAAAATATTATGTTGAAATATTGCAGACAGTATTACACTATTTTGGCAAGACCTTTATTAAAATGTGCAGTGGCTTTTAAACTCTGCTTAGATGTTTAACTGGATTTCAATGTATTAATTTACTTGGAGCTTTTAATAAAATCTTAAAAATGTTATTTTATTATTTTTTCATGTTTAGGATTAATTAAAGATTTGTTCAAATTATTTTTTTGACATTGTTAACACAGCTCTTGTTCTGTGAATAATAAGATAGAGAAAAGGAAAAGATAGTATTATTATATTGATTGCTTACATTTTGTTGCAAGTAAATGCTCTGTAGCTTTTACTTCAATCCTTAGTGCTTAGCAAGAACTTCTAGTTAAGTCTGATGCACATGTGCATTCAATTTTTTTTTGGCTGTCCGCTATATTAAAATACAGAATGTAGCCTTAGGATCCTTTTGAAAATGGGAATGCAATTTTTTAAGATATTTTGACTAACATTTCAGGATCTTATAATTGTTTGTAACCGTTGCACATTTTATAATAATAAAGTAAATATAGCAGCTTTTCTTTGGGAATTTAGAAATGCTTCGTGAATTCTTAGTTCCCTTCACACAGTTTGGTGGAAGTGATTATTTTCTCTGTTTTAACACAAGGACTGCAAGTGGTAGAACAAAACATGGGAGTAGATGCTGCTTCCACATTCTCTTTTTTACAGGTGCCATTGCCCCTGAATATTCCTTCTCCTCCAGTCAGTTTCTGAACTGAAATAGTTTTCAGTCCAGAAAATTAAAACATTTTGCACACAGAAGTCAATGACTGAGGCCATGCCCACTTCTGAAGGCAACAGGAGGCCATTTGACTGGCTGGTTTTTTAGCCACTGCAGTTGGTGAGACTAAAATTCAAGTGCTGAGAGGCCCGAGCCCAGCCTCCATGCTCAACCTGTTGGCTGAGAACTCACAGCTGCTCCACGCCTGGTCTTAGGGAGTGGGGCAGCACTCTCCATCCGGCAGAACTACTCATCCGAATAGACTTTCTCACGTGTACAAGGGCTTGCAGGGTGCAACCTGTAAATTACAGGCATCTCTTTCTGCACTTTGCTTCCTGTCTCGGTTTTGTGAGCTGAGGGGAGGTCGGGTGTTCTTAAACTGATAAAGGAGCTCTTGCGAGAGAAATTACTCGACTGTCCGTGTGATGAATGGCTGAAGAGAAATCAAGAAAAGCCAAGACTCAGCTTGGCATCCAGTAAAAACACAAATGTATGGTTTGTGCCAGACATCTGTGTTTGTTCCAAGGAAAGCCCTAGGAAAGAGACTCTGGCCTTTCTCCACCTGGAAGCTATGAAAAAGGCATGAGAGCTCAGTTTGCTTTTTACTTAGTGTGTACTGCGTTATGTCCCTGGATACTGGAAGCTCTTAAAAGTGGAGCAGTGTATTTCCGTTCAGATCCTGAACTTTACTGATCACCAGGTGCACCATGTAGTTTCCAAACCACTATCCTAAAGTGTGCCCTGGCCAGTATTTATCTTAGTACTTCTTGCCTTCTGTCTGGAAAGAGAGAGGGTATGCCCTCATAGCATTGCACTTAAGAACATTTATGCATACGTGCAATTATAGTGGTCTCAAGCAGCGTGTAATGTTCTCAGTATATGCAATTAGAAGTTCTCACTGAATTCTGCAATTCCTTTAAAAATCTACAGCCCTTTGATGTGATACATGTCATGTTCCTTGTTCATTGTAATACAGGTGAATATTTGCTTCCAATCACTTTGTGCTTTGTTGTTCACCTAAAGATGAACAATACCTTCCTCTTCTTGTATAAAGACAACCTCTGGGTTGATTGCTTTGTTTATTTGCTTGTTTGATTTACAGTTAAAAATCCAGATCTTGCCTATTGTATAAGACCTCTCGACTGAGTGAGAACACAGTAAAATTCACATCACAGATCAGAGGGTGTTCACTTTAAAGTATACTTTGGTTTGTTTTTGCCAGCCTCTTATAAAGAAGTAGATGAAAAATTTTCTTTGATAAAGCATTCCTTTCTTCAATTATCTCTTGTAGGAATTCCCAGTTCACATCTCTTTATCATCCAAATGATTCTTCTACTAAAAGGTTTCGAGCTCACTTTTTGTCTTTGCTAAATTACATTTTATTTCCTGTTGTTATGAATGGAACCTTGAGACCTGTCTCATGTTTTGGCAGCCTGAGATGTTACAGTCCCTCTGGATGAATCAGAAAAATGCAGTAAAGATGATTTATTTAACCATTTTTAGGACATCTGTAACAGTTTGCTTAATCTTGAACATATAGAACCTAAAGTAAAGATGTGGTTATATTAATCAGGTTGCTAGAAGAGGAGCAAGATTATAAGCAAATGATAACTGCCCTCAAGAAAAAAAGGATCAGCCTGGTATATGAAAAAAATGATAGGGCAGAAGCAGGAGGAAATAAAGCAGGTGATATTCCCAGTATTATTTTTTTTCTGCATATGGCACTTCAGTAAATTCTGTTTAGCTCTACAGAAAGTGATAAATTTGAAAAGTAAGGATGTTCCCCAGATTCCAGCTGGGTTCTTGCAGTCCTGCAAAGGAGTTCCAAACCAGGTTCTGTTTGAAGAAAAGAGATCTAGCAATAGAAATAGAGCTGTAGCTGAGTGGACCTCATTTTCCAGTTTTAATTTATCCTGTGTAAAACTGCCAGGCTATTTCCCCAAACATCTTTAGTAAGGTGAAAAGTGGAATTTTTCCAAAATTATTACATCCGTCTAGATTCTGCTGAGTATATGTGTATGGGTTGTCACATAAGAAATCAATAACTATGCTGCAGTCATGGGACTGATCAATGTATAAACATGTGCCTTTGTTTTCTGAAAATCAGAATTAAAATAAGAGTTGGAGAGTGAGACAAAAGGTGCGACCTTTTAGTAATGGGACTGCACTGGAGTTTCACAAAATTGTAACATGCTTTGATGGACATTTCAAGTGTTAATTTGGAGGGAAGTTAGATGTGTAAGTTCAAATGAGCTTGTAATATCAAAGAAAACTCATGTGCTGTACTCAGCATGGAATTACCCATCTGCTGCTGGGTAGCCACTGCAGTGTGAGTCTTTAGTGTGAAAGCCATAAGTTTGATGGAGACAGCTGAAGGCCAGCCTGAGTCCAGGATGGCCATAACCTTGCTCATTGACAGTTGTTGACTTCTGTCAGCTGCCTCTGTGGCATTGACATAAACATGGTGATGTCAAGCTATAAACATAGCTCTGTACCAATATAGTGTAGGTCACTTATTTTAGCTCAGAGAATGGCTGGACACTGATAGCTGTAACAGACTAGTTCCTGGCACAGTCTTTTGAATGCATTTTGTGGTAATTTGAATATCTTGTCTATTTAAAGGCCATTTTTTGGCTTTGGCTTGATACAATTTTAGGTCAGATTAGAAGCTACTAAGTTTTTTTTAAGTTGGCTAACTTAAAAACAAACAAACAAAATAAAAACCCACCTCCTAAAATTCTAGCGGTGAGTGACACACTTCCAGGATGTCTAGGCCAAATTCTTCAAATCTTCTGAACGTGTACTCCAGATACATGCATGGGCATCCAGTCAGCATACACAAGGAATTGCATGTCTAGCTACAGCTCTGGCACTGGTGCAACGGGTTTGTATGCCCCCAAGTAAAACAGTGGCCAACTGTTTTCTCCTCAGTTGCCTCAGTGTAAACATGGAATAGCTCTCTACCATCTTCAGTACCAAATCTAAAGCAGTGCAAAACAGATGGGCGCAGTTTTGGAGCTGCATTTGAATCAGAATGCTTCCATTTTGAGTATAAAAGTGTTTTATTTGAATGACAGCTAACATTTCATAGGAAAAAAGGGGTTTATTTTAAACAAAATTATTATTAGAAATAATTATGTCAGAAATATTACCTTTGCCTGCATAGAGGCAAGTATATATATTTTAGTAATATGTTTAAGTTATGTCAGAAAGCATATTTTTGTAATGATTATTAGGGGTTACATGACAGTAGTTATTTCATTATTCATATTCAATATTAACAATTTATTAAACTGTAATAAATGTACTCAGCCTCATCCATTGCAGGCTGAAAGTTAGGACTGTGAAATGTTATCCTTGAAACCTATTAAAGGAGCAGAGTTAGGGGAATGTAAAAAAGAGGAGAAAGTTAGGATGATATTTCTGAGAATTTAATGATGATAAAAGAAGACTATTCATTAGACAGTATTTTTATTTTATCATCCTTCTGATTCATTAAAGGTGCCTAGCTGGTCTTTATACTATGCCTGAGATTGTGCTGATATGTGGAATAGTGAGAAGGGTTCTCCAGACATGGTACTAGAGTGACACTTGGGTCTACATTTTGTCTTGACCTTGCCAGTTGCCAGCTGGGTGACACATCATGTCTTTATATCTGTGCTGAGCTCAGGCTTTGGCTGGTTTGTCTATTTTGGCTCTAAGTTCTTCAGAGCAGGATCTTCTGCTGGCTTGCAACAAGAACAGCTGTGTTATGTGCTTGGTAACTGCAGCTCTTGTTTCTTGAACACTTCTACAATGCAAATAAAAATTGTCAATTAGTAAGTATAAAAATTACGTATTCAGAAAAACCCAAATCCCAGCAGCACCACCTCTTCTCCAACAGCTGTCTTCCTGCTGTCTAGCGCAGTCCCAACTCAACATCAGTGGCATCCCTCCGCAGTGAATTTTGCAGTCCTCTGTTCTTCAGGTTACTGCTTCCCAACTAAAGCTCGATTTTCTCAGGCTCTGACCATGTGGAGCAGGGGCAGAGGAGGGAGCACTGAGCTCTCTGGAAATCAAGTCCTGTATGCTGTACTGTGTCTTGTAGAGTTGGTAAAAGCAAGGTTTATTGGACTAAGCAAAGATATAAATCTGCTAGTCAGGGTCTGCTGTTGGGAGTGCCAGTTTAGCTCCCTTGCTACTAATTTTAAATTAAAAGATGATCAAACAGGAGTTGGTAGTCTCTGCAAAGGCCAGATTAAATATGAGTGCATGTGTATGAGCTGGAGAGCAATTGGTCTTCCCATGTTATTTAAGAGCAAAAATGTTGACTCCATTTTTTAATGTAGATAAGAGTGCCTAACTTTTCTGTAGCAATTTGGGGGGTGGAAATCTCAATTTTTCATAACTGAATTTAATAGCTTTTCCTTAGTTTTGCAGTTAGTGACCATAGCATGCAGAACGGAAGTGATACACTGTAAGGACTACATTAGAATGGGGTAAATAGAGCATAAATCACCTGGGTACCAGCCCATTGCACTGTCCTTTAGATCAGAAAAGAGATGTGACTTGAGCGTCTTATGTCTAAACCAGTGCATTGCTTTGAAAAAAATGAGTTCTTTGCAGTACTTAAAATATCCAAAGCTGGCTATGTAGAACAAAGCCTAAAAATTTGCCTTGTTATAAAGTTGATTTTATGGCAAATAGCTCCAAAATCTAGGGGATACTTTTGCTTGTTTTTATTTTATGAGATTGTGTAACAATGAGGAACTCACAATCTGAAATTAATTGATATTTATTCCTGGAAGTAGTTTTAAAGTATTAATTAAAGTATCAATGCCCACTTCACAGGGGCATAGACCAGGACAGGGAGAAGCTAGGAAGGCTAATGGTGCTCAGGATCAAAACTTGGTTGTGCCTGTGCCTAGAATCTTGCCATGGCCTATGGTACATCTCCTCCTCAGAAGGAAAAGGAGGATAAACACCTCTGCCATTCCTGAAAGTACTCTGGCTAGGAAAGTTAGATACATTTCATTTCTGTCTCTATTAAGCTATGTTGACAAACCAGACTATTGGCCATCATTCTACATTATAAGTAATTAACTAGGTAGCCTAATTATCAGAGCTACTTTGGCCTCTCAGGAGAAAATGGTTAGAAATCCATTTCCACATATTATTTAAAATAAAAATACTGCACAAAGATTTTACTGGCTTGGCCAATGGTGTGCAAATGAATAGTAGGATACAATGCATTGCTGTTTGAAGTTGCATTTGATGGCTTTTAATAAGATCCCAATGTTTATGGATCAGATGGAACATAATCTGTTTATTTACTTTTCCTGTGCAACGTGTCACTTTAATGCCAGTCTGCTAAGACTGGCAGAGACTGGCAGAGTCACAGTTGCATCATTAGAGCAAAGGTGCCAGAAGGGATGTTTGGCTCTTTCAGATCTCCAGCTCTTCTGTCCTGTTGCCAGCAGGCAATATTTATTAAATACTCTGAAAACCAATTCAGCCAATTTAAACTATGCTGGCAGCATGAAATTGTATGTGATTAGCAGAAAGAGCTGCTGCTATGAGCACAGGACAGGTTACAGGAATCCTTAAAGTCTGATTGCCTTGCTAACTGCAGGTCTCAGCACCTCACTTTAGACATGCCTATGTTAATGGGCACGGGTAGATCGGAGGTTTTCTGCTTTGTCTGGATGAAAACCAGCTCTGGTTCAGACCTTGTGGAGACTGCTGGGGTGTAGTACTCTGAAGGGCAGAAAGCTGCATCTCTGGCTAAGGAGAGCTACCCACTTTATTGCAGGGGCGCTCCAGGGTTGTTTTAGTGTTGTGCTGGATGGGGGCTTCTCCTGTAAGTTTCTGTTCAGGGATGGGATGCCAACTACCATGGAGCAGAGATTATGTTCATCTCCCTCCTGTCGTGGAGTAGCTGATGGGGCTTTGTACCTCTGGGAGTTCTAGCTGCCATTCAGTGCTCTTGTAATGATGGACAGAATCATGCTGGAAATATTTCTCAAGGGCCTGGAAGAGAAATAGCTCTCTGTGTTGCTTCGTGTCCTTTAAAACTGTTGCTTTTCGCTTTTAAGGATGAAAATGCAGCTTGTTGCTGCTCTTGAGGGCATCATTAATCAAGTCTGACTGAATGCTCATCAGTTTAGTAGATTTATGTGTATTTATTGTCATTGTAACATTTCATGTGCAGTTATATTCATTACACGGAGTCCATGCAAACCTAGGCAAATGCAGATTCAAGGCTCGTCAGGTGTATTTTTTCTTTGCTGAGTCATGGGCAGATTTTATCCAGCTAAGCCAGAGAGTCTGAGCTGGTTTTATAAATTAAGATATATTTAATATTTATAGTGTTTGAAATAATAGGTGAGGGCACAAACTGAAATAAGAATCTGATTCTGCTCAGCATTGTATGAGTACATAGTAAGAAGAATTTTACAATCTAAACAAGTATATACAGGGGAATGTTTGTTTGGGTAAAGTCACAGAATAACAAAGTGATGTGTACAAGATCTCACAGCAGATTGGTTGCAAATCTTGGTGTGAACCTGTAACTCCTACTTTCTGGGACTCTTCCCTTGTTTCTTTCCAGCTCTTCCTGCCAATACAGAGTTATAATCCATACATGGATACACAGATGCCACAGTTGACAGCAAAGCCAGATCTTCAGCTCATTAAAAAATCAATGTTTTTTCATGATGCCAATAGGGCTACGATCATTTAACATATGTGATGATGTCACTATTTTTATGTTAAAGTTTTCCAGTCATTTTTAAGATACAGAACTCTAAAGTCAGGACTTCCAAAATTTCCTGCCTAATTTAGGCATTAAATCTATATGTAGGCTGGGAAGTGTATGGCCTGATTTTTGATTGGTGATTCCACTGGGAGCAGTAATTGCCTGAATCCTTTGTAGCTCAAATCACTCATGTCATCGCCTACATATGAATGCGGGTGTTTAACTTCAGGCCACCTAGTTTGAAAAATTTGTCTCAAGTCTTGCTGTAGGCTGCTAGATGTTTCTGTGTAGCCAAACATTCCTATTGCCTTTGTTCAGTTTACCCATCCTTCTTTCTGAGTTTTCTTCATTATGGTGCGTACTTCTTACATTAATTTGACCTTTTGTAAACAGATAATCTTTGCAAAATTCAGTTTAGCCTTTCCATAGACTTAGAATAGGAATGGATCAGGTTCTATATCTGGTTCTTTATGCCACTGGACTGTTGCTAACTTGAATGGCACAGGACAAATCATCTATGAAAGTAAATTGGCAAAAATGCCCTCATTGAATTTAGTATAATGTTCTCAGGTTGCTTCTGATTCTCAAGTTGGCTTACTTCTAAAATCAGTGTATTTCTGAGGATGGTTACTTTCAGCTCAGTTGCCAACATCCTTTAATTTTCAACTGTGCTTTGAAATGACCTCACAAGGTGATATAATAACTTTTTACAAGGAGATCTGGAGACTGTAGGAACATGTCGGAGCGGTATTTCTCTTGCATCTGGATGTACCGTGTGACATATTAACACTGCAGACATATCTGCTATTCCTAAGGGGCTGAGGAAACTTCAGTCTCAGGCAGATGCAATACTCAGGGTTGACAGAGCAGACAAAGAATCACCGCAAGTTACTATAGCAGGTGAGAGATGGATGCAGAGGGGAATTGAGCAGGGCTTATTGTGGTGCTGCGTGATGTGCAAAGTAACATTAAGCGTGTGTCTGTGTTTAGTGACTTAGAAATAAGGCATAGACAATGATGCACTAAATACATATCCTGAATATAAAGGAGTGACTGTTTATGGCTTAACTTCTGTCACTCTCCCAATAGCTTGAAGTTTGGTTCACAGTGATTGTACCTCTATAAATACCTCTATAATTCCACTGAGCTTGATCTCATCTGTGAGACCAAAAGGGTCATTAAAACCATGAGCATTTGCTAGCCAAGTCGTAGTTTTACCTAGAAGTTCTGAAACCAGTTATATTCTGTGGGATTTTGCATTTGTTTTGTTGTTAATCTCCTAAACTGTTGTTACATGCAGCTGACACATCTGGCAAGGTTTTGGACTCTGGAAACAGCTTTTGATGCCCATCTTTTATAGTTGGGTAAATAATCAGTATCACCTGCGTTATTTTTTTAATAAACAACTTGCTTCTCCTTTTTGAAAACTTCTTTGGAGTTTTCAGGTTGAAATGTAAAGTACCTGAAATAGAGACTAATCTTTCTGTCCTCTGCCTGTGTCATGGTTTCTAGTACCCTTAATAACCAATAAAATAAGAACCTCTACCCCTTCTTCTCCTCTTTCTTGGTCTTCTGTAAAATTCTTATTTTGTACCATATGATTGCAATTTGATTTGACCATTCTTTTTTTTTTTTTTGTCATTATCTTCCTACTTTGTTCTGTCTTAACTTTTCTTTTGCTTCAAAGCTGTCTAAGATTGAATGAGAAGAATAACAACAATTAAAAATGGCAAGGTAGTGCTTTATCACTTACGGTAAATTGAGTTGTTCATTCCGATGGTTTTGGTGGCCACCAGTTCAGCACCTCTGTACCCACGAACCATTTCTCACCAACACCTGAATGCCGAACTGTCTGTAGGTATAGGCAAAAATAGACAGTTGCCTGAGATAGCAGATTGCTCTGGAACAGTCATGTTGTCATGACCTTCTGATAGGTCACTCCAAAATCAGGCTGGCTGCAGCTTTTAATGAACCTGAAGATAGGGTGGTTGATAGGCTGGGGAGCAGCACCTCTTGTTGGAGGTGAGCACAAGGCTTCTCCCCTTCCCCAGAGAGCAAAAAGAACACCAAAAGCAAATCTGCAGAGCTCTAACACTGGTCCCTCTCCCAGTTGTGACTGCATCTCTTTTCCTTCCAACAGCAGGGGAATTATGGCTTTGTCTTGATCCAGACACTCATTTCTTTGCTTCAGCTTTGCTTATGCTGCATAGAAGCCTCAAGTTTGAGGAGAAAAATTTCCAAAGCTCCTCATAAACTCCATGACACAAAAATCGCAGCTGTTTTCAGTGTAATGAGGCCCTAATTCCTTCAGTCTTTTGAAATGTCCTCCATAATACGTTAAGTTCAGTTAAACCACAGTAATACAGTCTTGTGGATTTGCTTTTAAAGTTCACCCACTACTGAAAATTTTCTTACAGGAGCAGTCCCTGACATGACGGCAGGTTGGACTATGGTGTCTTGACTGCAGGTTGGATTGTGGTGTCTGCAATTTAAGAATAACATTCAGGGAACAAAACTAGGTGTGCTGTGGACTAACTCTTCTCCCCTTGAAGGCATTAATACAAACAGCCAAATGGAGCACTTTTGTGTATCCTGAGTGCTTTTGACATATATACTGTACTAACAAAGTGACAGCTTGCAAATAAAGCAGAGATGTAAGCCTTTCCTCCAATGGCTGACCTCAGCAGTGAGAAGATGATCTTCTCAAGTCCCATGTAGGAGAGCTGAAGCATGATATAATTCAAGCAGATGCTGGCAACCACCAATTGCAGCATCAAGGGAGAGGACTGACAGGGTGTGCTTGCAGGCTGTGCTAGCAGAGCTTTGTGGGAAGAAAGAATTTCTTTGGCTACCACCACTTCTGTTCTGACTTACTGTACCAGAAATTCATTCTCATACTGTTGTTAGGGGTATTTTCCTTTCTTATGAGGTCACTTCTTCTCAAAGGCTGCATTCTTACTAATGGTCCAGGGCCCATTTTCTGTCTCCTAGCCCAAATGATGCAGCACATGACAAAATTCCCTCTCTCTGTTTGGAGTCATATTAAGCGATATTGGCAGGACTGCAGCCATGCTGCTTCTGCATGTGCTGTATCTGCACTTAATTATAGATTAAGTTTTATTTTTGACGGCTGCCAATCCGGCACATTGTAAAAAGCTAAATTTCAATAAAAAGATGAAGAAAGAATCATCTCTGAGAACTTGCCAATGAAGAGATGTTGCTGTGCATTTGTTGCATTTGTGGGGGTATATCCAGTATTGTATAATGGCATAATATTAGCTATGAGGCAGTAGCAAAATATGGGTAGCTTTTTGGCTATGCAAAATATAAAAATTTTGGTAGAAAAGGAGAGAAAGCAGGGGATTGGAAGTGGTTTTAGGGTCAACCGTCTAGGGGCAAGAGGGTAACATTTAATTTCCTAAGCTACATTGATCCAGCTTGCTGAAAATAAGTCAAAGAAAGGATAATTTTCAAATTTCATTTAAGTTATATGAAGACCTTGTAAATTAATGTATTGGTACTCAGGTAAAGTTTAATTACAGTATTGAAAGAGAAGGTGGCATCTTTCTCAGTACTGCTCCCCTGTGGGTAACTTTCAGAAACAGATTCAGAACATCGTTAAATCATAGACTCTGGAGACTGAATTGGCTCTGTGACCATTTATAATCCAATTAACAAGAAATAAATAAACAAACACACAAACAATTCCCAAGCCCCATCTAAATTGTCAACACAGACAAAAAAATGTATTAAAGTTTAACTCCCATAAAGTTTTCTTTAATGAAGAGGATGCACTAAAGTAAATGCCACAAAATTCCTTCTTTTAGCAAACTGTAGGTATTAGCATATTTAAGATTTGAGATTTTTTTCTGAAGCACCTGATAGTCCCCAATATCTTTCCAATCAATTCCCTGTTATTGTTCTCCAGGTTTTTTTGCAAAACACAAACAAGAAAATGAAAAACATTACAGCATTTCATCATATGCAGCAGGATTTAAAGCTGCTTTGAAGAAATTGCACCTCATTATCTGGAAATACAGCTATCCAGTCTGAAAACAACCCAAGATGATAGAATGCAGCAACTCGTCTATTTAGAAACACAAGCAACCGTAAGTTTATTTCCCTAGTGTTCTGTTCTCCACTGGTTCCCCACTGAATACAGAATGAACTTAAAGATTTCTGCCGTATGTTCAAAAGTCTACAGAGGATTTGCTGTATTTTTTTCCTAGCTGTAATAGGGACCTACTATATTAGGTAGTTTGCAAAGTCATACCTGGACAGTCCCTCCTCTGGCGCCATTGAGGAAACAAAGTAAGAGGACTAGATTGAGTGATGACTTTTGGGCAAGTTCACAAAACAAGCTGGGAATGGTGCCAAACCCTGTGACATTCACACTGGTTTCACAGCAGCCAAATCACGCTGGCTGCCAAAGCTACTCAAGTAAGCATGTCTTTCCCTACAAGCATCATTTTTTAATAAGAACTTCTACTGTAATAGGAACTTTCTAATCTCAGGACACAAAACAGGATATTCTTCTAAGTCAGTTCCAAAATTTATTTTAGCAAGCAATTAGAATACCAGCCCAGGTAGATCTCAGACATGCTTGTTCCTTTGATTTAACTTTTCAATAATCAACACATTTCTCCAAATCTCAAGCCTAAGAAGGAGAAGAAAGAAGAAGAAAAGATGCGGAAGAAAATCATTATTTCCTTAAAAGTCATCCAGCTTCTAGGCAACACAGAGTTGAAGGTAGTATGCACAACTAGATTAATAGGAAGGAACATGTGGGACAAAATTTTGTTAAATATTACTTATTGTTCCTAGAATGTGTCATTTGGTCATCTTCAAACTTTTTTACATCCTACCTTCTCCAATTTGAAACTTGAACCTGAAAAGCTTCCTGTTTACCTCTTGTGTTTGTGTTTATATTTGATGTGTGCCTCCATATCTGCATCTGCATGCCTGTGTGGGCTGATGGCCACTTGGAGGCCTACTTTTTCAAATAGGTTCCCACCTAAATGTATACACACTCAAACTTGTTTTGCAACTGTACTGCTAGAAGATGACCTAGGAGATCAAGTTCTTAGTTGCTATAAATTTGGTCAGCAAAGGTTTACTGAACAGACACTGGGCATCCTTCCCATGTGCCCTGGACAGTCCACACAACCCAAATTATGTGATGCAGCCTTCACCATTGACATAGGGGCTGTGTCTGTCTCAGTGATTGTAGAAAAGTATAAATATTTGTCTTCCATAGACTACCTTAAGGAGGTAAATGCTTACCATAATTATGAATGAAGTGCAGCAGCTGAGTGTCTGTACAGAGGTACTTTTAAAGGGATGTACACTTAAATGTGTCTTTGAAGCTTCAACCTAGCTGTTACTTATCTTTTTTATTAACCACCTATACATGTTGCCTAGGTTTGTTGATGAGCTAGTACTTCAAAAATAAAAGAACTGCGATTATAATCCATATTGTTATTAATGAAAACACATTTGACTGAGACAAGGCTTGGATCACCTGAATATGTAACTGTATTATAAGAGATCTGCCAGCAGGTTTACAGGATTGTAGGCACAAGATGAAGTAATTAATTAAGGAATTACATCCACAAGGTGAAAAGTTCCTAAAGATAAGTGTGTCAAGAGCTATTTTAGGGAACGGATCTAAGGTTTCTGCATCTGAATAATTTTATGTAAATCTTCAATGGCAATGCTTGTGTGTGTGTGAATATATTTTCCCTCTTGCATAAGTGCTCTCAATTCTGGGGTCTCAGATTTTTAGTGACAGACTCTGAAAAACTCAGAGGCTGTTGCTAAATGATGCTCTTTATTTAGCCTAGTACACATCAACAGCAGACCAGCAGTCAATGTGCCTGAAAGCTGCATGAGAGGAACTTTCAGGTGGTGAAGATTAGGGTGAATGTTCACTCAAGGAAAGGACTGAATGTAGGATAAGAGACTGTAGGACATGGAGCCCTTGGCTAATGCTTAAGAAGGTCATCTCTTTCCTGAACTCTGCTTAAAGTCCCCTTTAAATCACTAGAGCAGTTTACATAAAAGATATAATGTCAGCTATCAGACTGTGGATTTCTGGACTTCTGCAATAACCAGGTACCATATTTTGATGTCAGTTTGACACAAGTTGCTCCAGTTTTGTGTGATGCTTTCCATTCTTCAGTTGTGATGGTGTCAGAAAAAGGTATTAAAAATTTCTTTAGTGCGTGTGTATCCTGTCCTCCTATTAGTTATTGTGAAATATGATATTTGTTCTTTTCACATGATTAAATGCTTGGCTTAAGACAGATGAAATAGCTTGTCATCTGCACACAAACACACAGACACACAATGTAATCTCATGTGATGCATATACAAACGTTCTCATTATTGTTGCTATCCACTTTAATAACTTCCATTGTTATTAGGAAAAATCCGTATGTGCACTAGCGGTTGTGTGCTTAGTATATTTATTTTCTAAACTCTTGTCTTTCATTTATTTTGATTTTTAGAGGGAAAAAAGATTTCTTTCAATTTGATGACCTCCTTATTATATTAAACATGCATCTTTCCACTCTTTTTTCATAGTAGATAATACCTTTTGGCCACCAAATTAGAATAATTCCACATTCTAGTCTATTTTAAGTGACATTAATAGTGATCTATGGTTTTAGATAATGACCAGGTTGAGAGGAACATTTTAAGAGGATTTTATACCATTTGTAAAGCAAGCAAGGAAACAAACACACAAATAGAACACAAGATAAACAGGAACAATTTCCTGTTTTCCTTTCTCTAATTTCTTGCAAGCTGAAATATTTTATGCTTTTGTGCATATTTCAGTCAAGGCTTCTGCTTGTTTAGGAAATAACTTTCTCCTGATCCTGAGATGGAAGAAGTAAGACAACAGGAACAGTGTATGTTGCTTAAACATGGTAGGTGAAAGAACAAATAGTAGTGACCAAGCACTGCAATACTAGAAAGCAGAAAAAATAAATAATTACGATTCTTACACGTGCCTCTTTTGAATATCAGAGATGTTAAAACATTTGCCTATCTTACGCACCTTTTGTATAAGATGTTTTTGGAGCACTGCTGCTGTCGATGGTTGTTTTATATTTGGTAATTTGCAGCACATCCAGGTCTGAACCAGGAAGCACTGCTGCATAACACCATGAACCATCGTGGAAGCACCTCCTTGGCATGTGCTTAGTGATCCGGGATCAAACGCAAGCAAAACGGTTCTATTAACAGAACATTACTATTGATTATGATCTATATTTTCACACATTTTCAATGGAAGTTCCTGACATGATCCAAACACACTTTTTTTCACCCCAAAGTGTGGAAACCCAGTCTTGGGCTTACAGCCAGGGCTGGGCCGTGAACGTGACATCTCCCTGTATCTTCCCTAGTTCCCTGCAGTCCTTCGCCCCAACTGTACCTTATTCTCTCAGTAAGTTCTGGCACCATGAAGATTCTGTGATTCTGTGATTTTTCCTGTTGATTAGGATGAGACAATTCACTTTAAGTCTCAGCTATGCAGCTCAGATAGCAGAAGGTGAATATTAAAATCCAAATCAACAGCCTCAGTCAGAAAGTTTAGGAGGCGTTCTACAGGCAAAAAGAACCAGGCAGGTTGTTTTTGACAACCCAAGTAGCCAGCACTGTAAAATGAGAGCATGAATTTCTGCAGACAATCACCTCGGCACATTTTGTCCACCAGACTATCACATCTAAATCTGAATCAGCTCCGTACACAAAAGTGAGATGTGTTGCCTCCTAGCACTAATTGTAAATGGAGCTCTTACGGAGCCAGGGAAGTCATTATGACAGCTCTTTGTCTAAGTCATCATGCAGCCTGCAAAACATGCCACGTTTATGACGGTAAGCTTTGTATGGCTGTAAGAGCTGTATATCATGCCTGCCGCTCTACAGAGGCACCTGCTGACTGATCATATGCCAGCTCGTAAGAAAGGTGTGCAAACAGCTTAGCTACAAAATCTTCCTTTTAAGTTTAATGAAACAAATTTGAACTTTGCTCTATAACCCTGCAAGTAATAGTTACAGAGGCTGTCCTTTTAAGAATGTATGCAAGAAAAAGAAATCCTTCACCCAATGCATAATTGGTTCAAGGACAGAAAATTTTAGGCACATGCTACTCTTAAAAAGTCATGCTGTATTTAGATTTAAACCACCTTTTGGTGCTTTGAGCCCCAGACCAAACCTTACAGAACAGAAGTACTACTCCAAGTGTGCATGTAATGAGAAGAGGTGGTGCAGTAAGCCAAAGGTACGTATTCCCTGGCATACTACACTAGTGGTTCTAGCCTCCGGCACAAGGTGCTTGCCTTTTGTCCTTGTAGCAATTAAGTGCTGTTAATTAATTAATAAAGTGCCTGGATGCTTTGTACCTCTCATCCTATGCCTTTTATTGTGGACAAAGATGCACAAAGAAAGCGTTGCTTTACCTTAGGCCTCTGCTCTGCAACTATGCTGCTGGTGCTTCCCCTGTTCTTGCCCACCTCGGTTTCTGGGGTCATGGCAGGGTTCAGAACCTGAGAGAGCCAACACATTTTGTGCAGCAAACATGTTTTAGGAAAAGCAGTAAGTGTCCTTGATTCCTATATTTCATACAGAAGTACTTGAGGACACATATAAATATCTACAACGAGTGTTTATGGGATGCATAAAGCTCTGTCCCTGGCTTTCATGCTCACTCATCCTTAGCCCCTCTAGAATTAAGAGGTATACATAATAAATGATTCATTATGAGCGATTATCTCTGGAGATTTTTTTAATCTTATTAAAGCATAGACTGTCAATCATATGCAAAGTCTCAAATGGAGTTACTTCTCATAATCAACCACTCAAGTTTGTATCGCATTTTTACCTTATTGTTTTAAAAGGAGATCTGATTCTCAGTCTTCAGGACTCAGAGCCATCAGCTGAATAGCCTCTGGAGTCTTAGGATTTCCAATAAACTTTCATCAACAGAAAATCAATCACTTCAGGGAAAAATATCTGTATCCCAGTGGTTGCATACAAACAGAAGAGAGGTAACACATATTAAATTAGATGTCTCATCATGTGGCACAGTAAGAATGGTGCTGATCTACATAACCCATGGCAACAATAGCCTGTGACACAGCAAAGTGCACTGTTCGTTTAATAAATAATAATATTTCTGAGTGTACAACAGATTGCCAGATGGCCTTTGAGAAAAAGTCAGTAAAAAAAAAGTCAGTAAAAAAAAAGTCAAACTTTGGAGGCTAAAAATGGAAAAGACATCCAACAATTATCAGGGTTCATGGAAACTGACTTGAAAGTTTCCACTGTGAATTTCTAATATGCATGTAGGGACCTTACTATTGAAAACTTGATGAAAAGTAGACAAAAAGGATTTTCTAAAACAACATTAGGGAGTAAGTATGCAGCCTGAATTGTGCAGCTTCCATTAAAGGTAATGGATCTTTCAATTTGTATATCTTCCACTGAAAATGTGCCCTTGATAGCCTAATTTAATCTCACCAAAAGAAATTTCAAACTTCAGACAGAAGCGTGCTAAATACTATGCTGTACAAGAACAACTGGGCACAGCCTTAAATTTGTCCACCTGCCTGGTAAGTAAGACTAATGCAGAGCACAGCCCCCCGGACAGTACTGCCCAGGCTGGGAGCTGCCTCCATGCTGAGCCACATGCCCATGGTTTCTTGCCCTGCCGTCAGGGGATAACACAGCACCATGGCCTAGGAAATACTCTTGGACCTTTAGTTAGAGGCAAGAAGGAAAGGAGCAGTTTTACTTGACCCAGATGGCTGGTGCTGGGTATTGTACATGGCCAGTTTCTCTGCAAGATCAGTCCCGCTCTAGTCATCATGTGGGCTGGTGGCTCTGAAAGAAGAGGGGAAAGCCCCCGCTGGGAATTTGTAAAGGAGGAACTTTGTAAAAGTGTAAAACCACCCTGGGGCATCCCCAGGATGCTAAGGAGGTCTGGGAGACTGCAGACTGCCAGTGAGTCAACGGTTGGAGACATGTTTCCATTCAAGCCAGTAACTTCTAAATCTTGTTTTCTTTAAATGAGGAATGTAGAAGGCAGACACATTTAAAGCAAAACCAAAGACTTCCAGTTCCTTCTGGTGATCAAGCTGGAGTTTTCCTTTTGCACTGTGCAAGTATGGTGGACAGTAGCACAAGAGACACATTCAAGGCTAGTGCTGCATTTTTACAGGCGTGGAGCAGATCCAGAGATAGGGTCTCTTGAAGGGTAAATTGTACTGAGAGACAACTCCCTTGAGTCTCTGCAGAAAAGAAACATTTTTCCCCTGCAAAATTCAGATACCAATTATGGCTTAATGTTTATTTCTGCGCAACCTATAGCCTATTCTCATGACTGAAAAAGCCCCTACTGATTTGGCAGGACTTTAAACCAAATGTGTTGAAGACTTTATTCCTATGTAAAGCTGTATATACTCTATGTACATTCATAGAGCACTATTTACAGCCAGGTCCTACTTACACCAAGATCCTCTTTCACAAGAACATGCATTGAAAACATTTGTCATTTCTTTAGCTTTATGTCTTTCTGGTGCCAGAATTCATAAACCATAACAATTTATTATTTTTTTTTTTCAAGCAAAAAGACTTCATTTTCTTTTTGTGTCCACCCTCCTGTAGTAAAGCAATGTTTGAAACATTCCTGTTCATATTGTCAAAAAATAACATACAAAACCAAAATGAGCATGCAAAAGGTCACCAAATCTGGAAAATTTTAGTTCAAAATGTGTTTCCTTAGAAATTTATGAGCTGATCAAAACAAGGTGTCAGAGTGACAATACATGTGTGCCATTAACTTTCAGTATAGTAATGGTGTTTTAGCTAGAATTATATCTCATTTTTCAGTAGTTCATTTAAGCCTTGGTACTTTAAATAATTAAATCATAAAATGCAGAAACTAAGGTGGATGTGATTTTGACCTATATTTAAAAAAATAGTCCTTTCTTCTATACCACATGAGTATGTCAGTGAGCAATCAGATAAGCAGAGCTCAGTCTGTTCTCGGTGCACATGGTGTGTTCGTACATGCAGTAAGATCAACATCAAACTGTGTCTTTTTAAGAGCTGTGATCTGGAGCCAAAATCCTGAGTAATGCAGGTGCAACTGGAATATTCAGTGATGATTTGGCCACTTGTATACAGATTGCCAGAACCTAATATTGGCAAGAGCAAAGGAAAGGTCCCACCTGCATTCTGTATGTGACAGGTGCAACTCAGTCTGTTGACTCACAGTAACATATGCCGCATCATTATAAACTCTGCTATGTTCTTTGTTAACAGTCTTCAGGCTGTGATTGCAGGGGAGGGTGTGGTGCACAGGCTTTTGCCATTTTCCTTTGTGATAAATTCTCTTCCAGCAAAGGCAGAATGCAAGGGGTTGGGAGGTAAAAGATCACAGCAAGGTTTTAGATCCCCAAGTTCTGCATGTTGATATGTGTTCTTAAGTCCTCGAATGACCAACTCCCATTCCCAATGGTCCAACGTAGGACCATTTTCAGGAATCACAGTCTGGAAATGTTAGGAATCAGTGTTTCAAGGGGACATTTTAGGATTCCTTTGTAAGGACAAGGTATAACTAACTGCATTTGTGGTCAGATGAGTGGAGCACGAAGCATTAATGAAATGGAGTGATATTAAAAAGCCACTGTCTTGATAACTGTTGCTCATTAATGGTCAGTCTGTGTGGGGAAGCCTCTAACTTATGAACCATGTGGAAGTGACTGCCTACCGTCACAAGAGTTAAGGGAGACAGGTCCTAACAAGCCCTTCTTGAAGAGTGGTACTTTCATATCATAAAGAAGAGCCACCCTACGGCCCTGTCACTTTTCCACTTTTTTCCAGTGGCACTGGAAGGATACTGAAAAAGAGAAAGACCCATTGCAAAGAAGGTCATATACTTCCTAGAGCCTGTGTAGCTCCGCATCATTCTCCATAGGGACCATTGCCTCAAACATGCATGTTAACTTGTTGTGTTGTGGTTATGTTACTACTAAATATTATTAATCTTGAAATTCTGATCTCATCTCTGTTGGATGATTATTTTTCAAATTGCCCATTCAGTTCTAGTTTTCTGTCTGATAAGGCTGTTGAACAGTTGCCAAATTTCATGACAGAGGTATCTGAACTGTAGTGGTAGATTAAATAATCCCTGCAAACCACATTGCTATAAAGGCTTCTAAAGCATATTATGACCTTTTAGGGATGAAAAACAATTGTAAACTGCAGTTATGATTATCATCCAGTTCTTCAGTGTTATTGTAATGGAATAAAGAAAAAAAAAAGCTATATAATGGCAACTGGTGTGATCATGTGATGTGTTGATCTTTGGTAACAAACATAAGTTCTTTTTCATGTGTGAAGGTACAGAAATAGTGTCTGAATCAAGATTTAGTAAAATCTCATTGTCATCCTCTAGAGGTACTGACTTGTATTTCTTATTTACATTTAACATTAATAAGGACCCAGGAGCAGAGCAAGTGAGAAAATAGTGTCCCACGAGATATTGTGGAGTTCCAAAGTGTACTTTCTTTCTCAATTACAGTGAAAATCTGTTAGATTAGAATTTCTGGTCTATTTTTTCTGAAACTCTGAACAGATTTATTTCAATAATGCTGAAACAGCATTATATTAAACCTGAAGTCTTAAGACCAATACATAAATAATATGAAACCTTATAACCATAATAACAAAATTGAGTTAAATGTTTCCGACTTTTCACAAGGTTTCAATGTGACTGAATCAAAACAAAAGGTGAAAGATGATTAAATTTAATACTTTTTTCTCAATTTTGGGAAGAAAATTGTCATGTGTCTATTTTAATTCCCAATGTGAAACAGTTCCCTTGAAAATGTTTTTGAGCATATGTGATTTGTTAAGAATAAGTCTTTGCTTCGTTCCTTTACTCTAAGTAACAGTGCAAGTTTGACTCTGCCCGGCAGTGACTGCAAAGCATTACTGTTGGCAGGTCTTCCTTACAGTAGAGGAGACCTGTCTCAATCAAACTCCTGAGGGCTATGTGCCGGTATCAGAAACTCTGCTTGGCTTAGGTGCAGGTCTAAATAAATGACCAAGTATTAAAGGGATGTAACAACCAAGCTCTTTTCTCATCCTTAGGTCTTTTTTTCATACAAAGTTAGTACTATGCAAAGCCAGAGTATGAAATCACAATGTGGTAGTGTACATCTCTCTATCTACAATAGGGAAGAAGGAAATGGTTGTGTGGCCTTGTCTGGTCATATGTTTTGGAAATGCAAGTACCACACGGAGTGATATTAGTAGAATGGGAGTACAGAATAATGAATAAGAGTACAGATGCATTTTCTTACCAGTAAATCCAGCCTTAAGCTAGGTTCTCCAAACTATCTCCTTGTGTAGACATTTTTACGAGCAATAGGAGAGGTAGCTTACTTAGAAATGTGCTTCCTAAGCTGTTTGGCTCTACCAGCTATTTTGAAAGCTTAATGTCTTTGAAGATGGGTTGAAATACTTCATTCATATTTGTGGCATTAATAAACTCACTGAAAGCTGTTGTGGAATGGCATGTGTTCAAACCCATACTGACTTCCTAACTCGTATAATCTACCAATCTGCTCTTTAGACCTAAATCTCTCAGCTCAGGGTTGATATGGGGCCACTGGCAATATTATCTTCTAGCTACGTGTATGCTAATGCTTAATATGGCATCCCTCTGCCAATCTCAAGACAGACTAGCATCAAGCAGCTGCCACCAGCAGCTGTGGGGATTCAGCACCTCTGAAAATTAGCTGCATGGTATCTTGAGTCTGGTATTCCAAAAGTGGTGAATCATAAATTAGAAGCTGCAGTTGAAAACATAGCTGTAGTTCTTGAATTTTTCATAAGAACTACTACAATTAAAGCCTTATAGTAGACAAAAATAAGTGGGGAAAATCAAAAGACTTGCTGTACCCTCTTGAAAAGGAGAATTCATATGAATGATACTCACTCTAATTGTTTCAAGTAACATCTTAAAACTAATGTTGATAATTTTGAAATAATAAATATTAGTAAATTACCAGTTAAATGAAGCCACAGTGCAAGGTTAACAGCTAGTGTGGCATCACACTAGACTGCAAGATGAGCCAATTTGTTAGTTAAAAGTTAGATAAACCTTGTGGGGGTTTGGCAAGAAGAGCTGAACATCAGTAGTGGTTAAATTGGGATGAAAATATTGAAAAAAAAATGAATGCAGAAAACTAAGAACTGAAAGGCCTCATTTACCCAATTTCACCTTACAGTTTCTTACCCAAGATCCCACATACTTATCACATATTTTACAGCCAAGATATCTGATTCTACTCAAAACTACAGTTCAAACAGATAGTGAGACATAACCTCCATGTCTAAATTGATATTGGTACTTAATTTGGTGTCAGATATCATCAATAGTATTGTTAGGGTCACATTGCCTATCACAAACTATGCTGTGCAAGTTGTAAAACAGCTCCAGGTCTAGAAAACTCCCTTTCCTCCAATCAAGCTTTGTAAATAAGAAGTACTTAAGCTGCCAGAGTGAGTGGGAGAATGTCCAAATCAGTTCATGTCACTGAGCTGTCTTAAAGCTCTCCGACTTTTCTTCTAAAAACTTCACGGATGGGTCCACAGTTTACTTTGGACTGGTTTTGGAGTTAATCTCCTCATTGCCCACACTTAGCAAGCTTTCATGTCATGGACTAGTCTGAAAGTGTTCCAAGTGGATTTCTTTTGGATGAAACTAAACCAGGAGACATGATCCAGTCATGCTTGAAATGTAATGGGCTCAGTGCTTGAGGCCAAACTAGAACTAGTTTGAAGTAAAAGCTCTCTAAAGTGCAGCTAGTGCAGATATTAGTTCCTAAGCACCAGCTGTTTCTGTCTACAAATATTATCTTATTGGCCTCCATTACTTGATAATGTAGACATAGCTTGTCTGTCCATCTGTATTCCCGGCTGGAGATTGTGAACCAGGCTGCCTGTAATTCCTATGCTGCCTGGTTGCATACAACATCAAGACCTTTCTAAGACTTGTTTGCTTCTGCTGGGTTTGCAGAGGATAAAATGAGCTTTGCAATAGCCTTCCCTTGAGCCCACTTTGGATACAAGGCAAACTGGGGTTTGAAAGGCAGTAGGGGTTAAGGTTAGGAGTTTTTGTTCCGGCTCTCTGTGGACTTTCACCAAGTTTTTAGGACCTATCTGTTCCCCTTGTCCATTGGAGCTGAAGCAAAGGAATGAGGGGGATTGCTGGTTGGCTGGTGCATAACCCGAAAGAGGTGCAAAATATAATATAGCTTCTCCTCATCTGTGTCTTTCACAGGGTGCACAACAACATAGGCTTCAGGGTGGAAGGATTTTGCTGGGAGTGAATTATAGAATGGTTTGGGTTGGAAGATACATTCCTGGAGTTATGCTCCCTGCTCTTCTCATTCCCAAGCTCAGTTTCTTCCTTTTCCATCTTCTTCTTGGAAAGAATGTTTTCCATTGATTCATAGGTTCTTGTTGTCCCAGAAATGCTGGAGCATTCTATTTTCTTGTAATAAAACTGTTAATATCTCTAATAAAACTCAGCAGCACTAAAAAGTCCATATGGTGTTCCTATATCAGAACTAGCATGTAGAATCTACAGAAAGCATCCACCCAATGGCTTAAGAATGCAGCAAGTGCTCAGTAAACAAAAAAACCCAAAACAATTGCCCGTGTAGTCAGACAGAAATGCTGGTCACTCCTCCTCTCTGGTCTTTGTCTGAAGGCAGAGGAAGGTATTTCTCGTGTCTGTCACCGGGAAGAAGGTGACACTTCACACTCAGGTGTTGTGAGCGTGCAAGGTCTCTGTAGATACCTGGCTAGTGGAGGTGATGATTGTGTGCAGACTCAGTGCATCTGCTGAACTTCCTTGGATATGCTCTATGCATTTTGTGATTTCTGCTAGCAAAGAGATTTCTGGAGAGGTTTTGTTTATATGCTATTATTGCGTCTTTCTGGGACCTGCTGTCTATGTGTGGCTGCTAGCCAGTGTAAAAGTTGTGCTCTTGATGAGAAGCGCACTCTGGGAACTGACTATTGAGCTTTTTCTGTCACTACAGCCCATACATCATCAGTGCACATTTAAAACATGGTGGTGGTCTCTTCCTGGTGCCTGTGAATTCTGAGGAATGTGAATTACTGATCTTTTTTTCTTATTTTATTTATTTTAGAACATTGTCTTGGTCTCCTTGGGTTTTTCTTTTGTAAGATGCTTGCATTAACAGACCGCACCTCCTCCTTGCAGCTCATGAATGTTAATATTTTAATGTTTATTCTCATATCTCACTTGACTGTCAAAAAAAGTAGTATTTAGCAGTTCACTTCATTTAGTGCAATGTATTAAAGTAGTACCATCTCAGAATAAATGCATTATGCCTCTCATACATGATATGAAATTTAGAAAAGAACCAGATGCTAAGAAGAAAGGAGAGGAAAAAAAGAGAGGAAACAAATAACCATGGATACCCAGAAGCCAGATTGATGAAAACTGGTGTAAACTTCTTTGGAACAAAAGGGAAAGAAAATCAGTTTGCATAAATAATACACCTTCTCATTGCATGTTCATATTGTTCAAATCAGTGTTTAAAGGACTGGATAGTGTTGTATTTAATTTCTTCAGAGAGGGAAGGTTGTACACATGCTGAAGAACAGCAGATAGAAAAATAAAACAGCGTTAGTGGAATATCAGGGCCTCTTCTAGTACTCTCTCAGAGCAAGGAAACTGTAAGCAAATGTATCAGAACAAATGCACAGTGTTTGCAAGCTTACTTTCTCCGTTTCTCACGATATTAGAGAACAGTGGGTTGGGAAGAACCACAAAAGGTCAGACTGACTGCTGCCAAAATATTTGGTGATTCCTTCAACTGAGAATTAAAAATAAGGCAATAGATTAAAAGCAAAACCGCTTATGAATGATTTGGACATAATTAAACATTCCTCACACTTGTAAGTGTTCTATGTGCTTGGCACTGATACCCCAGGACAGGATGTACTGGAGCCCTAACCACTGCAAATCAGTGTTAAACCAGTGCTTGTCCCTTTCTTTTTTTTCAGAGGGAGGTAGCTTAGTAAAGAAAGAAGCACCAATGTGGACAGTTAGTGGACAACCTTGTGTTTAACTGATTTAGTTCTTTTCAACGGAGTACAGTGCAATATTTACTGCTACATGGTGTGCAGAAATTATTTTTGCTTTCTGCTGTCATAAATAAAATGAAATATTCTTTCTTTGGCTTTTTGACATTGTAGCAGAAAAGGACATGATACTAATATTCTCCTCCTGCAATCAGTTTGTTTTACATTGAAGAGATCATCAGTATGTGTGAACAGGTGGGGCAAGCTGTAAATCCTCTTCAAGCTAATAAGACTTTTTTCAAATTTCTTATAAAGGAATGTTTACCCATACACTTTTCCTCAGGAAAATCATCACAACACACTTATACATTTGGTAGTGTTTTATTTTGGAAGTCACAGCATTGTTTTATTTTGGAAGTCACAGTAAGTAGCACTCTGTGTTGACCACATTCAAATCATGCTGGCATTTCATGGCTGAAAGGACTTGCCACTTTGGAAAAAATTCAGAATCACTTAAGCTGTATTTCTACATGACAGTAAACCTAATTTTAAGGCACACTGTAGAGAATCAAAATGCCATGGCCACATGACATAAAGCACCAAACCTGTACAATGAGTCCCTGTCAGTCCCAGTTGTTCTAGTCGGAGGTGTCCCTGCCCATGGCCAGGGGGGTTGGAACTCGATGATCTTCGAGGTCCCTTCCAACCCAAACCATCCTATGATTCTATGATTCTATGTTTGTTAAAAAACATTAAAGGGGAAGCTTGGTTCCAGTAAGTTTTATATCAGAAAGGGACTTTTTGTCTGCTCATAGCTGGGGTAAAGTTAAAATGCAGCTCAAGACATAAGCCCTATGTTGTTGGGTTGTTCTAGATATCTGAAGAAACATGGCTGAGTCCTTGCGTTTAGTCCTACGTGATTATGGGTTTATAGCTGGGAGAGCATGTATTGTAGTGACCTGTAAGAGCAACTGTGGAGCCAAACCTCTTTGCAGCAGGAACTAAGACATCATTGTTTACAATACAGTATATCAAGTTCACCTATTACCTCACCTGTCAAAAAAAGGAGGTCTTCATAGATTTATGGCAGTGTCATGTGGGTGAAGAAGTGTCCTTTTGTGATTTCATTTTGGGGCAAAACTGAGTAAGAATCACACCATGCCTCCAGTGCTGTGTTGCTGTAGATGCTGAGTGTGTTTTTAGAATTTAATCTACTTTATCAACTACAAAAGGATCATCTAACACAGTAGTCATGCCAACTGTCAAAAAATGTCCTGAGCAGTCAGTGAACTAGAGTGTGATCTGCTCCATTTGTCAAATTTGTGAAGTTAGGGCACTTCCTCGCATTCCCTCTGCCTAGATCCATTGTAATAAATTTGGATTGCATGTCAATTACTGCAATTTATGACTACCCATCTCTCCATTCTGAATATGTATGTGATTTTAATTTAAGGCTTCCTTACTGTACAATATTTATTATCAGTTCTCTATTTTAACCAGCATTGAGATAACTGCTATTTTACACTCTTCTAATGTCTTCTCTTTTCAAGGTCATCAGTTTCACGACATCGCTGAAAATGAAGTAGGACGTATGGTTCTGTTTAATCAAATTTCATGCTCTGTTGCCTCCTTCTTATGGCCTCTGTGCTAATTGATCAAGTTTTCAATTAAAGTCCTCCATCTTTGTTTTAATTCTTTGTTAAGGTTTTTATTCCATTACATGGTTTCATGAGATCTAAGTTGTTACAAGTGCAAACTGTCTCTGCCTTTCCAACTGTCTAGTTACAATGATTTAGCTATAGTTTAGCTAGTTCTTCTCATTTCCCCTTTCTTATTATTAAAACCCTCAGTGGACTAGCTTCATCTGTTGGATTTAGACTTACAGTTCAAAAATCTGATTCAACCATCAAGGACAGATTAGTTTACCTCATGAATTGTCATAGTTAAAAATCTCTCTGTATCTCAGCACCTTCCAGCCATCTTGCTCAGCCACAATTAAGCAAATTGCTGTTCCTAAAGAAATATTGAAATGACTCTCGCTAATGAATGAGGCCATGTCAGGCATGTGCAGAAGTCACTGCGTTATGGAGAGGTTTTCCTAAGGAGTAGCAATTCTGTTTTCATTCTTTTATTGTGTTTGTATGGATGAAGTAAATATTAATATGGCAAATATATATTGATGCACAGGATTGATTATTCGTTCTGCAGTTTATAACTCTATGTTTCAGCCTGTAAGTTGTACTATATGAAATACATTTTGAAATCCACTACCGTGTTCATTTTTAAAAATCAAATAATCTTTTGAATCAAATATTTTTTAAAAGGCCAAAGAAACAGTGCTGACAGAATCCATATAAACATAATTTTTTCGGGGAGGTTTTGTTCCATTAGGGGCAGTTCTTCATTTTTTAAAAAATGGTGGGGTTTTTATTTAAGTTCTGATACATTGAGTTCTGAAGAAAATATAGACCAGATCATTCTCCGAAAAAATTGCGATGACTGTCAGCAGTCTTAAAAGGTTTACAGTTTAGAGTCTTTGCAATATGAAAAATCTCACTTTAAGATAATCTTCAAATAAAGCATGAAAGCTTATAAACCATTTTCCATTTTCCTATTTAAGATGCAAAATTGGGTTTGCTTTCCAACCTCGGCTATCTGAATGTTAAAACAGAGCCAATGTGTTGATAAGAGTGACTGTAGCAGACCAATTCCACAGTGACTGTGCTGGTACATTTTTTTTTGCTGTTTTATACAGGTCTAGTATGAAGTCCTGTAGTTCTTAAACTCTTCCCTGAACGTTGTGTTCAAAAGCATGCTACAAAGCTCTGTGCTTTGAAAATCTCTGGATCATTTCATACTGAATATTGAGGCAGTCACCAGGATGAACCCTCATGTATCAAGGAGTACTTGAGCCTTGGGACTCGGGTAGCATGAAGTGAGATCCTGCTTCCATTGCAGGTGGTGCCAAAATTGCTGCTGATTTCAACACGGTCAAGATTTCATCCTTCCATCCAAGATTAAATCATTCATAGATGACGGCATCATCTGTGCCATCAAACTCTGTCAGGTATCCATTGGGTTTCTTTGGGCAAGCCCACTGACCACAATAAACAACGCAAGTGCCTACATCAGCACAAATACTTTTATTTGCAGAGGCCATCTTCAGGCCCCTGAGGCATTTTTTGAGGAATGGCAAAATCCCTCTAGCCTGTATGCAGTTTTTGAGAATAGTGAAGTACTGAATACCTAGGGAAGATGTAATAGCAGGGCAACATACAATGGTTCTTCCCTGGCATATTCTCCCAGCTTCCAGCAATTCATAGTTTAACAAATTCCTTGGTAATAAATATTTCTGGGTTTAACAGCCTTGGTGGACTTGTTTCCATGAATTGACCCTGTTGATTTTTGAACTGGTAAGAATTTACAGTATTTAGAATATCCTTAGGCACAGAATTTCCCTGTGCTGCTTGAAAAAATGCCTTCTTTTGTTTGTTTTTGGCCTGTCACCTCATAATTTCATTTGTTGCCTCTACTTCTTGCACTGTGAAAAATCCAAGTAATAATTTCCTAATGATCTTCTCAACATCATTGATGTTTCTATTCATTTGTGTCACATCTACCCTCGCTTGTCTCTTTTCTCTGCAAAAGAGTCTTAATCTAGTTGTTTCTAGTTTGGACACTATTCTTTACTATGTGATACTTTTATCTGTATGTTTTTTCATCCTAGTACAGTCTCTCTGACTGGAAATCCAGAACTGTGGGCAGTGTTCAGCTACGGGCACACCATGGGTTTATACAAAGGCACAGTTACATTTTCAGCCGGGTTCTCTGTTTCCTTCTTGATAATTTCTAGCATCCCTGTTGTTTTTGTTGGGCCAACTGATGTTTTCATGGAACCAGCTGCTGTAACTCGGAGTTCTCATTCCAGAGACACAGCAGCTAGTTCAGAGCTCATCCTTGCACACATCAAATTAAGTTTTGCCTCCTAGGTGCACCACTGCACGTTTACCAACACTGCATTTCAGCTTTCATTTTGTCCTCCACTATTTTGCCATCTTTCTGTATGTCTTTACAGCATCCTTTCATTTTCACTCTTCTGAATAATTTAGCATTAACAAATTTGTCCTCTCACTCTTCCCTCCTTTTTCTGGGATATTTTTGAATATGTTTATTAAAAGCCTTTTGGGAGGAAGCTTGTTGAAAGCTTTCTGAAAGTCCTTTCACTTTGCTATGAAAAGCCTTTGAAAAGGCTTGTACTCTCCCCATACAATGCCTACAAGTGGAACCATCTCAAATGGGTGAATGCTTTTGCCTGAATGTCTCTCTCCTTTGCTTCTCCTCCTCACAACAATATAGGTCAATAATGCCCCTCTTTTGAAAACTATTTCAGGAGTTTGGGGAGTAAAGATCATATAAGTGCTATCCGTTAATATTTCTTAATTTAGCTATTTCAAGAATGTGTTATGTGGTGAACGCTTGAAGGAAGCCATAGGAAGAGCACAAGCTGTTCTTTAATTGTATCTGGCAGCCATAATAATTAATAATTGTAAAGTAAATGTTGTCTACATTTGAAGTATGCAACTATTACAGTGAAAGACTATAACATCTCTCTGCTTTTAAAAATCCCTCAGAGCCATTATGTTCTTTATTAAGTATATTCTGGAGTGTATTTTCATATGCAAGTGAGCAACTCAAGAAGTGCAGAGATGAATACACTGCAGTACACATTTAAATCAAGATTAAAATAAATTCAAAGACAATTCAAATTATTACTAAAGTTAGTAAAGCAAATTCCTGTATCCTTCCCATGTTCAACACTGCTGAGCTTGCAAGAGAAAGACTAAAAAAAATCCATCCTGCATCCCAACAAACAAAGAAGGCAACAATAAACCTCTTTTATTGAATGTTTGAATATTTTAAGAAAACCTGCATATTTTTTAAAACGTATGCTGTGTTCTGTCTTGACACGGTGAGGCACAACATGTAATATATTTTAAAACAATTTTGTCTATGAATGCACACTATCGATTTAAATAGCATTTATTCGCATTGGATTGTTTTAACAGGACAGTAGCTCAGCAAGTAGGAAACTTTGTGAGCCTCCACTTGCTATCTGCTGAATGCTAGACCAAACAAGAGCTGGTCTGGCTTTTCTCATTCCAGCCTAAGTAAAAGAGATTGTTCAGGTGTTTCAGAAGCAGATTTTCCACCAGGCTGATGTGGGTGTCCTAACCTGGAGGGTGCTCCCCAGCATCCGTTATCTACCAGACAGAGAGCAAGTGTGGGTTGCTTTCAGTCCTGCCTTATTTTTTTACCCAGACTCGCATGTGAGCTGGAAGGTGCTCAGTTCTACTATTATGAGCCATCCACCCTACAAATCATAAACAAAGGTCTCCTTGAGTCTTCTTTGCCAGCCATTAACATCAATACCAGTTCTGCTGCAGACAGAGCTTGGACAAACTTGTGTTTCCTCCTTAGTTTCATCCCTAACTCTGTGATCACCCTGCATTCTGTGTTATCTAGATCTTCCAGGCACAGTGCTCTGATTGTGATCAACCAAAGTCTTAAGGAGAACACAGGGAATGAAAATGTAAATTATGCTGTATCACTAGTACATCCACAAAACAGGTGGGAAATTCAGTTAGCAAGGTGAGGAAAGAGAATAATGTGCGAAATGTCCAACCGTATATCTGCTTTCCATACATTATAGTCAAAGTCAGTAAATTTTGGTCAACCCAAGAAAAATATTAATTCAGTTAGATCTTGATATGATGTCTTCTTTTAGACTGCTTTAAATTTTTGTTTTCAATAGACAACTGCCTAATTTGCTGTATACCTGGTCATGTCTTCCAGACCATGCACCGCATGTACCTGCACAATAGAGGCTGGAAGGTGGAAGAGACACTGCCACTTTCTGGGTGGAGATGCTACCAGCTTTCTGCCTCGGGGAGCACACCTTACTCTGTTCAGCCTGGGGCAGTATGCCAAGGCCTTTTCCTCTGATCGCAGTGCTCCTTAATGTGCATAGATGGATTTATTTTTTGCTAGAAAAGTAGAAATTATTTATTGCTTCCCCTTTTCATTGTGCATGCTTCTCCTACCACCTGAGTTTCCTACCTTCTTTGCAAGATGATGACAGAAAAATAGCCATTAACCTTTAGTGCCCTTGTCATTTTAAGGGTTTGGTTGACTGTGGCCAGAGTGCAGTGCCTGCACATCTTAGATGATACAGAATGCAGAGGTCTCCGAGATCTAGCCCAGTTGTAACAACCAAGTGCCATTCACACCAGTGACTTTGTGTGTGGGCAAAAACTCATATCACATTTAAGTTTGATGCTCTCATTTAACATAATAAACACATTTAGCACAGGCTATCCTACATTATCCATTTAAGGTGACTCTTAAGCCAATTTGTCACTAGTAAACTAGCAGAAGAAACCATGATTCTTATTAACAGCTGAATGATACACTTGTAATCTCTATTTCAGAAGCTGCTGTGGGAAACAGCCTCATAGCTTGTTGTTTCTTCTGCAATCCAACTGACTTATGCTAAACTGATGGTTGCTGTATTAAAAACCTACAGTTGCTATTCTTAAATTTAGGTTTTATTGAATTTAATAATTCTATTTTTAAAACTGCATTGCAGTTAATGATCCAAACAGATCAATATTTATAACCGGAGTTGTGCAAACTAAATACATTAATAAGTAAAGCATATATACTTGTACTGTCACATAAAACATAATTAATCTGATGTGAATGGTAGACATTTTAAATTGGAATTATCAGGTAAGGAAAAGAAAGTGTTTATCTCTCTCTGCAAAGAAAGAGAAATTTGTTTATTTCCAAAGAACAGGTACCAGATTCTGGTCTAGTACTGTTTTTACATGGGTTAATTAAGCTCAATACCTTCAAGCAATACCTTCATTTTAAAAAAGTGAAAGAGAAGGATCATGCCTGTAGGGGACAGTATCAGTGAAGCTGGTCCTTCTGGTGAGTGTTGGCAAAGAATCAGATGATGGTACAGTAGCTTTGCTTCCAAAAGCAATATATTGCACTGTGCTTGAGAAAACAAGCCTAACCACTCAAAAGAGTTAATTATCTGAGACTCAAGCCCTTGGTGGTTGTGAGTATTTCGGTTCTGGAGTTAGCTAGATCACCTTTGCCTCTGCATCCTTTGCAGGGTGCTTCTCTGAGCTGTGCAAAACTGACTCCAGAGTAAAATTGCCCTCGATATGTTTGTATAGGCACCCTCTCCATTAAAATACATCAAGGCCTTCTATAGACATGACAAAAGTGTCAGTAGACTTTGCAGCCTAAAATAAGTGGACATATGCCCTATGCATTTCCTCCTTCATGTGTATGCAGAGAATGTGCCTACCCTTTTGGTTAGCTGGACAAGAGTGAATTTCTGTCACCTTTCTATTCCTTCTTTATTTTTGCTCCTGGAACAAATCTGTCTAATCCCTGGGCTGCTTTATTTAGGACAGTGATGACTGGATCCCAGATGGATCCCTGATTGTCCCAGACTGTCAGAGGTCTCTCCGTACCTTGGGAAGGGGGAAGAGAATTCAGGAGCACACCATGTCAGGTCATCTATGCTGGTTTTATACAGTCAGAAAATCTCCTATTGAGTATAAAGTATGCTAGGGAGGAGGATCTGGTCCCATAAATAGGACAGGAATAAAATATCTTTGTACTGTATAACCAGAATTACATAAAACACAACTCACTTTTGTTCCCAGGAAAAGATAAAAGTCCTATTTTGTCTCCACTTGAGTTGTTAGATCAAGAACCTGACAGCATTAGTTGCCGTGTTGTACGAGTTGGTCAAGACTGATATTTTTCTAAGTTGCAAGTCAAAGTCTCTGTATGGAGAGGTTTCACTTCTTCCTAACTGCTTCACATATGCTTTGGTTCATGCTAAATTGGTTCCACAGCAAAAAAAAAAAAAAAAAAAATTAAAAAATCTATTGTCAACAATAATTGTTAGCAAGAGATTCCCTCCCTCCTTACCTGTCCACAAAATTGGTATTAAAAATGGTTGAACTGCTAATGAAGTTGAGACAAACCCCTGAGAACACTTCTGAGAATACATTTGTCAAATAGAATTTTAGTCAAGCCCTTTCATGAAGGACCTAACAATTATGCAGGGACTTGCTGCTGTAACACACACACACAAAAAGTATCCACGCCTGTCTCATGTCTGCAGAGCTATCAATATATTTTTCTATGCAAGAGGGAACACAGCCCCCCCACATCTTGTTTTCCTGCAACAATATAGCAGTGGTAGGTTATTGTCTAATTAAGTTTTAGATTTCCCAGGCAGGAACAATCCATACATTGTCAAATTCATCCTCATCCAACTCACATTCATTTCGGAAAAAGCCATGTCTGAGATGCTGGTAGATGGCTAGACACTGTAAAGCTTTTTGCAGTTCTGAATGGTGCAGCTGGTGTTGTCAAGTCAGCGTAGACAATTTTAAAATACCTGAGAATCCCTGGGGGGAAGTTGTTTTGTGGTTCCGTAGGTTTGGCAGGGGTGGCAGTCCTGCCCAGGTTGCCAAATTCCTTTTTGCTTACTCATGGGGAAAGTGGTGTCCATGTGCGAGGAGTAGCACTTGATTTTTCACCTTACTGACTAGATAAGCAATAGTTACAGACGGAGCTTGCAAAGAATTGAGCTTTGCCTCTGGGACTGTCAGCCCACTGCTCTGTGGCTCATCTCCGTTTCCCAGTTTGAACAAAAGAGTCAAAAAGTCGGTTCTTAAAATCTTGCAGTTTTCAAGATTTTGTTTCCAGCTCTTGTACTCTATTCAGGAAAGTCTGACTCTAGATCTTCCATGTCTGTGCTTTTAATTCTTTATTCCCATTGTGTTTAAATCCTGAGAGGAACCTGTGGCACCTGTGAATTTCAGTGTGACTCTGACTTAGATGTCAAAAGGGAGAAGGAGGGACACCATCTCTGTTGTTGGTCCTTCCTAACAGTTATGACTTATTTCTGGAAACGAGGAACAAGTGCAAGAAATGAAGAGGTGTGAAAGGGCCAAAGTCTCCCTGCTTAGTGCAGATTTCTGTGGGAAGTTTGTGAAGACCTGCAATGTACTGCTCTGTGCATGGCTGTCTATCTTCCGGGATTCTTCAGCTACCCAGTGACATGAGAATCTGCCCCTGTTGCAAAATTTAGCTTAGAAATTAAGCTTTTGTGGTTTTGCTTAAGTTTCCACCTTTCCTGGTTGCACAGTACCTGATTTTTGTGTAACCTAGTGCTGTATTATCCTCCCCAGCCTACGCTCTGACACCATTTAAAAGAGGCGTGAATTTTCTCTCTTCATCTCTGTGGGATGTGTAATGCCCCACACCTAAAATTCAGCTTACTATTTTCCTCCTGCTCATTTCAGCTAATAGAGCCAACTAATAAGAATCTTTTCGTGTATGTTCCCAATATATGTTACACAGACTGTGTTAGAGTCTCTGTATAATTGTTTGATGCACTAGGAGGTATTGGAAGAGTGGGAGTGAAGGAACAGGTTGGGAATTTCAGCCTATTTAACAAGCTGGTTTTGCCTTTGCCCAACAAAGGAGGTAGAAGTAGAGGCTATATCACAACTGCTTCCTGAAGATCAAGCTACCTACCTTGTTCTGGTTTGAGTAGACTGATCCAACTTTTCGGTTTCTGGCTTCCAAAATTGATTTACCTATTTTTCATCTGTCATTCTGCAGCACAGTGGTGACATAAAATAGATTGTGCTGAAATCCTGAAGCTTACTCCATTTCATGGTAAAATAAAGCGAGAGCAGGTGGCTAATTAGAGGCCCTTTCTAAGAATATTTCTAGAAGACGCCACAACTGTCACTGTTGCTCCTGGCAGGGTCTTCTCCCAGAATTTGAGAGACTCGGAGACACAGCCTGCATTTCCCATACTGTAAAAACCTGCAGGTTTGTGTTTCCATATTAGACATTGGCCTTGACTTTTACTCCCTCAGGTGTGGTAATAAATAATACAATGATACAATAAAATAATGATTACTGCTGCCCATGGGTGTTGTGTATGGGTGTACTCTTGTTGCTACAACCAAAATAAATCATAGCAAACTCTATGACTCTCTAATCTAGTTATACTCAATGTTAAAACTGACAAAACCTGCAGAATTTTTACAAGTGAAGGAAGACCAAGTTTGCTGTTTCTACCTCTAGAGATACTAGAGATACCCAACTCAAGAATCAATTGGGTTTTGAGTTAGGTTATAATATCACCACATAAGTTGCAGTAGAGTTTCCCGAGATGTGAAGGTGCTTACTTTCTTTTTAATTTGAACAACCTTTCCTTGTATGCAAGGAATTCTCAGATGTCCAAATTGAGGAAAAGGGTTGGAGTATACTATCTACACTTACCAGGAGTTTGTTACTTTCAATCAGTGTACAGAGCTGAAATATGAAGTCGTCAGAGCTCACCTGATTCAGGTCCAGCTGACTGGTAGCCTAAGTAAAGAAAGTGATTTCACTCCAGGTCTTAGGAGATTAATTTGATTTCCTCACCATTGTAAGGAATTCTGAGGACACGCACAGCCCATATTCTTTTTACACCACCTCTGACCATAATCTCTTTCCAGGAGAATGAGAAGAAATTGTATTTTATTGTGTTACTTGCATCATGATCTGGGTGACTGAGAATGCAGAGCATGCCTTTGCTTTTGTCTTTTCTTGCTAGGAAATTCCCTTTGTCATCAGATGCTTACTCTCATTGACTGTAATGGAAGGAAAACAGTCCTTGACACACAAGAAAGGACTGATGAGAAAGGCCAGGTGAGTGAACAGCTCTTTGGAGCAGAAGCTGTGTTTGAGGAATACGATAAAGCAAGCTACAAAGCCAGGGCAAGGTGAGCATCCCAAGTGGGATTTGGCCTCAGCCTGGAGGCTGATACTGCACTGTTTTTGCTGTTCCAGGCAATGCATGATTTGATGCACAAAGGAAAGAAATTCAGCCAAATGATCCCACTCTCAGTATAGAGGCCTTTTGAGTCAAAGGTCTGAGAGAATTTTATTTAATCTTAAAGGGAAGAACACAAAGCAGGCACAATGTGGCTTCATCTTCTGATTCCTGTAGTTGTTTCCAGATCCTAAAAAGCAAGTGAACATTTTCTACCCATACTGAGCATCCTCAGGGTAAGGAACTGGCTGACTCAGCCATGTATCAACTTGTAATGTGCATATCCCTGCCAGCAGGCATTTGTTTTCTGTGCCATAAAAGACCAAGCAAACATATCATTATTATTACTATTGTTTTTATTGTTTTGTATTTTAGACTTGTATTGGGGGACTGTGAATATTTACTTTTTTCAAGAAGGAACTGGCAAAGAAGATTAAGTGATCTAATAATTTGTAATAATGAGTACTTCATTTGTGAGTGCTGCAGAATGTTATATTCTGGCTTTTGGGACCATGTGTGCATTTTATAGGGGGATAAATAAATAATCACTTGTGACTTCAAAATGTAGCAGTCTTGAGAAGGGAAGGGGAGAGAAATGAATGTTGATTCAGAAGGGAACTACTGTTCCAATTTGCCATAATTTTAACAAGAAGAGATCTGTTGAGTGCTTACAGGAGAACAATGTGTAGTTAATACTTCAAGTTAAGTACTGGCTTGATTTTCTTCCTCTTTATTCTTGGATCCAATTATGAGCAATCTACAGAAATAATGAGAAATTATTGAAAGTTTTCCAAATTTCTGACCTTTTTTTAAGGTAATGAGAAGGAGTCTTAGATTTTACTACCTTTATATCTTGCTTCATTTTTCAAAACTAGATGAACTTCCCTATGCAGTTTACCTCTGAACTATCACTGGAAAATCTGATCTATCACTATGATTTATGACCAACTGGATATTGATTTATTCGCACCAAATGATAACATATGCTAAGAGCAGTCCCATAGGATCAGTGGAAATACTTGGGCAGTAAAATGCAACTTAAATTTTCGAAGTTTGGCCTTACAGGCATAAAATGGGTTAATCTGAAAAGCTTTCCAGAGTTTAAGAATTATTGATATTTCCCATTTTGAGGAAAACCAAGTTGAATTATTCATAATGAAAATATGGTTAGAGCTTTTGTTAGATATGAGAGCTTGCTATTTGCTTTGGATGTGAAAAGGGATTGTGTTTTACTTCCTTTACTGAGAAGCAGTAATTCACATGAATAGTCAGTGATATTGCTCACAAAGGAGATTTGAATCCTCTTCAGGCCTTTAATAATTATAGGTCATATTGTGCCCCTGGCTCTAAAACAGATCTTCTCACTTCAGGAGGTACACTGCTGACCACTGGTATGAAACTCAAGCTTCCAGCTGGTGTAGTAAGCTGTGTAAGGAGTGAGTACTATTACAAAAGTCTTCTAAAAGATTTTTGTGGCCTTTTCTAAGCACAGAAGACCCGATCCGTCATGCAGGGAATTTCTGGATTTCCAGGATGAATCGCTGTCTGGATTCTTTGGCGCAAAAATTCTTCCTAAGACAGCCAGAAAATCATAGCATAGTCTATGAAAATTATATTGTTACTTTTCTAGTTTACACTAACAAGACATCCATCTTTCAGTGAAGTTAATAACAGGTTGAGTAGCAAATCAGTACACAGCTGCAGCAAGTCTTCCTCTCTGCCGTGAATGGACCAAATCCCACTCAAATGTCGTAGAGAAGACATTCCCTAGGAACGAGAGGTGCAAAAGTGCCTGGACCATGGACGTTGACATGGGAAGGTCAGTTACCAGTGTTGCAGCCACACTGTCTTGCCTGTGCTGCAGGCAGGGGAATTCTGGAGTGGTGTACCCTGACTGCATAAGGAGCGTGCTGCAGGACAATGCCTGGGGCTGCACCACCCCTCAACCACATTCTGCCTTCCAGGGTAAAAACATCTGGATATCTGAGCTGGAGGAGAACCAGTATATCCTGCAAAGGATCATCTCATGTGAAGAATGAAGAATAAAGTATGAGGAGTGCAAGGTCTCCTCAGAGTACACCTGTCCTGCATTTGAGATGTAGACAAAATTGCTGTAGGGACAGTCTCTTTCTGAACACTTCCAGGCTGAGTGCTCTGAAGCATGTGTGCAGTCAGTCTGCTCTAGAAAGGAAAGCCATCTGCAGAGAGGACGTGGGCCAGTCTACCTTACTTGGCCTGCGATCCATGGGCTACTGTCTGAGGTAGCTACTTTTAGCTGTGTGGGTGCAGCCTTTGGCACTTCCACTGATGCTAGATTTCAAGTATCTGGAAAGCGTGCCAGCAAAGGTTCTCATTAGCACCACAGAAAACTACTCCAGATTGGAGAAAAACTATTAACAACTGAGCAGATACAAGGAGTTTCTACCACTGGTGGCTTTTTGTTGTTTATATTTAGTTGTTTAGCTAGTGCCTCGTTGGAGGGCTGATCTGTATTTTAAGATGACATTGGCATTTTGTGGTTAAAGATTAGTTCTCTGCATGGTTGCACTTACACATGTCCTTCCCTCTTCAGAATTCCTTGTAGGGTGTTTATTTCCCACTTCTGGAGTGTTATGTCACCTTTTAAAAGAGAAGTGCTAGGCAGAAACTGGTGATATAGCCTCCAGGTGATGTATTTATCATTTTAGGGTATAGAGAGTGAGGGCAACATTTGTTGAAAGTACCAGATACAAGCCGTTGATCAAGAAAATAGCAGCAGCACTTCCAGGGGGGTAGGTATACCAGAAATAAAAAGATCTTGTGGCACCCCATACACAGAACTGAGAGTCCTAGCCATTACACAGAATCACAGAATTGTAGGGATTGGAAGGGACCTTTGGAGATCATCTAGTCCAAACCCCCTCTGATGTTAGCTGATACCAGAGTCCATGGCTATTTCCAGGTGTCCAAAGCATGAGGGAGTCAGTGGAGATGGGTATCATAAAGCAAGAAACAAACAACCAAATTCAGTGCTTCTGTATACTCTAACAGAGTAATTTCAGTCACGCCAGGGGAAATATTCTTGTCAGTATTATTAGTAGCAATATTTGACTCAAACTTTGGAAAGTAAGGTTGGTCTTTGACACAGTAAGTATTCAGTTTTCTGTTTACCTTCTTCATGTTAATGTTTTAAAGTTTATGCTGTAGTAAATAATATAATAGTACATTTTTATTAGATTGAGTAGACACTTTTATGTTCAGTTATTAGCTGTTTAGACATTGATAAATGGGTTGTTCTCAGAGATGCTGATCTTTGGATATCCCTTTTCTCTCCAAATGCACATTCCAAACCACAGACCATTTCCCTTCTTTAAATCTTACTTTTTCAGTCTTCTTTTTTTTTTTTTTCCTTTTCTCTAAACAGCATATTTTGTTTGTATCTGCAGTTTTTTAATGTTTGTTTTTGTTGGGGATGTTATGCATGGATATTTTATTAATGTTCAGAAGCAACTTTCTTTATGATTCCTTATGATTCTTTCTCTCTCCCCTCAGAACAAGATATATGAATTAGTGCAAAGTAATACATAAGGAACTTTTTTAATGGTTTATGTGATCAGTAGAGAGCTAGCACAGAGCCTTCCAGAAACTCTTGGCAGGACTCTGAAATGATCATCACAGATGAGTGGCTGATTGCAGAGCTGAATCAATCTGTGATTACATTACAATACAAGGGATGGTTTCTGCAAGCCCTTATTCATGCAAGCAATCCTAATGGAGGTAAAGTTAAGAAGGAGAAGAAAGCTGAAATCATCAAATTCCTTTCAAGCATAAAAAACATCCTGAGGAGTGAAGGGGTTAATGCCTTGAAGTCTGCCTTTTCCTCACATTTTCCATCAACTGTATACAATGTGAAATGAAGAGAATTAATTTAATAGTTGCTAATGGCTTAAGCAAAAGCAGCCTCTGTAAAGCCCAGTACCAAAAAACCTGCAGGTATTGCTGACTCACTCTACAATTCAGAGAGGATATTTCTTCCAGTAATCTATATAACTTTGAAAGGCTACTGAAAAGTTCATTAACCAAGAGTGGCTTCTACAGATGGATAACTTGTGGCATACTTATCTGAAGCTTTTACTTAAAAAAGCAGGGTATTCTGTTATTGTATTTTGAATGCCATAAAAATTGTAATTGTAATTATCCTGTGTTTCCACAGCTGAAAAAATGGAAAGATGACACGACGTGTTCAAAAGACAGCAGAATACAGTGCAGAATACATGATAAAAATGTAGGCACAAGAAAACATAGTGGGTTGGGTAACGTGACTCCAGCATGCTTATTCCACAGATTAAGAATCTGTGTTCAAATTTAAACTGTGCATTTAATAAAGCCTGTCCGTATGCAAAGCATTCAAGCTTATGCTCAACTTGAAATCTGTGGTCACATTGTACTGATGTGAATAGAAAAGGTGCATTCAAACTGATCAGCATGAAGCATATATAGGCTGATGCAAAGCCCACCGATACCTGAAGAGGCATATCAGACCCTTATTTAGAACATTTGCTAAAATGGGGTAATTTATTTGTTCATTCCACAGTGCTCTAATGTACCCCTAACATGGATGGGACAGTGTTCAGGTGAAAGAAATAGAGGGGATGCAGCCTCTGCCCTAGTCAACCTTAGATTTTGCACGGAGATTGAGAAAATTCCAAGAGGAGAAGTATCTGTTATTTCCCCCCCTTTCTTGGTCCTATAGTATAGAAAGTCTGGTTTGTCTCCAGTTTATCTACATTTCAGGAGACTGTCTCCAGGTGCCCCTAACTGCTGCCACCAACAAGCTCCACAGGCGGACTTAAGGGAACAATATCAAGAGCATTCTTGGGGCCCATGAAAGGTACTGAATTATCAGGAGATGGAAGGAAGGTGTAAGAAGAGCAAGTTAGTTTAAATTTTTTACTTTTTTAATTGATGGAATCTGTATATATAAGAATGGAAAGATTCAATTTCAGCTATTAGGGATGTTATTTCAGTCATCTGGCACATAACAGAGTTGCTGTGGAAGAGTACGGCTCTCACTCTTTCCAATGCCCTTTCATTTCAGTAACACACTGGCCCCAGGGTATGAGGGGAATGTGTGTATTTAGGTATTTGTACAATAAATGTACCTGAGGCTGCACGTGGTCTCAGTGTTGGTCCTGCAAACTCTAAGATGGAAACATTATAAAGCTTCCAGTCTGCTTTTCAAAGAGGCTTTAAAACAGACTTTTGAATATGTGCATACTGAAGCGTTGTTGCTGGGTATGGGGAGAACAACAGGAGAATTGGGGGTGCAGGACTATGGTATAGGTGACATTTTTTTGGACCAGAGTACAAGGAGTTAAACAGCAGTGGTACATTTAAAGTAGTTTCACACTGGAATGTTGCAAATCCTGATGTTTGTCTCAAGGTCTGGTGCACAGAGACAGATATGAGATGCACAGACTGATTGATAAACGGCTATGCAGCCTGGCTAGGGTTTGGCAGCCTCAGGACTGGGTTTATATACTATTTTGCATTTCTATTCAAAATAGGTTCTCATAAAGCTTTAGGCATTCCTGAAAAGCTACAGTGAAAGGGACAGTGTATTTTCCATAGGCTCCAAGGCTCTATGGGAGAAGGGACTATGCAGCCTGTTCCATGGGGAGGGGACTCTGTCATGAGTGGGGAGAAAGGAAGAAAGCTCAGTTGGGAAAATGTCACAGAAACAGGCTGCTTCTTAGGCTTGTATAATTTTCTGTCATTGACCAGTGATAGGGGGATGTTCAAGCAAGGATGACTTAGCGCTGTGTTTGATCAAATTTAGTAATCTTGTCCCAGGAAATTCATTCAGATGTTAATAAAAATGGAAAACTCTGAAATCATGGCATTTGCAGGATAGTAGGGAGGCTTTGTCTTCCTTCCTGCAATTTACCCTCCTTCATTGCTGAGGCCCAAATAACAATGTGGATAAATGGCTTTTATCGCAGGACCTGGCTTTATACGCCTTGTGCAATGGTAGGAGGAAAATTAATACTGGAGCTGCAACCTGATGAAAGCCATTGTAACAATAGCCATTCTTTGTGAAGTGCTCATCCTAAACTGATTTTCACTAAATGTTTACAATCATATATCTCTGTGTCTATGTGAGAGACATTCTTGTTTACTGTGTGATTTCATCAGCTCCTATGGCTTGAAACACCACAATGCACCCTGTGCTCTAACACACAAAAGCTGATGGGTTTTCAGTTTAGGGGGATTGTACAAGACCCTTCCTAATCCCCCCTTCCCCAAAAAGAAACCCCAAACTCCTCAGGCTTCTGGAGTTCATGATGTTTCTTCTTTGATTTCCTCTCTGGAAAAAAAAAAAAAAAAGGATGTGCAGCTGAAAACTACACTGAAAAGAGAGAGGGGCAGGGGAAAATATGCTCCTAAAATGTTTTGAAGGATAGAAATTACCTGCTTTTTGTGAGCTGTGTGCAATAGATTTAGTCTGGGCATTAGTTATCCAAATTACCTCTTCCTTTTATCTAACATAAAAAACACTGTCACACTTATCTAATGTTTCATTTTTGTGTGTAGATGCAGTATCGGATGCTTAATTAGGCCAATAATTATTCATGCATTAGTGTGAACTTTTTGAAGTATAATGGTAACTTGTTAACTTGTTAAATGTATAATTATTACCACTGATAATTAGCAACCTTTTTTAAAAAATGGGCATCACTGGTCCTGTAGAAAAAACTAACATTTGCAATACTGAATGGTGCAATTCAGTGGAATTCACATCTCTTCACACAACTTGAGTTAAAATTGAAGACTTGACCTTGCTGAGGTAGAAGTCCCAGTGTATTGTAGTCTTGGATACTCAGTTGTACTCCACATTTCTAAGAAGCTGCTGTTTAGAATTTCCTGCTAATTTAATGCTGTTCTGTTGTCTTTGCAACAGGAAAATTGCGTCCTTTGTGTCATTGTTATGAAAACCTTTAGCTCTGCTTATAGGTTATAATTCTGAGTGCATTCCTTGCCTTTTTTTTTTTTTTTTTTTTTTTTTTTTTTTAAATCCGAATAGCAAGCATTTGATTCCACAGCTGAAATTCTCTGTGAGGAAGCTTAATTTTAAAGATACAAGTCTGATGCATATTTTCCATTTCACTTCAGAAATTTGAATGACAAAATACTTCAACAAACATGAAGATAAAATGTTCATTCTTGCTAAACGCTTTGGAAGTACATCTCTAGCCTGACCTATTCTTTTTATTACTATGTGTGATTGTGTGGCATATAAATTTTTATGTATGTGTGTCCATATGTCTGCATATGTCATATAGCATATGTCTGGGCATGTTTAGTTTGGAGAAGAGAAGGCTGAGGGGGGACCTCATTGCCCTCTACAACTACCTGAAAGGAGGTTGTAGAGAGGTGGGTGTTGGCCTCTTCTCCCAAGTGAATAATGACAGGACCAGAGGAAATGATCTGAAGTTGCGGCAGGGGAGGTTTCATTAGATATTAGGAAGAATTACTTTACTGAGAGAGTGGTCAGGCACTGGAACAGCCTGCCCAGGGAGGTGGTGGAGTCACCATCCTTGGAGGTATTTAAGAAACGTGTAGACATGGCACTTCAGGGCATGCTCTAGTGCCCGAGATTGTTGGTTTGTGTCTGTTTGTGGGTGGTGTGGTGTGTGGTTGTGGGCATTTGGTTTGGTTTGGTTTTGGTGTTGGTGTTCTGGGATGTTTTGGGTGTGTTTTTTTGTTTTGTTTTGTTTTGGTTTGGTTTTTTTTGGTTTGTTTTTTTTTTGTTGGTTGGACTCGATGATCTCAAAGGTCCCATCCAACCAAAAATATTCTGTGATTCTGTGACATATATAGGTAGGTATCCATCTATGTATATATATGTATGGATACCTACCTATATATATAATTTATGCACACACATTCTTTAATGTAACATTAAATACAGAACCGTATGTTATACAACATTATGGCTTCACTATTATTCACTCAGAGTTAAACATTTCAGAAGCTGAGGTACATCATGTAATCATAACTCTGGTCCTATGTATTTTATGGTCTTTAACTGGGTGAGCACACATTACTTCTCAAATAACGCATCCATGTGCAGCTTTATCTGTATGCTTAGAAGTCAAAGTATTTTAAAAATAGACATTTCTCCACTCCCTATCCCAGGAGCTTAATCTTACGTTGTTCGAAGTCTGTACAAATGTAACTTAAATACGGCACTTCAAATGCTGAATTGTCAACCTTTTCCTTCATTCATTCACAGGTATAGTAGCATTCGCATGAGTCTTACTTTGAACTTTATTCTTTTTTTTTTAATAAAAAATGATTGATGAAAAACATTTACTGGGACAATGCCATTCAGATTGTATTTTCATATTGTATTTCATTTCATCATGAGGAGAATCTATAGCACACCAAAAAAGGAGTATTAAACTAGAAATCCCAATGTCTGAAGCTATCTAGATTTAAGAAATAGTTTTGACCCTAAGAAAAACACCAGTTATAAATTTTGGATCAAGGTCCAAATTTGGATTGCTGATTTGAATGAAATGTAAAGGACTTTAGAGGTGGCATCTAGATATAGTTCTTCCCTAACCAAGTTACAAAGCAGATAAAGAGAAATAAACCAAAAGAAATGATCAAGAAGAGCAATTAAAAGCTAAATAGTTCCCTGCTGTATTAGAGTGGCAATAACCTTTTGTTGCCTTGATTTACTGCTTTGTAAATTGGGAATATCATGGCTGTTTCTGATGTTTACACAGCACTTAACAGATAATTAGGATTTTCTACATGCTAAGTATTTCAGCCATACATAGTATTTTAGTGGTGATACCCAGACCTGCATATCAAAGCAGCATAAGACCAGTTTTTTGCATATTTCATCTGGGACAAGAAAGGATATTTTCTTCATTTTCCCATAACTCATTTCCTTTCCTTTGCTTGGACTGTATAAACTTAGAAGAGCTGGTACCTAGAGCCTTAATGGGAAGGTTTGGGTGTAAAGATACCCTCACATAAAATTGCTTTCTTTCTGTAACAACTGGATATAAATCCTGATGGTCAGTGAATTCAGTCCATTGTCAGTATCCCCAGTAAAGACTGGGACAGACAAGAAAGTTGCTGGGTCTGCTGCTCCTCTGATCTCCATTTGCATAGATTGTCCAATAAAACGAAAATCATGCTTCTAAATATAACAGGGCTGGAATACTAAATAACATATGTAACCACTGGGCTGTATTTCCCTCTTTTGTTTTTGTTTTGGGGGTTGTTTTGTTTGTTTGTTTGTTTTTTATTTTTGCATAAAGGTGATATATAAGGAAAGAGCCTTCCTTATAAGGAAGATACCTCCTTTTTAACTCCTTGAGCCTTGCTCGTTCTTTGACTGACTGGGTCATCTGGAAAGCATTGTGCCTTAGGAGATTATTGTCTACACAGACTTGGCTGGAAGCACATAGCCCTATCACCATGCTGAGCTCAAGTTAATATATGCTGCCTCTTGGTAAACCTTGCTAATTTGGGTTCAGCACCATGCTAGCTTTAATTAAATGGCTTCTAATTCAGAGCTGGCTCATATCTTGGCTCATATCCCCATTCATGGGAAGAGTGAAATTTCTCTGCCCACAACGATAGGACAAATCCCCACTGTTATCGCTGAAGTTCTTTACTGAGTTGGTATAACTTGGCACTACAACTATAATGGCCTGCCTTACTACAACGAGTGGGAATGTTTTATTAGTATTTGCCATCAGATCTTCAGGGAGTCAGGGAAATGTACATTGAAACATTGCATCCTTTAGTCAGAAACATAAAGGAAATTATTTTCTCTCTTGCATTTTCTACCTCTAGAAAGGTGCCACAACAGCAGCAAAAACTTTCAGAGTAAATAATGTAAACAACATATGAGAAAAACAGCCGTCATAAAGCTAATCAAGAATATATTTGATTTGGATTGAAAAATCATATAATCTTCCTTTTTGTTTCTTGCAGTTAAAATTTAAACCAGAATTTCTTTTCTGTTTTAAAATAATGATGAGAGCAATTGACATCTGCCAAAAGCAAATGATGTGTCAGCTTACCATAAATTCCGTGTCAAGTCTGGGCAAGTGTAAAAATGCTAAATGTAACATTAATTTATCAATTCAACATAGCAGAAAAGCTAAATTGCTCCATATGATGAAAATTCTCATTTTTGCCATTTTCAGAATATTGTTTTCAAGTGCAACTCCTTTACCACTAAACAGTGACCATGCAATGGAGATGAATTTCATATCCATTGTCCATTGTTGTAAATTATTTTAATTACTTCTGCAAAGGGTAATTGACACAATCAGCAGAGGTTAGCAGATCATCTGGGAACATTTATTTTGCCAATTATCCATTCTTGAAATGTCAATATTAAATTATCTTATTTTTTTGCTACAAATATTATATATACACAGCTATAGTAAATGTAAGTGTTTTCTAGGAGAACGTGTGATCTCAGGGTTCATGAGTTAACATGTTTGTTCTGGCTACTAAAGCTAAACTGAATGTTAATGCAACATTTCAAATACTGTCATCTGAAATCTTTTGTAAAAACAATATGTATTGTAGCACAGGACTGTATTTATGTAATGAGAAAGCATAATGTGCTCAATAAATATTGAAATTCTTGGCCTCCTGCTGTGCATTTGATACTGAAGTGTACCTAGTTACAGACTTTGAAATTGATGCCCCTTTTCATTCTGGGCTGAATTTGCACCTTTGCTACAGTAATTTCACTTTGCATCTCTGCACATAATTATTGTGAGACTGATTCAACAGGGAAACAATAAAGAGAGATATAGAGAGAGTTCTGCCTGAACAGCAGGCAGTGTTGTACTATTTTAATGAAACTGGAAAGTTTGAGGAGCTAAAACATTAAACATTGCAAAATGCCCCAAAAAGGTCTTCAGGCAGTTGTCTTCTGGTCCTCTGCTACCCTCAAAGTATTTGGAACTAGATTTCTGTGAAGTGAGTTATAAGTGTAAAAGAGAATAGACTTTTGGCCTTTGTGGTATCTTCCACCATGGAGTAAGCAATGCTGTATTAAGCATCCATCACCTGAAGCCTCCAAGCCCTTAAGTGCCGATCTGGGTACCTGAGTAAGGAAATGCAGCAAGAGTGCAAGACAGGCTTATATCTTTCTGACCCTAAATTCAGTATCAGTTCCTCCTTATGTATTAGCTCTTCTGAGAACTCTTAATTAGCTCCCATGGCAAATGGACTTAGGAAAGCAACTGGCTCTTTTCATTCTGCACCAACTCATCATAGTTTTAAGTAACTATAATATTTTGCTCTGTGAATGTGCATATATTTTTAAGGTTCATGTTTGTCCAGGACAATGTTAGTGCTGAAATGCACTCAAAATGTGATTATTTTGCATTGCAGTAAGGAGCATCTCAAGGAGACATTCAAGCTGAGCAGATTCTTAGCCTCTTGGAAAGGGCTGTAATATAAGCAGTTTGAGGACATACTAATTTAGCAACACTCCTAGTTTTGAGAGGATGGTGGTGGTCCCACAGAGGGCATTTCATCCTCCAAGATCTGTCTGCATAGACTGTGTCCACAGAAGAGTCAGACCCTTGGCAGAGTCCTACTGAGAGAGTCATTGACATGAAGCAAGTTCTTTCAATCAAGTTAAGAGCAGTGCATTTCTCATTCATGAAATTTTGGCTCCTTTGAAGCCTATAGGAGTTCTGCTGTTGTCTTGCAGTGTGGTTGGTGTTTAAGCTCTGAATCTGCAATAAGCTAAGTGGTTGAGTTCGGAAAGAAGTATGGGAACTGACTATTCCACAAAAATTATTTGGCACATGGGAGTAGTCTGGGTTTTTGGGAGGGAGGTTTTCCAAGACACATCGAAAGTTACCCCTGTTTCAGCTGAAACTAGCTACTGAATTTCTCCTTTGTGTAATAGCAGATCTCTCCCAGTGTCCTTATTATGGTTCATTCAACACAAGAACAATAAAAGTGTACACAGAAGCCCAGCTACTCAGGCACTGTAGATCCATTGACTTCAAGATCTGCTGAAAAATCAAAACAAAAGCATGCACAGAGGACTCTTCAAACTTGATGTATAAATAACTTTAAAAAAAAAAAAGTCTGTGCCAGTTCAAATCCTCATACTATACAGTATGATGTAAACTGACATACCACCATGATGTTGCCAGACTGGCATCAGTCATCAGCCTGAGAATCTCCTGCATTGGGCCTCTGGTACCAGAGAAGTAAAATGAAATTCCAGACAGTGTGGTTTTTCAGTGTAGTGAAACCAGAGCCTTTTCAGTTCTCTTCAGCTCACTTTCTTAGGACACATCACCTTCTAAAATTTAACTTTGATTTTACTGCTTGGCCCAATAAAGGGGCAGAGTGGCCAATGTGATGATGAAAGATTTTATATGAAGTTGGTATCAGTTAAGGTTATCGGTAAGTCTCTCTCTCTCACATCACTTTAGATATTCAGGTTTCCTACACATATTTTGCTGGGATTAGAAGATTAACACTCTCAATGGTCTTTTAAAAAATATGTTTCCAACTTCTTTTTCCTAAGCAGCAGAAATGTTGCAATCAACTTTTTATGGACAAGTGCTACGGGCTACATTCATTTCAGATAATGTACCCCAGCAGCTACATCTGTGATGTATGCTGTCAGTGAGTGAGCAGGTTGTTCCACATGCTGGTTGTTGGTCTTCATTTGGTCCTCTAACTCATAAGGAACTTTAACTATGGTTGTTTTCAAATTGCAGTCCTCCTCCATCCCTTCTTTTCCCACTGCCATTTCTGTACACTTGTCTGTTGATTGTCTTCTCTTAGATAATTTCCCTTCTGCAGGAATATAGGGTTTTATATTCCTGACTTGTTTCTCCTGAGTTTGCACCACTGTCTTAGCTGCCCTTCACTTTGTTGAACTCATTTACATCTCTGTAAGGAGTGGGAGAAAAATAGCACCCTTCAATGCTCCATTTGCTCCTCTCATTGCACAGGTGTAAATGACAAGATATGAGATTGTCAGGAATTAGGTCTGGCTCAAACTACTCAGGCATTGAGTTATGCTTGCAATTTGAGGTTCAGAAAACATCGGGAACTGCCAATTTTCATGTTGTGCAGTGATGCAATGGTATGGAATAGCATAAAATCTTACTTTGATCCACAGTCACTAAATATTTGTGTGCCATAGCAAACTGAACAAACCTGAATTTAGATGCAAGTTCATAACCCCTGTATTGGGCAATATTGTCTTTGAGATGCCAGGTTTTGCTGCAAACAATTCATGCTACTCTGTGCATATTCTTTTGCTTGTACGCGATTCAGTCTTCTGTAGGTTCCCAGGCACAGGTTGGTATTGTTGGTATGAAAAGTTTTTGCTTCAGCTAGCCATTCTGCCCTCATTAGAAGGGCATTAATTTGCTCACCTACCAGTTTCTGAGCTATAGAAATAACACCCTGGTATATTGAGAAAGGTGGGAACTTGTTTACTTAGAAACCGTTGGCTTAGAAGCTGAGGTCACACGGCAACTACTTCAAGAGCAGGTGAGGTTTGTGTGGCCATGGAGGATTGGGACCTCAGAGAGAAGAAGATGGACAGCTGAGGATGGCAAACACCACAAGTCTTTCCTAGTAAACCATCCTGCTTGTGTCATCTCTACACGTGGGTCTGTTTTGAGTTCATTAGTTATTTTGAGTTAATTAGTTATTCTGCCCATTTATCCAGGATTCCATTCACAAATCCAGTGCATCTCACATTTTTTGTTTAATACTAGTTTATTACGAAAGTTATTACACTGAATAACTTACAAACTGTCAGAATGTTGCTCTAATGATTAACCATGCACTTCTCAGAATAAGCCTATGCGGTGGCCTGAATGACACACAATGTTTTACCTTAGTTTTAAAATAAAACGATCTTCATTCTGTCTTTGGAGGCACATTCAGACCTGGGTACTATGGAGTTCACAAAGTCACAGAATGGGTGAGGTTGGAGGGGACCTCTGGAGGTCACCTGGTCCAACCATCTCTGCTCAAGCAGGGCCAGCTAGAGCTGACTGCCCAGGACCTTGTCTCCCTTCCAAGGAGGGACACTCCACCACGTCTTTGGCTAACCTGTGCCAGTGCTCAGTCACCCTCACAGAAAAAAGTGTTTCCTGATGTTCAGAGGGAACCTCCTGTGTTTTGGTTTGTGCCCACTGCCTCTGGTCCTGTCACTGGGCACCACTGGAAAGAGGCTGGCTCCATCCACTTTGTACCCTCCCTTCAGGTGTTTGTACGCACTGATGAGATCCCTTTGAGCCTTCTCTTCTCCAGACTGAACAGTCCCAGCTCTCTCAGCCTTTCCTCATAGGGCAGATGTTACAGTCCCTTCATCATGTTCATGGCCTTTCAGTGGACTCTCTCCAATAGCTCCAAATTCACATACATTTTTAAGGGCAAAATTTAGCCCTGTGGCTTTTTTGTTTGTTTGTTTATTTGTTTTAATCATTCTGGCTATTTCAGGAACACTTAAAGTGGAAAAGTAATGAGGAAATAAGAATATCTAATTTACTCTCAATTTCTTTTTTCCTGCTAGATCTGCTTAAGAGGCTGTGGTCTTTATCTAAGTCATCTATGAAATGAACAAAGGAACAATTTATACAGGAGATTAATGCGTGTGAGGGGCTTTGGTAATATGGCAGTAAGTACCATAGAAATGTTATAAATACCTAAAAATTCAGGACAGAGAGGTATGGGCAAAACTCCAAATGGTTGTCACTATTGTAAGATGGAAAATAAAACCCTTAATGGGCAAAACCTCTGCCTGTTATTGGTAAGAAGCACTAAAAGTAGCCATTCTTAGGAGCACTTGTGGTTGACTAGCACTTGTTATGCTACAGGAGAGGAGTAGTGGTCCTGAGGAAGAGGTTTTTCTTTGTCATATCAGCAGTTTAAGTAGAGCACAGATGCTTTATGCTTCCAGGCCTGGTTACATTAGGCGATGTATTGAGCACAGTGCAGAGGGTTGTTTTTTTAAAAAAAGTAAGTGAAGTGCTAGGAATTAATGGTGTGATTAGTGAAATTTTGCTTCTCTTGCTTGTAGAAACTACAGGCAGTTTTCATTTTTCCCTGTGTTTCTAATTGAGACAGGTGTAAAGTCAGATATTTTCACAGAAGTCACACAGGCCAGAGTGTCAATAGCAATTAAGTATTGAGTGTTCATATGACTAATTAATTAGTGCCACAAGGAAACATATGTTTTGGCTCCTTCCTGAAGCCAATTACCACATGCCTGTGTTAAAGGCAGAATGAGATGCGGCCTCATGCTGAAATAGGAGTTCATTACAAAACAACATGACAAAGAAGGAAGAAAGTATATGCTGACCAAGCCAACTAGTACAGAGCCACAACAAAGGAAAATATTATCAAGAAAACTTCTGCACTGAAAAGAGAGCTCTGACTCCCTTCAAGGAAAAACTTCAGATCACTGGTACACTTGCACACCTTGTTTGTTAAATTCATGTACAATGCTTAAACATATTGTAGAGTTGAATATGGCCCATGGCTGAAAAAAGCATATAACTTACTTCTAATGACCCCATCAAGGTTGCAATGGAGATAGGTTTTGATACTTCCTTTTTTTTCACACGGTTTGGGTTCATATTTGTGTATTTACAGTGTCATTTTGACTTCATGCTTCAGTCCTGAGCTGTGGTTCCCCTGGTTGTCTTCCCAGCCTGAAAGCAGCTCATTCCTCTTGAGAGGGAATCTGAGCAAAACTGAGCCAATAGTTTGCTTCAGCATCAGTATAAAGACATGCAATGGGCTTTTGGCCAGGCTGCTTCTGAAGAGTCAGCAAGGACACAAGGCCAGGCTCACTCACTGACCCAAGGGCTGGGGTTTGCTCCCTGCTGCACTTCCCAAAGGCAGCAGAGACTTCTCAATTCTTCCTCACTTTTAGAGCCTGCAGAGATGGTCCCTTCCCTAGTTTTCATTCTGCATAGATTTCATTATCCTCAGAATATTATCTCTTTGAAAGATGCTTCTTCAAATGATGTACTACTTTAAGGTACAGTTGCAGAAGTCAGGTACAATTATACGGCTGGGTTATATCTGCCATATAAATTATTTTTCAAGCAGCATTAAAAATAGCATGCTTTCAGTTACTGAGAATGCAGACAGAGTTCAGCTGCAGCTTGGCAACTAAACGTTGGCAGAAACTTTGTACCATATTCATTGAACATTTGCACAGGCAAGGATTACATCAGTAACAACAAATTTATATGTTAAATACAGGAATGCCTTCTAGCAAAATGACAGAGTGACTAGTAATGCCTTCTAATTCTGTGATTTGCTTCAAACTTAGCTTAGGTATTATTTTACCCAACTCCTGACATGAAGATGTGGCAAGTGCTAGTATGTTTAAAATAAATGTCTTCAGAATTCTTCATACTTCCATTCCCACCTTGCATGAATACACCTCACCAAATACATTGCTACTCTATGATACTTCTATCAGACCTAGTTGAACAGGATTTAAAAATCTTTAACATGACTTTATGGTAAGAATATTCATGAATACAAATCCATAGTTTGCTCACACTTAACATAATCCAGGTACACATTTTTCCTGTGCAATCATTCATGGAAAATGTAACACAGATGAAAAACCCACATAGGCTCATGTTTTATATATTTGACCATCTGTGCTTCTTGCTGCCAAGAAAAAACCCTCTGCCTTTGCTCCTATCATTTTATTGACACTCTTGGCAGGTGTGGGGAGTTTATTAGCTTTTTATTATTTTACCCACTTTTAGTCCTTGTCTCCCCTCTTTAGGTCCACGGCAGTACTATAAGACTATGCCCTGCTGTTTTTCTGCAACTGAGCATTCTGTTTAGTCATTTTGTTTCTCATCTTGACAACTGTTGTCCCCTCTGGCTTTTCTGCTTCCACCTTGTGGCTTGTTAAGACTTCTGCTTTAAACATGAGTGCTGCTTATTCTCCCCCAACTCCTGTGTTAACTTTGGGAATCTCTCCATCCAGGGGCAGGCCTGCTAAAGCCATGGACCTCCAGGGGTCACCCTGCTGCATTAGCAGCTGTCTTCGCATTTGCTCATTGCGACCGTGCCACTTACACCTTGAAGGTGACTCTGCCTCCTTTGTCCCTGCCAAAGAGGGTGGTAACTTAGCTGTGGCTAAAACAGCCAACACAAAGAAGGAAAAAAGGACTGGCCAACAATGTCTAGAAGCGACACTTGATTCAATTTCTAGGTTTGCTGAGGTCTACCCATGCTTGTGTTAGCACAACCCACCTGAACCCTGAGGTTCACCCTGAGAACCCAGGGTAAGCCCAGCCCACTGTGGGGCTCAGGTGGTGACCAGCTCTCCCCAGGAAACACACTGTTTGCCTTTCTGGTGGTGGCCACTCGTCTCTGAAAGAGGGGTCTCTCTGGATCTGCCTCAGCAGCGGCACAGTGTCTGCCTCCTGCCCACACTCCCATTTTGAGGACAGCCAGGGATACCTATGAGTGGGCTCGTGGGGGCCAGCTTCGCTGGTGCTCTGCCAGGGGTCAGCCCAGGTGTGCTGCTCAAGTCCAGCCAAGCTGCTCTTGGTAGGGTCAGTAACCACGTGGAAGACTGGTCTTGAAGGTCAAGTTCTGAGGCACCTCCTTAGCCTTGATTTTCACGTGCAAAGTGCTGTTAATGGTGCTCTTAACTTTTCATTTTTATTTCCAAACTCCTTTGGCAGGGCACTGTACTGTGCAGTTTAAGATGAGCCTCAAGTCACTCTTCATGTACTAACAGTACAACATGGAGATGCTGGACATAAACAGGAAAGGCCTTGTCATTCTTTCAAAGAAGGAAAGTTAAGTTTAGTTCTTGATCTAGAAACACAGTTGGTACTCATGAAATCATCATAAAGAAATCAACAAAGGCTTCTATAAAATCATCTTCAGTTGTCCAAGCTCTCTGATCCACATATCTGCCTGTACTCTTTCTTGGTACATCTGTAACCAGAGGTATGTAACAAGTAAACAATTTATCCCATCTTTAGTAAACCGGACAAAACGAAAAATCAAGATCGTGTTCAAAACCTATTTAACAAAACCTCATCAAATAGAATTATTTGCTGTAATTGTGTCTCCTGGATTTTGATTTATTACCAGACAGTATTATTTAATGCACTCAGAAATGAAGAATTGGTATTCCAGTGGCACAATATATCAGAGCAACATCAAAGCCATTTATAGCCTGTGTCGCTCAGTTGCACATGACGTTTAAGAAAATATTCTATTTAAACATACTTAGTTGTGGGTTTTTTTATGTTAAGCATTATCAGGGATAACAATATTTCATTGGAGGCAGATGACTATCCAGAAACATAATTAATCATGATTATTTATGTCATACCTAATTATCAGGAAATAGCCCCAGGGATACACTTCAGTTACGTTTCAGAACCTTCAGACTATAATTACTTTGCTTTGTATTAAATATTCTTTCAATATTCTTGCAGAAGTTTAGAACATATTTATAAGAAATAAGGTCAAAGGGATAGAAATAAGTAATATACATTCAAATAATGAAAATATTGTGCATTTGGAGAAGTGCTGAGTTTTTATGAGGAAGTATATTAATTTCATTCTCTTCATAATTAGGTAAAAGAAATGGCTTTCTACTGTAGTTTTTAATATATGAGCACACTAGCGAACAGCAAGGACCCTAAAACATAGGCCTTTTAAAATTCTGGTGATGTAGTGTAAAGTGGATTAAAAGTTGGAAAAAAATACAATTCTACCTAAGGGTCTGAAGTCTCAAAGACTTTTCATTTGTAAATTTTGAAAGCTATTTTTGAATGAGGACCTTTCATATTCTAAGAGTTTCATAGCTTCTGGTGTTGCTGTAAAAAATATTCAGATGCATTTCTGGCTTATTATTTATAACCCATTGTGTGTAATTAAAGCATTTAATAGGAGTTGTAAAATTAGGTAGGCACTGTACATGAGTATGTATGTGTGTAATTTACATTCCTGGTTGTTAATGATATTGAATACGTTTAAAATGAAGAAAGGATAAGACTGAATATAAGACCTCAAAACATGCACACACTTGTGGACCTAAGCTATAATTTTATTGAAGGGCATACCACACAACAAAGTCATTCCTGTATAAATGAAAACCTGGACATTTATTTTTACAAATAAGGCTTTTTTTCCCTTGTTTTTGTTGATAAAAAAGACAACAACATATTTTCAGCACCTCTATAACCAGAGGCTGTTTTTGGGAACATGGCTCTTGCATAACAGATTTGCAGAACTATGCTGGAATGCATGTCATTTTATGGTCTGGGAAAGTAGGTTGGCGGGGTGGGCTGAGGCATTTTTTTAGTTTGGGTTGTGCTTAGGAAAGTTATGTATGACCAGGCCCAAAATTCAAAGTATATTTGGTTATTTTATGAGCTGACAAAATATGAGCTTAAAGGTACTTATTCAGTACCTTTGTGTACATTCATTGCTGTGTGCTTAGTGTTAAGGTAAAGTTGGAATCTACTGACCTCATTGCACATGCTTACAGCTATGTGTATGGTTAAACAGGGTTTGTACCGGGAACAGAAGCCCCAGTACAGCTCTCTTTGAACAGAGTTATGCTGGCTTTGGTGAACTGCCCTGGGATGAAACACTACCATCCAGTTATTGTGTAGCGAGTGCTGAATCTCTCTTGGTTTTGGCAAGAGTGCTTTAGGATCTGGGTAGTTTCAGTCTTTAGGCTTAAGCTTATATAGGTCCCATTGACTTTGGAATTAGGTTTCGCTAAATCTCTTGTTGTGACTTGTCCGTGATTATTTAACTGAAAGTGAAGTGCCTTGGCAGCTACATCGTTGCCATATTTAATGCCCAGGCCCTCGTTTTAATGTCTGTGTATTTCATGACACAGCTTTGAAACCTCTGCAGGGTTTGACTTTACAAAACCCTCATTAAAGTGAAATTAGAGGATTATTCTCCTTGCAAAATTATTCAACCTGCTTAAATATTAAGGAAAAAATAATAAAGAGGGTGATATTTTAAAATGCTAAAAAGGAATGCCTCGTGTTAGAGTTCAAAGTCAACAATCTCCTCTTAACACTGGGGCAGAGAAATACAGAAATTGTTTGCTAACATTTAATGTAGCGACAGCCCTCTGATAGAGTCCATTACAATTTAATGACAGTGCCATATTTATCTAAACCAGTGATGAGAAACAGTGTGTAGATTTGAACTGCCACTCTATGTCTTCTGTGAATAATCATATGTGAAATTGAATGTTACTTGGGGATATATTTCTTTAAAAAATGTCCAACTTTTTTTCTGTTTCCTATCCCAAAAGGTATTTTTGTTGTCTGCTTGCCTCTAACCTTAGCTGGACAGTTTTTTCTTTCACCTGTTATTTGAAACATCATTAGAACAGAACGCAAAGTGTTTGGGTAATTGAACATTCAATTAATTAAATCAACAAATTTTGAAAGTTGGTGTTATGAATTGACCACTTTCACTTGGCATTTTCCCCCTCTATTTTTATCTACTTCCCTGAGATTTCTGAGCATTAGTATCTAAATGGTGTGCTGCTTGTTGCTGATGATGGACAGGAGCAGCCTTCCCTTAATAAAGCACTGAAGTGGAAACAGTGATCTAGTGACTTTTTAGAGAACATTAAATGTTTCACTTTAATTTTTTTCTCTCAACCTACCAGCCCTCCAAAGGCAACCTCTATGTACATGTGGTGAAGCTTATATATCTGATGTTGATTCAACTTACTGAGGTGAGCCGAGGCACCTCCCTGAGCAAAATTTCCTGAAGTGGAGAGTGGTTGAGGTGAGAAGCTATCCATCTCCAAAAGGCTTAGGGGAGTTCAGCTACCAGCAGCACATAGGAAATGAGAAAAGAATAATAAAAAAGGAAGAGAATTATAGGAAAAGGAAAGGGATCTTCATTAAGCTAAACACGTCACTTTTTTCCACAAGGAGCAGTCTTGTGTCTGGGTCTAAACACCCTCCCCACCTCCCAGTGGCTGATTTGATTCATGGGTTCTCTTTAAATTCCTGGGCCAGGCCAGACAAACACCTCACCTTCCATAACGTCTGCTTTTCTCCAGGTTGAAAGCTACCCTTTCCTTTCCTAAGCACCCTACACTGGTTTGAGATGTGTGCCATAGCCACTACAAAGCTGCAGCTCAGTGCTGGCTGGTGAGGAATAGTGAGCAGGACATCTGCAAGGGAGAGGGGTCTGCAAAGCTGGGAAAAGAGCACACTAGAGGTCTGAATTTTCTGTAACCATGATCTGGCACACAGGGAAAAATTGGAGAGATCAGGGCTACATTTTCCAAGGATACAATGGAAGAAGGGAGATTTTTATTTTATATATGGTGCTCATGAAATGATCCACAATAGAAGTTTTTGACAAGGTAGACATAAGATTCTTCAAATATATCTATTCTTCAAAGAGGAATCCTCAATATTTTCCTAGTGGTGCTGGTAGGAGCCTATGGCACATCCTTAAATGTGCACAAATGGGTGCTGCCTTCTACTGAAGGTTTTGAAAGAAAACAGGCACTTTTTTCCCCAAGAAGGTTTGTTTGTGCATTGTGACGGTTGTGGCAACTTCTGCATTGTTAGAAGAAATTCTCCCTTGACCGTTTATTCTTCTCAGAGCTTTAATTCTTCTTCCATTTGTTATTTTATATCTTCTCTATCTCCCAAGGTTTTTTCTGCAGGAAGAGAGATTTGGCTCATGGAGTCCATCCTGTGTTATTGGTCTCTGTTGTTGTAAACCCTGGAGTGTGACTTCAGTGAGAAATCCACTCAAAGCATAGGATGGGAAAACAATCTAATTTCATTCTAAAAACTGTGACCTCAGTAGGGAAAACCACAAAGTGACAGCAAATAATCTGCCGTTTGTATACATATTGTTTCCTGCTTTTTTATTTCAAGTTTTCCCAGAGTGGAAGCTCATCTTTTATCAGTCAGTTCTCTCCTGCAGTCTTCCCAAGCCACAGCAGAACAGAGGAAGTATTTTAAAATTGCCATCTATTTGGATTGTTTGAAAACCTATTAGAACACTGCATGTACAACTTGGAGATAATTTTAAACTCTTCCTGGAACCTATTTGCAATTGCTGAGGCTCAGGAACAAACCAGGTTAAAAACGCCTTTGTATTGTACCAAGTTACATGCTTTTTACAGCCATATTAGCCCCTAGGTTCATCTCCTAGTATTTGAATACTAAGTGCACAGTAGACACATCTGTACAGGTATTCAGCTGTACATCTGCATTGTCCAAAGAAGAGAAATAGGGAAACTTATATAAATGACCATCTGTGTACCATCTTTCTGTTATTCTACTTTGTCTTAAATACTTTGAGGATAAACTTATGGAATTAATGAGATTATGATAATAGCCTGGTTTTATTTGCATTAGTCCACAGAAGTAATGACCTTCAACTCCTGATTCATCCCAGCTACCTTTGGTCATTTGGGTCGTGTAGATTCTCTCTGTATTCAGCGTAGGTGGACAGTGAGGTCCAGAACATTATGCAGCTCCCCGTCTTAGAAACCAGGGCTATAGGGCCTGTTGTTACAGGGCCTGAACACCTCCAGGGTCCCATAACTTCAGTGTTTGTGTAACTCAAAACTCTAGCATCCACACCATTATGCAGCTTTACTGCATGAGAATGGACTCTGTGTCTTTTAAAAAAAGCTTAAACCCCTCTGTATGAACCTTCATTTATGGTTTAGAAGTCCTCTGATCCTGTAGGATTTCTGTGCAATTAATTTTAAAGACTTTTCTGTAAGGATGTTGATGCACTTTCACACTTTTTCCACTTACTTGCCTCACACTCCCCTACTTGTCTGGCCACTCCAGGCACCTCAACTGTAAAGAGAGAAGAGTAGCAGTAATATCTACTAATGGCACCTGAACCTTTCTACAGGAAATTAACAGGCAATGGGGCTGTGAATAATGAAGTCAAAGGCAGCTTTCTCCCTTGCATCCCACTGGAAGTCCAGACTTGAAGGTAAGTAAGTTTGGATGACTTCTCCATATGTGCTACATGTATGCATATGAAGACATAGATGACATCCATCAGTACCATGCCTTGTAGTTCAAGGAAATCAGTCAAAAAGTCTGTCCTGTGTTTTTCAGTTGATAGCTGACACAAGCTGACTTGACTATTCTGCTGAGGTATGTAATATTTTCCTTTTTTTTTTTTTTTTGTAGTTGGGGAGGCTCATTTTATGTCATCAAAAATGTTTGGAAATATTTTTTTCATTTCAATAATGAAAATGAGCATATTGGAAAAATCTAAATATTTATTTGTGACATTTTAAAATCAACATTTCCTTTTTTAAAAAATTTAGAAAATGTTAATTTCCATTAAATTTTCATTTAGAAATATTTTTCTGTTTTATGTAGAAGGAATAAAAATCTTTTATAAAGTTCTCAGATTGGAATTTAAATATCCTGGTTTGGGTAAAATGAAGCATTTTGTTAAGTGAAAATTTTTACTTTTGAGCTTGTTGATTCACTACAAATTGTCATAAAAATGGCAAGACCAAGCAGCTAGAAGAGTTATCTGTCAACTGTAGCTGCTGAAATCTGTTTAAAGATGGGAAAGTGTCTTTATTTCTAAGATGTCTAGACTAGTTTTTCAATTTCTCTCCTTTTTCTTACCTTTTTTATACTCATTAATAGTTGGATATTTTGCTAAAGAACTCCAAACGTGTGTTCTTGTTATTCTTAAATGCAAAACAGAACCAATCAATAATTCTGTCTGCTGTGAAACAGACCTAGACTCTGGGTGGTGTTAACAGTAGAGAAAATGAACAATACAGGATTAACAAGTATTTTGATCACATTGCTTTAATTCAGCTGAAATGCAATAGTATTTTGTAGGATTAAATGGGAATCTTTATTTAAGAAAATGCACATCAAAGGGTTGATCTCTGTTTTTTGCCTTTTTTTTTTTTTTTAACCTTCTGGCTTCGTTATTCCAAACTCTTTGCAGGTCTCACACCCTTTTTCACATATCTATCACATTTATCCATTTTCTATATTTATTCAGCATTATATACAGCGGGTACTCAGGTAGCCAGTGCAATAATTTTGAAAAGCCTCATCAGAACCTATTGAAGTCAAGAGAATATCCTTCAATGACATCAGCAAACATGTTTAGAAGGAGGTTTCAGATGTCAGTTGAACATTGTGATAAACTCTTTCAAGTGTAAACTTGGTAGCTGCATAGCCCCTTTCTTTATGTCACTTCATTACATCTCATTGCAAAAGGTCAAAGCAATAGAGAGTGATACATTTCCTTCTATTAGGGAGCAATGGCAAGGATCTGTTTCTTAGGTTTGGTTTGTCCTGACAGTTACTCTCAATGTCATTGAAACACAGCTTGGAATTAAAACATTGAAAGGAAATGTAATAATTGTGAGTTGCTGTCCTTATCTACTGAATAATGGCATCTTTCTAGAGGCTGTGTACTCTGTGGCTGGTGACAAGGTCTGGCTGAGTATGGATGAACCTTAGAAATGTCATTTTTTTCAGTCTGGATCTTTATATCTGAGTAATTATGAAATCTACTGAGCAGAGAACTCTTCAAATCAAACATATGCATCGGAGCAAAATATTAATTCAGCAATCATGACACAAGATAACATATCAGTCAGTACGTAACCAACTCTTTTATAACTCTGCAGTATTCTTTTTCTACCCACAAATGTCACTCAAGAACACAAAGTATTTTCCACTTCCTAGAACACAGAAACTTTACATCCCTATATCCAAAAGCCTGATTTTTTTTTATCATTCTATTCCAAAATGCAGTAAAATGCTGAAAATTCAAAATCTCTGATGAAAAGGGGCACTTGCACAAAGTTTAATGTTAAGTTAGGCATGGCACTGTTCTTTTTGCTAAAGCTGAAGCCCTGTGCAAGAATTTGGACCTTTTTATTTTATCATGTTACATTTTTATAGTATATGATTTAATACGTAATATATTTTGAAATATGAACTTATTTTGAAACTGAGCATAAAAACATTTTTTTCTGGGAAAACTGAAACCCTCTAATTTTACTGTGCCAAAAAATGTTTTTTTTCCTAAATCAAAGCTCTTCTTCAGAACCTGTCAAGCTTAAGCGATCTGCACTTTCCCTCAGGATATTTCCTAGTAGCTCTAGTTGTTTGACTGCAAAGGTCTTGCACAGCAGTTGCCCCTACCCTGATTTGGGTTTTAGATGATGCCACAGTGTAAATAGAGAATAATAACAAATAATAATCATAAGTGATAAAAGAAAAAAGAAATGAGGAAAGTATGAGCTAGCCTTAGTGTAGGCAGCAATGTGCCTCCAAACTTTTAATTCTCCTGTGGTCAGGTTCCGTTTAGCACTTAGAGCTTTCACGCAGCTTTCATACATATATGTGTTTTTCCCGAGCTAACAAATATTTCTACTTCTCCGTAAGGATGAATTTTAGGTATGAATGAATGTGAAGACAGTGTGTTTGAGAGGTCTGATTTCAGGGGTTGCTGATCCCTTCAAAACATTTTAAAAGTAGCTTAGATAAGTAGAGGTAAAAAAGCTAGGAAAGCAATGTGACATTGGCAGGAGAGAAGGCTTTGGGGGCCTCATCTCAAAAGGAACAGTCAGCTAAAATTCACTATTGAACTAGTGGGGAAAGAATGCTAACAAGAAAGAGCAAACAAACCCTGGCTGGTTTGCTAATGTTGTGATTTATGTACTGCATCAGGGCTCTCTTTTTGCTTCTCCGCATCTTTTCAGATCTATTGCTGCAGATGAAGAAGATTTCTAAAGAGGAAGTGAGCAGCTGGAATTAGCCTTGTGCCCATGAATTAATTAAGCAAACATTTCACTGAAAAAGAAAAAAAAAAAGATGAAAAAGAGAGAGACAGAGAACAAGTGAGACAAGTGAAACAACATGCTAAGTCAGTTGGTAGACTGTGGTCTTTTTAGCTAGAAATAACAGTGATCACTTAGCTGCTGGATTTTGAAACGGAACAAACTAGTCCTCTACAGATCAAAGCGCCAAGGGGAGAAAAGCAGCAAGGAAAAGAAATGTTCATATTATCTAGCCAGTTAGAACACCTGCATTATCTAAACACCGACCTGAAGCTTGAAACCAGCAGCATTACAAAACTGGGAATAGGATTAGTTTCCCATTTAAAATAGACATAGGTCTTTCTGATTGCATGTAACTGCTTCTGCAGCCAGCTGATGGGGAGCAACCACCACCTGCTGAGTACACCCAGTACGAGACCACAGCATGACCATGTGGTGCTGTCAGGCAGTGCCACCTCACGTGGCTATCCGATGCTCTGTCATTGAGCCAACTCCACAAGTATTGCTGAGCTGTGAATTGATTAAAAAACGCTCATAATGACCTGCTTGCATCAAATCAATCAAAATACACGTTAGAAACTGTCATAGATTTTCTTAATTACTCCCTTGGATTTCCAGTTCTTTGGTACTCAGACATTTTCAGCTGCTGAGCACTTACCGATAGCCGGGTAAAATGATTGAGCAGAAGTGTGTCATGGAAATAATGCAAAAATATTTCACACTGACTATTCAACAGGCAGCTTGTACATTAAAAAACAGCTCGCTGAAAACAGAGTACATCACATTATGCTGCATATGAAGTCATATTTAAATGGCCTAGAAAGCCATGCCAAAAGAACATGTATACAGATGCCTCTGACCTGACCTCAGCACATGGTCCCTGACAGCGTAGCATTTACTAATATTGACATAGTGATGCTTCCTGTCTTCTTTGTGTTTCTCCTGAACCTGGTGATACTGCTGCCTTCAGCTCTACCCAAATCAGTAGGAAATAAAAACATTGAGGACCTTATCCCACTTCTTTGAATCCAGTTTGGGTCATTTTTCCTTATTATTGATGGCTATGGCCAGCAAGCTGTCCAACTTTACTGAGGTCCCAGTGCTCACAGGGCCAGGAAAAGCTATGCTTTTTTTCTTGATCCAAAATTGAGCTCCCTTTACTAGACTGAGCTGTTACTGGATGCTAGCAGTAGTATAAGAGAGCTATAAGTGAGAAAAGGGGTCTAGGAATTGGGAGTGAGTTTGGGAAAGCACTCAAAAATATGGAGGAACATGAATAGAGAAAAGGACAAGAGGTAGGGAAGAGTTTAGATAAGAGAGGGGTGCATAGGAATAAGCAAAGAAATCGATGTGTGTTTGAGGAGTGTAGAGCTACATATCTTCCTGAGAAAAAGCAGAAGACCGCTTACATGCATCCAAAGACCAGGACTGCATGGAGAGAAGTGGGGAAGGTTTGCATGGCCTAGGATGGGAGGCTGAGGAAGGACAGCTGGGCAAAGCAGATAAGCTGATTTCCTGGCTCTCTTGTTGGCTCTTGGCATGGCCCAAGACACATTGTTTAGTTTTCTCATTATTTTCCCACTTCTGATGTCCCTGTTTTGTGGAGTTGTTGGGCCAAGAAATATTCATCCAAGATTATGAGGTCTTCAAAGGGCTTTGATGATGACTCATACATAGCGACATAGGTATGACCTGTCTATCTGCATGTTCCTGTAGCATCGTATGTATCTCTGGGGAGGAGCAGGACACAGAGGCCCATGCGCCTCATGTCTTGGCTAACAGATCTGGAGATTGTAGCCCAGGTAGCAGAGATTCAGATGGTCAGAGCAGAAGTCTCCAATTCTGAGGATCTAATCTGGGTCTGGAATTGGAATAGCAGAAGATAAGATAGCTCATCCTTATTTCTATTTGTAGACAGAGGGGAAAATGATAAGAGTTTGAGTATGGACAGGTCATGTACATGCATGAGTAAATTTGGTGGAAAGGAAGTTTGCAGTTGTGAGTAGATTCTGGGACAAGACAGTAATGCATTTAGGAGAGGTTTAGAGAAGAAAAGACTGTCAAGAGAGGAAAGCGTGTCTGATGAGAGGCTGGAATCAGCATTTTTGTGGCTATGGAAAGGTATTATGTGAGAATTTTGTGATAGAGGAAATAGTGTAAGAGAAAAGATGGAGTGGGGCAGAGAGGGAACAAGCGCAGGGAGCCACAAGATGGAAAGCCTGAAAGCAAAAAAAGAGATCTCTAAAAAGAGAGAGAAGTGGTGCTGAAAAACAAATGAAATTAAGAAAGAAAGGAAAAAGTTAAGATAGGAAAAAAAAAAGAAGAAGAACAAAGGGCAACCACTTTGCACTGGATAGAAAAAAATGACCTTAAGGAAAAATTAATTAAAAAGGTATCCGGAAAGTGATGACAGAGGGAAAAAAAAGAACAGAACAGAGTGAAGTAGCAAAGAGAAAGAGGGAGACAAAGTACACGTAAACGACGTCTTTAATTAGCTCAAAGGATAGAGATATCTACAGAAAAAGGAAAAAAAAAGCATATGGATGAAATATCAGAGAGAGTCATTTATGTGGGTCTCTTCAGGCTCAGGTTTTTATGCCTCTTTTTCACTACTGACATTTTAAAGTTCAACACAGTCCTCCCCTCTTGGTCGTTCTGGCCATTTTTTTCCCCCTGGGACTATGTATATCATTGCTCCAGTAACACAGAATGATGTAATACACATTTTCCACATTTATATTTGTAGCTTTGCTCATTTTTTGTCATTGTTTTCTACTGACACCGATTCCCTTGTTAAACAATCTTTTTATCTGTACTGACTGTGGATTTCTGGATGACAACTTTTCTTTCACCTAGGGAATTTTTTTTGGTAGAACTGTTGGCACCCAGTCACCGTGCATTTGCTTTGCAGCTCTCAGCACCACTTACCATGCGTACCTCTCAGGGAATGACATATCTTTCTAAGGAAGCAGCAGTGGCGAAAACTTATTCAAGCTACATTTGCTATGAGTTTGTTCATGGACAATATGTTTCATGAATACTGTTGCAGTTTATTTTTCACACAGATGACTCCTATGAATTAGCTTTTGTCAGACAGACACAGAGTCATCCCTTCCCATTGCAGTCCTTGACACTAGGACAATCTGTGGGTTTGAACTCTTCATTAAAGGCATTGGATTATAAAATACATCTCAGAAACAGCTTTAGTTAATGGTGGTAAAATGTAATGAAAATCTGAAAGACCTAATAACTTATTTTTTGCTGTTTTGAAAAAGTTTGTATTGTAACTTTCTCCAATTCCTTTGTTATTGTTAGGGAAACTAATGTAATGAGGGAGGCAGAAAGGTGGATAATAGTCTCTCCTTCAGCATGTGGATGGCAGCATGGATTTGAGCATAGTTTTAAGAGGGGACCACAGGTTTGCTGTATGGTTGTATGTTATGCTTTTGCAGGCTTTGAATTAATGTGCAGTATGAAAAATTTTTAAAGTAAACTTTGCATGGAAGGGGTATAATGAAGGGACCATTTGTCCCATCTCATTAAACCTAATAGTAAACTTGGGATCATAACTGTGTGAATTTTATACATTGTAACTGAAGGGATGACCCCAGAATGGGCATGTGCCCTTGAACAAACTTCAGCCTAGCTACCACAAGAGCAAATGGCAGTGGAGATGTGGTAGGCCAGACCTCGGCACCAAATGGGTCATGGAAACTTTGTTCAGCTCATAGCCAAGCCCGTGCCACCTTGTCTTCACTGCATGGGGGAAGCTGTAACTAGCTGTAACTAGCTGTAAATAGGAGATAGGATGTTTGAGTGGCCTGGCCATTCCTGGTGTGCATTTTCCCCTCACCCTCAGAGACAGTGAAATGACACTAACCCGAATTGCATGTCATGCAGAGCAGGTCCTGCTTCCGCCTGGATGCTCTGCCTTTGAGAGTTTGATGGGTAGACACAGCCAAGACTTGGATTTTTGAAGGCATGTGATAAATTTGGCACCCACCTTCCATCAGGTTTTAACAAAAATGAAGCACCTTAGGCTTCAGTTGTGAGAAGTGCTGAGCTTATGTCAATTCCATGGTCTTCACTCAGGGCAGAAGGTTCTGCTTACTTGACAGGGTCACCCAGGATCTTCGACCCATGGGAAGACCTCAGCTGTAAGATCTGTCACCGTCAGCAACCCTCACACATTGCTTTTTTATGTGACTCTGCTGTAATTTTCTTCCATACAGGCTCAATACCTAAGCTGAGGTACCAAAGCAAGAGGAAGCAGCCCCTGGACTGCAGTGAGTTGTGGACAAAGCTTGAAAGGAATGATGCCTTCTGAATGAAAGAAAAGGACCATGGGGATGGAGAGCAGATGAAAAGGAAAGGGAGAGCTCCAACCAGCCATCTCACGGTTCAGGTTTTGAAGCATTATCAACCAAAAGAAAATCCTGGGAACACAATTTTCCATCAAAGCTCTCCTGCAGAAAAATGGTTTCAGGCCTCTTTGTCAAACCACAGTAGATTTTTTTGGCATGTTTGAAAAGATATAATTTCTTTCTCTACTAGTAGTCTTGTTCTGTATGGGACTGTTGAGAGAGGGAAATACAATATGGGGGAAAAAATGTGTGTGTTAAAACCTGTAGCAGATGGATACTCTTTTGGTTTAGTTTTGCTACTGACTGTATTAGGTACTGCTGGATTTGCAAAGAAATATGGACTTGCTTATCACCACAGGTAAGATGACATGAGAGCTACTTGAAGACTGTGAAGGTCTGTAAAGGTAGTTACGCATGTCACAAAGATGACATTCTTATATAGCTGTGTGCATCCCATTAAGTTAAATGAATAACTATTTTCCTGTTTCCAATCTTCTAATTGTGTAATTATATTTATGTATAAAGGGAACAATAGGTAAAGGGAAAAGTAAGTGTGGGGTTTTTTACATATACACATACATATATACATGTGTGTCTATGTGTATATATGTACATAGAGTTCTACTACAATAAAGGCATCCTGGCCTGCCTCTGGGAGATTTTGTATTAAGCCTTGTGTTCTTACCAGCCTCACAATGATCTCAGATAAGCAAACTGCACCTTTGTGAACAGAACAGAAGAAAATCTATTGTTCTGATGTTTATCTATTTGCATATTGAGAAAGAAGTGTGATCTCATTCTCCATTCATTGCCCTGTTTTATTCTTCAGTTTATCGCTGAATACATTTTCTTTGACCATCTCTCTCATGCAGATACTTAGAGTAATCTTAATGAGTGGAAACCCACTGTTTATTATTAAAGCTGTTTAAGCAAAGTAAGGTTTCATTTTCTCTTGTAGGCTCCTCTTATTCTTAATTGTAATGATCTAATTCCCTAAAGTGTCTGTGCTTCCATTATTAACTCATATTAATAACTTGTATTAATAATACACCATACAAGCTCCGGTCTGTGCTGAAACACTGCAAAACAAACCCTAGGCAGGGAGGAAACAGTTTTCATGTTTTGTTTTAAGAGGAAGCAGAAATATTCCACTTAAAAGTAAAGCCAAAGAAAATATTGCACTGGATTCTCCATTATGCTCATACCTTACTGTTCTTGTCCTACCAAAAAGCACTAAACATGGCCTGAATAAACACTGAAGAGGTCCTAGCTTGAAAGGATGACATATTTGTGGCATGAATTGGGAGTTAAGGTCAGATTGCCCTTGTGCAGTGCAATGCCAAAGCTGTAACCCTGACTATGGTATCTTTAGATGGAAAAATTGTAAGTCTTCCCTGAATATCTCAGAGATCACTAGAGAGCAGAATGAACCCATAGAGATGCAGTACATAACCAGCAATTACACCATAAGGGTCTGAAGGAAATTGTCGCTGCCGTGCTGTGGTAAACAAAAGCACTGGTGCAGTGAGAGGCATCACCGAATCGGCACCCATCTCACTGCAGCTGATGTAAAAATATCTATTACTGCATATGTGGACCACACTGTAGTGCCATCTATGTAGTCCTCATGCAGGGGGTGGAAAAGAGGGGAGGGGAAAGAAGGAAGAAGCATGGAAGCAGCCACAAACTCACTGCCATCTAGCCATGCCTTAAGCCTCCATCCAGGCATGCATGGCTGGGCAGAGAGGCCAGGCAGAGCTTGCAGGGAAAGGACTGCTGGGCTTTGTCCTGCAAACCCCAAAGCTCCCCAGCCCCTCAGGGCAGCCTGGTCAGGAGTGGAGACTGGGGCAGGATGTATGGATTGAAGTCAAGTGTCCAGGGGACACCGTAGCAGGAGGAAAGCTGTGCTTAAATCCTCCTGGAGTGTGTGGGCTAAGACTTTTGCTTTACCAGGACATGAATAATTCTGTTTATCATTGTTTCTAAAATTAATGTAATTTCCCAGTTCTAAATATATAGGTTGACCATTTCAGCATGTTGCCTTTTTTTGTAGGGCACTTGGTAGTGCCTAATTTTCCCATGCTTCTTGTGAAGACTTAAGCCTGCATCTTAATTAATTTTAAGCATCACCTTCTAGACATCTGACCCTTTCAGCGTTGCCACCAGTGATGCTGGGCAGAGAGAAGCAGGGACTGATCCCATGCAGAATTACTGTGGAGGAGCTGAGCTCTTGTGATGCTGAGAGCTGTGCTGATGCCTTTCTCCAGGGATGTCTCCCTGCTATGTCTCGGGGAGCCTGGCTGGACGTTATCAGTGCAGTGCCTCTGTTTTTTCTGGCAGTGTACAGTGAGTGCAAGGATGAGCGAAGTGTTGAAGTCTGCACCTAGTGCAGAGATGATCCTCTTGGCTCTCCTGCTAAATATTTCATTTGAACCAAGTTCGGCGCTCAGTCAGACTGGCTGCAGAGCCCCTGAACACAACTTGCATGAGTGAGATGACAGACTCAGCTCAGCTCATCCCTCTCACGTAAGCCATCCCATGCCACCCCAGCCCTTTGGACTGGGGAACATGCATGCAAGGGAGAGCTTGCTAGATTTAGTGGTGTCCCTGAATAAGGCATTTCCTTCTATTGTAGTTGTTTCTCCCGCTAGGTCTGTTTCCCCTCCCCTACAGCTTTTCCAGCTTTCTTCCTCTTGTGACTTTAATAAGAAATGAGGTTGAGGGAGGCAGAAACAAGAATGATTGCACAGAAAGGGTATCAGGTGTCTGAATTCTCCCTGTGTAGATAAGTACTTCTCAGTAGATACGGTCAAAAATGTTTGGTGGAAGCAGCTTTGTGTTAGATAGTATCAGCTTGTTATAACTGGGACATTTTGCAGGAAATATTGATTATAATGATATTTCATTTTGAACAAAATGGAAAGTAATGAAGCAACCTCCTCACTTTCTGTAACGCAATGTTTTCAAAAGACTGAAGCTGATCAGACTGGAACCCCTTGGCTCCATTTTGAAGTGGCTTTCACTGCAAATTTTGCTTTTAAATGGAAAGTTATAAATGACAAATGTCAAAACAGAAATTAACATTTTAATTAAAAACATTTGTAGGGAAAATTCTGAAAATAAACATTCTGCTCTGATCTAATATGAAAAGATTCAAAATCCTGGGCTGTGTCCGAGACAGAAATTCTGGCTCCTGCATAGCTCTGATAATATCCAGAGCTCAAGTGTAGCATTGATCCTGGATGCCTTGACCAGTAAAACTGCTTTTGTGTGCGTATGTGTGTTTTCTGCAGATGGCTTCCATCCCTTTTTATCATAGTAGTTCCCAATATCAGCCAAAAATATCTGCACAAAAGCCTCTGTTATGTTTCCAGGCTTGAATAGTGGCCAATGTTACATATATGGAGAATAGTAACTCAGTGTCTTGAGTGGCTATCATCTATTGCATTATACTGACATAGCCTGAGCTGGATAAAATGCAGTGTGTAAACTGAAATTGAATGAGCTATAAAGACTTAAATTATTCATTTGGGAAGTATGTTCCGAGTGTCACCAAAACCCTAGAGATCAGGGAAAAATAAATAAAAGCATTTTCTCTTTTGTTATTGGCTTGTGTCTTTGCTTACTGAACCCCGTGCTGGGCAGCCAGAAAGGTCCTGCAAGGGGCAAAGGACTTGAAATTTCCATTATGCTGTTGCCCTGTGGCAATGTTCAGTATAGGTGAAGTGCCTTCTAACAGCAGCTTCTGCACAGGGTATGCAGAATTTGCAGCAGCTTGAAAGCTACGCAGCTTCGCCTCTCATTACTGAAGAAACAAAGCTTCTTTTTAGACTTTGCCACAACAATAGAGGTTCAAGATGCAGTTTTCTATTACAGATGACCACCAACAAAGATATGCATTTTCTACAAGTAAGTGCCATTTTCCATTCCAATAACCCTATGTAATTCTATGGCTCTACATGTTCCTTATTTTAGGATTAATATATCTGATAAGAGGACTGCTTGTTCAGATCCCCTACAATGCAAGGGAAAAAGGGTGCTAGTTTTTAGAATAAGATGTCAATTGAAGTACTTAGACTGTGCGAAAACATATGCATTATTATTTTTTTAAAAATCGCTATCTAGTAGTCACCATTCACTTTCCATTGCCTGCAGTTCATAGAGTGGGACAGTATACAGCTTGAGAAAATAGAGCTGAAATCATTTTCTCACTTTTCTACAGATTTTTACTTCCTTTCCTTACAACACAAACAGGTTTCCTGTGTCATATATCGCAATAGCCTCTGCTGAGTCTTGCAGGACTGCTCCAGCCCAGTGCTAGGAGGTGGGCTGCTCACAGCGATAGTGCAGCCTGGTCAACACAAAGCTTCCCCAAATGGCTGAGTATCCTCGTGCCGCAGGATCTGGCTGTGTATTGGGGGTCTCCAGGCTTCCCAAGCTGTCCTTGCAGCTCAAACAGATTCTCCTGGCTGCAGCCCAGGCAGTGGGATATGGCTAGCAAAAGGGTTGTCAGGGCTCAATCATTGGATTGGTGCACTAGTAATGACTATAAATTAAAATACATGGTATTTGGAGCATGTGCGGGCTCCAGTTGGGGGATTCTCATCCGTCTCATTCAGCTAAGCCCAGGAGATCCTTGATCATGCAAGGGACTGCGGAGTTTAAAGCACTTTCACACCTTTGGGGTATGTTTGGAAGAGGACAGTCAGTCTCACATGCCTGAAGGCTTCAGACCAGGACAGAGGAGGGCAGTTTGGGCCTCGCAGGGGTGGGAGGTTTAGCATTAGAAACACATCCACAAGCTGCAAAGCAACCCCTTTTCCTCCGTCCAGATTGCAATGCTGCCACACTGGGAGTGCCACACTGGGGAGGGCACACAGTCTACTTCCCACCAGCCAGGAGCTGGGCAGGGGAGACCAAGCAGAGGAGGTGGCTTACTTCTGTGCTCCAGCACTGAAAGGGAGAGGCTGAAGCACGAAGGGATGGGAAGAGACAGAGTTGTCAGACACAGCGTTTCAAACACACTGTAGTGACAAGGAATTTTTCCCTGTCATGGGATCATGCGAGCAGCCCTGTTCCACCCACTTGTATCATTACCGAAACAATAGATGGCATATCTTGCCTCCTATTGTCTGGGTGGCAAATACACTTTAGGGAGGAAATGAAAGGTGGGTGTGAAAAAGCTTGACTGCTGTAATTGTCTCCTATTAGCTTAAACATTTCTCCCTCTTTTCTGCACGTTGATCCAGCCTTAACACAGGGGAGGGAGTAAGGAAGATGTTATCTGGGGTTGGCTCACTTCCTTGTTTTGTGTTTTGTTTGTTGTTCTGTTTTTAGTTTTTAAACTGGAAATTAATATTTAGACTGTCCAAGATTATGTGTAGTTTTAATGAAACAAAATCATACAAGCCTTTTCTCCTCCTTTTAATTTCAACCAGTCCCTAGGAAGCTCCCCTCAACAGGCTAAACACTTAGATTTAAATGACATTTCCCTGTTCACAAAAGCTGTGATTTCTTATGTGATCCATGTCACTGGGAAAAGTGACATAATTCTTGGGAGGGATAGGGTCTTGTAGGTTAGGTTATATGAGTCTTGAGTTACCATATGAATCTTATTATTCCGGGTGGGTTCCTCATCTTTTTTTTATGTTTTCATCTTATTCTACTGAAGGCTTTGATGCACATTCAGCAGCAGATTGAACTGTGACAGGCAAAGCAATTTTCATCTCTAGCTTCTGCCTTGCCCCTTTCTGGGAAACTTCCGTCCCTGCACCATGGACTGTGGGGCTCCTCCTAAACCTGTGCAGTTAACAGCCAGGCTTAGTGAAGTAAATCTTAATCCATTTCAATTCACGGCAATTTACCATCCTGCAAAATGTGTTGGTCAAGAGGTGACTCAAAAGCCACCCAGCCACCTCAGCTACAGGGGCAGCATCTTTCAGGACAATGACAGAGTGGACAATGAGGGAGTAGAGATCACTTCAGCAGCAGAATTTTAATCTGACAGTAAATGTGTGGCGAGATCCTTAAAGCTTCCTAAGGAACAAAAGTTACAGGACAGCAAAATGTTTGTATACTTGTTCCCCCATAATTGCAATGTTTCTTTCCCCCTTGTGCCTACACAAGTTCTTGGTCTGATGACAAGGATGGTGTTGAAAGCTTAAGCTATCTTCAGTTCTTTCTTGAATTTTCCAATAACATTTCAGCATGAAAGCCAAAGGAGGAATAACAGCGTCGTCTGTCATATTTAGCTGCTGTGAAATTGTGTGACATTAAAGCACAGGGAAGAAAACAAAATCTTGAAAGCTGATAATCCCTGCACTTCAATGGCTACAGAAAAGCCAGGTTAATCCCAAAATATTGATGCTGTTTCTGGTGGTAACACACCATCTGCTCTTCTTCATGCTAGATGTGACCAGATATGAACTTTAAAGCCCCTCTTGTAGGTGACACTTATTTGTGTCTTCAGACATTTTACTTTCATATAAACATGCTTTTTCTTTCCCTTGTAGAAACCCATTTGCTTTAGTGATGTTGTAATTAACACACAGCAGCAGGCACTAGGGGTTGGCCTGGGGTTTTGGCATTCTTTCTGGAAGCGTTTTGGTAGACCCTGATGCCTTGCTCTCAGGTGCAGCAGTATGGTCTCCTGCTGTTTTGGCATTCTCTTTGCCTTGTTCCCAAGTGGTAGACTAAGCAAGCAAGGCTTACTTTTGGCAGCTATGAATAGGAAGGGGAGAAAATTCTTGCTGGAAACTGGCTAATGTATTTAGAAAAGCTGGACCAAGATCTGATGGGTAAATCCCCAGCAGTGGGTTGCCTTTTACAGAAGGAAGTTGTATGAGGATAGTACAGTGACACTGTGAACAAAAGCTAATATTAAGCCTAGCCAGACTGCAAGCAACCCATAAATTCCTCTATCTCTGCAGTAGGACAGATTTTGAATACAGCTGCCTACCCAAACTTGAATGGAATTTAAAAAAAAAAAAAATTCTTTTGGCTTTAAGGGAAAAAAAAGTATTACTTCCTGAGAGCAGTGCTGCACCTTGCTTTAGAAAGCATTTTATTTTTCAAGTTTTCAATAGCATTAAAACAATTTATTTAAACTCCTTCTAGCAACCCACAACCCAATTTTCCTTTCTCATTACAAGTGTTTATGACAAACACACCATCCAGGATTTTTCTGTGTATTGAGACATGAATGCAGCTTCCTTAACTAATGGGATTGCCCGTTTTATGCTAGATACGCATTTAACACATACATTTGTAATACAATTATTGATGCAATGGATTAAATATGGGAACTACAAAACCATACAAGAAATTAATTCCCAGGCACTGATAAAGCTGGAAGGATTCATGTGCACTAGGAGGAACTAGTACAATGAATAAAAAATGTAAACTGTAACAGTATTTCTTGCTTTATCAACATTATGAGAATAAGACTGTATGCCAAAAATAGACCTGTTTTGGAGCTGTATTGAACCACACTGTTTTAAATAAACATACATAAAAGTGTGTGCAGAAATGATGTTAAGAGAATGGTTTTATGATTTCAGAGTCACTTTACCAAAAAACCAGGAAATGTCAGAATTAAAATCACGTAGGAGATAAATCTGTCCCCTCCATTGTGTCTATGTATTATGACTTAGTTGTTAATGAGAGTCACATATAGATTTTTTTCCAAAGGACCATACCTCATTCGTCATGCAGGATGGATGCTGCTCACTTAATCAGCAGTTATTCAGTCTCTTGTTTACTCCTTATTATAAGATGAGAGGCCCCAAGCCTTATTTACTGCACACTATTCAAATCCTTCTCTAAAGACAGAATTTTCAGTTGCCTCCTGGGCTGTTCTATTAAGCTCATCCCTGTGGTATCTGAGCACTTTGCAATGAATGCATTTATTTATACAAGACCCTTGTTAGAATAAGGGATATTATTAGCCCTATTTAACAGGTTCACAGACAAAATTTTGGTTTTCCAGTCTGAGACACCTACAGCCAGATTTTTCCAGTGTGCTCAGCTTTATCTGTTTAAAGCAGAGTTCAGGTCCTATTGAACTCAGTTGCAGCTGCAATACTCAGCATTTCAGCAAATCAGGCCCCAGGGTATGAAGTCAGATACCCAGAAAATAAAACATGTAGAATTACTTTCTGCTTAGGGAAAGTTTGCGTTTTGCTGCTTCTGACTTCTTGTCTGAGCCATTCCTTCTCCCTGACCCTCTCTCCCATCTCTCACTGCTGCTCCATCTTCTCCTCTTAGGCCTGGTGAGGGGATCCAGGGCCAGGCACAGGCATGAGATGGCTGAGCAATGCAAAAAGGCACTATGCAGAGGGTGGACAGCTGGAAGGGGTTCAAAGGAGGGATTTAGAAACTTTATCTGAGCAGGTAGGCATGGTGTTAGGAAAGCCAAAGCTCAGGTGGAGTTGATACATGTGAAGGATGTCAAGAAAAACAAAAGGAGCTTCTGTTCTACGTTAGCCATAAAAAGGCTGAGCATGAAAAATATAAGACCATTGCTGAATGGGGCAGGTGATTTAGTGAAAGCAGCCAGAGATTAGCCTGGATATAAGGGAAAACTATTTCCCAGTGATCACAGTCAGGCTGTGGAGCTGGTTGCTGAGGGAGGTTGAGCAGGCTCCATCCTTGGAGGTTTCCAAGCAGGTTAACTGGCTAAAACTCTGATAAGCTTGGTCTGACTTCTTGACTGACCCTGCTTTCAGCAGGAGGTTGGACTAGGGAACTCTCTATGTCTCTTTCCCACTATTATCCTCTGGTCCTGCAGTTTCATCTCTACTCTGTTTTACAAGCATGTTTTTCCCAAACAACAACTCATCTAAGATTTATTTGGCTGTGGTCTTTTTGACATTTGAGCTACACTGCTTTCTCAGAAATTTAATTGCAAGAAACCCACCTCGGTCCTGGGCTGGCTCATGTGCAACAGGGCGGGCATTTGAGAAATGAAGAGCTGAGGCCTGGGCATTTGCTTAATTTTTTCCTGCACATATAAATTGAGAGATTCCCTTTATCTCTTCTAATGGACAACAACGAGGTGAAAATTGGGAGCTTTATTCATGGGGAGAGGAAAAGGTACACTCCTGACATGAAGACCACAAGTTTCTTTGAAATATGAGGATGATGGTGCTTCTCAAAATGAGATTGGGAGAAAGTGCCAAAAACAGAAAGGGAAAAAAGAGAAACTGTTGTGTTTTCCCCTAACTTCATTCTCAAATAAAGAGTAATTCTGTTTCCCCAAAATAAAGAAAATTACTAACCCCCCCCACCAAAAAAAGACAAACAATGACTACTTCCACCTAAATAGTTGTAGTCTCACAAACAGTAAGCAATGCAGGTACAGTTTGGTGTGGAGAAGAGCCTTCAAATAGTTCATGATCTCCAAATCACATAGAACAAGGGGCTTTCTAGAAATGCTCCTGCATGTTACCTTCCCATGATAAAGATACAGCAAGTAGGAAATGAACTGCCAGAAAAGAATAACAAATCTGTACTGCCCTCAACTGTGGTTCTCTTGGGTGCATAGCCTGAAGCGTCTCCCTCTTCTCACTCAATACATTTCTGCATATTCTCTTTTTGTGTGCAATACTGTGGATCACATGAAAATAAGAAAAGTCCTCAAGAGCTTTTCTGTCTATAAATGGATTTCAGAAATTCTAAAGTGCTTTGCCAATGAAGATGTAATTTCAAGGTTGCAAAATACAAAAACTTTGTGTACATGTAAAGTTGTACCCTCTAAATTTGTTGTTCATTTTCTTTCAACCAACAGAATAGTTTTCAGCTTCTGTGATGGCAGAAGACATATTATTTCTGTACGAGAGCAATTTACTCCAGCTATGTATATGTATACATATACACAGTCACACACACACAAACACACACACATGAAGAAGTGGCTTGAACTAAACTAAGAGGAGCCATATCTCACCTGAGAAAAAGAATAACCATACACACACAGATTTGCATCATTAACTAAGTCAATTTTAAACCCTGGAAGGCTTTGCATCCTTCACTAGATGCAGTGATATAAATATTATTTCCTTAGTTGCATGGCTATTGAGGCCAGTACTGAAATTCACATTAGGCAGTATCTCACTTCCAGAGTGGAGGTCTCTGCAGAACCAGTGTCAGCTCTGGAAAGCTGAAATCCTGCTGTAGTGGCAGGAACCTGTACACTCTCTGCATCCCCCTTCTAGCAGGAAACATCCTTAACATTAAAAATTCTTTGCATGAGCAAATGGGGTGCAACACTCTCAGAGGGTACATACATGTGAGTGCAATGAGATTGTTGGGATCTAGACAGGGCTACGAAACCTCAGCTGCTCAGCAAACAACCAAAGCAATCAAATTGTGGGCAATACAATCTTCTCCAACAGCCTCAGGTTTTAACATTTTCATCTCTGGTCACCATGAGCAGTGCTGGTATCCTTTCTAGCCCCATGCTGCCCACAGGTAATAACCTAGGAAACCACTTTGTCCCCTTCTCAGTCTGGTTCCCAATTTCACGATGAGCTGTGCCCTGCAGCATGACTAAAGTTCAATCAGGAGGTGAATGAATGCATAGACGGCACAGCAGGCTTAATCCCTGTAACTTTAATTTCCTTCACCTTTATAGACCGGCAAAAGGAACAGGTAACTTCATTTTTTTTTTTTTTTTTTTTTTTTAAGGGAATGAATCCTGTGGCTGTAGAGGATGGGCTTCATTGAAGTAACTTTCTATTTACTATCAAAAAAAGAAAGCTTTAGGTTTATTGGAATCATTCAGTGAAAAACCACAGAAAAAGCAGGTCATCCGCCTATCTCTCATTTCCTCTGCTTCTTTCCTACCCCTCCATACAGTTTGAGGGGGACTTTTTGACATCTGCTCTTCAATTTGGGGCTGTTCTCGGCACTAATTTTTAGTTTCACCGGGATTATTTGAACTCTTGAATAGTGCTTCTCTTATCATTGCCACACCAAGTAGTTACTGCTACAAAAGAGGTGAGAGATAGAGAGAGACGGCTGATACTTCCCAGCTGAGGCAACTGCTGCTACTAACCTGCTTTTTTTTACAGAACAGTGAGTCATGCATTAGGGTCGAAACAAGATTTATTTATCTGAGTTAAAAGAAATAAATAAAAATTGAGAACAAACAAACAGTAGTCATTGACAGTCAGTCGGTACCTAATGAGTCATATTCTTGGGTTAGCAGAGATTTTTATGTTTACTGAGTAATTTTTTCGTAAGTGCAGTTGCTCTTGGAGACTTCTGTGCTGGTACTAATTCTGTGATTATAACCCTCTCTACCTCTTAACCCTTTTTGCTTCCTGCTTGGTAATTTTGCTTCTTTAGAGAAATAAAAAGAAAAAAAGGAAAAAAAACGTTTTTATAACAAGAAGTAAGCATCATGTGCATAGCGAGAGTCCCTCACTGACATGAGGCTTCCTAAAGCTATGGCCTCATAGCCAACTGATGATTTTGAGTAGGAAACACTTGTGGTTCGCCAGATCTTGCTGGTGACTTGGTACTGGCACTTTTTCTGACTTTTGGTTGCTGAAGTGCACTAAAAGATGAAAGCATTTAGTGAATAATTATCTGGTACAACTTTGCTGTGCTGTGTCGCTCCACTTGCTGCAACACATAGGGACAGGGCTGGTGTGGGACGTCACTGTGAAGGTGCTGGAAAGTCATCTGGCTCTGTGCTCTGGTAGAGCCCATGTTGGGAAAGGAAAAGTGAAAAACCCTGGTTAGGAAGCTGCTGTTTCTTTAAACAGGAGACAGAAAGCTGAGGAAAGGTTTCAGGCAGAGATTGTGCCGTGAGGAGAAGAAAGATTCGCGGTAGTTCTCAGTGGTAATCTTGTTCTCCTTTTTCTAACAAACTCCTTTGTTCAGTTCAGAAGAAAAGATGAATAAAAAGGGCAGGATGGAAGTATAGAAAGCAATGAATGCTAGATAAAAGGTAAATCAGTTATGCCTACTTACTGTAGTAAAAACATGTAAGATAATAGGATATTGGGAATGTGTCTGTCAAAGCAAAGGAACCAGGGAGAAAGGGCAAATACAAGTGAGAGTTACTTATTTTCTGAGTTCAATGTCCACAACAAGCATTCATCAACAAACCTAGACTGTTATTTTTAAGGTCTGCAATAGAGTTGTTGTGTTTCACATTGATGCCAGGGCAGAGGTGACTGGGATTTGTAAAGGGACAAAAGTGCACCAGCTCAAAGTGACAAATCAGTTGTCCAGATCCATTCAAAGCCCATAAATGCTATAAAGGCAAAGAGGACATGAGTGACATTTTTGTAACCTGGTAATCCAAGACCCCTCCACAAGTTCTAGCAGTGCACAGGGAAGCCCCTGGGTCTTGGCTTTGAGAGAAGTATGTGCTTCAAGGGGGGCTCCTGTGAAAGCTGGAAATCCACTCTGTGCAGTCAGCACATGGTCCCCATGAAAGGTTGTTCTTGGGCAGAGAAAAAAAAGGTGCCTAACCACGCAACAAGGGGGAAAGGAATCTGAGCATTGAGACTGCTTGCTTGGGCTTGGAGTTGGGCTCTATCTCCACGCTACCTAAAGTGTCAATGTAGCCCTCATGGGGTGCAGCCCACAGCTTCCCCAAAGTCCTACTGCTTGGTGACAGCAGCTGATGAAGTGCAAAGGGCTGTTGAGGGTTACTGCTTCTGCAGACACTTGGTCTGAAGGAAAGTGAATGAGATGCTGCCCAGAGGGCCTAAAGGGAGTGGAAGTTTATAGAGATGACATTTAAGTTTATGGGAAGGATAAGGAAGGACATGATGTAATCAGTTCTGGATCTTACAGGCTTCTGGACTCCAACTAAATATAGAAGAACGTACACTGTTAGAAGTCTGGCTGTGTCATTTAAGGTATATGGGTGGGGAGCAGATCATCACAAGCACCGTTTTTTGAAAACCTTGACCCAAGGATGTTCTTGAAGTGGATATGCAGAGATGTGAAAGAGCACAGAAATTATGCTACTTGGGAATATGATGAATGACTGGAATAAATTATGATCAGTATCACCCTTTTTTAAGACAATCACCTCTTCTTTTGGTTCAAACCCCTTCTGTTACTTGTGAATCATCAGAGGGCATTAAAATTACTTTGGTGTAAAGTTATTTATTTCGAGGCTTCTAGTAGGCTGTAGTGAATTATAGTTACTGAACAAGCTTTTATCTAAGGTTCCTGCAACTGAGCAATTAACTTTCTGACTCTTACACTAAAGCAATTCATGTAAACAGATTGTGGTTATGAAGCAAAACGCTTAACAAGTCATAAATTGTGTATCAGTTGTTGATTTGCCCTTTTTGTTTCTTTTATTTTCTGAAAAAAGCATACATTTTCTGCCTGTAGTAGGGTGTTTTTTTCTAAAACATTGAAATGTCTTTGGGATATAGAAGAATCCCCAGAAAGAGTCACAACCCCTGGCAGTTTACCGTGTAGGGTGAGAGGATTCCTCTAAGGAGCAGGCACTTGGGGAATTGTTACAAGCAAGACACCATCAGTTATGATGGAGCGTGAATTTATAAATTTATAAGCAGGGAAAGATTGTCTTGCATTTACCATGAATAAGAAAATGTGGCTGTGCAGCTAATGTGAGGTAGGCCAGGCTATACAAATTAGTTTCCTTTCTTATCCTTCCTAGTTGTGTGAGTAGCCCAGCCTGCAGGATAAGTAATGCAGCTCCTTTGCATGGCGATACTTCTACTCCTTTGTCCTTGCTTTGCAGAGCTCAACAATGTTCCCACATAAAGTATCATCACTGTCAGAGAAGTTCACTCCATTTGAATAGACGGGACACCTTCAAACTCTCTGCAGATTCAGGACTTGTTTAATATAGACTTGGCTCCCAGCTGTAAGACCTACCTAGATGGTAACTTTTGGAGAATAATGGTATGCCGATCTATTTGTTTTAAGACTAGTCCTTGCACCTTCACTGGAAGCTATTGCACTATGAAGATTATGGAGCAGAACATGATAAAAAAGGAATTCTCTGACTCCTTCAACTGCTTAATAATGAGCTATATGACCTCTGTTTAGAAGTAAAACCAAGCTAATTAATGCATGCTTCAATAGATTGTATAGTCTATAATATGACTACGATTTACAATGTAAATTCAGGAAATATGAAGATTGAGTGTGGATAAAATGTTCCGTGTACACTATGACAAGGATTATAAAAGTACTTCTTTGCAAATGTCTTCTCTCATTCATTTTATGGCACTTTGCATCACTATGTAATTATGTATAATTGCTTGAAAAAACACTTAGGCTTCTGGCCCCTTGGGGTGCAACTTAGTCAGAGAGAGACAAAAAAGGGTCAGTGTTTGAGTAAGGAATCAAATTTTCTGCACTAGTACAGCATGCTTGCTGGAAGTGGAAATATTTCTGCAACACCTTCCGCAGGGGAGCTCATCCTAGTGGTCTACATCCTACGTACTTTTAATCCAAACTTGAAACATTTTCTGCCACCTACTGCTTTTGCATCATCATTCTCTCATTATCTGAAAAAAAAAATGTTTCTGGTCAGTTAAAACTCAGAAAGGTCTTCTGTAAAGTTTCTGAAAATTACTTTTAAAAAATTTTCACAATGTGCAAGTGAGTCAAATGAGTGCAGTTATTTCCATTTTCAAGGTAGAGATACAGAGGAAAAAGTGGAGTTTGGCTTAGGGTCATAACAGGACTGAGGATGGTCTGCTGTTCTTAAATCCTACTGTGGTGGGTTAGACAGACAGACACGTGATTAACCTCTCTTGCAAGCTTATACATTGTCTTAATGGCAGGTTGGGCTTTTTCACTTCGGGTACACTTACACGCACAGAATTGACTTTCTGTGATGGTCAGCTGGAGTCTTTCAGCAATTAACTGAAATGTTAGTGTAGGAAGAGAAGTTAGAATCCTTCTTTATGAAACCTTTCACAGGTATGAACTATCTCATTAGTTAACTTTGTTATTTGACAATTGTGGAAAGTGTCATGAGGTCTGAATAACTGCAATTACTGCTCATCTTGTTCTCTGTGCCTTGACTCAAATGCCTTTAGGTATTTTGCAACATCCTAAGATAAAGACTGATATGCAAACAACATCCCTGAGATAAATGGCAATTGTCAGCCTCACGTCTGTGCCTGGGAAGATCATGGAACAGATCCTTCTAGATGCCATGGTTGGGCACATGGAGGACACAAAGATGATTCAAGATAGCCAGCATGGCTTTACTAGGGGCAGATCCTGCCTGACTAACCTAGTGGCCTTCTATGATAGAGTGACTAGGTCAGTAGATAAGGGACGACCTATGGACGTGATCTATCTGGACTTCAGTAAGGCCTTTGACACAGTCCCCCATGACATCCTGCTTGCCAAATTGGAGGGATATGGATTTGATGGGTGGACTATTCAGTGGATAAGGAATTGGCTGGATGGTCGCACCCAGAGGGTGGTACTCAATGGCTTGAAGTCCAGATGGAGAGTAGTGACAAGTGGTGTCCCTCAAGGGTCCATGCTGGGACCGGTACTGTTTAACATTTTTATCAAAGACATAGACAGAGGGATTGAGAGCACCATCAGCAAGTTTGCAGATGACACCAAGCTGTGTGGTGCTGTCGATACACCAGAGGGATGGGATGTCATTCAGAGGGACCTGGACAGGCTGGAGAGGTGGGCTCAAGTAAACCTCATGAGGTTCAACAAGAGCAAGTGCAGAGTTATGCACCTGGGCTGAAACAATCCTTGGTATAAATACAGACTGGGGGATGAGGTATTAGAAAGCAGCCCTGAGGAAAGGGACTTGGGGGTGCTGATGGATGAGAAGCTGGACATGAGCAGGCAGTGTGCACTTGCAGCCCAGAAGGCCAATCACATCCTGGGCTGCATCAAAAGAAGTGTTGCCAGCAGATCCAGAGAGGTGATTCTGCCACTTTCCTCTGCTCTGGCGAGACCTCACCTGGAGTACTGTGTGCAGGTCTGGAGCCCTCAATGTAGAAAGGACGTGGACCTGATGGAGCGGGTCCAGAGGAGGGCCACTAAAATGATCAGGGGGTTGGAGCACCTCCGCTATGAGGACAGGCTGAGGGAGCTGGGGTTGTTCAGCCCGGAGAAGAGGAGGCTCCGGGGAGACCTAATAGCGGCCTTCCAGTACCTGAGGGGAGCCTACAGGAAGGCTGGGGAGAGTCTGTTTACAAAGGCCTGCAGTGACAGGACGAGGGGCAATGGTTTTAAGTTGGAGAAGGGGAGATTTAGATTGGATATTAGGAAAAAGTTCTTTACTATGAGGGTGGTGGAACACAGGAACAGGTTGCCCAGGGAGGTGGTTGAGGCCCCTTCCCTTGAGATATTCAAGGTGAAGCTCGACGAGGCCCTGGGCAACCTCATCTAGTTGGGGGTGTCCCTGCTGACTGCGGGAAGGTCGGACTAGATGACCTTTGGAGGTCCCTTCCGGCCTGGACCAATCTATGAATCTATGAAATGTTCTGTATGATATACTTTATTTGTGAGGTGCTCAGATAACAGAGTGGTTGGTTAGACGGATGGGATTTTATTATTTTTCTCTGATCCTTGTAAGTTGGATCTTATATTCTGAAAACTGATTTATCTTCCAGTAGGGCTGCTCAGACTGGAGGCTTGAGAAAGGTTGCACTATTCCAGTCTCACAAAGGCAGGCAAAATGCACGAGAGCGGTGAGGGCTAAACTGCACTTGCCATGAGGAATGGGAAATAGCATACAAAGTCTAGACCAGATATGGGCTGAAAATGTCCTGTCTGGGTGACTGAGTAGTTAAAGGTGTCTGTTTCTGGGTTGCAGGACCCACCAGCTGGTGGTGGTCGGGGATATGCATCAGCATTTGGGCTATTTGCTTCTGCCTTCATTGTCAGCAGGGTCTCCAGCCCTGCAGTGCTACAGTGCTGGCTGCGACCCTGAGGCTGTGCACAGGAACCATCCTGGCGGCTGCAGAAAGGGAAGGGGGAAATCAAAACTAACACAGTCAAACCTGACGTCTGGCCAAGTTGTGTGTCTGCAGTCCCAAATTAGAGCACACCGTGCAAATATGGAAATTGTTTCAAGGCCAAATATCTTAGCTGCTGTTATTACTCACAAGCAAGCCGTTCAAGCCAGCATTGTGAGGAGAGTTAGCTGGATCTCAGATCTAGCTTCTTTACCTTTCTCCTTCATCCAGCTTTGGAAGGCATCTCTACAAGTGGTGTTTCTCTTGTGAATTTGGGTTCGCCTTTGGAATGACATAGCAAAATAAGGAAACAACCTCTTTAGTTATTCCTGGTTAATGCTTGCTTTTCTTTCTAGATAAGCAATAACCCTATATTCATCCCACTTATTCCTTTCCCTGTCCCCAAAGAAGAGTAGCCTCTAACATTGTGGTTGCAAATCCAAATCTGAAATCTGTGACAAGATCCTTTCTCCACTCGGCAGCGGTTGGCTTTTGTCATAATTCAGACCTGTAGGAGAAGCTCCATGATGCATGATTTGAAGAAGCAAATTTTCTTTCATCCCCAAGCTTTAATAGCCTCAAGAGGCTGGCTAGGTCAGCTGTAATAAAATGTTGGAGCCATCATCTGTTTTGGTTTTGGTAAAACATTCAGTGGTCTCAACCTAGATGTGAGGGTACAAAAATCTACATCTCCAGTGCTAAAATTACAACTGGATATTAGAACTATGCTGTAAGTACTTTTTTCTTTCTTTTTTTTTCTTTAATTTGGTGTCAAATTAAAAAAGATATTTGTATTGAAAAGAAATATTTCTGTATTTCAGTGAGACAATCCCCCCCCCCCCCCCTTTTTTTTTTTATGTCAGCCTACAGTGTTTAATTCAAGCAGAGTGACACATTGTGAAAGGTCACACCATTGAATTTCAGGCAGCTGAGAGATGCCTAATTTAGTTGGCCTGTCTACACAGGGCTTCTGAACAATCAGTGGAAGCAGAGAAGCTTTTGCAGGGGCACCTGAAATTTGGGTCAGCTGAAGGAGTTGTCCTTCTGGGTTAGCTATGTTGAGGTTTAAGAACACTCAGCACTAGTCAGTACTGGAGTACCCCAAATTCATCTGACCAAACCCATGCTTTTAAGACTTTTATTCCAGTTATTTGACCTTTTTTTTCCATCCTTTTCTGACATTTTGGTCAAACGGAAAAGCAAACTGTCATAGGTCAGAAATACTGATATACAGTAGTTCAGTTTTTCTGCATTTTTTATTCTTCTGGCTGAGATTATTTGCTGTATTTGATGAAATTTGTGAAAGCCTTTTTGTTGCCTTGGAACAGTGTTTGCTAGCAAATTAACCATTCTGCTGGAAAAACATTCAAGGTTAAAGCCAGCTATAGATTAAAGCATATAGCTTCTGTTTTTCACAGTCTTTCAATAAACACAAATTCCAGTCTCCCAGGCTGTTAACTTGGCATCTTTCACCAGTGTGTAATTCAGAGAGTATATGAATAACATTTCAAATAAATAGATAAGTATCTTCCCCTTTTTAGGATGCTGACTCCACCTTCCTCAATCTCCTTCTGTCGATCTCCTCTGGGGGAAGAGAGTTGAGTGTAGTAATGACAAAAGGTAAATGTGCAAACTCCCTCAAGGAGCACTTAAAAAGCTGCTTCATCACAGCAGTGTGACATGGACATGAATAGAGGATTGTTCTCTTACTTCAAATTCCAAGCAGCCATCGACTTTATTGCATATTTTCACCTATGTGAGTTACAAATTAGTGACAAATACATTTGAAAGCTAGTCATTACCTCAATCAGTCAATTATTCAAAAGATGTATCAGTGTGATTAGTTGCTCTCAGTTAATTATAGGAACAATAATTAGCTAATAAGAGAGTCCCATCATTCATATAATACTGATTTTCATTGTTTTAGAGACAATAATTTTAAAAAGTCCCTTGAATCTATATATTGAGAAAACACCCAAAATAACCTTTAGAATAACTTTATCAAGTTGCAGGAAGTGCTTTTCTCTATTCTAGCTCTTTTGGCCAAACTTTTACTTCTGCCATCTTCTCAGCACTCGGTTGCTGATTAATGAATGTATCTTCAAATGTAGACTTCAGTAGTGAACTGCCGTGAGAAGGTTGAGTGTCACAGATGACTAGACAACTTGCTGCTTTTAATTACTTCACCCCTGGACAAATCTAAAATAATGCCAAACACTGGCAGAGAGATGGGTATGTCAAAGACATTATATCTTACCCTTATAAAGACACAACTTGCTCTGAAATTATAGATGCAAGACCATATGATTTCATACTTCTCTTCCCTAAAATTAGCACCTGAAGGAGAATGTATGGTACAGGCATTTTGTTTAAACAAGATTCTGCCTGTTTGTTCCTTGTATTTGCACTTCCTTCTCAGGACCTTCAGCCCCAACTCGTTAAACCTTTATAGCTCAATCATGTTCCCAAGTTCTAAAAGTGAAGAGAAAAAGCCCAGAACAGCATGGGTAAATAGGGACCTAACTCACTGTGACACCCAAAAAGCATTTGCGAGTCCAGCCCAGTGTGTCTGGCTCACCCCCACAGAGTCAAGCTAAGGACAATAATTGTGAATTTTGTGCTGAAGCCAAATACACTTCGTATGACCAAGGTGTATAAAACAAGTCTGAAAGAAACTAAGAGTTCCCAACAGCTTAGACGGTGACTGTGAGGCTAAGAGTAGAGGTCCCTACTTGTGGTTAAAACGAGCAGTTCCACATTTTCCTATCTCCACAGGCCATACTTGTCTGTGTTTAGCTGGCACAAGGAGCTAAACCACCAAAAGCCTAATCCCACTAAACCACACAGGGAGAGGGGAGCACGGCCCTCCAAGGGCACAGGAGGTGGGGCAATGGAATCATTGCTTTCACCTGCTGTGAGATGCTACTTCTGCTTGCTCATATTGTCCATCTGAACCATAAGAGCAGGCTATTTCACCTCTATAGAGTGGCTGAAAACTCTTCAGCCACTCTCCAAGTAACATACTAATCTCAGAGCGTAATACACTCCTACTACTACTTACCTCTAGCTCATAATCAAAAGGGGGACCTTGGGAGTGTCATCCTTGCAGCCATCTGCAGACTTTTCCCAACTCCCCTACCTGGTGAATGCCCTAAATGTTTTTATCACATGCTAGAAAAAATCGTTTAGAAGACCTCTCCTTTTCCCTAGCTCTCCCGATATTTTTTAAACCATAGGGTTATCTAAGGCTTTTGGTTTTAATCTTTTTCATTTTCAGTTCACCTCCATCTTTACTCTGAAAGTCTCTCTTGATTCCTGCTGCAGCTTTAGCTGCCCTGGGTAACAGTTGCATTAACATATCACTAATACATCCCATTTATTTAGTTAAAATAATAATAATAAAACAAAGATTGATAAATCCCAGTTAGGCCTCAGTAGACTACAATCATTTTTAACTTAGCCTAGTCTAGCATTCAGAGCAATAGAAGAGAAGCCAGCAAAATCTGCATCTGACAAAAATTCTCTCAGAAAATCGTGTAAGCCCTGTATCACAGCTTCTTTATATGTGATGTTGGAGTTATACCCAACAAGGTATTGTGAGACAGCTGTATATGGTATGCATTATTTTGCAGCTCTCCATTTTCTTATCATAGCTCCTAAATACTACTTACATGACTTGGACTTACAGTTTTGGCAAGCTCCTTTGCATGCTTTCTAAACAAAACCACCTTTCACTGTCTGTTTTTCTTCCCTTGTTTTACTGGATAAATAAAAAAGCTTAGAGGAACACAAAAATCCTGTTGTATTGAACTTATGGTACCTAGCCCTTTTAATGCTTTAATCATCAAAAAACATAGTTTACATATAGTTTTCATACTGATTTTAAAGAGGTCTTCTCCAAGTAGTGAGAAGAGTAAGAGCTCTTGAACATTCAAACTAATGTTCTTCAATGCATAGATCAAACCCTGGCACTGCTCTGGTTTCTTGTGCAAAGGTCTGCAAGTTTCGTCTGCGTATAGCACTGCAGAAAGGTGAAGATTTCAGGACTGATTTATCTAAGCATTTCTGATTATTGTGTCTGGACGTATGTGACTCTCTAGCCAAATCATACCACCTCTGATTTCTTATTACTGCTGTTGTTTCTTTGCAAGATAGCTGCAGAACCCTTTCTTGTATCCAGTATTGAAAAAGGTCCCGTTGTCCCTGGTGCAACTTCACTTGATAACCTGATAGCTATTTTGTCCTTTTGCTATCCTGACTGCCCTCCTTGTCTCTTCCTTCTTGTTTCACCTGGACAAGTTCCAACTCATCCCTCAGGCCTTTTCCTCTCTCTGTTGTGAAAAATTTTCCCCTTCGTTGATTTTTTTTAAATCTTCTATTTCACGTGGCAGCCATGGAAGGAGGCTGATGGGAGATATTAGTCCAGGGAAGTATCACTGCTGCTGAAGGGAGAAGGTAAAATATGTGTCGCTGCTGAAGAGAGATAGATGTTGTGAGTGTATACGTCACCATTTCTGATGGAGGGGTGAAGAACAAGACCGTAAACTGTGGCAGCCACAACAACTATTGAAAAAGTTATATCAATAGGAGGGAAAAAGAGTAAATTAATTGTTCTGGAAGCTGATGCACTAGGGATATGGACAAATTGGGGTAGTTACAACCAAATACATCTTTATTGCCATTTCTTTTATACAGCACTTTAGGAATAAAGAGGTTCTTGCTGGACCTACAATGGTGAGACTCAACAGCTTCTTTGTGACTTCACATAAATCCCTTTTCAGGCCAAATTTACCATCACACTCCTTCCTGCTGGCACACTCCTGAGGCAGTATTAAATCATCTTTGAGTAAACTCAAAGCTTGGTCAGTGCACTTGCTGTATTTGCTAGCCATTTGGCCAGGCTGTGTGTCTGTGCATGACCAAGCACCTCCACCTGCCTCAATTCCCCTTCCCATAGTGCAGCAGGATGGACATCAGACACCTGGGGAACCCCAAGACCCTTCCTCAGAGGCCAAGCATTTTCTGCTGTAAAGGCACATGGGTTTTCTAGGGAAAACTGAAGAGGAAGTAGTATGTCTTGGGCATGCCTTCATGCTTGCAGCCCTGGGAAGGGTGGACGTAGCCCATTTCACCAGTGCAGAGCTCTGGCAGGGAGCTACTGATGCTCTGCAAGGCAACAGGAGTCCACAGGTGTTTTAAGAAAATAACCCAATAAACATTGAAACCTCTCATTTGGGCATCATTGCTCGCAGAAGACATCCAGTTTCCCCAGGACTGGAAAGGGTAATCAGTTGTCACCCATCTACACCTAGAAAAGTCTAAGGTGCTGAATTTTACAGTCTCTGAGATTGGAAATCTGTGCTGGAAGAACATGTCCAGCCTTGGCAGAAAGGGGAGTCCAAGGTAAATTCACTGAGAGGGGATTGCCAGTACTGATAGAGGGCCAAAAGGTGAGGAGGGGAATAAACAGAGCATTTCAGTGAGGAAATGCTCAGACTTGTCATGATAGTGATTCAGTGGGATTTGAAATGACAGCATACTCTGAGCTCCCTGAGCATTTCTATTGCAAAGGCACTGAGACCTGGCACAGGCTAGTCCTACTCACTAATCTTACTGTTCTTTGTCCAGTTCTTGAAAACTTTGCACATGTATGACCGAATGAACAATTTGAATGATTTATTTCTTTTTCTGGAAAAGCATAGCTTCTTATGCTGGAAAACAGAAGCAACGCAAACATTATTGGATCAATCTGATTAAATTTCATTGTGTAAACTTAGATTTCATCTCATTGAAAATAATTTAGAGAGATATTCTGAATTACTTTTCCTTTTTCTTTCTTCCTATGCTCAGTTTTGTCATAACAGATACTGGAAAGCACTAATTTTGCCCCTTTCTCCCAACAAGTATAGCAAAAAAACCTAAGTTGTTTTAAATGCATTTCTTGTTTTTTGTCAGAAGCTCCTCTTCTCTGCTCTGGATGCATACAATTACATACAAAACCCCATGCACTTAGTATGGATTAGACAAATGCTTACTACATAATGTTCCTGTGCAAAAGATTCCCTATAAATCTGATCCTTCTTGGATACTAGAACACGCTCTCTAATAAAGAGAAAAGAAAATAAGGAAAGTGCATGACATAAGGAACTGAACAAACAAAAACTCTGGCATGCTAAAAGACGGAGGAGTGAGGAAAAAGCAAGTCAAAGACCTCCGTCTTGAAATTTCCCCTAATTGGCAAGTCTCTTCTATATCACCATGGTACTGCAGCACCATGAAGAGACAGATGCTCTCTAAAGCAGTCAGCATCCAAACAATTCAGTGTATTTCAGGCCAAAGCAAACAACCTGAATTATGCTAGCAAACCACCCAAACCCCAGAACATTTCATGGTAAATACGTGTCATCTGCTTCCTCTTAGAAGCACTATGAAACAGGCTGGAAAAAGAGGGAATTTTTATAATTTTTAAGGGAAGAACTGTATAAAATGCAGAAGCTAATCAACTCACAGATGTGGCCTGAAAGAAAATTTTCCTCTGACACATACAGAAGAACATGCTGTAAGTGCTCTGCTCTTGGTCTCTGTGGCTGTGCATAGCAAAGGAGTAGTGCTCCTCCACATCATTATGGTGTGCACTTGCATAGCAATGGACAGGCTAGGTGGGTCTGGGACAACCATTGCTATATCTTTCCTGGTTTCCAGCATTTCCTCAGTCTTAATTCAGCTTTGCATGGCAAGGCAAATGTGTATTTTTTTTCAAACACAGGACATTTCCTATGTTGAAGCTCGTCTAGAAGAATTTCAGGAAGCTCGGTGAGTGCAAGACACCTTTGGAGCCAATTCAGCAGCATTCATGTGTTTCTCCATGCTATTTAATTTACTGCTGTTATCTAAATGTTTTAGTCATCCTGGAAATATTTCTGTGTGTTGATAAATTTTGGTGGTTGTAATAATTAATGCCTGCTGGATAAAAGGTGTGTCTATAAAGTGCTGTATGTTTTTGTGTAGGTAGTTGCATATAGATGCATCCACAGGCACTAAATAATCATAAAAAGAGTATGAATGCTGAATTCAGACCCAATGTGCCTGTTGATTAAAATGCCAATAACAGTAAAAACCAGGGGCATATTACAAGATTATATACAGAGCACATAAGTAAATTACTTGCTTAGATTATGTTATTATCCCTGATGAAAGTAGTTCACATAATTGTTCTGTCAAGTAAGTTTTTACATCGCAAGTTAGAAAAATGTGGGGAAACCTGTTAACCCCACTTGTCTGACCTGTTCCTGTCAGAACTATCTTTAGTTGGAGCTTCGGAAGCAACAAATCACATAAAGTCTACGCCCCCTTTCTAACATTATTATCCCCCCTGCTGTTTTAATTTATGTGTTTAATTTTGGTTTGCTGGGTGCAATATGGCTAATTGCTTGAGAACTGTGCAACCTTACAAGTGAAATTTTGCTTTTATAATTTGTAGCACATCAAGTGTAATAATGTACATTTAATTTCTCAAAAAGATAATTATGCTAATAGAATTATTTGAATAAAAATTCACACTTTCTGCAGGATAATGTCCTCTACCTCTTAATTTATACTAATGTAGGTCTCTAAGAAATTTTTAATAAGCTACTTCAACCCAGGGCCAGGAAAGGCTAGACAGGAGCAAAGGACTGACAGGTCTTAAATGGGACAAAAAGACATCAGAGGGCTTTGTAGCAAAAGCTGTCAGAAGTGATGCAGGTATTGTATTTGGATAGATGCTAGAAGGTGCAGCAACCAGCCCTGGTCATGTGGGAGGATGTGGTCTTGCTATGTTTAGCTTACAGAGGGAAAATAAGGAAGAAAAAAAAGACACTGCAGGTGAGTAACTATTACATGCAAGCAGGGCTTGAGAGATGCAAACCTTCATACAACAGCCCATCGCCTCCCCAAAATGTGTGGCACCTAAGCAGGGTCAGCACCTTGTGAGACTGACCCTCGACGAGCCAATACCCAAAGGGGCAGGGCACCTGGCCTCCTCCAGTAGCCTGGGGAGGATGCCACTGGATGGAAAGAGCAACAGCAGGAGAGGAACAGAACCTCCCTCAGCCCCAGGGAAATACAATTTATTTTTAAGGCTATTCATTAAGCACCAGTTAGGCGTGAGGGCTTGGAATTGGCTTAAGAGAGATAAGGCACCATGTGTACTGCTCTCTGATGCCCAGACAGCCACCATGCCCTACAAACACTGTTTCAGCATTTCAGCAGTGTCCACAGGAGCATTTCTGACTGCCAATGAAGCCTTCAGAGCTGGGAGGGGTCAGCCTCACCTCTGTGACGTCAGCCTCACCTCTGTGCCTGGGAAGATCATGGAGCAGATCCTTCTGGACGCCATGCTTGGGCACATGGAGGACAGGGGGATGATTCAGGACAGCCAACATGGCTTTACTAGGGGCAGGTCCTGCCTGACTAACCTAGTGGCCTACTATGATGGAGTGACTATGTCACTAGATAAGGGACGACCTATGGATGTGATCTATCTGGACTTCAGTAAGGCCTTTGACACGGTCCCCGTGACATCCTGCTTGCCAAATTGGAGGGATATGGATTTGATGGGTGGACTATTCAGTGGATAAGGAATGGGCTGGATGGTCGCACCCAGAGGGTAGTACTCAATGGCTTGAAGTCCAGATGGAGAGTAGTGACAAGTGGTGTCCCTCAAGGGTCCATGCTGGGACCGGTACTGTTTAACATTTTTATCAAAGACATAGACAGAGGGATTGAGAGCACCATCAGCAAGTTTGCAGATGACACCAAGCTGTGTGGTGTTGTCGATACACCAGAGGGATGGGATGTCATTCAGAGGGACCTGGACAGGGTGAAGAGGTGGGCTCAAGTAAACCTCATGAGGTTCAACAAGAGCAAGTGCAGGATTCTGCACCTGGGCCGAAACAATCCTCGGTATAAATACAGACTGGGGGATGAGGTATTAGAAAGCAGCCCTGAGGAAAGGGACTTGGGGGTGCTGATGGATGAAAAGCTGGACATGAGCAGGCAGTGTGCACTTGCAGCCCAGAAGGCCAATCACATCCTGGGCTGCATCAAGAGATGTGTTGCCAGCAGATCCAGCGAGGTGATTCTGCCACTTTCCTCTGCTCTGGTGAGACCTCACCTGGAGTACTGTGTGCAGGTCTGGAGCCCTCAATGTAGAAAGGACGTGGACCTGATGGAGCGGGTCCAGAGGAGGGCCACTAAAATGATCAGGGGGTTGGAGCACCTCTGCTATGAGGACAGGCTGAGGGAGCTGGGGTTGTTCAGCTTGGAGAAGAGGAGGCTCCGGGGAGACCTAATAGCGGCCTTCCAGTACCTGAGGGGAGCCTACAGGAAGGCTGGGGAAGGTCTGTTTACAAAGGCCGGCAATGACAGAACAAGGGGTAATGGCTCTAAACTGGAAAAAAGCAGATTTAGATTAGACATTAGGAATAAGTTCTTTACCATGAGGGTGGTGGAGCACTGGAATAGGTTGCCAAGGGAGGTGGTTGAGGCCCCTTCCCTGGAGACATTCAAGGTAAGGCTCGATGAGGCCCTGGGCAACCTGGTCTAGTTGGGGGTGTCCCCGCTGACTGCGGGGGGGGTCGGACTAGATGACCTTTGATGGTCTCTTCTGGCCCAGATGATTCTATGAATCTATGTGGAGGCCAGGCTACCCAGGGGGCTGCCAAGCTATAGCCCAGCACCATCCAGTGTCTCATCCTGCCATCACCATCACAAGAAATGCACATTCAGGCCATTTGATGTCCCCAAGGCCTCTGCACACAGTTGAAGTACCCCGAGAGGTGCCTCAGTGCCTTTGCTTTTCAAAGATGGGTACCACATTAATTTTCCTGGAGATGTTAGGATTCTTGCTACGTTGGGCAACCCTTCGCTTGCAACTGGGAAAGCCATGCTTTCAGCTAACCCTCTTTGCATTCAGTCTACAGCAGCCCTGTGCAAATGTGGTGTTAAAGCAGTGTAGCACTGTTTTCTGTACTTTATTTTGGAAGAAATCTATTATCAGTGTGGCCAGGTTTAAAACCATGTATGAGATCCCCCTTTCTTCCCAGAGTAAACTTCTGTCCCCTGCCTCCTGCATGCATCGCTTGGTGAAAGGCTGGCCACTGGTCTCTGTAAGCATTAAAACACACTGAAATCTCGTGCAGCAGTATACAGTTACTGCTTTTAAAATTGCACTGTTGGGGGTTTCTAATGCTGATTATTGCATTTGTAGTAATTCCCTAGCCTTGGAACGAGGAAACTATTGCAAATCCTTTGTGAACTGCTTAAAGAGGGAAGTATGATAAATGAAAGTTTTTAAAGGTGATGGCTTTCATACTAGATAAATATAAGATACCATGATTAATGCCCAGACTGTCAGTTCATATTTTCCCCCTTAATTATTTCAGGACTTTTTTTTATATGACATAAGTATATTGATAGGTTATAAAGGAGCAGGATTGGCAGCCTAAGTGCTTGAAAAACTATTTATCCATGGAAAGGGTGTAGTTATGAGCAGCAGGTTTTGCAAAACTCCTCTGTATTTCTTCCCTTTACCAATGTACTTGTCTTCCTTCTCCCTCTGCGCTAAGTTAATCATTCACAGGGCTGGTGATTTCAAGGTCACAAATAAGGAGACACTTATTGCGACGTCTCCTTTTTGCTACAAAAGAGGGGGGTCTGAGGTCAAGCCTATTCATTTCACAAATGCTGGCCAACATTAATATCTGAATACTTTCTTGATTTCCTCTTTTAGGTACAGGAAATAGCTTTAATGTCTTGGATACCACAATGTGGTAGCTATTGCCTTTTAATGTTGATCCCTACAGGCCATCAATCCCTAACTAGTCTTACTACTTACTGAAACTGAGATGGTTTCAAACTGAGATTTATAGGTAAAAGATTCCCTGTCTTATGGCTAATTTCTCAAGTTGTATGGTTCCACTTCATTTTTTAAATTCCTTGGGCCATCGACCACCACCAATTTTTAGGTAGAACTCTTCACTGATTTGATCGGGGAGTACTTAAAAACGTTATTGGATGATCTGGCCTCATACCTTTATGAAGTTGAGTTACTTAATGATGTCAGAACATATTGTTTTTGAGACTTGCTCTTTTTTTGGTTTTGTTTTCCTTCGACAGCTTTAAATAAAAAGTACCTTATAACTGGGGAAGAGAGAATAAGTATGTATGAAATAAAAATGGCTATGGATCTTCACTGAAAACACATATAAAGGCTATTTTTACTTTCATTGCTGAGTTTTGCAGAATAAACAGATTACAATAAACAGAATACAGAGAGGTGATAGCATTATTATTATTATTTATACAGCACCATAAATGTGCATTCTGCTTAACAGACAAATAAAAGACATCTCAGGAGATCACATCAACTTCAGCATAAAGTACAACTTTCTCTTGAACATTTCCCTTTTTCCCAGTTGCAAAGAACAAATGCTTCAGACTTGAGTGCGTTAAACTGAGAAACTGAAATCCTTACCTAGGTTCAAAAAGAAAGTGATTTGATCACACTGCTTAAATGTAAAGGCCAAAACTCACTGTCTGATAAAAATTCTCCTGACTGCAGTGGAGGCCAGAGCTGACCCAACATTCCCATCAAAGCTGCTGGAGTGCAGGAGTGCCCTGAACTTTTATAAAATTAAGAAGATTTTTTATGTTTTTAAGGGTGATGCCTCACTAGAGGTCATAACACCTCAAAAATTGTTGCAACATATCAAACTCTACGTTAAGCACAGCACTCATTTTCAAACAAAACCTTACTCTTTTTACAAATGTTATTCTTAAATTTTTTAAAGAGCATAAACACTGAAGTGGCCCAGGCCTAGAGAAGCTCTGTAAGAAAGGAAAATCTTGGAGATTGAATTGATTTAGAAACCCAAGTGAAAGATGATTGATGAAAGACAATTGTGTGGGCCTATCTCCCAAGGTGTTGTTGCCCATAGACATGAGCTGGGAGCCACAGGAATGCAGGGGAGAACTCACTCCAGAGGAAGAAAATATTCCAAACGAACAGTTTCAAAGAAAATTTACTGAAAATAATTAACCAAGTAGAAATAAAAAATAATTTAAAATAATGCATTCAAAATATTAATCAAGTGCCTATCTTGTGTAATGTTTATATATTGCAAATAAGGTTTGTCAGAAACATTTGTAAATTGCAAGACAATAAGAAATACTGGCAGGTGTCGAGGCTGTTAGGGATAAATCGTGGCCAGACTTCAGATGTTAAGGAAGGAACCTGGATTTCAGTGTATCTGCAGCTAAGATCTTTGGCGCGATCCAAAGTATTTGTGTGCCAGAGGGACACGTCCTAAGAGTAGTCTTTCTTTTATAGCTTAATAGTTAATGTAAAACCCCATTAATAAAAATGTAGCAAGTAGATTTATCTTAATTTAATCTCTGGGCAAAATGGGTAGTACTTCCAAATAGCCTTTTTCAAAATCTGTGGAAATCACAGAAAAAAAAACCCAACCCTCGCCAAAAGAAATAACTTCCATGTCCTTTCCATAGTCAATGGGGAGAAATAGTCAGCTTTAGTCAAGATGAGTCAGTTTGTCTCATCTTGAAGTCAACAGCTGATCAAATTAATTGTGTACTGAGAGTGTCTGTTTCTCTCCACTGAGCACAGAAGGTCTAGCTTAGATGCAGATATTGGCATCAAGGATGGCTAACACGCAAATGAGGAAGATCCCCTACTTTGTGCCTGTGGAAAGATGTCTCCCTTGTGCTGCTGTTGGGGCACTAGACAGTTGCTGCAGCAAAAAGCAATGAGAAATAGTGCCCCAATAAGAATATTGCCCTACTCATTCAGCTTTTCGTCCTTACACAGAGTTAAACTCAAGTCAAAACCTTTCCCCTGAATACAAATATTTGGAGCAGGTCCCCAGAGCCACACTTCTTCTGTAGTCTGTGTTTACTCACATAGATGTCACAGGAATATTGAGGCATACTGCACGAATTTTTGTAGCTCCCCTAAACATGAAATAATTCTAGTCTTTCTTGTCTTTACTGTCAATTAGCTAAGGACTTCTGAAGTCCCAGCTAAGCAGGGATGGAGGATAGACTTCCAGATATTCTAAATCTGTACCGGAGAACAGTAGTACTGCATTTTTCTGTGGAAGAATTTATTTTGAACATATGCACTATCCATGCCCTGAACTCTCCATAAACTGTAGGAGTAAACAGAGGGTGCTCCATTATGGCACTGTAAAAAATCTTCCAGAAACCTGTGCTTGTCTATAAGTCATGAACAAAAATTGATTTGTGAAGTCTGTATCGAATGCTTCATTTTCAGTAGGAGCATTTATTTTTTAAGAAACAGAAGAACTAAGGGCAAAAAGTTGTATAACTCTTACTTCCAGCCAAATAAGACCTGACATGCTTTCAAGTATATATGAATAATAACAAAGATGTTCTAGCACTGCATTACATTCTCAAGTTACAAAAATTAGTAGACTGGAAGTGTGCATCATTCCAGTTCTGTATGGATGGTTCTTTGGTTCTCAACTGTTTATCCATAAAAATTCAGACTACTTTAGAGTTTGGGAATTTGTCCTTTTCTACTGGTTTGATGCAGGGGTTAGGAAATGACCCTACTGGAAAAAACTCTTGACTCCTGTGAATTCAGTAACACTTTTGTAGTCAGACATGGATGAAGTGGGATTTCCCTGATTGTCTAAAACAACTAGAAGCAAATAGCATCAGCCTGATAGAAGGTTTTATAAAACTAAGGAGAAAATTTCTCTTTCATGGTTTAGAAAGCACTGAAGGCAATTCTGTTAAATTGGAGCCCACTTTCTGACATACTTTACAGTCTTTCCCAGTGTGATAATTGATTTCAAATGCCACCTGAAAACACTGTGGGATGGCATCCAAAAACATGGGGGGATCTGGTATACCTGGCTGACATTTATTATTACAATTCAGTTTCTGAGCAAATGCTTTTGGTCACAGCCCTTTTTTTGACCTGAAAAATAAGATTGAGAAGATTATAAAGCAATTCCAATGTGAGAAATAAAAATTGACCCTGGATGTTTTGTTTTAAAATTCTCAATCAATAAATAGCCTCTAAATCAACAAACAACCCCAAAACCTGTTTGAAAGCCTAATACAAAATTTCTGTTTAAGGGCTAAAGAAAATTTCTCTGTTGTCTATGGAAAGGGGTTCAGCTAGTGTCTCAAGTCCAGTTCCAGACGGTTTTAAAGCTGACTATTTTAAATCTGCTTTACATTGATAATCCTTCCCAAGACTATTCAGTGAGCAGTCTGGGTACTCTGACGATTCAGAGATAAAAAGAAGTCTCCAAAGTGGTCTTAGTGCTAACTCAGCTGCCTCTGGCCCTCATCCAGCAAAGCACTTAAATCTGTTCTTTGCTTTGAAATTGGCTTGGCGATGTCAACAGGGCTTCTTATGCATCTGCAATTAAATACCAGCGTAAATGATTATTTAGATCTAACCCCTCTGTATTAAGGCTTGAAGTACTCATAGTAGGCACTGTAAGAGAGGCCCTTGTTTTATGTTTCTGGTGATCACGTTAACAAGTTACTTTTCCCTTTCAACAAATACCCTGGCATTTGGCTTGCCACGCAATGCTCTGGTTCAGGTTCAAAAGTTTCTCTGGCCCAAACTCTTCCCTCTCAATCTTGCTTCTGAACAGCTTCACTCAACACAATCAAACACCTTGTTGGTACCCACACAGATTCTTTGCAAAAGCCTGTGCCTATTGCTGGGGAAAGCTGAACCTCAGTAAAGCCAGCATGGCTTGTAGTAATTAAAGAACAACTCACCTTCTCTAGCTTTGCCCTTTGATTTCTCCTAGACATCCTTTTCTCCTTAATAGAGAAATGCCTACATAATGAAACAAAGCATAGTCTTCTGGTGACCCTTGTTTGAGTGGAAATCTAATAGCTGTCTTGCAAGCTGAGGAACCACCTTTCCTTTTTTTTCTTTAGAACTTTGTAAAAGCTAATTGGAAAGCAATCATAGCCCAGCACTTAATAGACTTTCACATTTCAATAGCAAACAATTTTTTTTCTGTGTTCAAGAGGCACATCCTGGGCAATTTGTTCGCTTTCATCAAAGGTAGGTATTTTGATCTTGGTTAGAGAGAAGGCTACAGTATATCACTTTTATTACCTACTTTATATGAGAATAAATGTTTTATAAAAGTTCTGAAAGTAATTTCTTATGTCAGGGAGGGCGATACTTAGTTCTAGTACTAAAGATCCTTTAATTAGTTTTCCCTGAGTCTGTTTTCTGAGTTGTCTCACTACAACGGGATCAGTTTTATTACCCTGAAAAAATAATTTGCTCTTATTAAGACCAAGTACTCACTTCTATGATTTAATGTTACATTCATCTTTAATGTTAAAGGCCTGAGCCAAAGTTCACCAAAATCAATGACAATTCTGCTAGAGACACCAAAGGGTTCTGGATCCTTTTAAGAGAGTTTTAGTCTGAAGAAGCATCCACACTGCAGTTTATTATGTGCAGCATATCTAACTTGGATATTATTAGAGGTGCAACTATGGTAGTACAGGCCTCTGTGTGGGGCCAAATGGTAAGTATTTATGCAACTCCTTGAGCAGGTAGGGCTTATTTTAGTCTGAGCTGAGGTTTATGCTGCCATGGTTACATTACTAGAAATACCTGTCCTAGTTAGCTCAAATTTAGCTTATGTATTGTTACACAAGTTAAAGTCACTCCAGTATAGACATATTTACTCTCCCTAGAGGTTTCTTGTGTTATAGTGCTATGATTTCATCCTTTAAATCAGAGACATATCTCTGTCTGGTTTTGCTTCATCACTGGCTGGATCATGCTCCTGCTCATCAGCAGTCACCCATAACAGACAGTCTTCTCTAGCAGTATTGTCATTTTCAGTTACAATCTATTTTCTTCTTTCATTACTTGAAAAGGTTTTGATACTCCTCCTTTTCTGATAGGTAAATTTTTTCCTAGCCACCTGTGTTTCCCTGGTGGATCTGCTAATAGCAATAAATTATTCCCTAGATGCATTATAGCATGGTTGAACACCACTATATTGACAAGTGAGCCAGAAAAACCCTTCTAGCTCAGTTCCTTAGAGACTGAATAAAAAAAGCCATCCTAGAACTACATTGATATTAGGCAGCATAAAATTGTGTTATGTGATGGAAAAGTTATTTTTTTCCAAGTGTTAGTCAAGCCTAAAGATTAACAAATGTATTTTAGAAGTGTCCAGTATGCTTGCTTATCAGTCTGAGAGTCTATTGTAATTTCAGAAGAACAATTAAAATCCTACAATAAACACCAATATTCGTTTAACAAGACAGAAAGTCCCTCATTAAGTTCATTAATATTCAACAAGGGAAAATCTAATGTCTGTAAGCAATCTTATGTACTCAAGTATAGGCTGGTTTTGTTATGGCCATGCATGTGCAGTTGAAAATTTTTTGCCATATCCTAATATATCATTATGGGCCAGATCCAAAGTTGGTTCAGACCAAAAAGGGGCTGCCTGATATTGTCAGTCTCCTTTGCTTTGTACCAGATGGAGCTAAAATGCTTGATATCTCTAACCTGTCTATAATGCTCATTTTTCAAAATGGAATGAAGGTTCCTTAAGGCAGACAATTTTGTGTCTTCATTTTCTGTTGCTTTAATTTTTATTTCTTTTTTTTAAAGTTTGTGAGAATTTAGGGTATATTTAAGTAATCTCATCTCACAAACATGACAGCCACAAGTTTTTAAGGAAAGCCCTGAATCAAGTGAGTGAGGCATAGAGTGCTCTGGCTGCAACAACAGGTATCATGAACCCTGCAATTAATTTTCAAATCATGGTACTGGAACCCTTCCACCCTCTGTGTCCTCAGTACATGGACTCCATGAGAAGTGTTACTGCAACTTCTAAATGGAAATAAAAATGAGGGAACAAATTGAGCAGTTATTAAGAATGGAGCTATTTTCCTGATGAAACATGACTCATACTGACAATGGAGATTCAAAGTACTCTGCGGATTTAATAGTCATAAGTAATATTTCATGAGTGATAAGTGATGTTTGAGAAAGATAAATCTTGAAGGGAAAGAAATTCTGCCTGAGTTTGTTCAGACAATTTTGTATCTTTTTTCTTGAATACCTTTACCACAATGCCTATAAGGAACCAATGCCTAGGCTTTGGGGACAGCTGAACTTAATTTCTAAGCCTAACACAGGCATGTCCATATACATTGTTTTATTCCATGCCTCTTGTACTTTTAGCTTTTTACTTCAGAATAGAGGCTATTTCTATTGATATGCATGAACTGATTAAGTGAGTAACCTTGGTACAACCAATTAATAATGTATATTCTCACTTACCTTGAAGGGGTAATGAAGGCAACTGTTGGCAGGCAGATTTATAACTTTCAAAATACCTGGTACGAAGGCATGAACTCAGAAGCTAAAGGAAGCATAGGCAGACTTCATGCCTTATTGTCTTTTCTTCTTTGGGAGGTTCAGAAATATAATGATTCAAAAAAGCCTTTGTCATGAATGTGTGTAAGTTGAGACAGGACTTATTATGTATTAATTATAATCTACCACAAGCCCATCAGAACGCTATTGCTGGACCTCTTTACTGTAATCTTGATGGTGTATCAAGCTATCATAGTTCCTTCTGTGGATGTAAGAATGAGTGTATTACAGTATAACTGCATTAAAGTAGCTTTTGCAAAACTTCTCAGCTTTTTCAGTGAGTTTTAAAAGCTAATATCAGTGTTGATGTAATACAAAAGAAAGATTTTGTTTTACACTTTTTAAAATGTGAAATGCATGTTTGATATTCTTCATACAATACTGGTTTTTAATGAGGTTAAAGGCTGCACGAGGTGTCTGTTTCTTGACTGACAGAAAGACAGAAGGAGAAATTAGTACTAGGAAAAAACATTATTTGCTTCTCTTGGCGTGATCTTTTTGTCTTCAAATCCGAACCCTTTATTATTTTCATCCTTGCTCTATTGAAATCTGGTGGCAGGGGATACTCAGGTAGCTGGATATACCTCTAAGCACGCTCGAGTGTACTAAAAAGCCTTATGTGTGAACTCCTGGGGTGATTCTCTAAATCCTTAAGCTAATCTATTGTCCATCTCCTTTATACCCAATGCTCTGTTCTTCTTTTTCCCTGTTTTCAAGCTGGACAGTTCTATTTTCTGCTTCACCAAAATGAGAGTCAAAAGCCTTTGATTTATACCCTCAGTTCTCTCATTTACAGACAGTACCATTACAGAGATTTTTGACTATCCATTCTGCTTTCAGGTAAAGTTAAAAGTGCTCTGGATCTTGGCAGCTATACAGCAGGCAGTGGGCTCAGGAGAGCTGCAAGAATGAGTCATGTGTCCTCCAGTGGCAAGTGGGGAGGAATTTGCATTCTTGAGCTGAGTAGTGTTCTCCTCTTTTGTTTCAAAACCAAGAGTTATTCATAGGTATTGTAGCAAACTAAATTGATCAGCAAAGCCACCAGTTTTAGGTCAAGAAGAAAGCAAATATGTTTGGAAACTCAACCAAATGCATCACATCCTTTCCAATATGAGGACAGCAACATTTCTGTCAGTGTTTCTCAAAGGTTGTTTCTCTTCCCTTCACCTCCAGGGCCTGCTTGGAGAAGCTGCTGTCAGCTGGAGTGCCCAGAAGAAAGTAGGCACACCGCTTCCTTATGTATGCCTTGGCCAGCCACATTCTTTCAGCCCGTGGTCCCCAGAAGCGTTGAGTGCAAGCTGCCCTTTGGTAGTATTTATGCTGTAAGTATAATTGTACAAGTTTCTTTTTGCAAAGCTGAGAGCTTTTGGTGGACCAGACTTTACTAGCAGTAGGCAGCAGAGCATTTGCAGTAAGAGAGGAATGTAAGGTCATGTATACGGGGAGAAAATTTCAGAGAGATGCCCAAATCCTACTGAGAGTGATGGGCACTTAACAGACCCTTTCTGCCTCTGTATGCCTTGTCCTGAGACAGAGATTATTATTCATGCAGGATTTGGTGCTTCTAAGGTGGTGGTTTTTTTTTTCTGTTAAGAATGGAAGAAAGGAGAAAATTCAACAGCATTACTTTCAACTGAGTTTATAAATGTAAAAGCCAGAAAGGTTCAGGTTCCCAGTCTATATTTTTTCCTAGCTAGACTCTTAAATGTATTTAGCTATACTCAGAATATAAACTACAACAGAGAAGATCATGGGGTTTTATTTCCGTTTTCTGACAACCCCTGATTTAAATTTATTGCACTAATACATTAAAAAAACATTAATTTCCCTGTATTTAAAAGGGTTAAAAAAGTAGTAAAAGTGGCTATGCTTTACTGATAATGCTAGCATTTAACAACCTCACGAGTACTGATATTAATGCTATGCTGAGGTATATGGTGAGAAGGAAAGCGAAGTTTTTACTGCTTTTGTGTTTCTCAGATTTTTCTTACAATCAACAGTCAGCCAAGCTGGGAATAAGATGACAATGCTGCACCGCATTCCTTTATGTCCTGCCAGCTGTATGGCACCTCAAGTCAATGCAGCCTACCTCCAGCACACTGAATATATCAGCCCATTTTAGACGCAGCTGCCAGAGCTAATGTCAGGAAGCCAAGTGGAAGACCAGGCATAGGGGTACTTTTAGGCTGGCAGTCAGAGAAAAAGCTCTTTCTAAAGATTTTTTTAAGAGGGAAATTTATTTTGTAACAACACTGGAGGGCAACAGGAAGGGTCAGAAGTAAAATGAGATAGCAATTTGTTGACAATATGGGGAAAATGCTGCCAGTGGACTTTGAAGTGGGAAGCGTTTCTTAAAAGCAGACCAGATGGAAGCTGATCATTTTGATGCTTGCAGGACACAAAATAGACAGATTGTCAATTACCTAAAAGACTTAACAATTTATCTAATATAAGCTGGACAACAAGCCAGAGAGAAGTTAACGGTATAAGGGAGTTCAATGAACAAGCTGTGTGAAAATCTCTAGCAAAAGGTAGTACTTTCAAGCATATTTTTAACCCCAGATAAAATATTTCAGTTAGCAGTGATGTTTTTTTCTTAGTCTTGTTTTAAAACTGGATTTACCAAGAAAATGTTTAAGCACTAAGATCATCCACTTATCTTTTGGTCTCTTGCCTTAACTTTTACATCAATTGGCAATTTTTGACAAAGGGACAGGGATCTCGGGTACACTCACTTCCTACACAATTAGTCCATATAGACAGTTTGATAGAGAAGAGAACCCCCTGCTAATGTCTTCTTGTTTCAGTATGAGCACAAACCACATCAAGCTGCAGTGAATCTGCACTGGTGCAGTTTATGCTGAGAAACAAAGACAGAGAAAGGTAGGTTTTACTCTTTATTCTGCTCATGCAGTGGTTTTATTTTTCCACAATCTACTAAATTCAATAACAAGTATATGCAAAAAGACTGTCACATTTACAAGAGGACATACATTAACAAACTAATTCCTTTTTATTGTTATTATTTCCTATTTAAAATATTTGAAAACCTGCTATGGTGCAGACTTCTGTAGGCATCCAGGCAGCCAAGGAAGAAATGACCTGATCCATTTTCTACTGAAGTCAACCACAGCATTTTCTTTGCCTCAAATATGGTACTATGTCAGACCATTGTGAATGATACTGTACAGGAAGTACATGACAGGTGAGCTTGTAATGTTGGAGGTAAGCCATCAAAAGAACTGACTCTATGCAGTTTTGACCAAAAAGATCAGGCTGTGTATCTCAGAACAGCCTAACGGATAAGCAACAGGGACAGGAATTTTACACATTCATGTATACACACGTATGGATAGTAGGAAGAATTACATACCAAGGGGGAAAAACGGGATCATTTTGTTATGTCTGACAGCCACACAATTATGGATGCATAAACAAGCAAGTTCAGATATTAGTCAAAGGTAGATATCAAACAGGACACCAATCTGACCTAGACCCAGTAAACACTTGCTCATGTGCATGTGTGTGTGTAATACACACAAGAAGTGTCAGATTGGTGTTGAACTGTGGGCCAGTTATATCCTAGAAAATACTTAGAATAACATCAACAAGAAGCCTGTGGGATTATCCATGCAAGCACCATCCTTGGGGCATCACAAACAACTTTGCATACAGCAAGACCAGTTGGCAGAAAGGAAGAATAATTTTCTCTAGTATTTGAACTTATTAGCCATAAAGAAGCCTGACTAGAAATGTAAGGCATGACTGTGTACAGTGGGAGGCAGAGGTCAAATAAATGCTGCATATTCTGAATTCCACAGGAAACACCCCTTCAGAGGACACCACTCCCAAGCTTCAGGGACAGTGCTGATTAAAATGAAAGAAGAAAATACAAAGACAGAAGCAGTAGCAGAGAAAGTCAACATATTCTGAGCTGGCTTCTACCAATCAAGTTAGTACATTGCCCCCTATCAGCTGGAAATTCAGTTTTCTCTCAGCAGAGCTGACTACATGCACTTTCCCAGTCTACTACAATGGAAAGTTCAATCACTTCCAGAAAGCAAGTTGCACTCCCAGACAAATGATATATTCATGAAATACCCCAGATCATTTTAAGAGCACTGTTCTAACTTGTTTGAGACAGCCTTATTGAAATCTTTGTCTCAAGGCATCTTTAGACTCTCAATGAGGTCCAGGGGGTTATTTAAAAATATAGCTATTAGAGACCATGTGAATATGGTAGATATTCTACAATGTCTGTCCTGAGGCTATGAACTGCCAGGCTATTCCATCTAGCAAAAAAATTATAAAGAAGCCATTAAACTCAGACCTCACTGAAGTCAAAAGTAAGAGAGGAAAAACCCAAGCCCTCCAAATGTTGATGTGTTCAATGAGGTTGGAATGACTGCATTTTGTATGCTGCACATTTATATACTAAAGCACACATCTGAAAAGAGAGGAAACACAAGGGACAAAAGGGAGAGAGAAAAGACCTGAGGGCCAAAAAAAGACTAGCTTGGTCTGAGGATCTCAAAAGACACTGTGATGAGATCCAGATACAGAGGTGAAGGAGCTCTTCAAAGTCAGTGTGAGAAAACAACTTTCTTTCCACTCAAGATATTGTTGCCCACAAATCTATGATGCATTTTCTCACATGCATAGACCAGATCCTGGCAAACTGAGTTAGATGTAGGGGGTGGGGGGAGGGGGTATGCATGGCAGACTGACAGCCTGAGCACACCAGTTGACTAAGAGTAGTTCACTCACCTGCCACTTACAATATCCTCTACCCAGGAGGTACTTCACATGAAAGCAAATGAGGTGTTAGCTGACTTAAGCAGTGCAGAGGTCACTGCTGATGAAAGAGTACTGAGAAGGAATTCAAAGGAGCAGCTTGACAGGAATGCAATGGCGTGACAGGAGCCAAAGTTGTTGAGCACACCGCCTGCATCTATTCCTGAAAAACAACACAGAGGGAGGTGAAGAGGCTCAGCTGTTTTGCATATAACCTAAGGAAAGAAGACCCAGGAAAGGAGGACAGAAGAAATCAAAAGTAGGTTGTCCGAAGGAGATGACAGCGGCAATGCATTTTCTGCTGAGCTTCGTCCTAACATTTGCTGAGGTCATCCGGTCCCAAGGAGGCCGCCCTGCAGCTGGCGTCCCGCATGACACCTTGTGTGCTGGCACAGAGGGCTCCTCATACCTGCAACCAAAACTCATGAGAAAAGAAATCACATTATCATAGGACAGGAAATTTTTGCTCAAACACACATACTTTCTTGAAAGCAGGGAAAGCTGATAGGTGAGCCTGAAGGGTAAGAACAAGTTCTAGGGCATACTTTAGAACAAGGTAAAGCCTAAACCTGGTTGCAAGTTTTCTGTCACATTTATTTAATGACAGAAAACAGGGGGCTCAGCTAGTTTATATATTCATGAAAAGGGCTGATTTCTGTCAAAAAGCTATGTATTTTTAGGAAGGGGATTAGAAGAAGATGAAAATTTTCATCTTACTGAAAAGACTGCAAACACTTCTTGATTGCTCTTAATGTTGTCTCAGTGTAAAGAGCTGCCAAAATTTTCTTTATCACCTCCAAGATTGAGTACAGAAATGAACCACAAGCCAATGAAATCTATTTTAAACAAAGCTTGTAGTCAACACTGCCAAAATCCATCTTTATCATTAAAATAATAAATAACATTGACAAAATATGCAAAAATAGTAAAGATCTCTCTGTTATGGCCCAGCTGAGGGAAAATACATGTCAAAATACCTGAGTGACCTTTTGAAAATACTTTATGCTGAAAAAATATGAAGCAAGAAATTGAAATAATATCCTGCTCCTTAGTTAGTGTCACTGTGTAGAGATAAGAACCAAACCACTTCTTTTGAGGTCTGGAAAAGAATGCAGGCAATAAATATCAGTTTCCATTGTTTCTCCTTAAACAAGCAGCACAATATTTCAGCCTACAAATCTCAAGCCACCTTCAATTGTTGCTAAGAGCCAAATCTAATCTAAAGACTGGGGACATGGATGAAAGACAATTTCTGTCTTATCCTGAAGTCTATACCAAGAATAGCCTTCACTTGATCCAGAAGAACAGCTTACAGCTCAAGGACTTGAATACTTTTCCTGTTGCTCACGTATCCCTTGCTTGCAGGAAATCAGGTTCCTGCTGCCAATTAGGTTCATCATCATCACTTATCCACAGTCTTACTAATCTGAGAGACTTTCGTTACTGTGTGTGTATGGCTACCCCAAGCTGGTGTTTAACCTCATCTCTTCCAGGTCATTGTGTATAGTATATATTTCCTTATTTCATTTTTATGATTTTATTAATATTTTCATTAAAGTAGCTTAGTTCCTTCTGAACTCATAAATTTCTTTATCTCTTTCCTTCCTTTCCTTGGAGAGAGAGATGGGGGAGAGCATCTGTCGTTCATGTCAGGGGCCAGTCCATCCCAAACCATGACAGATCGAAGAGCACACACGCTTCTGGGGATAAGGAAAGGCAGGAAAGTGAGGGATGAGTGGGTCAGCAGGAGATGCTTCTTCCCTGCCCCATAGGCCATGCCTGCCACTGTGAGATCTGTATGTCAAGCTTTTTTGTTGAATAGCACCTTTAGTTTCCCAAAGGGTATCTAGGAATTTGGTATAAATAGTCCAGTCCTGAAAAAAACTGTATTCACTGATTTTTTTCTTGGTTACAGACGAAGTAGTAGAGTTTAACTGCTGTTGCCATACTAGATTGCTGTTGTACTGCCTAGCTCATGCCTCTGTCTTAGAATGATGTTTATTGATGGGTCAGAAGCAGTAGAGTGCTATAGAAAGACACTGCATTATGTATGGCTGAATGTAAACTCTTAAGTCTTGGAGTTTGGCTCCTTTGAACTCCACTGCTGGCATCTCTTCTGCTTTCAATCTTCCCTTTCCTAATGGAAATGTCCAACATCTTAACTCAAGACTGTATTTCCTCCTTTGTTGAAAAAGGGAAGTGGGATTAGGAGGAGGCAAAGCTTCATCCTACCTTGTTTTGAGTCACAGTGGAATAATGCTTCCAAGCAGCTCTTGCTCAATGGGTCTCCCAAGTAACTCAGTCACCAGGATGAGGAGGCCCCATGCAAAGGGGAAATAAGATGCAAATATTCTCAGATGCATGAAGTAATTCTTTCAATATGCTCAGCAGGTCTCAGAGGTGATCTTTGTAAAAAACAAATATTTGTTTCTATGTAGATAGATATCTATGTAGACAGCCAACCTTCCCAGAAAACCTACATGCAGTGTTTGCTGTCTGAGATGTATAAGCTCCTTTCAATTACCTCCTTTGTTCTATTCAGATTTTCCTAAAGGTTTTTGGTTGTTTGGTCATTTTTTTTAGTATGCTTGCCCTTGTGCTTAGGTTTGCTAACCCATTCTCAGGCCCAGCTAAGCTGTTTTTTTTTGTACTGCCATTGAGCATCAACATATATAAAATTATTCAGATACAGAAGTGTTTTCAGGCAAAGAGGCTGTTGCCATTGATGGTTGTGACAATTTACAGGGACAGAGTTCTCAGTTGGTAGACAATTCCTTAAATGAACAGAAAAAAGCAAGAAAAGAAGGAACACTGCAGTAACTCAAAGGCCAGGGCTTGACCTTGTTGGGGAAAAGAGAAGTAAACCAAAACCCTGATAAGCACAGAGCTTGGTAGATTCATTTTAGTATCTCTTCAGCTTTTGCTGCATGCCAGCATTTCCTGCAAAGAGATTTAAATGAAAAGTACAATTTTGTCCTTTTCAGTTTGCAAAGATCCAGCCATTGCCCTGTCCCCACAGAAATAATATGAAAAGAAATCTGGCTCTGTGGCTTCCCAAGCACAATGGATCCAATTAGCTGCCAGAATACCATGTACAGAGTCCAGTCCTCCAATTTCTGTCCCTGTTTCCAGTTATTGCATTAAAGTGACAAGGTCTATCAGGGTGATGATGCTGAGCTCATTAGCTTGGGATGGTGATGTACCACACAGTCCCTTTTTTTCTCTCTAAGCGTCCATCTGAAATTTTGAGATCCTCATTCTTTTATGTGCTGTGGACTTGCTATCTAGAAAGTTAACTTGTTTCAGAAAGAAAATGTCACACTTTTCTCCAGATGTAGAGGGTGTATTTTCCTATGCCACAGGTAATGTGACAAACGGTGTTGGTTAATCGAGCAACAACTTGATGGGTCTCATGTGTTTTGCCACCCTCACTTTCTGCTGTTACTCTGCCTCTTAGGTTTTCATTTACGCTGCACCCACTGAACACAAGTCCATAGGCCAGCCTGGGGAACCCAGAGAAAAATAGCCCTTGAAAAATCTGGGCTTGGATTCTTCCTCCAGACTGTCCAGCTGTTCCCATTTGGCTTTCCATTCTCTATACTGTTTCTGCGTGCTTTTAATTTAAGGGTTTACATTTGCTTCTGTTTTCCTCTGATTGACAGCAGATACCTAGGTCTGTTCACTGACATTTGAATGACAGAATCCCTTCTATCTAGGATTGTTCCCATTGCTGAGTGCACTGGAGTCTACTACCTGGGTAGTTTCCTTTGCTTTGGCCATGTAAGAGTTAGTCAACGTATTTTGCTCTGGCTGCCTCATTTCTGGAAGCTTACTTCAGACTTCACTGAGTTTATTGCCTACGCTGTGTCAAACTACAGTTCATTATTGTCGACATTTTATTAAAATAGTCCCCAAGTGCACCAGATTCTGAACGCTTGACTGCAATATTCCACGGAGATCTACTTTATTTTTATATTGGCCAAAGCCAACAGTAAAGCTGCCATTAGCAGCCAAGCTAACGCCTTTGTGAAGTGCTGCCATGCTTTCCCAGTGCCTGGCATTTAGTCATTGGCTCTTGAATGCCGTATCTTGACACTAGGTACATATTGCTTTTGCATACCAGGGGTAAAACTCACTTCTATTGCAGAGAAAACAGCATTAAAACTAGCTGAAATCCAGTTCTATATTTAGAGCTTCATGCATTCTTTATAAGTTTTGTGTTATCTCTTCTGATCTGAAAAGGAAAGCAATGCATTTGGCCTTTATGCCATATATTAAACTCCAGAGTGTTAAATAGAAAGGGGAAATGTGTATGAGTCGATAAGTGATCTTTAATATGTAAAACATGCTGCTTATGTTCTTCAGATCTATAGTAGAGATACTGTGGTTTATGCGCAACAATTCAAAAGTTTGTGTATTTTTATGCCAAGTTCGTAGGGATGCTATAATGAAATGCAGATTCCCGAGAACTTTGCAATGTTACGAAAAGTAGGAGAAAGTAAAAAAGAAACTGGAAACAATATTTGTGATTTAAGGTGTGACATTTTGCAGGGCTTTTGTGATTCTAGGCCAGTGTTGTGAAACTGAAGTGACACTCCACCTGGGATACTGTGTCCAGCTCTGAAGTCCTCAGCAGAGGAGGGATGTGGACATGTTAGAATGGGTCCAGAGGAGCACCACAAAGACGGTCAGAGGCCTGGAGCACCTCTCCTATAAAGACAGGTTGAGAGAGTTGGGGTTGTTCAGCCTGGAGGGAACCTACAGGAGAGATGGGGAAGGACTTTTTATCAGGGAGTGTAGGGACGAAGGGTAATGGTTTTAGATTAGATATTAGGAGGAAATTCTTTACTGTGAGGGTGGTGAGGCGCTGGAACAGGTTGTCCAGAGAAGCTGTGGATGCCCCATCCCTGAAGGTGTTCCAGAACAGGCTGGATTGGGCTTTGAACAACCTGGTCTAGTGGGAGGTGTCCCTGATATGATAAAATACAGAAGTGTGTTTTTTTATGTTCTGCAAACAAACAATGCTGTAGCATTTGTGTTCTGTTCATATTTTATTGTTTCATACGGACTCAGCAATAACACTGTGGAGCATTTTAGAGTTCGTCATGCATTTATGTCGAGCTTTTCCAGGGCAAGTGGGAAAACGTGTACTATGGTGTTTATCTTGAGTGTGAATGATTGTTCTTGAAGTACAGGCATACTAAGAATCTCATTTTAGTGCAAGTGAAGCTCTTTAGATAATCATGTCTGGATATTTTTAATAGCTTTTGGTAATATCTTATCCCCTTCCACTCTAGTATCTTTGAAAAAACCTCCCAGTGCTCCAGGAAAATGCTTTGGAGCAGAGCTATAAGCATAACAACTTCAGGTATTATCAAGAAAAACTTTAGATAATAAAAGAAGTTCAAATCTCAGACTTCCCAATCTTCTACAGTAAAGATCCACTGGTTTAATTTAAAAACTTTTATGGGGGACTAAAAATATGCAATCTCCTTAGCAAACTCACTATAAAGGAATTAATTTCCTTAGTTTTTTGAGACAAAGTAAAACAGATTAATCATTGAGTAAAGCTGATGAGCTGAGTGTGAAGAAGCGAAATCATGACCTCAATCATATTAGCACCATCCAAGTGAATAAACAGGCCAAATCTAGTGTTTGAGGCCCTGCCTCAAGCAAACAGAATCAAACTATTAATGTAAACAAAAAAGTTAAATTTGTTTAACAGGTCAGCATTGAGATTAATCAAAGAGCAGAACCTTCTAAGCATAATTTTACTTCCATATTTTGTAAAAAAAATTATGGTCATAATAATAGATTCCTTTCCCAGAGACTGATTTTACAGCAACTCTAAGTAATTACACACATCTGGTGATAATTCTAAAAACTGCAGTTATAAAAGGAGCTAAACTAAAGACTACAGATTCCCTGTGCTATTATAGATTAGGTTTTGGAGCCATACCCATTGTGACACCCTTTAAAGGACAAATACTGCTGCAAATGTGGAAAGACTTAACTATAAACTTATTTATCACATTGTTATTATTAACATCTGTGTTACAGAGACCTTAATTTCCCCTAACGGTGGAAAAGCAGCATGAAAGATTTTGCTGCACACTTCTAATTAAATTCAACCGAATTACAAGCGTGTTGTGTGGTAGAAATCTCACATCACAGTGTCCTTGACTGGACTGATAGTTAATCATCGCAGATAAATTTTTACAGTAGTTATCAAAAGCTCTCCTTCTTCCCTCTCCCCTCCCCCAATATATTTATATTTGTATAAAGAGCAGTAATATACATTGCAAAAATGTGTAAAGTAGACATTCCTCATCATACAGTTCAGAAATCTGTCACACGCTTTTGGCTGGCTCATCAAGCCCTGACCACTAATCCATCTACCCTGCTCTACTCAAATATCTCAGACATCTTGGTAGCATCATACAGCTGTCAGTTTTTAAGCAATCCAGCAAAGAAGAATTTCCTTTCTCTCCCAAACCAGACCTTCCCTTCTCCCTCCAAAATTTCAGAGATGGTGTTCAGTCAAGACAATGTTAGGTACTGGATTAGTGGCAGAATTAGAGCTTGATATTTCTCAAGCCAGCACACAGAGAAATGGGGACCTTGGGAGCAGTGTGCTTCCACCCTATCAAGAGGGTTTGGCAGTACTTGTGTTTATTCCTGGTTATTAATCTTGCCATTACACTCTTATCTGAATGCCTCACAATCTTTTGGGTCCTCAGAGCAACCTGTGAGATAAAGGACTATTGTCCACTGTCACAGCTTGGGCAACTCGAGCCAAAATTTGCAAAGGCATTTAGCATATTGTGTGCTGGGTCACAGGCAGACAGGGAGAGATGGAATGAGGAAAAGGTCATAAATTTTAAGTGTTCTAACAGCTCTAATGCAATCCTAGGCCTAGCTTCATTATATTATGAAGCTGTAGGATTCTCAATAGTGGATGCTGCTTAATCTGTACACTTGACAGCAAGAGGAAAATAGTTAGCACAGGCTCTAAAGGGCATCATCACTAGCTTGTGTGATGATCAGGGCTAGGGGCTTGAACCAGTTCCATCCTGTGTTGGAAAGGTGGGTCCCTGAGGAGACAGCAATATCAGTGTACTTCTCCTGGAGCTCCTCCTCTCTCGGCTCACCAAGGTGTGCCGTACATGTCTTGTGCATCTTACCTGTAGAAACTGTATGTGTAGGAATTGTGATAGCTAGCATCTCATGGCTTCTTAGTCAGTTAGCTTGTCCAGAAGATCTGGGGAGGAGGACAGAAAGGGAATCTACATGTCTTAAGGGCTGTCCTCCTGAACTAGATTTGAGGCATCAGGCTTTGTAAATAGAAGTAGAGGCAAATCAGCTAGGCAAAATGTCTGATTTAGGATGCAGACACACATGTTTATGATACGTGCAGAACATAAAATGACCTTGCGCATGTACCTCTGTGTGTAGGTTGGGGAAATCCGGCATTTGGAAAGACCTGTATAAAAATTCAGTCTTTGTATTTTACCTGACAGGTAGTAAACCCATTTCCAAGTCAAGACAAAATCCTTCTGCCATACAGTCAATCCTTGCTTTACTGGGGTCATGGAAGTGAGGTAATAAAACAGAAAATAATTAAAAACACAATCTAAAAATGTTGTTAGACTACTTCTTCCGAAGTACCTCCCTGAAAAGCCAGGCACCTTACTAGCATCAGTCCAATTACAGGACCCAGAGGGAAGGGAAATTATAATTAATAATTTTAGATATAGGCCCAGGATGCACAGTGTGTGTCTCTGAGCCAGGAAAACCCCAAGGGGCATAAGTTTGGAATATAGTACCTGGCTCATTCCCAGGTAGAGAGCTGCAGTTTCACTGAGAGCCTGACAGACACACTGCAATGCATATATCATAAAAGCAGCACCAGTGGTACTTAGCTATTCAGATCTGATTCTCAGAAATAATTCTGCTTCAGGAGAGCAAAAATGGCAGACGTTTTGGTGATAACTCCTAAATATCATTGGGGGTCTAGTTCCACACCCCTTTGGGATGATTTCTTTGTTATTACCATTCAATGTAACAATCTACACACTGGTTCTTGCAATGACCTTAAGAGCCCTGTAAGTTCATAGAATGAGTAGTCCTGGGCAAAACACTGGATTTGTACAGTCCACAAGATCACAAGTGTAGATAATTTTTTTGTAGAATGTGGCCCTGGGAACAGCACTCACCCGTAGTGACTTTCACCATGAATGAAGATATTGTCTAGTGAATGTTTTCTGTGATGGTACCAGATGGCCAAACATGCTCCTCTGTTTATGCTCATGCTTTCAACTCTATTCAACAAATCAATACTGGAAGAGTTTTCTTCCTCCATTTTAATTCTTAACTTTCCTTGCTCCAGTTTGAAGTAGCACGGAAGAGAGAGAAGGAGTCACTTAGCATTTGAGTTTTGGAACGAGCTCTTGTAAATCTCAGCAGCCATCCGGCAGCTGACATCTTCTAATGAGAATGATTCTTTTCTGCAAACAGGCAAGTTCCTTCTTTTGGGTTCTGTCGTTGGCAGCATACTGCTATAGAAAGACTCTCAGGGACAAAAATACGTTAGAAAATAGTAGCAGGAAAGGAAATAGTATTTGCTGCAAACCTGTCAACCCAAATCAGATGTTAGCTTCCTTTCTTTCTTCCAATTTAGTAGAAATATGCTAAGGATTTGAAAATGTGACTTTTCATCAAATATGATCCTATTTTTCACTCCCTAAGTTAAAGGAGTGCCATTGTATCAGTGCTCTCTCACTTTTGAGTTTCTAAAGTCAAAGAAAAATGTCTTGTTTTTAATAGGAAATGTAACAGAATGACAGTCATTTGCACCTGAAGCTTCCTTTTCCTCTCACTTCCCTACCCACACCCCATTCAAATCCACAAAGGCCTTTCTCATGTCAATCACATCAGAGCTTTTTGTGTGGTCAAATTGTTTTTTTCAGGCACTGATAATTCTGCCTGCTGTTAAGCTTTCAACATACAAAAGCAGGACATACTCTTTATATGCTTGATTTTTTTATTTTATTTTATTTTTTTAGATGAAAGAATAAAACTGAAAGCTCCATAGGGGGAAGGAGTGAAGAAGTTGTCTGTATAGATATATGTCTCTTGCTTCTCCCATGAAATCTTCTGTCTCAGGGCTCTCTTCAGCATTGGAGATCTGGAAGCATACAGCACAACTTACCAGACTTCTCATGATGGTTGGAATTCTCCTTGGCTCCAGCTGTGAGAAGAGGCAACTTGAGTGGGAAATTCATCTCACTTTTCTTTTTTCTCAAAGAAAGGTCTCAGAGAATAGCCATGACACAGGTGCACTCCTCAGCTGGAGACAGAAAGCAGATTAAAAATATAATTTAAAAACCCTTGTGATCTTTGACTTCATGTCTTGGTTGTCTTTCTGGGAAGTGGGTGAGACAAAAAGAGCCCATAAATTATTTTAGAGTGCTTGGGTTTGGCAGTCCTGAGCTGACAGATAGGCAGACATTTGATGTTTAAAAGACATGATGCACAAGAGACAGCCACAACTATGTACACACCGCATTGAGAGGGAAGCTGGCTGGGGGCCCTGTATTCTCTCTATAAATTGCCAAAGGGAATGAAATTCAGAGTAAATGCTCAGACTTTTTGATTAAATCAATCCATTGCCACTAACCAGTGCATCTTGTGTTCTCTTTTATTGCAGCACATTACCCAGCAACAGTTGATACCATAAATGATCTATACAATCTTCCGGAGCTCTGGGTGAAATAAGGACAGGCTGGTCTCATTATCTTCAAATTTCCCTACTTTTTGTACTTTCTTCAGGCCCTTAACATCCTTGTAAATGCCTTTATTTATATTTATTGTCTGAGAAGATAAAGGAATTCATTCTGGAGATGATAAAATAACTGTGAATGAGATAGGTGTGGAGTCAAGATGAAGCGGATACCTTGTAAAAATGAAGTTGCTGTACAGGTGACCTGACTTGTGATGGCAGAAATAACAAAGGGTAGACAGTGAGATTCCTATGTACTTTTACTTTTCTGTGCCCTTTCCATTTTAATTTTGTGGTGCAGTCTATGAACCCTGCTGTCAGGACCTGTGGACAACATTATAAACTAAAACCTACATTTGGACAACTGGTGCAACAGGCCGCGGGGTAGCTTCAGGCTCTTGAGGCAACAGAAGAAAAACTGAGAAACTAAGTCATAGTTAGTCTTTCCCCCTTTTGAAGGAACACACAAATGTTCTTAATATTGTCCTGGAAAGTTTTTCACATTGCTTTAATGCAGTGAAAAAACAATAATCAATCCTATATATATGGCACATAAGACAGCATATGAAGGCACTCACAGCTGCCCAAGTCCTCTCTTCTCTGGAGGTCTCTGGAGCTGCACAGATAGCCTGTCCACTTCCCTCATCCCTAAAATGTCATTAAAAAATGTTTCATAAAGTTATAAGCTCATTTTGGTTCGAGGCAGACAGTCTTCCTGGCTTAGCGCCCATCACAAAAGTAAACAAGAGACACTGCATAAAATTGCTGGCTATAAAATGCACACACACACACACACGTGCATGAGCGTGTCCACTCTTGGAAGAGACAGCTAGACCTTTCAGCCTGTCTTTATCAGTTCAGTAGTTCTGAAGAAAACCAGGCAAGGCTCCTAGCATCAATAGCTGAACGCTGAATGCCGAGAGCTCGTGTAACAACTGCACTGTGTATTTTATGGATATACTGGGAAAACAAAACAAAGACAGAACTGCAATGAGCATATCTGAACGTGTATACACGTGCATGACTGTGTGTGTCTGCAAGTCCTTTGTATTTCTGCTTTCCTCCCATGACTTAAATAGTCGTGCAGCTGATGACCGCAGTGCAGGCAGTAACTGAAACTACTCCCAGAGCTGGGATGCTCACAATATTGCCCTCTCACTAGTGTTTCCCAATATCTGCACATGAATTAGATGCTTAGGGCCTGGCCTTAGATCCTAGAGGCACTTCCTGAATGTCCACCCAGTCACGATGCTAGACAAATCCCACTCCTAATTCTCAACAGTTAAGATTTTCATCAAAACAAATGTGAATTCTTGACTTTCCTATTAAGGTGGGCTTGGTTTTGCCAAGAGAATTTTGCCCAGTGTTGTGCCATGGCTGCCCAGCTGGAGCACACCACTGAGCACAGCTTGGATATGGCTGGGAGCATAGGTCCTTCTTGCTGAGAAGTTCGGGTCTTTCTCTTAATATCCAGGAGGCAAGCCGGGGTGCAGGGCGGGGAGTGGAGTGTAAGCCTTAGAGAGGGAAATGGGGATATGCCAAACTGTAGGACTCAGACCCACCATGAGCCACAAATGTGACATGAGGACTGTTTTCTTAGCCCAGTGTGCTGCCTGGAACAGTTCTGCGAGGCTGGAGTTTTTCCATGGGAAGCTGAGGACAGGAGAACAGGTTTCAGCCCCCAGACATCCCTGCCCACTTCATCGTGCTGTGGACTGTATTTTAATATTGCTGGCCAGTGGAACCCAGGACCATTTGTGACTCCATACCAACAATAATGCAAGGGAGAAAACCAACAGACTTGTATGGAACAACAGTAAAGTAGGGTGAAGTACAAAAGAAAAATGGATAAAGGCCTCTTTGCAAAGAATGTCAGCTCAGCCTTTATTTTGCAAAGATTCATGCCCACACAAATCCCTCTTAAGCATCAGCTGACATTTCTGGAATGACAAACGATTTCCAGCTTTACAGAAAGGAAGTTCTGGTGGACACCAAGCTGAACATGAGCCAGAGATGTGCCCTTGCAGCAAAGAAGGCTAATGGTATCCTTGGCTGCATCAGGGAAAGTATCACCAGAAGTTGACGGAGGTGATCTTTCCTCTCTACTCAGCGCTGGTGAGGCCACAGCTGGACTACTGTGTCCAGTTCTGGGCTCCCCAGTAAAATTGAAAGATGGACATACTGGAGAGAGTCCAGCAAAGGGACACGGAGATGATAAAGGGACTGGAGCATCTTTCCTATGAAGAAAGGCTGAGAGAGCTGGGACTGTTCAGTTTGAAGAGAAGGCTCAGGGGAATTTCTTCAGCGTGTACAAATACCTGAAGGGAGGGTGCAAAGAGGACACAGCCAAGTTCTTTTCGGTGTTGCCCAGTGACATGACCAGAGGCAACGGGCACAAACCAAAACACAGGAGGTATCCTCTGACCATCAAGAAACACTTTTGTTCTGTGAGGGTGACTGAGCATTGGCACAGGTTACCCAAAGAAGCTGTGGAGTCTCCATCCTTGAAGATATTCAGAACCTGACTGATTGTGGTCCTGGGCAACTGGGTCTAGGTGGCCCTGCTTGAACATGGGGGTCAGACCAGATGATCTCCAGATGTCCCTTCCAACTTCAGCCATTCTGTGGTTCAATGATTCTGTAAAAAGCTTTGTTTTGGCTATAGTTTGCTTTTTCTTTCCAGCCATATAGCTTTCAGTCCCACTCAGAATAAAGCAAGAAGGCAGGAAAATTGAGCATGAAGGAAGATGTCAAAGGGATTTCCCCATCTGAATCTCTTCCTTCCCTCTCCCTATTGTCTCTTTTTATCACAAAGGAGGCCTGATCACAAAAAAGATGCTGAACATAATCAAGTAATCCACTAATACTCAGCACTTCTCGCTCAACCCCAACATATATGACCAAATAACACTGTTGTCCCCTCTGTCCCATGCAAGCACCCTCCAGTCCATGTCTTCCAGAGAAACAGCGTGGATGCGTAGTGCACATCAATTCTAACTTTGTCTCAAATAGACTCCTTCATTCTTTTCTTTCTCCACCACCCATTCCCTGATTGTCCCTGGGAGGCATTGTGAAGTACATGTGCATGAAAGAAAGCCAATACACCACTAGATTACAACTCTCCTTAGCAAAGATTTTGATGATGAAAAACTTTGACCAAATCTGGACATTTTGTAAATGATAGCCTGAAAGCAGAATGAGCAGTCAGTCAGTATTTCTCTATGCGCTACCTTTATCTTTTGCATAGCTAGATGGTGCTGCTATTAACACTCTGACCAGCAGTAGCTCCTTGTGTGCATATTATACCTTAAATACTATTTTACCTGCTCAGAGTAAAAAAGAAAGTGCTGTTAAGACCAGAGGGGTTTCTAGGTTTTCCTCTCTACGCAACAAGGGCTTATTTTCCCCACACCTGTATAGGGCAAGGAAGCATTTGTGCTACCATTACTTTGTAGATGGAATCAGAGAATGTTTGTTTTAGGAGTTTCCCCTTGGCTTCTGTGCCAGGCATAATCCTTGATTTGCAACAAGGTACCTTCTCTGCTCTCCCTTGCAAAATAGGCTGTGGTATACCTTCAACGGAATAGCTGCAATGGGATGACTTGGGCAAGCATCACTGAAAGTGACCATGACAGCCAAATGGAATTGTAGCGGCAGCGCAGGCCAAATGCTAAATAACATTTACAAAAACTGAATAAAGTACCTGGGCCCAAAGGCAACGTGGAAAACAGAATTTGGCAATTGCTCTTTTTAAGGAGGTATATTTTTAATGGTATTTTTATATCATGCAGATATTGCAAATATGAATTGCTCACCAGTGAACAGTCATCTTGCAAAGATTCCAGCACTAACTGGATCTTACTTTCTCACATAAAAGGAATATATCACAGAAAAAATAGGACCATCTCCCACATGGTCAGCATTTAGCAGAAATTAAAATCTTAAATATCTCCCATTTATTGCTCTGTTGTTAATCGGTGAAGTTAGAGGGCCTGGAAAGATGCCAGTTAGCAGCTAGCCTACAGGAGAGTTACTGCCTATTCTTGTTTTTAAAGACAGATTTCTTTAGCTAGGTAACTGTGCTTATGCAGGATTATCTTGAACAGGACAGAAAAACATTGTATCATATCTTTAACATATTATCACTAAAAATTCAGGAATGTCTTGGGGTCTCAGCCAGACTGGGGCTCTATTGCGTAAGGCCTAGTGCAGACAGGGAGTCTATGAGCAGTCACAGTCTTTGCAGTTTTAGCCTGAACATTTTTTTTTCTGAAAACCATAGCTGCCACATAGAGATTACTGCCTGAAAATCTCACTTTAGTTTTAAAGGAGTGTGTTTCTCGCCCACAGTGCCTGGAAATGAAAGTCCTAAATGCTCCAGCACCAGAACACATATAAAAAGACTGTAAAATGAAATTGTCTGCTTTCATGGTGTTAAGTCAATCCTGTGATTGACTGGGGAAAGGAGAGTGTGTGACGAAGGGAAGGTGTTATTCAGGTTTCTGAATGGTGGAGCTGGGCAGAACTGGAGGTTGTTGTTCTTCCTCCTCCTCATTCCAAAATCTAGTGATTTTAAACAGACGCCACTTAATCAGACCATCTGCAGACAGAGTATAGGCCAGTAAAATTGGTTCTCTGAGACCAGCATCTGTAGGCTGCTGTGTCATGACATAACAGAACACTGGTACTCGAGGATGTTCAGGGATATTTTACATGCTGGAAAATGCCAAAATATACCATCATATTGGTTCATTCCCACTGCCTGTCTTTGGGAGAGCTATTTCTTCAATGTCCATCCTAGTTTACTTTGGCTTGTGCTATAGCTTTGGTTTGCCATTCACACAGAACTCACAACAGATTTAGGCAAAACCTTTGCTGTTCACCATTTGAAACACTAATCCATATTTCCAGCATAATTAAGACACAAATTAGCTCACAGTCACTCATAGTCATCTTAATTTCAGCAGCTTGGCCTTTTAAGTGTACAAACCAGACTGATACCAGTAGATTTTTGCATGGGTGTAAAGTTCCTGGTGCTCATTCTCTACATTATTGCTACCACAACAGGTCTCAGGCATAACGAGAGACTCTTTTATTTTCTTTACTGAAATGCACTGTAGATGCACCATATTGGTGTTTGCTGGACCTCTTGCTTCAGTATTCTGGCCTCACAGCTAAAAGAGAAAAGGCTTCTATATGTTTTGCTCTCTGACAGACTTCTTTGGCCACTGCACAGAAACATGTGAGTTATAGCCAGGCACCAAGCCAGTATGGCCTTCAGGTCAGCTGGTATGGACTCTCTGTGACTAAATCAGAGCTGGGGGAGGGTCTGGAGGTATAAAAGTTATTTTTCATGCAAAAATTCCCTTATGGGGCTTATCTTGGAGTTAAACTTTGCAGTCTGAACAAGGTTAATCCAGTAAATTGGGCTTGGAAAGACAAGATTTAGGTAAATGAAAGGACAAAGCAAACTACTGCTAGCAAAGGGAACAAAAAAGAGAGAAAACTCATGTTGTATTCTTTTGGAATTAATGGGTCATTTTTCTGAAATGAAAGAAATTTTTGAAAGTCTTTGAGGTTTTTCGTTAGTTTCCCTTCTAAAGAAAATAGAATGATCATTTACATTTCTAACAAGACCACATTTAGGGGCTTTTTCTCCCTTTTGTTGTCCTCCATAGGTTTCAGAGCCCTTCTTCTGTTTTTGTTTGTTTGTTGGGTGATTTGTTGGGCCCCCTTTATATCTTTCTGCTGGATTTCTCTGATTTTTCACACATTTTTAAAAATCTTTCCTCATTTCCTCCCGGGCTGGAAAGCAAGTATTGCTCGTCAACATCATCAGCCAGTTTCTTGAATGTTGACCTCAGACTTTGTATCTAAGGACTCTTTAGTAGTGGCCTGAACATTGTGTCTATAGAATGGTCCTATGAGACTGCTTTCCTCTGATGAGCCACCTGTGATTGCACTGAAAGAGCCATGAGTTTTCATCCTGGAGCGGCTCAGCCATTATGGGACCAGGACGCTGCAAAGAGCATGGGATAGCTGCGGAGCTGGAGGTGGTAACTTTTCTGTTTGCACATCAGAATGAAAACCAGGAGCACGCAACACCTGCTGAGAGAAAGGTGACCTGGACAATATTCATGTCCAATTGTTCTAAGCTTCTGTTTGTTCTCCACATTTTCATTACCTGTGTTTTTCCTTATTGTCTTTTTGGATGAGGAAACCAAGCTAAATATTGATCAAGGCACCTGATTTTTTACTCTCTTCTTACACTGGTAAAACTAGTGTTACAGTGGCCAAGCGTACTTATTCTAGCTGAGCAAATCACCTGATTCGCGTGATTTTCATCAGTGGACTGTAGGAACAGCATAGTGCGTCCTGCCCTGCACCACGTCATTGATGTTAGACCAGCTTAATCAAAACCCATAAGAATGAGAGCACAACAGAGTGTTCCTTCCTGTGGCATTCACTTCCCTTTGCCTTCATTCAGCAGTTTAGGGGCTTCTCACAGTGGAGGCTGTGCATGGTTTAATAGCCACTAGTAAAAGGAAACCAGATCAGTGCTGGGATCTAAGCAAAAGCCCCCTGGGTTTCAGTGCGCTTACATGCATGTTTGGCTGACATGGGCAGGGGGTGGAAACCACCCTGCTTGTTTGTAAGATGACCTAGGGATCTGCAAAGGTCTGTTCTGTCAAATCCATCACCTGGTGTCAAAGTGGGATTACATCCCCTCTGCCACAGCACACCCACACCAGCTGGTGAGTCATTCCTGTTTGCTCTCACACGACCACAGGCTACTTGAACAGCCTTTTCCCCTTTCATGGGGCAAGGAGTGGCTGTTTGGTTTCTTAGCAGCATGTTCAGGGAAAAAGGGGAGCTGCTTGTAGAGAAAGGCGCTTATTGTAACTTATGTTTGCACTGAAAATTTTGAAAGCGCAATGCAAACAGGGACATCAAATATAAGCTATATCTCAAATATGGTCTCAAGTCTGAAAAGTGTGAGAGAGATATGACCTCTACCTTGCTGGATGTTAGCGTTGCTAACAGGACTAACATAACATATGCAGTTGTGCACAGACATCATGATGGATGGTAATTTTTTTGGTTAAAATGTTCTTTATTTTTTTTTCCAATTTAAAACATTGTGACATTTAATCTCTGATTATACTGGATGTTTATCCACAGTATACCAAACTGTAAACTGTGGATGCTTTTTCTTTTTCCTAAGGAAACCATAAAAGGCATATGAGAAGCAAATAAGAATATAAGTAATCCAAAATTCAGAAGGTAAGTTCCTTCAGTCTGAGACATGCCTGGTAAATATTAGAAATATGCCTATGTACTGTGTACTTTTCACAGAAGCAGAGAAACAGAAAGGCTAAAGCATAGTGAAGTTAGGATGGGACAGGACAAATAGCTGAGAAATGGCAGCAGGAAAATTAACCTCTGTAAAAATGCAGGTGTAAACCCGGGAATCAAAGTAAGAAAATATCATGAGACAGAGCAAGCTGTTAAAGAGATATAAGAAATGAATAATAGAATAATCTCAAAAGGATGGTGGTCTAAGCTTATATAATCTGCATTTACATGCTTCAGTGACTGATGTTGGTCACAGGGTTGGTTCTTCAGACATGTAGCAGGGGTTAGCAGGCACTTTCAAAGCACACAGAAAATATACATGAAAACCTGCTGCTGTGGTTGTCCTAAGTAAGCAAAAGAGTTGAAGAAGCACGCTTTGGCTCAGTTTGAATGTGTCCCTCGTCTGTCTCTCTCAAGAAGGGTCTCTGGTTCCTTGTGTCATGCGGTTCATCTTGTCAGCAGTCTCCAGTTATGGAGCATGGGCTGGCATTGTTTTCCTCGGAGGATTATGAACCTACAAATTGTACATCTAGTGATTTTGATGAAGGAGCATCTGAAATTAGTAACTTCTGGGAATGGGTCTCAGACCTCTTCACTTGCATTGTCTCACAAGACCATCTTCTATGTCAGCAAAGAAATTAAGTTTAAAAAGAGACTGAGCTAACTAGTAAGGCGGCTAAAAGGAATGCAGAGAATCTGTTCAATTGAAGATAAATAGATCCAAGATTAGGGTCCTCTTTGAACTAAAGGGACTTTTGAAATTAGTATAGATATTCAATTCTTCTGAAATTTCTGAGAAAAGTTTTATGACAGAACTGATCCTGCTTTCAGACAAACCTGAAATGCCACAAACCTCCCTTTTTGTTTTCAGTGCCAATCTCTATTTTGGTACTTCTGTGTTTTGGTGACCAGAAGGAAATAGGCACAAAGAGCAGTTGCCTTTGAAAGCTTCTCAGTTTTACCTAAGATAAGCAGATACAGCTGTCTCAGAGTTTTCAGTATCATTTGTACTTTTCTGTGCTTACTACAGGAAATTCCTTGGATATTACAAACACTGAAGTTATCTAACTGCAAATAGCAGCTATCGTTTGCAACTGGCAAGTGTTTAAGAGTCTCTGCTGTACAACTTTTCCAAACCTTACCCAGAACTCCATTCAGATTCAAATCATGTCAATGGGCAAAGTCAGTAGACAAATGAATATTTCTCATCCTGTTCTCCCTTAACCTCAGCCTGGGAGGATTGTCACTCATCTGTTCCTGTGTTACAGGAAATACTTCAGTAATTTGGGTGTCTCTGTCACAGACTATTATGAAATTCTGACATATGCAGGCTGCCAGTGAAACATAGAAGAAAGCCACATCATTGCTGACATCACACGGAAAGAACTGAAGGTAAATCTAAAAATCACTGTTCTCGTTTCGGAAGTTTTGGAAGCACTCCCACCTACCTCAAAATGTAGAGAGACGTGCACTAAGGACAGCAGGGCTACTCATAACTTTCAAGCAACACAGGCTCATGCAGGACTGCAGCGAACACACCAGACGTGCCTGTGCTTGTTTATTGTTTCAGCCGAGTGCTGTGGAGTCAGGGAAGGTATAGACAAACTGTGGAGACATTTAAATCTGTTTTGGGTCTTGTTTTGTTTCATGTTTTACTTGGGCAGACTCAGAGATTTCTTCCCTCTTTCTGCAGTGAGGGCCTCGATTTATAACAACATGGAAAGGCAATCATTGAGACCTGCCCCAGTTGGATTACACACTGTGGAAAGTGTGTTTAATTATGAAAAATTAAAGACAAGGGGGATATGTTTAGACTAAGAATGTAGACAGTTTCTTGGCTAGAAACAAAGATGAACAAAAAGGGTAAGAATTCTAGAACAATTGCAAAGGATTTATTTACATTTTTAAAAAATCTACATATGTTTTCACTTAAAGCTCTTGGGAGGGTCATTTCAAAGATTGGGACTCCTGGCTGTTCGCATTCATCTCTACCTCTATTCCCCTTCCTGCAACTTGAACATTAATATACAGACCACAGCGAAAGGAAATGCATGTCAGGTGTGACATATCAAGTAACACAAAAGCTCAGTCACAAGAAACGAATTTTAAATTGATCAAGTACTGAGGCCTTTGAGTAACATTTATTGGTGTAACTTACACAGTTCAGACCATGGGATTTTCCCAGAGAGTTTCTAGCCTTGCTGCCAATGAGAAGTAAAATTTATAATCTTAAAGTGTATTCCTTTCAAGCCCTCCTGCATCACAAAATGAAAAAAAAAAAAAAACCAAACCCAAACCAACAACAAAAAAAACCCCACCACCCCACACATTTTTTTTCCAATAAATTTCCTTTAAGTTTTTGTTTTGTTTTGTTTTGTTTTTTGGTTATTTTGCTTCTGCTTTCATTACTATATCTTCAATCTGGGTTACACTTAATCTCCTCTTTAACTCTCTAAAGCCTCAATAATCCTTACCCTACCTTTTTGGAACACCAAAGCCCAGTGGTATGGTTGATCTGCAGATTTGAAAATGAGCCATTAGAGCTATTCATCACAAATGAAGCAGCACAGTTTAAACAAGAAGAGAGTGCAAATATATGCCATCCTGAGTGAGATTAAATGTCCGGCTGCCCTAGTGTTCTGTCTCAGTAATGTAGGCTCTGTGACCAATTTTCATGATAACACAGGAAAAAATTAGCAGAGAAGAAAGCTACAGCAAGGGAAGGGGAAGCTCTGGATTTCTTCAGCCAAATCTTCCTCATTTAGGAACGTATGATGCTCATGTCACGGAGCTCTCAGGCTGCAGCTCACCCGTGGAGTGGGGATAGGGACCAGCCTACCTATAGTTTACCTTCCCTAAAGAGCTATTGTTGCTATATAGCCACCTCAGGCTCTGAATGCAAAGGTCAAAGCTCTTATCCGTAGCTGGGAGTCTGGACTGGAGGGCGAGGTAGCTGGAGGCTACTCTGATTATTGTCTGAGAGCTGTGACAGCCAGAGGAAGAGGGCTAAGAGGAGGGGGCAGGGGGCAGAGTCCTGCCACATAGGTGATTTTGCCCCTCCGGACCTTAGAAAAAAAGGGCTAAAGACTTCAGAGTCCTTTCTGAGTGTTTTGAAGTTTTAGTGTTAGGAAAGGGCTGTATGTCGTTAAACAAAATTACATGCAAACTTTCCTGAGCACCTTGGTGCTCGGCACATGATGTGTGCAGACTCAAGATGGCCAAGGAGAATTTCACTTGGATTTCAAACGCAAGAGGAGGATTCACAAAGCCAGGGAAAAACACAGCTTGCAGCCCTTCTGAGATTTCAGAAGATTTGTGGCAGCTTTTCAAACAGCAGACCTTCACCTCCTACACATATACACCTATATACACCTGTAGTGGCTGCAGCAAACATAAGCAGTACCAGGACAGTGGTTTTACTGAAGATTATAGCAGATACAGATATCTTTCATTGCTTTAGGTTCTACACTTCAGGCCCTGTAGTTCATCTGCCCCCAGCTCAAGGATGGCTTTTACTCTGCGCATTTAGTAGTGCAACTATACCACATTGTGATGTTGGAGTTTTCCTTTAAGAGTTCAGAGAGCAGCGCACCTCTAATTGCTAAGGAGAAACAACGGCAATATGAAGAATCACTACAGTGTTGGTTTTGTGAGCCACACCTAGCTAATCACAACCTGTGAACTTTCTGTTCCATCTCCAGGAATGTGTGGCTCTGAGACAGAAAGAAACAGTGAAGGCCAAAACAGGCAGGTAATCACTTGGCAGCAGACTCCTTTGGCTTAAGCTTTGAGCCAGAAAATGGACATTTTCATGATAGTGGCATACAGACAGAGGATTCTTTGAGGGAAATAAAACTTGCTCTCATTGTCTTCACAGGTGACAACCCCATCTGCTTTGTGTTTGTGCTCCGTGTGCTTGTGTCAGTTGCATCTTCAGAAAGTAACAATTTAATGTAAAAATGCTTTCCTAAATATGACTGGAGGAAAAAGAAGTCTGCCATTAAATAATGAATCAACTGATTATAACTGCACCACACAAAACATTAATGCTCATGATTTAATGCCACACAGAAAATGGAAATATAAAGAACATATTTAATTTAGGGGTCTGAGGAGAAGAAACATGAATGGTTCCATTGAAAAGACTTAGTATTATAGTTTTCATCCTTGCTTGCTTTGTACTAGACAGGAATCCATTAACATCAAGTAAGGCCTATTTCTAATCCCCTTGCTAAGCCCCAACCCTCGACCCGGGAGAATTTATATTGAAGCAGAAACATGTCAATCATTTTGGCCAATTAAGCACAATAATAAACATGAAGCAAGGAAAAAAATGCGGACGGTATTGCCAGGATAAGGAGAGCAGTGTCTACACATTTTGAAAGCTTGTCTAGATTATGAGGTTAGCTCAGTGAAAACTCATCTACAACTTGTCTCCTAGGCCCAAGGGATATTCCTGATCTATAGCTTATTCATTTCCTGTACTGATGACACATGCGTTCAGTATGTGGCAAATGGTAACAGGATTACATTTCACACATATTTCCCTGAGTTTTTGTTTCCTGAGTACTCTCCATGCTTCTGCAGTACGTTTCAGTCTAATGGCAATTCAAATGATCATTGGGTTCATCTGGAAGCTTGGGAGATAAATCAAGTGCTATTTGCATGCAGCAAGCTTACTAGATAAGATGGTAACAATGGTCTCAGTGATGCTCGTAGCTGACAAGGAGATAGTCAAGAAATTTCTGTTTGATTTTTAGCTGTTCTCTAAGCTTGTCTTGTAGATGGTAACACATTTTTGTTTGACATCCAAAAGAACAATGTCACTGATTTGCAGAGGGCATCAAAAGTTCTGAATTTTTATTATTTTTCTTGATGGCCTACTTTTCCTCCCTCTGCCTGCTCAGTGACCCTTCCACATTAATTGTGCAGACCTGCAGCAGGAATTTATACCTAGCTCTACAGGTAAAGCAAATGACATGAAACAGAAGCTGTGCAAATTGCCTTTGCACAATGTACACATACCCTCTAGAACATGCAGGCTTATGTTGCCATGCAATTAGGAAAGGAAAGGTAAATTTTGAATAAATATAGTAGCCATAAAAAGTAAAACCATCCCGAGATTAGCTGAAGGCCTGGTCTCTCTTTCTAACAGTAGCTCAGCTCCTGAGGTGATCAAAATTCTGGGAGGAAAAGCTCACGTGCAGCGTGTACACATCCATGGCATCTCTTGGGGGTCAGAAAGCAAGCAGGAGAAGTCAGGGGAAGCCTGGCTTGCTGCCAGTTCACATTTTCATTTTGAACAAATGTGTGTAAAGAGTTTAGACAGGGTCCCTGTAGACCTCGATAACAGTGTTTATCCGCTCAGCTTCAAAGAAATCCACGGAAGGACTGATGAAATCTGGTGCAATTGTCCCTTTCAAAGCCAAGAAAAAAAAATACATTTTTTTTGTGTTGGAAAAGACTGATGGCTAGGTGACTGTGGGCCTGAACAGTCCTTATATTGAGGTATAATAAGTAATTTATCATTCCCATTTAGGGGAACTCTGATCTGTCCTTTGCTTTCGAGCCATGAATGGTAGGTGCAGGAGCCATTTCATTTGAGGAGTTGATCTGCACTCCCCCAGCCACAGTTTTTGATGGACGTTTGTGCAGGCTGGTTGTAGGCTAGCTCTGATTCATGAATTATGTTTTATTTTCCTTTTATCATTCCCTTTGGTTGAAGCAGTGTCTATAAATACCATGTCACACGAATGCTGAAATGGTAGGAAACAAGTTGGGAATGCTGTATGCAGGCAAATCACTCCTGCTCTTTTCCTGCCTCTCCAGATAAACTGCCCATCTCTGGTTATCCATCCTAAAGTCACCAATGCTTAAGCAAGTGGTTGGCAGCTACTAGACAATCAGAAGAGCAGGAAAGGCTTTTGGGGATACCAAGTCCCTCCTGCAGCCTGAATGGTACTATTGTGCTTTGTGATGGTCAGAAGCATGTCTGGGGTTTTTGGATCTCTAGAAAAGGCAAGCTTCATAGCTCATGCAAGACCCAAATGACTATACTCAAGGAAGATTTATTAATTTTTACCCTTTCTAGCTGTACCACCAGTAATACTGACATTATGCCGTTGACTTGCTCTTTGCATTTTAATGTTAACTATACATGCATCGTTTGCATAGCTGTTCAATCTAATCTACATTTGTTTCCAGCCTTTTTTTTTCCCCTCTGTCTTGATCTACCTGGTAAATCAATGAGGTTGCTCTTTAGATTCAGAGTCTTTGGAGATTAGCATGACTGAAGAAAATATTATATACAAAGGGAGGGGGGAATCATTGCAATTTTACAGTGAAATACTGCCAAGGAACAAGCAAAAATAATGCAGGGTAGCACATGTTTGGAAACCTTGGGATATACCTACACTGCACCTGGTAGTAATATTGACTTTTCTGTAGCCTTAACCTGAGCTGGCTGATAATGCTGAAGGTTTTGCACCATGGGCTTCATATGGACTGCAAAAGTTAAGCAAGGATGCTAAGGATATTCATGCCAGCTAAGGTAATCATCAGCAAGGCTACTACTGCTGGCACCAAAAATAGCCAGTTTGAAAGTTACTTGGCACATACCACCGCAGTGAGTTCCTGTAGTCAGGGAGAGGCTCAGCCAGCACTGACCTGCTTAAGAAAAACAGCACAAACAAACCCCACCAGCCTATTGTGGGCAGATAGGTGAGGTACAGTTCAGCCTGGGGAGGGTTTGTGTGGTCTGTAGCCAGACTCTCCAGAGCCAGAGTTCAAATCCAGCAGTGCTGTCTGGGGAAACTGGTATTCCTTTTGATTCAGAGAAAAACAAGAAATTCAGCTTTTCAAGTTATGAGCTCCTTAACCTTCTGCTGTACAAGTGTTTACTCAGCATGCACTCAGTGTTAGCATAAAATTCACTCAGGGCCTTAATCAAAGGCCACTGTAATCAATGTAAAGACTAGGAGGAAAGAGAGCAGATCTTGTCTTCTAGGGATTTTTCAGTGGAAGTTGGGTTCCTAATTCTTTAAGGTTGACTTTAACTGTGTTTAACTTTAGGGTCAGGTTGAACCAACTTCTCTAGTTAGCTAGGAAATAACGAAGTTGTCATCAAAACCAGCCACTTTTAACTCACCAGCTAAAACAATCAGGTATTGACCTAGAGCCCTGTTAACTGGATGAAGATGCCTTTTGACTGAGGCTAGAGATGACCTTAAAAAGGTGTCCAGTCTCTGGATTCAGAAACCTTAACTAGATATCCAGCTTCCTGTGCAACATGAAAAGTCCTGCCATGTACTCAGTGTCTGTGTGGGAAAGGATTCATTATGTATCTGGAGAATACCGAGTGGAACAGCCACTGATCCTGACTGAGGCCTCACCGTTGAGTTACAGATGAGTTAATGATAACTTCTCACTTGATGCCAGTGGTTGTATTTCCTGTGGTGGATCTGCAGAGCAACAGTGAACCGGAGCTGACATTTGGAAGTGCAACCCCTGCACCCATGACTCTGCCTGACAGTCAGGGTCTGTGAGCTTTGCAGCACTGTGACAGTCTGGCTTCGCTGGGCATCCAGACAGGGAGACATGGCTCTGACTGTCCACACACCAAAGCTCCCCGCCACAGGAAACCAGAAGTTATGAGATATATGGCACACGCCAAACTGACACCCGCACACTTGCAGGCAGGATATGGCTGAGGTGCACAGTCTAGATAGGAGGTGAGGACATCTTCATGTTTCTCAGCTTTGACACACTCACTAAGTCAGGGTTGGACAACCAAGACCCAAAAGCTAGGGAAGTTTAACTCTGCTTCTGATGCTTTCTGCATTCTTGTAAATTCCAAACTTTCAATGTGAGTAAGGACCCTCTTTTTTTGCCAACTCATTGTATAGCTGTTCACTTATGCTGCACAGTTGGATAGAGTTTGGTTGTACGAGCTACAAACTGCAGTAAAGGGAAGAAAATGGTTTTCTCACCACTGCAGCAAAAATCCATCAACTGTGGTGCAACAGCTCAGAAGAAGGCATGATTTATTCTGTTGCACTGGCAAGAACTGCTTTTATAGCACTGTCCAGATGATTTTGCTTTCAAAAGATGTGCATTGCACGTGCATGGACGTAAGTGAAAAAGACTCCGAAGTTAGGTAACACAAGCTTTGAGAAGAAGGTGAAGAAGATAATTAACCAAGGATGTATTCTTAGCATTATTTCTCAAAATTTAAACAAGAAGAAAATGCTTGTGTAGATTTTTTGCTTTACAAACTGGATACGATCTGCTATCACCTAGTACCCTTATCCTAGTACCCAAGACACTGTCACCTAGTATCCATATCCTCTCAAAGGGCTGGATTTATGAAAGAATGGTAGAATAGTTCTCATCTAACTGAGAACAGAATGCTAGTTCTGTCCCTACTGATATACAGCATCATTCTTGAGGTTGTCCTCATTCAATTGACGACTGCAAGCTCTGCAGTCTTTGCTACATGGTATCTTGCCTACAACATCACATCTGCCCATCCTATTCTCCTTTTGTTGCGGGGTGGAGCAGAGAGGACCTAGAGGATCTGAAGGTGGTTTTGGTGGATGCACCATCTCTCCCTATTGCTCCATCATGAACCAGAAGTGCAGCCACTTAGGCATCCAGTGCAATCTTTCAGCACCCCTGAGTTCAAGAAAAAGCAGCTGCCTCCTTCCACCCTGTGACAGGAGTCTCAAATACATGCAGAAATTATCCTCTGGAACTGCCCACGTCTTTGCATTGACAAGAGCAGGCTATGTGCCATGCTTCTGGATTCCTGAAGCTTGAGGAAGCAGATCTCATCCCTTGATATGATTTGAACTTGTTGCTCTAGATTAAATGTCAGAGCCCTGTCTATTGTTAATCTATAAAAATGTCCAAGAAACCTGCAGTTTGTTCTCAAGATACCTTTTCCCATTTGAAATGAATGTTATTTTGCTCTTTTATATCCGATTATGCATAAACCAATGTCATTGGTGCCTAAGCACATAACTTTTCCTTTAGTAGAGTAAAATGGGTTTCTTTAAATCATTTAAAAATATTTAGTTTGATGGGTACTTCCTGTGCAGTGATAACTCCCCTGATCTATTATGTAAGTCATCCAAGTGAGCTCTTTTGTTATAGGCCTACATAGAGACTTTTTTCTTTTTTAAATAAGTTTCACATGAATTTTGATTTGTGCCCCATCTGCCTCTGGTAATGATCCACAGACAGATATTTATATTTGGAAAATAGTTTGAGCTGTCTAGTGAATACTTCATGGCACCCACAAGATGACTGCTTCTAAAAGTCATTGGCATTGGTAGGCACTGAGTGTGTGATTTTTTTTGGTGAGAGACAGATGAGTAAATGGTTCTCTAGAAAGCTGAGAGAAATTTAAAACCCAAATTTGGAAGGAAAATAGTTAGCTTTTACAAGGATCTATCCATGCCAGTATGATGGGATATATTATCTTTGCAGAATCTTTTCTATCATCTATTCCAACTAAGGATCCCCTAATATTTTTGAAGTAATTTAATATTTTTTCTAAGAGTGTCCTACTTCAGGGGATTGGGCAAATGGAACAGCTGAGGGTGTGTCTTCCAAAAAAGTACCTGCAGTACAGGACATGCTGACAATATGTGAAATGCATGGCTGGACGTCAACCAATTAAAGGGACGACACTTTCCTACACCTCTAGAAATTAAGTGCAAGCTACATAGACCTTGCTCAGATAAATATACCAATAATGCTCTTCTAGGCAGCATTCAAATAAATTACTATTGAGCAAGAAACGCATTGGGCTACTTCCAGTTGACACCCATCTTCCATTGGGATCACTGTTCCACACAATATCCACATTAATTATGGCTGATATTTGTCTTTACAATAACGAAAAGTAAATATTTTAAATAGGCATTTGTTAGTCCCTGCAGCTATGCAGATAGGAGCTTACAAAATACTGAATGATTACACAAAGATCAGGAGGTCCTTTTTTTTTGCTATATCTTGTAGTAGAAGAATAGGAGAAGGAGATACCCAAGGAAATAAAAAAGGTAATAACTGTCAGACCAATAAAAGCTAAATTTGTATATTTGCTGACCTCATAAAAAATGAGGCAAAGAAGGATACAGAAAGGAATTAGTCATATCTAATAGTAATAAAAATATCCAGTCGTATTACTCATGGGATGACTTTCTAAAGAAAATCCTAGTTCCTGTTTTAGGCCTAAGCAACTTCCTGCTTGCCTGGATTAGAAAGAAACTTCCCTCACTGGCATTAGATTGTGTATTTATCTATTTTTATGTATTGTAACTTTCAGTGAAGACTCTGATGCTGGCTGCTATTGGACACCACAGAAGAATGCTGATTGCTTTGAGACAGATATTAAAATAATTAGAGTGGAATCTTCCCAGTGCTTACTCTATAGATCTTTATGTCTGAGGCAGATCTCTAATCATCCTTGACAAAGTTTTCACTAGAAAAAAAAAACAAATCATGTCCGGTTTGATGCATGTTTATTGAACACATTTAGGCACAACCCGGCTCTCATTTTGGATTCTGTAGTAGATGAGACATTTGTAGGTGTTAATGCTAGGTGTTAATACGCCAATATGCAAAAAATGTTTTCTCCAGCTCTTTTAATCCAGAATCACAATTGACACTACTGTCAGAAATGGTAGAAGTGGGCCTTGATGGGCCAACAAGATTCTCATTTCCATGTCTATTTAGTTTTTTGCAGCTGGTGAAGACAGTCTGAAAGAAAAATCTGTGGGAGGTTTATTTTGTCACTAACTGTGTTGTGGCTGTTTCTAGAGAAAAACAGAAACTTCAGTTTGCAGCATCTTCCACTAGAAGTAACTTAATGCCAGAGTTTAAACAACATGGAAACACTCTACTGGGATCCTTATTCATATTCTCATCTATGACTCTCTACTTGCAGTTTCTAGCTACATGAACATCTACATTTTTCATGTGTTACTCAGACTTTATACCTTATGAAGATGAACAAGAAATTGGCAAAGACTCACAACTCTTAATTCAAAATTCAAAGGTTCTCTTGAAGAAAAAAAACTGCATTCCAACTTTTAAGTCTAAAATTTCCTTTGTCTGCTTCCAACGGACTGTTTATTTTACTGTTGTATGGATAGCATGTGAAGCAGAAAAGATGCCCCAGCTAGGCAAGGGTGGCAAAATTTTGGAGGTACTAAAGTGTACTGAAACACACATTATTGCAGTTAATATTGAAAAGTTGCTCTACACCTCCAACCACAGTAGTGCAGACCCTTACTAGACACAAGGTTATATGGTATTAATGAGACAATGAACGTCTTGTGTTGAGAGACTTAGCAAGGCAGCACCTATGCTATTAGTCACCTCCAGTCACCTCCAGCACCTTCAGGCTATATGATGTCCAAACCAGGGACCTTGTATATGCACAGGAAGAATTCTATACCTCAGAATAGGATTTGAGACATGCAGAAGATTAAGGAGGAAACTTTTAAGAAAGACAATAAGTGAAAGCTAAGGTGCATCTTAAATCTTACTGCTTCCTAAGATTTAGGTGTGGTTTCGTTCATGATTCACAGCTCTTGAACTCTTAGTTGTGAAGATGATTTCTCTCCTCCCTCATATTCAAGGAGGATAGACCTTTGTAGCCTATAGTGAATGACTTATCATGCCGAGAGCTTAAAGAGCAGTTCCCACATTACATCTTGGCAGGAGGGTTAGAAAGAGGAATAGCTCACATGTAAAGCTACCAGGGCTCAGCTGTGGGATAGGTGACAAACTCTGCAGCGCTGTCAAAAGAAGTGTACTTTTACCTGTGGCCAGAGGCAAAACTCTAGTGCCATGTTAATGTCAGGTGATTTTGAGGTTTTATGGTTTGATCAAAGGTGTCAGGGTGACAGAGAAGGCCCCTAGTCTCTAAGCTGATCCCAGCCTTCATTTCACACAACTGGTCCTGGCAGAGAGACCCCTGACATCAAAGAAGCCTTAAAGTGGCTGACTGAGATAAATACCCTATTGGTGCTGCCTTACTGAAAATTCAAGGGTCTAGTGATTATTCAGAGATTAGGTAACAGAAAGTTACAAGGTCAAGGGGGGAAAAAAGGTCACTTAGGAATCAAGGAGTGATAGAGCTGAGCATGGACTCTCCTATGCAGTGTACTGTACCCCCATGTGCAGACCTATGCAGGAATGCAATCTCAGCTGTGCACTCTCCAATTCTGGACTTCTCAGGTAGGCTAGGTGGTGAGGTGTACAAACAAAGCTGTAGGCAGCAAATGTCTTATGTCTTTATTAAAATCTTTTACATGGAAGAATCATAAATGTATCTTCCTTTTACACACATGAACAGGGGCTCAGGGAGAGGGATGCTATCTCTCAAGGCTTTCAGATTAACAAAGGATGTGTCTGGAGGATAGTCATTGAATGATAAAAACTGAGAGGAGAGAAACATTCAGTCTTTGGCTGGGAAGTTATAAAACTTGTAGAGCCTAAGGGCTATCTTCAGATGCATGAGCAGCTCCCATTGAAGACAAGGGAAATGGTGTGTCTGTGCCTGTGGACAGAAGTTAGTCCTGGCCGTAGGTACTTTAGAAGGAAATATTTTCTTGCCTCTCTCTCAAAAAAAAAATAAAATATATACTTGATTCCTCTTTCAAAAGCAAAAAATAAAAAATTAACATCATAAAACATGTTATTGCAGACAGCCTTGGTGTGGTCTCCCCACCCTCTAGCCTTCCTCTCCCTATCTCCTTGTTACTTAAGTAGAAAGTTAGATGTAGTACAAAACTTTAAAGTGACCTTATATGGTAATTTTGCTGCAACAGTAAAAAATGATCAGTTTCTCTGTCAGACAGCCAAACAACACTTCTGCAGTACATTTTGCGCTGACTTCCAATCTTATGAACATTTGCTCAAAAAGCATGTTTCTGTTACAGTCCTCATCTCAGCTATGATGTCTGAAGTTTACAACACTCTTTTTGAGTAAAAACCAGGCAAGAGCTGTCCCCAGTAAAAATAGCAACAAGGAGAAAATCCCAATGAAGGAATCCAAGCCAATCTTTGCAGCATGTCAAGGCTAATATAGGCCCTGCCAGTTCAGAGGTAGGTGATGCGTGCTTTACGTGCTTAGTACAGAAGCAAGGTGAATGAGAATAAACTGGCCAGTCACAAAATGCTCACAAAGGCCCATCTGACACCATCTGCACTCAGCCATGCACAGTGACAGAGCGAAATGCCGCCTTCCTCCATAGCCTTCGTCCTGCTGATGTGATGGCAGGTGGAGGGCAGTGCTTCTACTGAGTGGTAGGAAAGCTACCCAGAGCAAACTAAAGCGCTACAGCAAGATACAAGTCCATTAAGGGGTGCTTACTTAAGGGAGACATTTAATTTTTAAACTCAGATGAACCTTCATGAAAAGGACACCTTAGCCACAAGACCTTCTTACTGAGCAACCACATGCATTCCCTCTTTGCATGTACCAGGGAAATGAGAGAGTGGAGCTATACCACAAATCTTGGTGTGCAGTGTAGCACAGCCAGCTTTTGTTCATGGACTTTATTTTCTCCCTAAAGAAAGGTCACACGTCTATTACTGTATACAGTACACTTCATTGAGAGATTACTGAACACTATCAATAAGGATATAATAGAAGTCTGTACTGCATCAGGAAAATTCAGCAGTTTGACTTAGCTGATGGATGTGTCATCCGTTCCCAATATCCTGACTGCCATTAGAAATGAAAATATCTTTTCCTTTAACTGCTTCAAACATCTCATCTGTTCTTCTGGGTGAATGTACCATTAAATGTCAGTCCATAGATGTATCATTTGCGGGGGGGAGGGGGGGGTGGAGTAGTAGGCTATATTGTTTACATCTGAGTGAGACACACAAATCTGAATGTAGGCACATGAATAAATGGCTCCAAAAATCTCAGAAGGGGGTTAGCTTCTCAGGGATGTAGCACAAGCTAGCACGGGATTGTTGGCAGAAGGACTGAAAATGGCCCTGATTTTCTGTAGTAAGTGTTGGTAAATGGGGGTTGCTTTACGGTGTTTCACAATATGCCCTCCTGTCCTCTTATACCTTCAGTTCCTTGTGAACTTGGGATGGTTTGCGGAGTTCTTCTGACAGGGGTACTGTCAGGATAGGAAGAAGAAATGAGTTAATGGCACAGAGACTTCATGTATAACTGACAGCTCTGCACAGGGTGGCTGGAATGAGCTGCACTATTTTCCTCCTTAAACGTCTTGCAAATGTGAGAAGGGTACATCAGGACTCCTGGGGCATTTTTAATGACATCAGAAGAGATTATTTAACCTCAAGAGGTTAACATTTAATAATTAGGTTAGAACCTGCTGTTATCAGACTTGTCAGTCTTCTACCACGAAAAGAAATTTTAAACATCTGTGGAGGCCACAAACTGGGGAAAAAATTGTTATGCCTCAAACTTTGGGCAAGAAAATGTATAAGGAAAACATTTTCTAAAGCATCCTGCGATCACTTACAACTGAAGTGTTTAAAAATGAAGGTTCATACCTAAAAATGAATGCCTAGTGAGATTAAAAAATTCTGTAGATGACGCAAGATATGGGTTTTAAATACCTAAAAGACTTCAGTCAGTCTGGTCTTAAGTTATTTACACATCTTGAAGGATTTTGGCCTTAAGCAGCTAACTCCCTTTTCTCCCCTAAATTCCCTCAAGTCCCTAGGTATCTAAGGGAGGCTTAGTCTTCTATGTGACTAAGATGCCTTTGAAAATTTGCAGGAATTGCTCTTGCTCTGACACATTTGTTTCAAAGTAAAGGTTGTAAATTCATTATACACTGGCATTAAACTAGCAAAAAGGAAAGCAGCAGCATGCACATCTTCTGATAGACCTGAAAATGGTGTGGTAAGAGTATTTGCACCAGTCTTCAGTGTACATGCAGAATAGTCACCAGTAGATTAAGGGTTAAAACAGAAAATGAAGTATAAAGATCACAGAGCAAGATGAGGAAGCACTTGAAAGATAGACACAAAAATAAAGCTTGCACCGCAGCTCAGACCAAATTAAACCAGAGCTGTACAACATCTGGTCTGGAGATGGTGTGCTAGCAGCTGAGTGGCAGCATGTCTCGCAGGCTGACAGGTAGTCAAGAGAAGGTACATCTCAGGCTGACTCAGTCTTTCCTGCTCAGCCTCACTAGCAGGGGATACTCGCTCTGCTTCTAATCCTTCAGCTGGGGCACATTGCATGCCCATGCTTACAGACAAGGAAGTCTATGAAGAGGAAGCAGGGGAGGCTGGGAGGAAGGCTGCAAGGAGGTAGACTCTTTTCAGTAGTGCCCAGTGACAGGACAAGAGTCAACAGGCACAAACTGGAATACAGGAAATTCCAGCTGAATATAAGGAAAAACTTCTTTACTTTGAGAGTGACAGAGCCCTGGAACAGGCTTCCCAGAAACGGTGTGGCATACTCTCCTCTGGAGATATTCAAAACTCACCTGGATACGTTCCTGTCCAACCTGCCCTAGGTGTACCTTCTTTGGCAGGGGGGTTGGATGAGATGATCTCCGAAGGTCCATTCCAACCCCTACCATTCTGTGACTCTGTGATTCTGTGATTGCAGCAGGAAAGGAGGAGAAGGTGTAGGGCAGGGGACATGGGTATGATATTCCCAGTTTTAGCAGAGGAGATGGGTAGGTCACAATTACAGATGAAAATACAGGATAGGGTGGGTGTGTAAAGGAGTAAGGTCCAGTGGTCCACCCTATCCAAAACAGGATAGGGTGGGTGTGTAAAGGGTGTGTAAAAGTAAGGTCCAAAGCTAGTATGCTGAAGTCTCACCTGTCACTGAGATGGGGAGCCTTAAGTAAACCAGTGAATTATGCCTGGTTGCTTAGACACCCGCAGGCCAAAACAGGACGAGGTGTTTGCCCTTCACACAATGCTCATGCTGAGCTGTGCTAGCTCCTAGGAGAAAATGGCAGCTGTCTGGGGAAAGCACAGATCAATGGACATGAACACAGCCAGCAGCCATGGCAGGGTTAACAGGGTGGTGAACTGCGCCATGTGTATGCAGAGTCACAGTCAGCTGTGCGGACCTGATGCTTCAGCGCTGAATGCAGCAGTGGCTTTACCGCTGGGACCTCCTAAAGAGGGAGAGCCCAGGCACCCAGTTCCACTTTCCTCAAGCCCAAGGAACTGAGGCAGCTAGCCAGCTAGCTGCCCTTCTCAAAACCTCTCCAGACCAAGCAGAGGGAAATTATCACCATTTGTTCTCCTATTTTTTAGCTACCAAGACCACTGAAAACATTTCAATTTTGAAATGTCACAATTGTATAAGAAAGAAAAATGCATTTAATTTACTTTATTTTTTTTTCCTCAGTTTCACAGATCTGACTATACTGAATGTCACTTTCAAAATCCTCAGTGGCTTATGAGAAATGGAGTTTGCCATTTTCTGAGGGCCTCATGAAGCCAAAAGAGGACAAGCTTACTTTAGATGATTAAAAAAAAGAAAAAAACCAGCAACATAACTAGGGGCTTCATGAACTATTTTGCCAAGTCACTCTGTCCAGCTTCCCAGCTTTATGCTGGACTACTTCCACACTGCCTTGCATTATCTCCCTTCTTGTCTTGTAAAGATTCCAGTCCTGCACAGATATCCACGTATGTCTGTGAAACTTCCAGCAGGTGCTTTGGTCTGTCAGTGTGATTTAAGTTGTAGTCCTCTTATGTTGGGGCTCTGCTGTTACTAACACTCACATGCTTAACTACCTCACGTAGCAGAGTTTAACACATGTGCAAGAGTTTGCAAGACTGACTATTTGTTTGAGAGCACTTATAAAGACACATCATATGAGGGCTATAAATATTTGGAAAGTGGCCAAGAATAAGTTTTGAAACTATAAAAGTAACATTGGGGGTGAAACTACAACTTCCATTGTCAAAAGAGCAGTGCTTCATTATTTACTAGTTTGGTATTTTTTCTTCTCCTTAGAAATTAATGAAATATTTGAAGAAAAATATTTAAAGAAGTTTTCTTTAACATATCTTCTGTGTTTTCCTGGAAACAATTGTTGCTGCTTTTATTTCAGACACTGAAAAAACAAAGGTCTACCAGAAAATTAGAAGAGTCTTAGCTATGCTTGAGCATAATCTGGAAGTATTATGCTTGTGGCTTAAAAGATCATTCTCTTTAAATGCTTCTGTTTCAGCCAGTGTATAAAAATATCAGGAAAATCAGAATGATCCTGGCAAATCAGCTTTGTGACACTTTCTCCATTAAGGTTACTTATTCAAAATCATGCAGAAATTGATTAAACACAGAACATGCTCCAAGTCATACAATGTCTCTGCTTGTCTAGATGTGACAAATTACAACATCTGACAAAAAGCACATAAAAGAAACTCACAAAAGAGGTTGTAGGAAGGAATGATTCACGGGAAACAACATATATAAATGACAGAAGGGCAAACAAAGTGTCTATCTTTATAAAAAGGGGAGGAAGGCAAATTACTGGAAAAAAGAAGCCAACAACCTTCCATGTAAATACATGGAAGAAAACAAGAAGATGAGCCAACCACCAGTGAAGATTTGTTAGAGACAAAGAACTCATTCCTTTGGGAAGATGATAGCATAGCTTCCCTTTGTGATTCAGGAAAGGTATACACATCATATACCTTAATTTTAACAATTTTTTATTGTTGTGTATCACTGGAAGACCACATGAGCAAGCTAGGGGACTACAGAATGAAGGAAACAGTTACAGGGGAGCTAGAAAGTTGGTTGGAAAGCTGTATTTGGAGAGAAGACGTGGTTTGTGGACAAGTTATGGGATGATTCTGGAGTTTTACAAGTGTTTGTCCGTGATCCAGTGATACTTAATATTTTCGTTAATGACCTCAATGATGGAGAAAAAAGAGGATGCTTATTAAAATTGGAGATAATAACCAAACTAAGTGGATCTGAAAGTGTGCCAGAAGACAGGATAAATCTGGAATGATCTGGATGGGTGCTAGGACAGAGGTAATAAAAAGAGACTGTAATTCAGTAGGGGCAAGTGGAAGGTACATGGACAGGAATCAACACAAATAAATCCAGGCTCAACAATAACCATATAGGTAGCACTTCTGCAGAACAGATCTGGGGATCTTAATGAATTACAAGCTCAACAACAGCCAGTAATTTCGTGCTGTTGTGGAAAAGGCAAATGCTGTATCAGAAGGCATAAGTAGGAATAAGTGAAATGCACCTTGACCTCTATTCAGAACTCTGAAAAGCTTCAGCTGAATATTTGAACATCTGCCCAGTTTTGGGCAAAATAAAGTAGATCAATACAAAAGAATCCAGAGGAGTTCATGAAGAAATATAGAAAAACACAATGTCTGGCAGCAGATTGAACGAGTTCTCATTGTAGCAGAAAACAAAGGCATGGCTGGCTCTCCAAAGCCCATAATAAGGCAAACAAGCACCAGCAGGCTTACATTATGACCAGAGAGATTCAGGCTAGCTGTAATTAGAAAAGTTGTTAAAATGGAAGTAACAGAATAGATTTCCTGGTGACGACTTTTGCTGGAGGTCTTTACAGACAGGTTAGACAATACCTGTGAAGGGGGAGATAAATACCACTGATCTTCCCTCCAGGACAAGGAACGGATTTCCTGAGGGGATATGGAGGCAATTATTAATTTCTTCTCTAAAGTGCTTTTATAAAGCTTCTATAAAAAATCAAGTTTGAAATTGTTACTGATGGCTTACTCCTGAAGAGTGCTCAAAATGTCGATTTGGGAACTGGATCCTCATTTTAACTGGGACTGTGAAGTGAAAGATTCCCTCATGCACCAAGAACTCCAGACAAAGCCATAGGCTCTGGGTAAGCTTGCAAGATCAGATTGCAACTGGCTTTGTTAATACTCACCAGAAACTGCTATCTTTGTAAGAGCTTTTGTTGGAATTGCACATAAACAGATCTGTTACCTTGCTCAGTCCAAAATTATGACCTTGGCTGAAATGATGTTTGTTTGAATCCATTACTAGAAAAGTATATTCCAAGAAAAATTGCATGCAGAAATGGCTTGATAACAGAGAAGAGGCCAATAGCAGGATCACTTTCCTATTCTGGAAATTCTGTCCGAAAAGGAGAGCTTTCAATCATACAGATAAAATATTGAAACCCAAGAAAGTCCAAGGCAAAATCAGCAGAGCTGTTTCAGGAAGAGCTTATTATGGAATAAATTCAGTACCAGACTTGATACATTATGATTTAGTGACATGCCTCTCTACACTACACTCTACACTCTCTACACAGCAGGATGCTGTGGACCTAAACCAAGCACACTCAGCATTTAATTGATGTGGGCCTAGAAGCTGAGCTAACTTCAACTAGCCAAACTTGCAGAGGAAAGCTTGGAAATGGAGAGAGGAATCTGACTCCATGTGCTCCCCCCAAGAACTTGGTGTAACTAATAGTGTAACAGATAACTGGCACACATATAGAGCATTTATATGTGAAAGCTGTGAAGCCTTTTGCTGAATGTATATAAAATCATGGTAACTATTAGCTGAGTGGTAGGTGATAATAAAAAAAAAGATATTTTTGTTGTTGCAGATGACTCCAAAAGCTGGATTTTTTAACAGCAAAGATCTGAAAAAGCAAGAGAGAAGAAGGATAGTTGCGACAGCAGAAAGAATGAAGCTAGGGCGCTGAGTCACTGAAATTAGAGAGAAGAAACATTATTAAGTCTTTCTTCCTGGTTATGTAGGGCTTTTCCCTTATGGTTCAGCCCCCAGTGTATTGCCAAAGCTTGTTTAAAATAATTCAGTTGCTTCTCATGGGATGCAACTCTGCTAACTAATCATTTAGATTTCTTTTTTTCACTGATTCTTTTACCCACAATTTTACACCCCACTATACTAGCCCTTGGATGACTTGCATACAAATTCCTTTCCATAAATGGAACTTGCACCTTTCAAAAAACCAATATGTTGTTGTCACATCAGGCTCCATTTCATTCTGTGTTGGTCAAAGCTACAACATAATGTTCCTATTTATTTCTGGTAATTTCCTTTCATAAATCAGTCCCTCCAGTGCCTTAAACACATCTGTTACTTTTCTCTGAATGTCTTCCAACCTATCAATATCTTCCTGGAATTGAAGGACCTAGGATCATAGGACCATGTTTTAGGTAAATCATTACTTCAGAAGCATTTTGCATTATTAAGTCCTATAAGTAATTGTAAAAAAATTAAAAAGCTGCCTTCAGGTAACCCTGAGCCATAAGCTGTTGGTCGTCTGTATGGAGTGAATAACAACATTCTGTACCTCATGTGGGACATGACTCGAAAAAAACTCCTCATGCTCAAAGCAAACTGGACCTGCTTCATGGTCCTTCACAGCTGTTTTAACTTGTGAAGATTATAGACGCTTCACTGGTGTTTTCTAGTCCAGTCTGTCTAATTTGTAAGTCATGTAGTGAATAGATATGGTGGTGAAATTCACCTCTGGGCAGATAATCTGCATGATGTTTGAGTTTCCATTTGAGACCTTGTTTTGAGGTCTGAGATCTTCTCAGAATGATTTGCAGGCTTTAAACTGACCGTATGTTTAACCTTAAAAGTTACAAAAATCAGTCACTTCTGTATAAGTGGACCACAACAGAAATAAAAGCTGAATTTTTAATTCGGGTTCATATTGCTCCTTTTCCTCCCTCTATAGCAGCAGATTTCCTGAGGGACCGAATGCCTGTGGGGTATCATTTGCATCAGACACAAGGAAGGAGGAAGATGAGTTGTAGTAATGGGAAGGGTATAACGCAAGCACTGCTTTGGGCTCTCCCTTTCCTATTTCATCTTGAACTCACCCTGACCTGACTCTGGGACCTGTGCTTTGCAGAGCACTTCTGTTTATATACTTCCCTTGGTTGGTCAGTCTCCCCCGGGATTTATGTGGCTGCCTGTTTCATCTGTTGGTGGTTCTGCCTGGGTTTCTTTTTAAGCATGGGTAGATACAGAGCATCAGCACACAGCAGCTCTACCTTTGGATGCACGAGCCATGCCAAAACTTCAGCCAACACCATTCTCTAACCTGACGAAGGATGAAACAGTGTCCTACTTTGCACCAAACTCTAAAAGCAAGTGGCTGATACTGCAGGAACATTTCTGGCATGATTATCTCCTTGTAGGGTTTTATTTTCAAGGAAGCTGTGATCCAGCTGCATTTATATGGGTGCCTTGCATGTTGCTATCCCTTGCTGACAGTCAAATTTCGAACTCCTAAGGAAGAGAGGAACTCCTCATATGACCACATGAACTCACACCACCAAGTGGTAATTTGTAACTAACTGTGCTTATTCCACTATCTCTTGCTCTTGTTCTTTGTGTTTTGCATACTGCTTGTGATTTTGCCCTTTCTTCCCAGGAACAAGAATTAGGGTAAGCCACAAACCTGCTAATTCTTATGTGGATAAGTGGCATAGTCAAAACCAAAGATACTACCTTGGGGAGCTGGAGGACTCTCATATGGGACTGTCAGAGCAGACCTTCTGCGGCTTAAGAATCTGTAAAGCAGATTTAGTTCCTTTAAAATAATGTCTGGACTGTTATTACCTGCTGTGCTCACGTTCTTTCCATCAGTGTTGACATAACTTAGATTGGAATCTGAGTCTCTAATAAAACATTTCAGTGTTTTATTTTGCATTTTATTTTGTTGTATTTTTTTAATGCACATCAAAGTCATTCATAATTCCCAGAATTTTCTGCACTGAACTGTTTGCTTAAGCAAAGACTCTAGTGATGGTGTGAATTATTTATTTATACAGTCTACTTTTAAGTTGGGGCCAACATTAATTTGGCTGGGTCACTGGCATTGTAGATGTAATTGCCATGTAAATAGCTATGGAGCCTATGTCTTTAATTAGTGTGCTAAATTCTACACAATTAATGAATAAAATATACTCATTCTGACATTTTAAAACAGTTATTTTATTAATGAAGAATTTATCAGTGTTATGCCAATTCCCTTGCCTTTTGTTAATTATATGCCTCTCTTGCATTTTCTGATATGTTAATTTTGTTTGGTATAAATATTTGTCCTATTAAGAATACATCGTCAATGTTGACTCATTCTTCTCCACCCCCCTCCAAGATAACTTAAATGTGAATTCATTTTTTGATCTTGTGGTTCTCACTGATTAATAAGAATCATCTAGCTCCATCTTCCATTAAGTCCTCTTCAGCAAGGTCTAAAATTTCACCCAAGAAATGGCCTGGCTTTCTCTGCATGGTATGCATGTTGAAAGGGGTATAGGATAAGATTTAGCTAGCTGTGTTTCTCACAAAAGGGAATAAAGAGCAAAGTTTTGCTAACATAGCACTGTCCCTTCTATGAACTTCTGCTGCTAGGTTGGTAATTCACACATAATGCATGCTGAGAGGCTTAAAGTATGCAGATACAGAATGAGGATCATGGTCAGAAGGAGGCTGTGGTCCCAGAGTGCTTCTAGGGCAATGGGAAAGCCATGATCTTGTACAGGAATCGCTATGTCCCTCTGAAAAGCAAGGACTTTTTTAACCTCACATTCCTAGTGAGGGTAATTCTGACTCCCTTTTCCTCTCAAAGAATAGGAGAGCAAACAACCGAATAAAATTGACATACAACCATGAGTCTCCTTTGACACACAGCTTGCTTATTTTTGCTTGCACATGAGATGATAACGTGCCAAGACCACCATGGAGGTATGGGGGATGTGCTGAATGGGGAAGGATTGAGCAAGGGAGGCAGGTGTGAAATGTTCAGAGAAGGCAACAGCAAGTCCACCTCTGTGAAATGAGAGGGATGGAAATGGCAGCTACAAATAGTTGTATTAAGAACCAGCTTAATTTTAAAAACATGGAGTCCATTGGTTTTATTATGCATCTACACAGTGGTTTGAAGTGAGAGCTGATAAGGGAGGCCAGGCCTTTAGGAGATCAGACTGAATGCTGAAGATAAAACTTGCTGATGAGAAGGAGCCAAAATATTGACCCCTGGCGTAATTTGGGAACCTGAAGAGTTCAAGAAAACAGACAGCGATACAAAGTACTGCTCAAAAGCAACTTTACAGGAAATAATAGCTATGTAATGATTGAATCAATTAAAGGAAGCGTTTTAAGTTAAAAATAATGTAGCACAAAGATGAAAAAGAATGATGTATCTTGCACAATTTTTGTAAGCAACAGAAAAGCCTCTTCCTGCTGAAATTGTATAACCTTTAAGATGTTAGGAAACACTGACAGGTGAGCACTTAGAAATAAATATTGCTCACGGTTCAGGCTCTCATTGTACTTGAGGGTAGGAAAGCTGGTATGAGCATGACCTGAATGCTGAATGAACAGCACCTTAGAGCAGAATTTTTTTTTTATGAGCCAGTCACATATAAAAACCCCGTTAATAATGACATGAAAAGCAGATGTTCTTAGTTTATTGCACTGCTCTGGACAGAGACTATCAAATTTTAAGCTAAATTAAGCTGAGGTTACCTGATCTTGTACCTCTTGGCCTCTTATAGCTGTTAAGAAGAGTTTGGTACTTCTACCACTCTTTGTCAGAACATGCAAGATTTCTGTTTAATTATGCCTTACTGATTACAGCTTCTAGGCTATGCTAGGTGACAAAAAGATGTCAGTAGAACACAAATCAAAGGAAGCTGTCATAGTTGAGGGTCAAAACATAACAACAGCCACTCTGCTAAGGATGCAAACAAGTCTGAGGATGCAAAATTTGACATGGTTCCAAGGACATGGAAGAGACAAGCCACTGGAGAGTAGATCTACTGAGAGTTACTAGGCAAACAATGTCAGGGGCAGGAAATCACCCGAGCTGAATACAGCTGGAGGCTGGAACAATGCTCAGGGAGTGTCTCATTTACTCATCCAGTTCTCACTCGTCTCTTTGCAAGTACATATGGTTACTGCGGCACGCAGGACAGGTCTAGGTGGATCTTGCTCTGGGTTACTGCAGCAAATGCTCTAACTTTGTGTGATGGTCATCTCCTTTGATTTGTATTCCCTTGATGTCCCTTTCTGGCCTAACTTAGAGTAAGAAGGCTTAATACAGAAAATGTAATTTGTACAGTACAACTTGTAGGCACAGTGGCCTGCTGGAGGGACTAAAAAGTCTGTTAGCATTATTATGTCGTAGAATCATAGACTGGTTTGGGTTGGAAGGGGCCTTAAAGATCATCTGGTTCTGACCACCCTGCCACGGGCAGGGACACCTTCCACTAGATCAGGTTGCTCAAAGCCCCATCCAGCCTGGCCTTGAACACCTCCAACGCTCTGCCACTCTCTCTCTGCACCTCCTTTCATTAGAAATTCTTTTTTTGCCCTGTATTTTCACAGCACCCAGTATAATGATATCTTGCTCTGTGCCTTGGACACCCGTGCACTGCTGGGATGCCCTCAGATGGCTCCCAGGGTAGTGGGGAAGGGAAAAAGGTGTTGCCTGGCTCTGGCTCAGGAAAGCTCTGCTCAGGCCAGAAGCGGTGTGCAGACCATGTACAGCGGGAACCACCAAGCCAATGTCACCCTACCGGTGTGATGCACTACCGGACATGCAGCAACTCTGCCACTTGGGTTTAATAAGGAGAGCTGATTAAAAAATCAACAATTGCACTAAGTCTGGAGACCCTGTGTATATGGATATGTGTGGGTATGTATGTATTTTCACAGTGCTTCACTGACAGAGCAGCCATTTTGACGTGACAAATTGAGTATAAATATTGCACCTTAGATCACCCCTTTAAATCTGAATCCTCCTAAGCTCTTCTATTGTCCAGGATATGTGAACATGTTTTTTTCAGTTCCTACATATTTTTTCCCCAGATGCATCATAAATAAACCTAACTGGTGAGGTTTGTGTATCTACTGAGATAAGATTATACGTCAAAGGACAGATGGAGGATCTGGGCCTGCACATGGATGCAGATCCTGCGAGCTCTAAGTCACCTACGAACACGGAGAACCTCTTCAGACTCTTGAGGTCTTTAGCATGTGGATTACTTTCCAGTGCAGACAAATTTCAGGTCATCAGGCTTACTTCAGTTGCAGTTAAAACTAGGATTTGAACACAGATTTTAAAGTAATCCGAGAGTAATCCACTGAGCTCCTTGTTGAGCCATCTCCACCTGTCTCTACTATTTGAATTTTGCCATTTTTGGACTGTTACTAAATTTACATTTTCCTTTCTACTTTCATTGTTTATTTTTCTACTATGCTGCTAAGTTAGCATTTTTTTGAGGTGCAAATCATTGCAGGCTTCCTCTGAAATTATTCTATCGTATACGTTTGTGGAGTGCTTCAACGTCATCTGCTACTTATTTTTCTAACATGCATTTTAGACAACATAGTGATTTGTTTGAACATTAAGTTCGTTTGTGGATGAAAGCCAGCATACTGCTTTCACATCATAGATCTGCACTCAATTGTGTAACATTTGGATCAGGAACATTTAGGATTAAATATGTTTTCTAAATGTTTTGAGAAAGCTTATCTCAACAGAAGCTCTGCCGCAGCATTCACACTTTTCAGGTAACTGATCTCAATGCTCACTGCCTCTGAACAGCAGGACTTTGAAGACTTCAGCCAGGAGGTGACTTGATTAGCTAATCCTGGAGTTTTTTCTTTGTTTCTTTTCACCCCGTCTATTTTATTACATTTGAAAATTAAAATAAACTCTGCCAACAGCAAGTTTGTTTGTATGTTTCCCTTTGTTTGCACTGAGATTTATATATTTGCATACAATTGCCATTCCTTCTTACACTGAAATCAATTCTGCTTTAGTGTCACTACAGTCTAAGTAAGGGATACCCTACTGTGATTTCAACACAATAAAGACTGATTGAAATGTCAATGATTTCAGCTGTGTTTTGTATTACAAAGTTAAACATGTTCTTTTCCATTTAAGCAAAACAATCTCAAGAAATTGAGATGACATGATAAAGGGTTATATTCAAAGATGTGAGGTCTTTAGTGAAGCTTAATGCAATAGGAAAAATAACCTGATTATATGGCTGTGCTTCTATTTTGTTTATTCATTTTTTTAAACTGAAGTGAATGATGTCCTGGTACAAATAAATTTCTTTACAACATTGCATTGTTCCCCAGGTGTTCCTGCAATTGGTCATGAGACTTAATTTATTAAGACAGAGAGGAACTGCACACAGGTATACAGAAAAGGATGCTCTAGGAAATTATAAGAACCCACATTAGAGGAAGTCCATTAGCTTCACTTTTTAAATAATTAAACACCACACTCATTCACCTTATGTCAAGAAATAAAAATGGAGCTTTTGCAAAGGGCAGCCTCTTTTACTTGAGAAAATATGATGCTTCTGCATACAAAAAACAGAAAGCAATTTGAAATGTGCAGCAGAAATTCTGGAGAACACGTAGAAATCAAATTTCATTACAAATGCATATTAAAAACTAGAACTTTTCATTACACCGACAGTCAATATTTATGCAAGTCAACATGAAGTGATAACTCCACAGTTATTTGTGGATCAACATCACTCATCAGTAGAACTCATCAGATATACTGCAATACAACAAATTTTCTTTAAAGGGAAAAAATGTTCTTCCTTGAAAGCAAAATGTTTGCAGAAATAACTCAGTTTCACTGAGCTGATAAGTGCTTTGAAAGCCAGTTATCTTAGGGCTGTGTCCAGACATACTGATTCAGCCAAATCTTCCATGAACTCTGATTTTTGGCTTTAGAGAAGTAATTCTGGAAGCTAGAAAGCTTCAGTCACATCTCAGATTTCGAGACCACTTAGCTGCTTTACCTTATGTTGGGGGATTTCCAGACTGTTCTTTAATCTTTCAGGATGCCCAAGGTAACAAAACAAGTAAAGAACAGCTGATTATTTTCTTTCATAATTAATAATTTCAAGATGAGGTATTTTGGATTTCCTCATCATTTAGCAGTTGTAAATATTTTAATTTTCATTCCAAAATAAGAACAAACTCTTTTCTATCTCAGAACTTCCTACAATATTGGGAATTCAGAATTTGAGCTGCTAACCACAATAATTCAGAGTTTCTAACATTTTTTTTTCCGGAAATGTTCGTAAAACACTTGCAATGTCCTTAGTGTGTTAAATAGTCTGAAAATTCAGACCAAACCCACAAAATTTTTGTGTATTTTTATGTGTCTTTTACTAGGTTTCTGTTTCATTTTTTTGATTATGCAATAAGGAGGCAGAAATAGCAGGATGTGATTTAGATGCCTGTACTGGCTCAAAAATATTAGCAAGTGGTGACTAATCAAAATCACCAGTGCAGAGACTGATAGTTTTTTTGCATAAATTATTTTCAAATACATACTATACTAGTGGAGTATGAGATATAAATTACCAGAAATTGGGTAATTTCCTGTCTAGGTAACTAAGGGAGACTACTAATTTGACCAGTTCTAGGAAAATTGGTAGGCTACAAATATTGATCTTATGCACAGGACTACACATTTGAGCATTTAAAGACATAAGGAGACTCAGCTTCAGGCAGGTACTTCCCAAGTGCTAAATACACAGCACTGAACAGTCAGACACATACTTTATGGGTTTGTTTCCCTTTCTCAAGTATGAATGACTGCCAGAGGTAGTGTACAAAACTAAACAGGCAGTAACTTCCTCTCTTACTCCTAGCAAGAGCTGGATGAAAAAGGTATACAGCAAACACCATTGGTAATGATCAGCTGTAATCAATCATACAGGTCTCAAACATCCAATCTATTGGGTGTTCTTGGGTGCCCTTTGCCAATAACTAAGACCAGTAGAGTATTTCTGTAACTCCCGTCTTGGGAGTTCAACACAAAGTATGAACTGCAAAACTCTTACGGTTGGTATACAAGTTTCTGCTGTCAAAAAACACATGTATGTGGTGAGACCATGTGCCAAACAATTCTGCAGGTTCACATCTCCCATCAGTCAAGATATCCCTATTCTACCTCCTAACCAGCTTCACCAGCCCCTTACTTTTTTTCATTGCTCATCTTTGTATTTCATTGCTTTCTTCATGACAGTGCACTTAACAGCTGTGACTAAAACCAGAGTACCCAATCCCCACTAAAATGAAATGCGAAAAAAAGAAGCACATGAAAGCAAAAAGATTCTTTTTCATCCTTCCAGGTATGGATGATTCCTTTATTCAAGTGGATTAATCGAGCTAACAATTGTCTTAAAAGTGCTAGCAGCAGGAGAATTTTAAGAAAGCAATATTTAGGAAGTCTCTGAAGATAAATATAGCTGCAGAATGTCCTGTCCATAGCTGTCTGTCATCTGTTTCAACTTACTGCTCTAGCCACAAGGGGCAAAGCCCTGATGTTTCAGGGTATCCAGTAAGAGACTCCTTAAAATCCCTACTGATGGAGGCACAGTTTTGGAAAGTGTTAAGAAGCTACCAGCCTTCTAAAAATCAGTCTCCTTAAAGTTTTTGTTAGTCAGGCTCACAAAAACTATGACCTCCAAAATCACTTATCAGATACCTGCACTAATTGTGGCCTACAAACAGACTTCAGATTGTGCTTATTAAAAGTCATTGTGTTGCGGAGTCTAAACAAATAAAGAAGCCATTTTATGCTAAGTTATATCTTAGTTTCTCTTCGGTGCATTGAGGTGTAGAAGCTATCTACACATTTAGCAATCTATGACCATGAAACATTATCACTCCTCTAAAAATATGTCTCCATTCCAGAATAACTTAAATATTTTGTTTAACGGGGAAAGAAAAGCTTGATAATCAGAGGTCAACATTTCACAGGTCAGATTTTGGTTTTCTGTGTCTTAGTTTTGTAACAGGCTTCATCTTGGTGCTTCATTTAAAGAATTCTGTTGTTTCACTGAACTCAGTGAGACTGCTCATAGGCATAAAATGAAGCACATCCTGAAAATGAGCTGGGATCAGGATTCTTTACCTTACCATATTTTGCTCAAAATAGATACCCAGAGAGATTTGCAAATGTGCACAAGGAGTGTTTAGTGATAATTTTTATAAATCTGTCTTCTGTCATTGAATTCTGGGGGGAAAAAAAAGGAAGTAATGTACTCAAGATGAACATTTGTGTGACATTGTGAGTTGTCATTACCATGCCTTGTGTTTCCCTGGAGCACAAATGGAGAAATGCAGGACCTCCAGCACAGGCAGGCAGCCCTCACCACTTCTGGCAATGGGGTGTTTCACTCTGCCACCTTTTGCAGGGCTGAATGAAACACAGAGCGCACCTCCAATCACAGCCAAAGGTACTGCTTTCTAATCTGCTATATTTGCAGTTCCATCTTATATCTAATATTACACAGGCGTTTTCTTTTATTATGCTTCCTCACTGCAGAGAAAGACAAACCTATATGAAACTAAAAAAATGCAACCTATTTTACTTGGATCCCAGACTAGGACCGTTACAAGACAAAGTCAGCTAGATACCTTCAAACATCAATGTCTGTGACCTTTTATGTGGCCTCTGAGGTAAACCAGTATGTAGAAAATCTTTAAAAGGTGAATGTAGGAGGCCTATGAAGAACCACATACACTATGTGTAACTTTTACCCTGTAAATGGGTAGGGCAGAGCCTCTTTAAGGGCTGTACCTTTCAATTCCAGCATCAGTGTTAACAAAGATGATGGAGGAAAAATTCTGAGCAAGAACTGAAGACTCTCTTTTTTTAATACAAAAATTTCCTATAAAAGCTTTCTCTACACAATACATCCAAAGGCAGCCCTGAAAATCCTCCGCTACAGGAGTATATCAATAAGAACCAAACATGCCAGTTAAAAACCACCGTCACAGAGGGGAAGCAGTACAAATACCTATTCTTTTAGGTAATAATTATGAGACTTGATTTCCAGTAATAGGGTTATGTATGCAAGGCAAATACTGATTGATGGTGCCAGCAGATCGCTCTCATAACAAGGTACAGAATGCAAATGCTTTACAGAAAACAGTAATTGATTCAATACGCAGTTGGTTGTATGCGTATTGATATCCAGGTTGCCTGAGTAACCTTAAGACTAAGTACAATACAGAAGGTAATTTATTATCACAAGTCCCCCAAATACATTACCTCATTCCCACATTCAGACTCAAACCTGAACTGTGCTATCTAAAATGTCTATCATGACTTAAAACAAGCAACAGATGCTCCCAGAGGCTCTAGGAGAGTCTGAGAGCTTAGCAAGGTGGGAAGACATGTAGCATGTTTCCCTCCACTGGCTCTCCTCTTTGTTTCGGTTCCCCTGGGAGCCAGTGGCACCGGGGAGCTCCAGCACTACCTGAGCACAGGCATCAGTTCTGACAGATGCGAGGACATATGGCAAGGAGGAAGCAATTTGTATGCAGTTGTATTTCCTGACTACAGTGCTCAGGTTGGAGGTGGTGACTCTTTTTCGCTGGACTTCTTTTCATGAGAAAGCTGTGGATTGATTGTACTCCCTTGGAGATCAGAGAGGAAGCTGAGCCTAAGTTTTCAAAGCTGTGAGCTTCAGGAGATGAGGCTGAGCTCTGAACCTGGTGCTTGCTTGGTTGGCAGTTGTTTGGATGGGTTCTGCCCTCATCCCATCACATTCCTGGAAGAGACAAACCAAAATCCTGAAGCAATTTTGCAAGGCAAGTTCAGCTTGAGGCATGAACTTGGTAGCTCAAGATCACACCTGATTTTTGAAGCGCTAGTCCTGAAGAGAAAAATCCAATTCCTTATGCCCTCGTTGTGAAAAGTAAAAAGATGCTTACTCCAGGTTTAGGCTACAAATCAATTAGGAGTCCCTTAAAATCAAGTGCTTGACTTGAAAGAGCCAAACCCTTTTTATACTTTGCTCTCAAAAGTGTTCTCCCACCTAATGCCTTCCACCATAGCATTGCTGTTCACAGCAATCAGTATTCTTGGGCACAGACTCTTTCCTTTCTAATGCAAAGCCTGACTTACACTTCTTTTAGTAGGCTGCATGCTAATGAGGATGGTTTGCAACCTTCACTGTCAGTGAGAAGTCCCGGAGTAGCTCTCCCTTATTCTTGGTTGGTGGGATACACTGCAGATGGCCCCTTCTAATTGGGGAAAAAAAGCCAAATGATACCTTGTCAAGGTACAATTAAAATGAGTTAACAGAACGGATGCTTCGTGTTTCATGTGAAGTCGGCATTCCTCAGGGATCTTTTCTGCTGGCCTTTAACAAAGATTCAGTGAAGTCGTCCACTTTGCTGTACTTCAGAATTTGGAAGTTGAAAAGCTGAAGCAGCACTCACATACATACACAGAACGTGCAGTTACACATGGTAGCAGTTGTGTAGTAGTGGCATACAGCTCAGCATGATCTTTTAAGAGATGTGCCTGCTGTTACTTAGATTACTGCATACTGAGATGTAACAGGGGAGATCAGGGTGCCCCTGAGTTACAGTACAAGCACGTCCAAGGATTTAACCTCTGAGGAGACTGAAATGTCCAGTGCCCTCTGCAAGGTGACACACAGTCTCAGGAAAGAGCTGGGAATAGAAACTAATTCTTTTCAGGAACCTTTTTGATGTAGCCAAAGGAATATACTGTGGATGCGCATGGTGCTATGAACATTTACGCATAGCTGAGTACACATTCTTTGACAAAAATTGGTCAGGAAATAGTTAATAATTTCAAATAAAATTATTGAAATAAGTTAGTGTCCTCCCAGGATTTAACCTGTTTGTACATTTTTGCCTGAGAAACGCTGAAGCTTCAGGCTATATGGGTGTGAAACATAACTTAGTATGGAGTAGGGAAAATTCTGCATTAGGTTCAGCTCCTGTCTCAACTATGTCTGATTGTGTACCCCAGTACAAGGCTTGTTAGTTGATTTGGAAGCCTGTTACATGTCATGAAGCTTATACATACAACTTGTAGCTGCTTTCATAGTTTAAAAGCTGTCATTTCACCTTATGCACACAGAAATGCTTTTCCTGCATATGTCAGAATGATCCACACAGCTCTCCCATGGAGTTTTGAAAGTGTCTTCTGGGGTACAGCAGCGCAGCATCTCTTCTGTGAGAGCAATTTGCTCTGCCATTATATTGTCTGTAGGTATGCAGCTGTATTGTTTTACCGTGTTGATCTTGGAAGGAGCTGGAAAGCTCATAAACTGGAAAGCAATTGCTTTCCAGCCGAAGCTTTACTTCTTCCTAGCCCACTGTGCTCTCCAAGGGAACCTCTGCGGGATTTTGTTAAAGAGGAAAAGGAAGATGCAATAGTGTTCAGAGATAGAGCAGATGCAATATTACTCCAAATCAAGGGTTACATCTTGCTCTGTTTCCTACTCGCTGCTTCTATCAGCTCACATAGATCGTGAGCAGACCTCATCCTGTGTCTACTTCAGCTGCCCACAACTCCCATTGCCCGGTTCCACATTTCTCTCACCACAGGGAGCCTGTGCATTTACTGTAGCCACGGAGATACTTCAAAGGCAAACACAGGCAACTCTTGAAACACGGATGATGACCACATGCTGGACAGAAAAAACACTTCCTGCAGAGGGGCAGAGAATCACGTAAGTGGTGCTAACTCACAGATCCGACATCCCAGACACTTTCTCTTAGATGTACCACCAGCGGCAATGCCCTGCTCAGTCTATACTCAAGGCTCCCCAGTAACATTCATAAATGGGAAAAAGCATGGGAGAAAAAGGCCACAGGCTAAACGAGAAAGAGGGATGAGAGGGAAAAGCCCTGCTTCAAGAAACAGTTGCTGCTCTGCAAATGGAGTTGGCACGTATATGAGCTGCTCATAGCTTGCAAATACTGATGGGAGTGAAATGTGTGGAGTTCATGGGGAATTTCTATTGAGCCCCATGCAGTTACAGAGGCATTCCTCCTTAAATTTAAGGGAGTTAATTAGAATAATATATGTGCCACTTCAACACGACGCCTGACGATCATGCTGTGGAGAAATGAAAGAAAAGCTTGCTTGAGAGAAAATGCCATTATCTACCTACAGCAAATACAAATCTGGAACTTGGTGTATACTTTTTCAGAGATATTACAATTGTCAGTCATATAGTGTGTGGATCTGATCCACAATACCGTGCACACTGTCAGCTGTTCAGCATGTTGCCCTGTTGCTAAGTATGAAGCCAAAAAATAAGTAGGCAGGTCACTTCCTGCCTCATTAACACAGTGGGAGGGAGGATGTCTGAAAAATAAGCTTGTAGAAACAGCCAATGAAAGCTCATTGGAAGCTAAACAATACCCAGGATCCAGCCATGATTCCCTTCCTTTACCTTATTTCTTTTATCTGTTTCAGTGGCTTATTTTCACTTGTTCCTAACTGCTGGTGATTTTTGCCACTCCTAATCTTTAAGAATCCTAAACCGGATAAACAATTTTCTCATTTACTCAAGCTATAGGAGTGGGGTTTTTTTTCTCCTCTTCTGGAAAAGTAGGAATTATCTCAGAGTCACCACCTTTTGCATTATTGTAAAAACTTGCCTTGCATGAAAGTGGGTGTGCTAAGTGTTCACATGGGGCAAGAAGATACAGTTGGAGCATGCCCAGTGCTCAACCAATGCTATTTTTCTTTTATCATACTGCAAAGAGATTATCAGCCTTGAAGCCATCACTTCCCTTGGGAACAATGTCCCGGGAGACATTCTTCAAGGATTTTCATAAAAACATCCTCCATCAGCCCCACTGAAGTGTGACTAAATTTTGTTATGTTAGGGTGGGTTTTCTTGTGTTGTTTTTTTTTTGTTTTGTTTTGTTTTTTCCTCTAATGCATGAATTTTTAAAAGTTGCTATAACAAAAGCTTTAAACAGAAGGTTAAGTATGTGCAAGGAAAGGAAGTAAAAATGTTTGATAAAAGAAAGAGAAAGATAAAATGTTCATGAAAAATGAAAAAAGTCTCTGTTCAGGATTTGCACTGAATTCTTCATTCATAAAGGTTCATCTGTAGCCATTTTTGTTTTGTTGGATGGGAGGCATAAGTCTGTGCATGTTGCTTTGATTTTTTTTTTTTTAATTAAAAAAAAGAAAGAATAGGATTCTGCTCCTCTCTGATATACACATCATGACTTCTAAATGAAAATATCTGTGTTTGAAAACAAAGGCTTTTCAGCAGCAGACCCTGTTTGTGCTGCAAACCTTACACAACCATCTCTGACACAGGTTAGCAATTAGACCATGAGAAACGAGACAGCAGGTATATGGTTGCTTGTGTGGGGATGTATCAAGAAAACACAGCAAAGGTTTTGCAAAAAAGCCAGTTACAAAATCCAGATTCAAGCATGGAAGGAAGACCTGAGTTAGAAGACAGAGGTAGCCTAAAATACAGTAGAAGGTCTCACTCAAATAGTCCCTTCAAATCTATGGATAACCTCCTTAATCAGAAGTGATGCTCACTGCTCTGACAGATCTGGTTGATACAGTCTGAGCAACTTTCCTCCCACCCATCTGTTTCCAAATGAACCTTATGAAATGACATGTAGTAATTTCTCAGTAATATTTCAGTTTGAAATGTTAATGGAAAGGAAGATTTGGTTGGAAAGATCTAATTGCTTTTTGAGGGCACCACATATAAAGCCAGCTTTGTGTCAGATACTGACTCTGGCTAGGGAGCAGGGGCAGAGCTTGCCCCAACAGCCAGTGTTCGTGCCTCTTTGTGGGCTAGGAACAGTGGTGGACCAGGCTGCCAGCTCTCTGACACCTGCTGGCATGTCAGAGCCTGCATACTGGTGTTGGGCTGGGGCCGGGATGAGCGTGTGGAGCCATGTCTTGGGCACATGTCCCTTGGGTCCCTTGTGGGGTCATGCAGAAGTGTGTTCTGGAGCACGTCAGCTCAATGTGATCTGCATGGGATGTAAGCTGCCCTGTTGCTGACAGAGCCTGGCACATCGCCCTGGCGGCAGCCTGGCATCACAACCCCACTGCAGGCTCCCATTCCTCCAGTGCCAAATGGTGGATCTATCATTGCCTTGCGGCACTCCTCAGAAGAGCAAAGAGTTGGTGTGGGTGAGGGGCTAGGGGCTACTGAGGGACTGCAAGGGCAAGAGAGGTCTTTATATCAGAGCACAAATCATGACAGCCATCATGGAGTGTCACTCTACTGAAAAAAAAAAAGAAAGGAAGGGCAGACTTTTTAATTTATTAACAAACTTTTGCTGATAGTTGAAAGAATTTAGTGCTTGAGCTTGGAAGCTGTAGAAATATGTCTTGTGAAACTAAATGCTAACAAAGGCAACCCAAAGATCTCTACAGGCCTGGTTAGCGGAGGACTGAACAGGTCTTCATCTTTGCCCATGAATATGTGGAGGGTGTCCTGCAAATCACCCTGAAGACAGAGTAGCTGTGTCTTCCTTGCACATGCAGTGCAGTGAAGGCTCAGTTGCAATGGCCCATCAAAGTGTTGGTTAGTGTTGATTACTACTTTTTGTGTGCACGAGGTAGGGATCTTTACACCAACAACAGCACCCTACTGATTCAAAGACAAGCTGTTCTGCCGTGGCCCAGGGTCCTTCCCCTACCTCTGCCAAGCCTGGCCACCCCATCACTCTGGGGCAATGTTGGCAGCAGAATTCACTGCCCACCTGCCTGTAGGACCTTTACTTCCCCTAGCATAACTTTACCCCTTAGCTTTACCCCAGCTATGGCATGTGGCTAGGTAGAAATAGCGTGCCAGGAGGTGAACACAGCAAAGCCTCAGTCTTCCTGTGCTGTAGCCTCTTCTGATTACTCATTTTACTCTCGTGTATTGTTATAATGACAGCCTGTCACGTGCCTTTTTTGTTTGGTTTTGGTAGGGAGAGGTTTCAGGAAAGGTTTTTCACTTGAGTTTTGTGTGAGAAAATTGCCATTATTTCTCAATACTGCATCTTTATTCACAACGAGCAGTTTGATTCTGTAACAACTTCAAATCAAACTTGGATTAAAGCAGTGATAAAATAGCACAGACGATGCTTTTATTTTTTTAAAACATGGGACCATTTTTTTGCCAAGGAATATGGAAACAGCTCCAAAATTTCCTAAGAAATGATGCTTCCCTCCTTTGAACAGACTTTAGTTGCACCTAGGAGTGTAAAACTCACTTCAGACAAGTGCTGTCCTTCAACAGATGACTCTCTGAGGGGTTGGTACAGCACCTAGCATAATGAGATGCTACTCTCCAATTAGGAACTTTAGATGCCTGTGGAAAGTACATAATGTAGCTGATGTAACTGTTAATAAACTCAGTAACACTAATTTTGGCAATATACAGTCACCACCCAGTTTGCCACGTGGTGTCCTACATGGTATGGCAAAACGCGTAGTCTTATAACCTTTATCGCCAGTAATCACTCCCCATGTTTATATGAGTAGGACCTGTCCAAGGGGTTTGAAAGTCTCTCTCCTCTCAGCAAGGGAAAGATTTACAGCTGTTTGCATAAATCAGTGCGATTTGGGTGAATACCACCCCCCCAAGCCCACCTCCACCCCGCCATGTTTAACTCACCTGTTTGCTGTATATGAGACATTGTTAAGCTGTGTAAATTAACAGAGCTGTTCTCTTTACCTAAATTAATTCTTGGTTACACTAATAGGCTAAATAAATTAACAAGGTCCTAAGTCTGCATGACAGCTTTAATTTAGTGTGTAACTTTCATTGTGTGCCGAAGTAGTTTCGAGGTCAGTTGTATTAAACAAATGCAAGCCTAAAGATGGAGTTAAGCTCTGCAAATAGTTCCCTGAACTGGGAAGCACGTAACCAGCAGATAACTCAGTTATGCTTAAACTTGGTACAAATGTCATTTCTTTCATCTTCTAGGCTTTGGAGTTTTGGAAATTAAACTCCTCACTGTAGCAATGACAATGACATATGTGCAGCCCCCATTAGAAAAAAATATTTTCTGAGCTGTGATCTGAGATTGAGTTTACCTAAATCAAGGTTTAGATATTTTTTATCGCCTGTTAATATACATGCAGGCATACCCTTCTTTAGACATTTTTGCCCCCTTTCTTCAGAATGTATTAATTCTAAGGGATAGTTGAATTAAGTTTCTTGGCTTTGGTTTTTCTCTTTTCCCTTCAGCTCTATATTGTCATACCTTGCCAGCTAATCTTGCTTTCCTTATGAGCAGCATACCCTATCATTTAAGTAAAAATGGTTTTCAGAAAACGTACGTCCTATAAGATGTTACAACATTTTGTGAAACATTATGCAATGTGACTGATGCAGATGGATATGCCCCATAAAGTTGAGAGATTTAGATATGTAGTTTTTCCCAAAAAATCACTTCATAAAGCAGTTTTGTTTAAAATATCACTTTGAAATCCTATTTGAACTCCTTGGAATAGATAACAAATTTATTTAAACTTTTATATGAAAAGATTTTTACCTGAATGCTTAGAGATTTTTCTATGTGCAATGCTTTATTTCAGATCAGTACATAGGCGAAAAAAGTATACAATATATTATATAGCACCCAACTAATGTTTCCTTCTTTACTCCCCTCCCTGAAGGAAGAGAAATGTTTTAGTGGGATCAATAGCTATAAATCATTACAAATGATTCGAGGTTTTATTTCATCTACTTTTATTATAATGTCCATGCCATCTGCTGTACATATTGAGCTTATTACACTAATTCATTTTGCAAGCTCCAACCTCTGAGAGAAAGATGTCAGAGGGCAATTGATTAAGGGATATTTGTTCTGTTAAACCTTTTTCTTTAATTTCTTTCTGTAAGGATTTTGGGTTGAGCAAGTGAGCTGACATGACAATGTGGCCTCAGGTCTGGAGATAAATGAGGTGTGTGACTTTGTGCATTCATAATATGAGAACATCTTAACCTGGTGGTGATGGGAGGGGCAGTTGGTGTCAGCTGTTTGTTAGTACAAAGCTAAAGGCATGAGGTTGTTTTTTCTCTTGAAAGCAGAAACACAATGGATGCTTGACATATAAATGATAGCTGAATCTAGGAATCTACCTCCCATGTATGCCTTATTATCTATAGTTAAAAGAATTTTGTGTGATGGGAGTAGGACAAAGGGGAAAAGTAGAAGAAAGAAAAACTCACAAGAAAATTCTTATATAGCACATGATGTGATTTACATAGTTAGTGAACATTGGCACTGTATCGAGTATGTGTATCTACCACAAAGTAAGAGCTGTTTGCTTCTAAACTTTTCTGCCCTAAAATGTATATCCTCAAATTCTTGCCTTCCACAGTTGCACTAAGCAAACATTAAGACACAAAGGTTATAGGAGCTTGAAAAAAAATCCATCACCTTGTCTCCATCAGTTCAAGACAGTGTCAAGAAGTGAACAAGACATGTCATAAATATTAGAGACTTGCTTCGTAACCTTAGAGCAACCAGTCCAAGTATGACAGTAGCCTGAATATTTAATAACTAACACAAACTTTACAACTGCAACTTGAGCTTCATCACATTTTGACCTATTTATAATTAACTTGTCCATCTTGTTTGAGGTCCTGACACTATACATACAGCTGAGTAACATTTACATACATGATCAATTCCACTGAATTCAGTGGAAAACAATAAGAAAAATTATTTACTGGATACTGGTGCTGGATCCTAAATGCAGACAGCCATGCATGAATACTTCAGTCTGAGATCCTCTTGAAAGGTCAGGACAGAATTTTAGCACAAGCTTCCTCACCAGGGCTCCAGGACTGTCCAGCCAGAAGTCTTTCCTGGGCTAGAAAAGCAGCACAACACAATATAGCTGAGATCAATAATTTTGAGCTGTGGCCCTGCATTTTCTGCATGTATTTTTGAAGGCTTGGATCTCTGCAACATGCTATTAGTTCCACTCCTGTACACTTTGAGTCTGACTCATGGCTCCTTTTAAGTTCCAGCTATTGTAGCCTTCAAATGCAAACCTAGTTGCCATCAAATTGCCCTCTCCCTGTTTGCCTTCTCATGTTGTTTCCATTGTGCCAGCAAAGTACCCAGATTGCCATTTTTCATTTGAAGACAGACTGAACAACTTCCATTTATTTGGGTAAAAAAGTCCTTGGACAATCTTAGTTTATGTAAGGTTTTATATTACCTGATGAGTACTTCAAACACCGGTTTTGCTGATTCCCAAGCACATACTTTACATTGAATCCAAATGGCACACCACAGAAGTCTGTGTTAAATTTATTATCAGTGGTACCTCTTGGATACTTACAAAATTTGCTGACTGAAAGCCTGACTGCTATAGTACCTCCAAATACCTTGAAACTGCATTGAGTATATTCTGCTTCTGTTCATGCAAAAAATGTCGGACGCTGCGTGACATGACACCCCCTAATCTGGTTGCATCATTGTGTGCATCTAGTCTCAGAACACAGGCTTGTTTTCCCTGCTTTTAGGCACTTTACATCTCCAGTGATAATTGCACAAATCAATTTGTTTACAGCCAGCATAACATAAAACAGGGCAACAATGGAAACAACAAGATTGCAGTGAGGCATTGCAACTGGTGTGATGATGGATGCTGAATAAAAGTGCCAGCTGTGTCTTGTCAAAAGAGGCAACTGAAAAAGAAAATCCCAAGAAGGTCTTTTTGAATTTTGGTGTCTGTAGGGAAGAAAACAGCAGAAAGGATTACCGAGAGCTTCCCTACCCACTAGGTCATGCCACTGCCATGTCTTGAGATGTGGGGTGCCATTCCACTGTTATTGCTACTGCAGTTTGTACAATGCGGCTTTTACTGCCACATTGAGAACCGAAAACTTCTTTCTCTCTCTTTGACAGAGCTTCGGTTAGTCATGCTGGACTTGTGTCTCTCCGGTGGGTTTTCTCTGCAGCTTACTATACTTGCAGCACTGAATAGGCAGCGCTAAGAGCATGGCAACTGAGCCACAAGCCTGACTGCTGGGTAACTCTTTTGCTGCAGAGTAAATAAACTCCTTTATAGAATGTAGTCTCAGGAAGGTTCTTCTCCAATTGGCACAGACTGTGAAACATATCCTTTCCCTGCAACACAGGGAGAAAAAGTAATACCCTTCTGTTCTAATCTCTCCTGCAGCAATCTAATATATTCTTACTGGCATAGCCAAAGCCAGTGGCTACCAGCTGGAGCTGTGTTCAAAGGCTCACAGGACCTGTGCAGTGATGATGAATGCAGGGCACGTGGGAGACAAGCCATTTACATTCTTGCAGTCTCCACAAAGGAGGTCCCAAAAAGAGTTTAAAGCCATCTTCCTCTGGTGGGAAATAGAGACTTGGGCAGCTTTGTCACCATAATGTTTCCTGCCGCTTGTCCCGCTCCCCGCAGAGCCCTTGCCTCCTGTGTAGCTTCCTGGACAGACCTGTGGTGCTCACCTTGACCGACACAGATAAATTTTTCTCAGGATCTTAAATTCTGATCTAAAGCTTCATCCCACAGGTCAACTCCCAGAACTAAAAGGGATTGTGTATGGCAGAGGCAAATATTCAAAAGTCCCAGCTCAGGGGGTTCAGTAATTTAATAAGGACAAATAAAGCATAGAAAAAATGATTATCAGGAGCATCTTAGCAGATTAGCACCTCACATATTGAAAGCATTACAGAGTCTAAATATTACAGCATGAACATCTTGCTTGTCTATGAGCATGGGCGATACTGCAAACCATGTAGGAGTTACATTTTAGATGACTGAGATGTGCAGTTATCTTAAAGAGCCATGGTCATCATTTTTAGACACGGCTGATTAATTTGCTTTACCAAGACTCAAATGTAACATAATGTATATAATGCAATTAGAAGGCTGTGTCTCTATTAATACTGTAGGCAAAATGCAGAGATAAGCTCCTGAGAAGCAGTAGGAGTCTAATAATTATTTATACCTTCATCCTGCCTCTGAGAGCTTGTGGACTTCAGTCTGGAAGTTTGAGCATTTGAAAGGCATGTGCACTAATCAGTGTGGTATTGATTTTTCCCTCAAATTCCACACCTGAATGTGTCTTTCTTGGTTTATGTGACAGCCTAAGAGTCTAACAGGACATGACTATATGCTGAGGAGGTCAAAGAAAGAGGACAAATATGCAGCAATTGGGTGCCACGGCTGGAAAGCAAATGAAAAGTAGACTTTCCTCCATATGAATTTATTTTCTCTCAGAGCAGTGGCATGCCAAGCTCCCAATTAGTGTGATACAAAGGAAATCATTCCTACACCATGTTCATCCAAAAGATTCATAGATTCATAGATTGGTCCAGGCTGGAAGGGACCTCCAAAGGTCATCTAGTCCGACCTTCCCGCAGTCAGCAGGGACACCCCCAACTAGATGAGGTTGCCCAGGGCCTCGTCGAGCTTCACCTTGAATATCTCAAGGGAAGGGGCCTCAACCACCTCCCTGGGCAACCTGTTCCTGTGTTCCACCACCCTCATAGTAAAGAACTTTTTCCTAATATCCAATCTAAATCTCCCCTTCTCCAACTTAAAACCATTGCCCCTCGTCCTGTCCCTGCAGGCCTTTGTAAACAGACTCTCCCCAGCCTTCCTGTAGGCCCCCCTCAGGTACTGGAAGGCCGCTATTAGGTCTCCCCGGAGCCTCCTCTTCTCCAAGCTGAACAACCCCAGCTCCCTCAGCCTGTCCTCATAGCAGAGGTGCTCCAACCCCCTGATCGTTTTAGTGGCCCTCCTCTGGACCCGCTCCATCAGGTCCATGTCCTTTCTATATTGAGGGCTCCAGACCTGCACACAGTACTCCAGGTGAGGTCTCGCCAGAGCAGAGGAAAGTGGCAGAATCACCTCGCTGGATCTGCTGGCAACACATCTCTTGATGCAGCCCAGGATGTGATTGGCCTTCTGGGCTGCAAGTGCACATTGCCTGCTCATGTCCAGCTTTTCATCCATCAGCACCCCCAAGTCCCTTTCCTCAGGGCTGCTTTCTAATACCTCATCCCCCAGTCTGTATTGATACCGAGGATTGTTTCGGCCCAGGTGCAGAACCCTGCACTTGCTTTTGTTGAACCTCATGAGGTTCATCTAGGCCACCTCTCCAGCCTGTCCAGGTCCCTTTGAGTGACGTCCCATCCCTCTGGTGTATCAACAACACCACACAGCTTGGTGTCATCTGCAAACTTGCTGATGGTGCTCTCAATCCCTCTATGTTGTTGATAAAAATGTTAAACAGTACCGGTCCCAGCATGGACCCTTGAGGGACACCACTTGTCACTACTCTCCATCTGGACTTCAAGCCATTAAGTACCACCCTCTGGGTGCGACCATCCAGCCCATTCCTTATCCACTGAATAGTCCACCCATCAAACCCGTATCCCTCCAATTTGGCAAGCAGGATGTCGTGGGGGACTGTGTCAAAGGCCTTACTGAAATCCAGATAGATCACATCCATTAGTCGTCCCTTATCTACTGACTTAGTCACTCTACCATAGAAGGCCACTAGGTTAGTCAGGCAGGACCTGCCCCTAGTAAAGCCATGCTGGCTATCTTGAATCATCTTTGTGTCCTCCATGTGCCCAAGCATGGCATCTAGAAGGATTTGTTCCATGATCTTCCCAGGCACAGAGGTGAGGCTGACAGGTCAGTAGTTCCCAGGGTCCTCCTTTCTACCCTTTTTAAAAATGGGTGTGATGTTTCCTCTCTTCCAGTCCGCAGGGACTTCACCTGACCGCCACGACTTTTCAAATATCATGGAAAGTGGCTTGGCAACTATATCAGCTAGTTCCTTCAGGACTCTGGGGTGTATTTCATCAGGTCCCATGGACTTGTATATCTTCAGGTTCCTCAGTTGATCATAGGTTAGTTGATCACAGTTGATCAGTTATCAAGATGATAACTGTATGGTACATAGCCCACAGAGGTCATTCTTTCACCTTCAGCAGCCCTCTGCCAGGACCACAAGGTTAATTTCTCATCTTGGCTACTCTGTCTAGCAACACACACAACAAATACTTATTTACCTTTCTGCAGCCTAATAGCTATATGTTGGCAGTTCCACATTAGGGTTAAAATTTTGGCCCATTTCTAGTCCTGTACATAGTGTAGAGATAGCCATGTTAGAAAAAACTAATGAAACAAACAAACATCCCCCTGCCCCCAACCAGTCCTCAAGAAATTAAAACCCCAACCCAACACTGACAAATGACCTAGGAACCAACGTAGTGATGCATACTTCATACAGAACCTGTTCATAGTTCTCTTTAATAAAATGCATGAATCTTATTTTCTTCCTTAAAGAGCTCCATGGTCCTTGCTCGTTGCTCATTCACCAGAGGGCAAGCAAGAAACAACCATATTTGGGAGGTCAAATCATGTCAGCTTGCCTATGGATATGTTAAATAGGAACTAAAAGTAGAAGGATGAAAAAGGTCAGATCTGGAAAACACCCTACAGGCAGATGAAGTAAATCAACTAAAGAGACTTAACCATTGTCTAATTGCAGTAGTTATTTATAGAATTGAACATGGCTGAGGTTTTCTTCGCTAGCCATGCTTAGCAAATTGCAACTAATGGGTCTCTAAAACTTAAGCTTTATTTTATGTTTTTGAACACTGTTGGAGAACTGATTAATGCATGCTTACACAGAAATACATAAAATGATCCAATTACAGTAATACGTGTGCTGTGACTGAGAGGTGATTTCTACCAAGACTAGTTCTTTATGTTGTGCATTTCGTTGTAACTGATCATTTAATAAACAAACAGGAAATAGTACAAACAAGCATGAACGGAGCAGACATTCATTCAGCTACTAACAGATTTATGAATGGGTATATGAACACCCTTATTCTAGAGGCATTTCCCAAAGAAGGAGAAAAAAGGGACCTCTGTCTCTGTGATCCATTCAATCCTCAACTCCCTTCTGTGTTCAAACCCAGAAATATCTGATATCATGATAAAGTTTTCAATAATTGACACAGATGTGTTGCGTCCTATACCATTTCAGTTAATGGAGAGCTCCAGGGAGCCAAGACTTTGCTTGTTGTGTATTCATTTATTATTCATTTAAAGAACGTGGCCATTTGCCAATAGGAACTGAAATGAAATCACCACCTTCATGCAGGCAATCCAACAACCCTCCAGTCGCAATGACATTCAGTTACTAATGGGTTAGTTCAGTTTTAATCCGCTACCTAGAGATGAATAACATTAATTATTGTAATTGGTAGTGACAGTAATGGGTGCAACATTTCCAGGCCTAATTTACTCTGCTTTTGTGAGGTATCATGTTAATGTGGTATTCTGCTTCAGTACCCAAGATAACAAAAGCTAGCTCAAATGTCTTTCTACTGTATAATATTGTGTAGTGCCTGCGCATCCTAAGGCTTGCAATGTATGAAATGCTATAGAGCTGCTGCACTTAGGCAATTGACTGGACACAAGCGTACTGAAGCATCATGAAAGAATTTATGTGAACCCATCATGCGTTGGCACGAAATGTTTTGTTTGGCAGATGAGTTGGGCAAAAAATACTGGTTTGATTAAATAATAATAAAGAACCCATTTACAACAGGTGAAAATAGGAACCAGATTAAAGTAGGTCATTTATTTTTTATATTATTTTTTTACTTTACAGATTCAGAACAACGATTTGACCCAAGGTTTGTTACCTCTCAAGTGAGTCTCTCAACTGCTAAGTTATTAGTGCAGGCTGAAGCAGGCCTCCCTCAGGCTCATCTGCTCCAACTGCTCCACTTTGAATAGCATACTTAAATATCTGGTGAGGGAACAGAAATGATTCTGTAGCTGCTGGCCAGGATGCTGAAATACAAGGGACCCAATTATTTATCCAAAATGGATAATCCAAAATGGATAATCCAAACTGAGAACAGCTCTCCATCCTCAGGCTTTTGAATAGATGATAAACCTAAGTGTTAGGACACATTACCAGGAAAAGAGGTGCTGGGGAGTTAAGATGCTCTCAGGTAGAGAGGGACTGAATCCATGCCTGCATCCTACCAGGTAAATATCCTAAACAGAGGGCTACTGAATAAAACTGGTATTTGATAAGTTTAAGAAAATGCTGAAATCAGAACTGGCAGGGATTTTTTGGTAAGTATCTCTGGTAGTTGAAAACTTAATAAAGCACAGATGAGACCAAATTTGTTTCTGCTTGAAAGACTTGAGGAAAAAATTAACACATTAAAAAAATAATCTAACCATATGTATATAACTATTTATATACATGTAGGCAATCAGAAACTTATAGCGACCAACAGCAAAGACTATCAAAAAGGCAAAATAGAGGGAAAAAAATGCCAGCTATTTTTCCCTAGTAGCACATGCCATCTCAAATATTAGAAGGAGCTCCCATTCACAAAAAATGAATTTAAGTCTGTTCTCATGAGTTACATTAAATTAGATTATGTTTTTATATACTGACTGGAAAGAAAGAAATACAAGGTCATGAAACAAACAACCAAAAATAATCCAAAAATATTTTTACAGTCAGTCTGAGTGCTTCCAAAAAGGTTTTTATGAAAAAAAAAATCAGTATCAGAATTACATTAAATTCTTCTTTATCAGTTTTTCAAACTTCTGACTTTTTTACTGTCTTTTTACTTCAATTTCATAAAACTGATATCATTTAAAATGGCATCCTATTTAAAATTATATATAGTTGTATACAGGATAAGTTGAATTTCTGACTTGTGCAGATTATATGAAAGATGGCACAGTTCCTACCAGAGCCAACCATACCTAACACCCGAATGCTACTGACATTCACAATGAAAGAACACATATGCTACCTAGAGAAGCACATGGGACAGGACTCTGAGCAGACAGAGTGATTAAACGCAGAGGCAGGTCCATCCACCTATTTGTCAACTCAGAAGGGACAGAAAGAGAATGGGAAGTGACCATTTGGGTTACCAAGACCAGCTCCCAGCTGGCACATCCCCCTGTGCCATGTCAATACGCTGTCTCGGAATGAGTTAAGCTCCCGCTAGTCACCTTTTCTGATGCTCAGAAACCCTCCTCTCATAAGCAGTCGAAATTTATTCATTGCCTGTTTAGACTCATTTGTTTCTGTGCCAACATTGTCCTTTGGCTTAAATTGCTCTCCTCCCTCCCTGGTGTTTATCCTCCTGATGTATTTATAGATATCAATCAGATCCCATCTCAGCTTTCATTTTGCCAGGCTAAACGAGCCAAGATTTTCCCAGTCTCTTGTCCTATGACAGACACTCTATTCCCCCTCCATTATCCTCACAGTCTTCCTCAGCACCTGTTCCTGCATCAGTTTTTGGCTTATGGTAAGAAACTGAGACATCCACTTGAGGACCAAGGTCCCCTCTCTTTTAGGTGCCATGCTGACATTTGGTAAGGATGAAGGTTCGTGTCCCAGAGAGTAGTGAGGGTGGGACCAGAGCTGGCTGGGACCGGGGTGCACCCCAGAGTGAAATAAGCAGGGCTGAGCAGAGGCCACGTACCTGTGCCCAATAGGTTCAGATGCTGTTATCACTGGGGCTTCAGCTGCCTTAGCTGTGCTGACCATTGACACACTCATGTATGCATGGATTAGCCCGTGACTGCACTTAATGGGACACTCATTGTGGGATGCATCTGGGAGATCCATCACAGGATAAAATGACCTGCACTACTTCAGGCCTGCAGCAATGAGATGTATACTCTTTGGGAATAACTAAATTAAAAGTATACATTAATAGGGCTACTGTTCATATTTTCTGACAATGTATTTCCTCTGTACTATTTATAAATCTTACATGAAGGATTATTGGTCAGATTCTCAGCTGGCATACATTGATGGAGCTTCATTAGCTACAATGAAGCCTGTCACTGCACCAGCCAATCAGGTGACTAGTTATTAATTAAATTGTAGAATATACTTTTGAAGGGGATTTTTCTTCCCTCTACATAATCCAGTCAACCATATTTCTTCCTTTGCTTCCCCATGGACAAAATATATTCTTCAGATTGTTGCCAAAACCTGCATGATTCACTATATTGAAATAAATCTACCTTTCCGGAATTTAAAGGCAGGGGCGCTATGCTGAGTCTGATTAATCTAAGATTTGAAGGGCCTCAGCTCAGCTATTAAGTTTCAGTAAAGAGCTGTAATTACAGGTTAAGTATAGCAATTCCAGATTGCTGAACACTGCTGTATTGATCTCTTTAAACCATTAAATATGGAAGTTCAAATTCATGCAAAAAGGCAACGTTTGTGAAATCCCAGTAATTTAGGAGTACTATGTTTCTGAACATGGTGCAAATGAGAGAACTTGTCTTTCTACTAATCTAAGTAATGTCTTTTCTCTGCTGGAGAAACTCAAGAGCAGGATGCACAACTAGACCTTTCATTGTATTTTAAGAAGAGTAATGTTCTGTTGGACTCCCTTGACTTTTTTTTGGTCACATTATACCAAAGGCAGACAGTCTTTGGGGATAGATAGGGTAACAAACCTCACATCCATGAAAACAAACCACACAGCCATGAACCCGGTGATTTTCCTGGTTGCCACTCTGCTCAACAGTATGATTGCACTGACAAAACAGGAAGGACTACTCCTTCAATCATCTTCCTTTCCACGCTGCTCCAAGTGCAGGCAACCTCTCCCTCCTACCATGGGAGCTAAGTAACAGATAATATAGGGACTATGATGTGCTTCTGATCAGCTGGGAGCCCAATCATCATATAAAAACAGATTAGTGGTGAGACCTAGAAGTTTTGTCGCCTTAGGCTAAATTAGAGCACCCTCAGGATGTTCTCATCTGCTTTGGCTACTCCTTTTCCCACTGAGGCCTCCTGATCCATCTCATACTGACAGGACCACTGCCCACACCAGCTCCACATGTCCTCCCATGCTGCGGGAGAGGAGGAGGATGGCTCAATTCTGACTCTTCTTAAGGTATAAGAGGAGGCCATGCTGGCAAAGGTGGAGTTGTTGTCTGTGCCCATCTGAGCAACAATGTGATAAAAACCCCAGAGAAGTAGGTCCAACGAGCTGTTTTTTGCCTTTTTGTTTTTCCTTTCTTTTTAATTCCATGACAGTTTTGATATTTGTTTAAATGCATTCTCTAAGATCAGGGTTGTTGTCTCTTTGCGCCTGTAATCGTATTAAAAGCACCATGCAGCCTTTCCTGTAAGCTAGAATATTGGTATTATGTGTCATCTGTGCAAAACACTTATGAGATCTGGTCCATAATTACAGTTTTCTAACATCACACAAGAACATTTCTCAGACCTACTAATTGTGCTGCCCTTTATGGTCCATCTTATTGATTAAACATCTGTTAGTGTTTTGGCGAAATGAGAATTCACTTGCTACGCAATGTGTCTGGTATATTAAGTTCTGTTTAAGTCAGCCCTAACTACAAGTTTGAGATACATGTATTGTATCTCCTTAATTGTATCTTACCACTTTTTGCCTCTGTTTGTTATTTGTACTGTTGGTTGGAGGGCAGGAGAGTGTTCTAATGTTTTCTTTACAGCAAAGTGAAATTATAGTCCCTTAATTTTTTTGCCACACTTGAACCATTTCAGGTAGACATATGTTTGGGAACATTTCAAAATAATAACTCAATACAGACAATTACCTTTTTTCGTATGTCACAATCCAATCACACAGTCAATTTTATCCTGTGTGGCCACACCTGATAAAGTGATGTATAAAGTGAGTTAGAAAAAAAAAAAACAAAACCAAACCAAAACCCTAACCAAACCAAAAACAAAAAACCCACAAAAAACCACAGACTTTTTGATTAGACATTCTAAATTGTGAAGAATTCCCTTTTCAAGGAGAAAAAAAATACCTTTGAATAAGATCCCTCTGCTCCTACTCTTCATGATTCAAATTAAAATAAAAAAAATGTTAGTATGTTGGTAACCTCTGGGAAATTAAGATTAGCTCTTGCAGAGGGATTTCAGAGGAGCAATGCAGAGTCCTTCTCTCTTTCCATTCCCTGTGCTTACTAAAAAATTAGAAGTTCTTCAGAAAAGAAATCAGAAAGCTGACAAAAATAAAGAGGAGGAGACAGTCTGTTTCACTGCTGTCCAATGCTATTTCAAATTGACTTATCCTTTCTTTATTCCATTTGCTGACTGATAAAATCTTGACAGTCTTAAAAAATAATCTGAGTCCTATTGCATGACTTGTTTTCCTTCTGCATGTTTTATGTATATTGATTGCAGAAATGAAAAAATGCTAATATCCATATGTTGTCACATCAAGAAAATGTGGACCACTTATTTTCCCAAATTACATTATGTCTGGATGATTTTGCAAAGATCTAGGAGCTGAGCTTGCATTCAGTTTCGAGATGAAATGAACCGACCCAACAAAGAAGGAAAATTAAATTACTTCTACCTATATTTTATCCCTTTGACATTTACTTTCAGTGCCACTCCCTCCATCGTCTCCTTCAGTCTGACAGTTACAGTATCACCACTGAAATGCTGCCTAGCAAGAAAAATATCCCCTTCATTTGTCTCTGATCCAGACCTGGATGAAGTCAAAGAGAGTCTTTCTGCTAACTTAGGAAGGTTTGATCAGGTCCTTTACCTTTTATGGACCAGAATCAAAACCCTACTACAGTGTTGTGAGGACTTTATGCTCCTACTTAAATATTTCAGAGCCTAACTTGAACAGCCTCTTAAACTTCAGAGAGAAAACCCACTTGCTTAAGGAAACATATGCAATCAAGCATTATGCTGGACCAGGGCCTTCAAGCTTTATCTAAAACCCAAGCTCAAGAAAACTTCTGGGGAGATGTGCACTACTGTGATGGACTGCCAAAAAGCAAAATGAACAAGCCAAGAGAATAACAAGATGAGAACACAATGAGAATAACAAGAAGAAAAAAAGCCGCTTTCAGATTCCCATCATCATCCCAATTAAGAAATAAATAATGGAAAAATTAAGCTAGCAGACCCTGAGGCTGTCTGAAAACTAAAGCCTTCTTAGACATGATACTGTTCAAGGTATTTTCCATTCCCAAAAAATAATCATAGAATCATAGAATGGTTCAGGTTGGAAGGGACCTTAAAGATCATCAAGTTCCAACCCCCCCTGCCATGGGCAGGGACACCTCCCATTAGAGCAGGTTGCTCAAAGCCCCATCCAGCCTGGCCTTGAACACCTCCAGGGATGGGGTATCCACAACTTCTCTGGGCAACCTGTTCCAGTGTCTCACCAACCTCACAATAAAGGATTTTTTCCTAATATCTAATCTAAATCTCTTTCAGTTTTAAACCCAGTTCCTCCATTAACACCTATGCCTTTATATTTGTGCAAGGATCTGAATAAACCAGTTCCTGCAATAACTTTAGTACACAAAAAGTGGAGGGGCAGCAATCCAGCTCTCCAGGTTGCTATTTTGACTGCAGGGAGAGTAGGTAGCACATTACTAGCAACACTGGAAGTCTACTTTTTTCTGCTGCAGAGGTTTGATCGTATGATCACTAAGTCAATGATTAAGTATCAGTGATTACAAAACTGCAGGGTCAGAGCCATGTAGAGCCATTTCTAGATCTAAAAATTAAATCAGACATCTAAATATCTTTAAAATATTGTTATGCAAATGCCTAAACTCCACTCTATGAAGACAAGAAAGAAATTCTGTCTCAACTGAACTGATCACCATAATTCCATTAATGACAATTTCACCTTAGGTAGTTGATCATCACTTTCATTGCTGAGTGCCAACTTGGTGTTTTTTAGAAATTTCTCTTGCCATTCAGATTCTTGAAGTCTCCCACTCCTGCCTTGTTTTGGTTTCAAAAAGTATATCCTCTTGAGGCAAATAAAATATAGTCTTCTATTTACCTGTTTTGCTGGACATCTTATATTGCACCCAGCAAAGACTGAGTGCATGGAGACATCTCCAGGAGCAGATACTAGCTCCATGCTCAGGCAACAGTTAGGGTCAGTTCCCTGTAGCTTCTACTATGCTTTTGTAAATGTCTTGTTTATAAGGTATCTCACTGCTTTATGAAGTAATGCTCCTAGGCTCTGATCTGGAGAATTACACTGCCTCTATAGAAATCTAAGGGAGTGTTTCCAAATAGCTGGGAGCAAAGCTTTAGAAAGAACCCAACCGCGTGTATGCATGTATATACACAAACACACACATACTATTAGATGATCAGCAGTAGGCAGGAAGGCATGGAAATATTTAAGTCTAAGCTCTTTTGAATAAATCAGACATTTTATAAGAATACTAAACTCTTACTCTAAAAACCTGAAACTGTTTTTTGCTTTGTAAATCTGTGTCCTTAATTATAGACATTGTGAGAATTAGGAAGAACCTGAATTTAATATTGAGTCAGTGGTGACTTCAAAAATGTGGAATAGCAAGAAGGATGTGTGGGCGTTTCATATGTTTTATGAAGTGCTTCAGCACACAGGTATGCTCAGAAACAATATTCATTTCTAGTAGCTGACTGACTTACTGCTGCTTTGATTCTCCCTGCTGAAAAGTTTGTCAAGTTCTCCCCTTTGCTTCATCTCTGATGCACAAAGTGCCCAGGGGATAGCTTAAGGCTTAAATCCAACCTCACCAACCAACTTACATTACGTTGCTATGATTAAATGCACAGCTTCAGCTTTGAATATGAATGTCCCCAACTTCACAAGGCATTTAAAATGCACTTCAGCGTAAGCAACTCAAGGGACATCCTTACTCCTGCTCTAGGGCAGCAAAAAAAAAAAAAAAAAATCCTCATAATTTTTACCCTAGCTAATGGAAAGTTTACCTTGTCAAGCCTTGTGGAAGACTATCCTTACCTTCTTTGGGAAACACCTTATCAAGCCAGTATATGAGAGGCAAGAAAGAAGACAGAAACCAAGGGCTGCATTAAAGGTTTCTACTGGGCTCGAGGGTGGGATGCAGAAGAAATTGCTTAAGTGGCTATGGTGGTGCTGTGCTTCACTATCAGCTTCCTCTGGGCTCTAAAAAAGCACGTGTGATTTTTTCTTTTCTTAGAAGAAATGTCCTCCACACTACCAGGTAAGTACATCCTGCATTGCTGTCTGTTGGCCTCGAAGTTCAAGAAGAAGTCAGCTGGAGATACTTGCTGGCTTGGGTGGCAGCTTTCACAACCCTGTCTGCGTCCCGACTGCCCAGAGGAAAGGCTGAACATCTGTTGGATTTTGATTTCCTTCCCTCACGGTGCTGCAGAGCTCTTTCCAGGGCTGGTCCCATAAATCCATGCCTGCAGGTAGACAACAGGAATGGGAAGAGCTACTGAGACGTTAATGAAATGCTACCCTATGCCTGTATGGATATGTCTGTGATCCATGGGAGCTGTTGCCTGTTAACCTTGTGCCCAGCTGGCTTTCAAAATCAGGGCTTATGCAGGTGCCAGTATACAATACAAGCTCTTAATCAAACAATTTGTCTCAGCTTTTTGGACAAAGAGAGGCACTTTGAAGGTTGTCTCATTCTCCTCCTACAGCAAACCTCAGTTGGCGTTAAATAGGCAAGAGCTGAAGTAAATCCCAGTTAATTGCAGTCTGTGGGTTCTTCTTCACCTCTGGGAAAGGATCTACACAAGGAAGGGGTGAATCTCTTTTCATGGTGAAAGATCTGACACACCAGAGAGAGATTAAAATTTCGCTACAAAAAATTGCATGCTTGTTCCATGGCCATAGAGGCTGATTTAACGGAGTGGGGACTACAGCTCTAGACTGGAAATGTAACTCAGGCAGCAAGAATGCATTTTGTAATCCTTGTGTTTGAGAATTCTTTCCTTTGCTTCTGCTTGTTTTGGGCAGCACATGCTGGTTATATGATGCACAATACTTAGGTTAAGTCACGCACAGATATGTAGGAACTGGTTACATTATCTAAAAGGGCAGTCACAAAACAGAATTATCACAGTACAAGCGAGCTCACATCTGCTGTAATAGATAGCTCATGCAGAAGCTGTCCTCAAGATGCTTCCCTCTGCTTCTGAAACAAAATTCATTGTATTGGGTTATGGGCAGCCCTCACCTTTGTATCAATACGGGTGTCAGCAAAACCCAGGCATTGTTTTCTTAGGCTGAAGCCATGTATCGTTTCCTCTGCAAGCAGCTGAGTCTCATTTCACTTTACACCAAGCAGACCAAAAATCCCGTTTGAAAGGTGACAGGCCAGTGCATTAAGCAATTGCACCACTGGTGGGGTTAAGGTGGATAAATTATATAAGACTAGAGTCTGACACTAAAAAACACCAGCTGGATCAAGGACATTTCTATCCATTCTGGCTCATTAGACTTAGGACAACAAGGTCAGCTATGTTAAATTTAATCACAGGGCTTCCTAGAGGGTATGGTAAATGTGTTGGCTAATTTTTCATACCATATTCCAGATAATATATCACCCACAGCTTTGAGAGGTAGCTTGCTTGTGTTTTAAGTATCCACTCCACTTATGGCCCGTTAAGACAAATCTTTATTGTTTTTCAACCAGGATGAGCCAAATTAATCACAAGCATTTACCTCCTCCCTCCCGTATTAAAAACAGAGGGGTTGTAGTTCATGTATGTTAGCACTCAGTTTGGCATCATCCTTTTAATGGAAAAATAAACTGAGCTGTCTATTCTAAATTGAATCAGGCAAAATAAATAAGCAAACAAGATTTTTCTTTGCTGTAGGTACAGAGACCATGTCCGGAATGGAGAAGGCTAATTAGTTTGAAACTGTTTGGGGAAAACAGTGTCTTTTTGTACTCTGTTTGTAAGGCCCCTAACACAGTGGGGGTCTGTTCTATTACTACAACTTCCATGCACTACAGTAATAATAATAATAATACTGTGAAAGTTATTTAATGTTGAATCTTCTTGGGTGAACTCCATCTCATCTCCAGAAGGTTCACTGTCCCTCACAGGGCAGTGACATGCATGAAGAGAAGAATGGTATGAACAACTTCTATGTTACTGATGCAGCTCTTATGACGCACAACGTTTTATAATAATTAGGTAAAAAAGCTAGTGTGGTTCCCTTCTGCTGCCAAACATCACCCTGGAGAAAACAGTGTGATGCCCCACTAGAGTACCATTTTGCTTTGCTACTGCCAGAACATCATACCAGTCCAGGACTTGCATTTGGGGATTTTCCCTTTCTAGGAATCACTACTTCTCCATGGCTGGTTGCCTTGCTGCCAATCTTTCTGTTCATTTGAAGGCAGCCCTCGTGAGATAGTGTGTTGGTCCTAATCACCAAAGGAATGTCTGCCTTGTAAAAGAGGTCCTACCAAGGGAAGCATGCACTGCAGCTGTTGCTGCACATGCTGCCACGATAACAGGATTGCTGATCTACAATGAGCCAATCCATTATCCTGAGAAATGTTAGGATGATATTACTTATAATTAGCTTAACCATAAATTGTTAGCTAGAATCCAAAGAATTATCAGTGAGAGAGAAACAAACATCAGCCCTGGCTAGCTTTACCTCACTGCATATAATTCTGCTTGCAATTAAAAAAAATAATCTTCCTCAAAACAGGCTCCACATGCTTCCAAAAATGAGAGGCCAAGGAAAGGGCTGGAAGAACAAGATATTGCAAATGCTGTGGTGCCAGACCAAAAAAGAAAAGGGACACCAGGCCATGCTGGCTATGGGTATCCCGGGAAGCAGTTAGTAGGGGCAAAGTGAGGGGTGTGGGCTTCAAGTATGAGAGTCCAATCAGCACTGTGAACTGTGTGGCAAATAAAAATTTGAGGATCCTCTGCTGGCAAAGGGAGGTTCTGGCATCTCACTTAGAAAAAAACAACCCCCAAAATAAACAAAGACCCACAAGACAAGTGGGACTTCTGGTTCCTGAGCATTACACTGTGGCCTCCCTCCTGATCTTCAGTGGCTTCCTTAACCCCAAAGGATCCTTTTGTCTTCATCATCTTCAACCTCCTCCTCTTCCTTTAACAACAACAACAACAAAGTAAAACTAAAGGTAAATGAAAGGTTTCTAATCATGTGCTTTGGGCATATCCAGTCTATCTAAAGGTCAATGTCATGAAGCACTCATCATGACAAAGGTATTGCTTTGCCAATCCCATGTAACAAACAACTTGATCTAGGGGTGACATGACTCTTCACTTCTCTCCCCACCAGGCTACTGATCCTATAAATCTTATCTAAGGTACTCAAAAATAATGAACATGTGTTAAAACAATCAACTGATTACACTGATTTTTTATATTTGAGTTAGGATTTGTTTGGGAAATGTTAAGACAGAAGCTTGGTATTATTTCACTGAAGCAACAAGAAAAAGGGAGAAAGTACATCACAAACCCAAGAGAAAAGGAATAGTGGCTGTAGAATAAGCCTACATAATACCTATAACTAGTATGTACTCGTGAAAAGGTTAGCTCCCCTGGTGCAGTGAAGCAGATCTAAGCTAGGTTGCAGGTAATGCCTCTAAACTACTTACTCTCTTGGGAAGTGTTGGAAAGACTTTCTAGGGTCTTCTGCAATGGCAGAAAAAGGCCATTTCAGCCTAAGCCTCAGAAGGCTACACTTTTAATGTTATGTCATTTTTTTGCACCAAATTTCATGCAGGTTGCCTTATCTTCAGAGGGTTCTCGATTGTATAGTTGGGCACCACCACATCAGAGAAGTACCAGCTATTGAAAAGTCAAGCTCAGTTATCAGCAATAGTATCTGAGATACTATAATTATTACCCCATCATTAATTGTACATCTTAGTTACTCTGGCACAGTAACTAGCAGTTAGGTAGTCCCTTATGAGTGACAATTTTTCAGTAGCAGTAGGTGAGATTTGAAGCTTGACTATGCACGGCTCTGCAATTTGCTGAATTATATACACCAGGATGAGCGAGTATTAAAACGTTAATGTGATTTAGTAGAACTTGACATTCACTTCAGCCCTCTGTTTTCCTACTGGTATATAAAGAAAAGCCAGCTTGCTTTAAGGTCAGGTGATTACGCCTTCGTATTTATCTCGCTTTCCCCTGTGGAAGTTCACACAACATGTAGAAAATTAGGTAGATAACTTGACCACAGGTGATAAGAAGACCTTCAGAAGATACAGTCCTTGATTCCCATCAGCTGTAAACGTAGGCACTGGAAGCTGCTTTCTGTTCGTAGTAGAGGAAGGGAAGAGGAATAGCTTATCCAATTAAAAGAACAGGGGACGGTTTAGGCACGCAGAGCCAGGGAGCCTTTTGATGCAAATCTCTACCGTATTACCAAAGCCAAGGCAGCAGTGCTGATTTACACCAGCAGATGAATATTGATGTGAGGTAGATTTTTGCCCAGACCTTCTGTTACAAGATCTCTATGCTTAAAGTTCCCTGGGGTTCTTTAATGACTAATAGTCAGATTATTTATGGATTTTGTGCCTATTCCAAAAAGACAACACAGTGCGGGTTTTGTAGTCTATGGATGCTCCTAACCTCATGCTAAGGTGTTGCTTCATTACAGATTTGGCAGAGTATTGATGAATTTCATGGAATAACCACCAACTTTTCTTTAAGCATGCTAACATTTCCTGGGACATCTACTGTCCAAATACCTATTTTATTAAAAAACTTGGATCGATTTCTGAGTTCTCCAGATGAAGACATGCCAAGTTTAATCCACTAACAAAAAATGTGTATAAACAACTCGGTTCCAAACACTAAAAAAAAAGATGGATTAAAAACTTGTGTTTAGACCTATTGGGAGGCTGTGGAATAGATACCATAATTTTACACTGCTGAAGGCATTTTACTGTTCAGTATGTTTTCCATGTCAAGCTCTAGGACAGATTTGAGTTGATGCACAAAAAAAGTTTGAAATATACTTCATTGCATATAAAAAGAGTCGTTATGGTTCTGGGGTATTACGTCTTCCACATGGCACAATCCTAATATCTTGGTTTAGACTCTTAGAAATAACTGTGATGAAGAGGACAGATAACCAGTCTTTCTATCCAGAATGCTCACATTAATTTGCAAATCTGAGGAATCAGCATAAGTTCCTAAAGCATTATTTTACAGGTATTAGCACCACCCCACTCCCACCTCCTCCATTTATTTTAGACTTAGGTTACTGAGGTCATGACTACACAAGGATTTGCTACATTACAAATTCTAGTGATCCACACTAGTCATCAGATGGTTGCAAATGGAGAGCAGACTTTGCAAATGCTCTATCAACTGATCTGATTCAGTCAATAACAAAACGTCCCTGCAATTTGAAGCCTTGTACATGACTCTTACCAAATAGATCGATGGTGTCAGTTCACTGCTTGGTAGGCATGTGTTCAGATCCACCGTCATCATCCTTATGGTGCATCTGGTGAGTGACTTTCACTTCTGCCTGAAAATAATCTGCCTTTCTGCAGTCTGCAGATGTGACACCCATTTTGTACTCAGTCTTTGGCAGCTGATACACAGCTCTCTCATGGACCCCTTCATTTTCTCTCAAGTCAAACATATATTATAGATATTTTTAATGGAACAGCACCTAATATAATCTATCAAGATTTATTTTTTTTTAATAAGGGATGGATGGGAGGCAGCAGTTCATATAATGGGAAGAATGCCCTTTCTCCTCTTTACCTCCCAATTGTGGGATCTGACACTGGGGCTGGGACAGGGGGTTTATGTGCTTTCTGTCATTCTGTGCCACCCTCTGAAAATGCATAAATGCTTTTCATGGCAGCTTGAGAGAAAAAAAATTAAGAAAAATCCTGTGCTCAGAAGAAAAACCTAGTACAAGGCTGTGTTCAAAGACTTTCTTTAGGACACTGGGACAAGCTGCGTTACTTGAGGATTGTCATGGTCAATCAAGATATCTGGTCACTAGCAAAACACCTGAACTGGCATAATTTGGTAAACTCATCAACAACCTCAGCAAGGAGGCTTATGACTGAGCAAGCACAAAGGTGGTTCATTCTTTCACATGCAGAGGGGGTTTGGGGCACACCACCAAGGTAATAAGTCAGTACAACTCCCATTAATGCTATGTCTACTTTTAGAATAAGAACAACTTTCCAAGTCTGTCATTCCATGGCTTTGTGTTTAGGTCACGCTGATCCTCTGGCCCATAAAGGGAAGAGCCACATCCTTTGTAACTTACTGATGAATCCTCACTGAATTTAATGGGGCAGAGCCTTGCTGGTGTCTAAATCAACACAGCAAGAAGACTCTTTACTAAACACAGTGGTCTTCCATGTAGGACAATGTGGATCAGTTGGGAGGAGGGAGAAGGAGGAGATGGACAGGGTAACCCCAAAAGCAGAGGGAAAAAAACCCCAACTAATATAATTTTGCAGAATCTTCACTGGTACCTGTTCTTCTCCCTAATGTTTTCTTAGATCTCGTTACACTTTTGGGGGAAAAAGGGAGATAGAAAGTGCCTATGCTTCCTTTTCTGCATGCAGAGAGCACTTTTCTGGCAGGCCATTAGGACGGTGCATGGTGCTGTGAGCTCCCCTGTGTTAATTTAAAACCTCATTTGGGGATCTCGAGGCAAACTTAAGGCACTCCAAATAAAGTGTGTGCATGTGTATTTGTACAGTGAAAAAAGTCAGAGTTTTGTGTTAACAGAATTTTGTTTCACAGACCCTTCACAACTTAAGTACTGTGGCCAGTCCCTATTGTGCTTTTAATTTCCGTGCTTTCTGTTTTCTTAGAAGAATTTTTTTTTTTATAGAATATTATTTTTCAGTTCTAATTTTCAAAGGCCCTCACTGTGAGGAGCTTTTCTCTGCTGACATGCTTGTGGGGGGTCTTTGGTTTTCATTTAACATTCCATCTGGGTTTCTGGGGCATCCCTCTAAGTGCAGAATCTCCCCAGGGATAACAAGCCATTTTGTTCCCTTTAACATTTGTTGTACGCTTCCTTACTTTCAACCAAGCAGATGCATTTAGTAACCATCACTGGCTACCTCTGTCAGCAAGTCCTCCACTCCCCCACTCCCAAACACAGAAAGTACAAAAAACAGACCTAACTTCAGAGGTAGCAGTGGTGGGGGAGAACAACCCGAGGAAGAGGAACGGTCAAGCCTGTTATTGCCAAAACACAAGAATTCAAGCTAGTGCTCAATGAAAATAAACACACTGTTGAAAAAGAAGGTGAAAAGTGAATCAAAGTTCTGCTGCCTCAGGGAAAATAATGTCACCATTCGCTTCATCATCTAAGCTTCTCCTCAGGATAGCACTGAGGCAGATATGTTCATCCTTACTAAAGAGAGCATCTAAACACATGCTTAGAGATCAGCAAACATGCAACTTAACAGATCAGATCAGCTCTAAAAGCGTACACAGCCAGATTAACACACCCATGTGCGCTGAGATGTACCGAGCAGACCCAGAGGCTCACCACCGGTGTGGGAAGAGAGGAGGGTCTTGTATTTCTCTCCAGGAAAGTCCAGAAAAAAAAGATATTTTGGCTGTGGTGTTAGAAGGGCCACTGTGCTTGCAAAGCCTCTGCCAAAGCTGTGCAGCAGAGCAGCCCCTGCAAGCAGGGAATATTGCTCTTGTGCTTTGGAGAGCCAGGTTCCAGAAGTTTTGCTTCCTGACACAGTCTCTTCTGCAGCATCCCTTCAGAGCAAACCAGATTTCTGCTACTTTCACATCATGCTATATGCAGATATGTGGCTTATTTGAGATCAGTTGAGTTACAGTTTTTATTGGCTGTATCAAAATCAGATGCAACTTTATAACATCCATGTGTGGGTGCCTGACCTGAAAGCAATATAAAAAATAAAAAAAAGAGAAACCTACCTGCATCATCAGCCTGGTGTGCATAAATAAAACAAGCAGGTAGGGAACACTTCTCACGGGAGATGATCGAAAAAATGTGCCAGAGTCAGGTGCTGCATTATGCTGAAACCCCTGTAACAAACACACTTGTCAGTGGACACAGCTAAAGAACTGCAACTGCTTGGTTTTCCTCAAACTTTGGCCTGTACTACCAAAAAAAGTAAAACCTTTATTGAGTGTAGGTTATATCGTGGGCCTGGAAAGCCTGCCTTGTAGATTAGTCTCCATCCACAAGAAAACTATAAATCTTTTAACTCCATTTCACTTCATGGAGCCCAAATGCCTTCAAGGAACCACTTAATATTTGTGGCATTTAGCAGAGAAGTGTTGTAAACAAACATTTAAATGAAGATTAGGCACTTTTAAACAAAATGCCTCACTAAGCATCACTCCCTGACAAAGTCATCTTAAGTGCATCTCATTTCTTTAAACCTTACGGAAAAGTATTTGAAAGTTTTGAGCACCCATCCAAGGACAGATGCCCAGAAGCTGTGGGCAGGAAACCTGCCTTCTCAAGACATGCACAGGACCTCCATATCCATCAGGCAGGACCTTGCACATCCTCTCCTCAGGGCCAAATGTATAGACTTTGAACAACTAGGACAAAGACATAAGATCTTACTTGACCTAAGATATCAGATGAACTGGTGTTCTCTGAGGTCTTTCTTAATTTTTTAATCACGTTGTTTTTATTTCCTTGCTTCCAGCTTAAAGACTTGCTGTTTAACTATCTGAGCTGGAAATCCATAAATTGTCTCATCACCACCATATTTCAGAAAGTAACTCTTTCTTCTTTCATGATGTAAAGCCTTTAGCTTTTTCCCTGGGAACCACATTTCTAGCAGATACCTTGGCAACAGACAGTGCCTGGGTCTGATCCTTATAAGGCTTTAATCAGAATGATTTTTGAAAACATGGATTAAGCTCCATCTATGCTATAAAGAAACCATTTTTCATTAAGCCATTTTCAACCAAACTGCATTCACTTAGGGCGCTAAATCATGCAAACAGAATATAAATAATTTAAAGGCTCTATAAATCATGTTAGCCACTGATAAAAAAAAAATAAGAAAAAAAAAATTAAAGTATTCGTTTAAAACTGGGCTAAAAAACCCACACACTTCCTGCATTTCCATTGCCCAGTGCAGTCTCATTTAATGGCTGAAACCTATGTAAGGCAGCAGGTTTTCAAAACTGAGGTAAAAATTGCTAGAAGTGGTCAGGAATTTTTGGACTAAACTTCTATTCTCCATCCACTCACAATGAAAAAAAGGCAGTCATCTGTCAAAACTGAAACTGATTGATGGCAAAGGTTTGTTTTCAACAAGTCTGTCAGCTTTAAAAAAATTCAAAAGAACCTTTGAATGATCAAGAACTGCTGTTTTGACATATTTTTAAAGTGAAAAGTTTTGTTCTCTAATTGAAAGAAACAAGCGAGAACCCCACATTCCTTTTGTACAAAAAAGAGCAACTGCTTATAAAGGTCACAATCAAAATATACTATTTGAACATTATTAAAGTAAAATATTTAGTTTGGCCCCATCTTGATTTTATTTTTGAGATTTTCATCCAAGTTTTAAAAGGATCTTTCATTCCTGGTGGGAGATAGGAAAAATACTGGAATTCTTGAAAATCCTAGCAGCGTGAGGAAGCTCATCCTTATCCAGGTACAGTAGCTCTTTCTCTTGCTCTGGTTCCACCAGAAGAGCATTCAAAGCCATCTGTTTCTTGACTCGCTTTAAGATGGCTGAAAAGTAGAAATGAAGTTACTTGCAGGCTTTAATTTATAAGACCCCAAAGATGTACAAGTAAAATCCCGATCATCAGCCTGGGACAGGGGAAGTAGCAGCTGGTTGGCTTGGCTGGGCTTAAGGGTCAGGCTTTATCTTCAACATATTATGTCCTGTGTATAAATGCAAATGTGAACTATATTGGCTACAGTGCTATCTCTGTTAGCCACTGCTCTGCTAACCTGGGTTTTTTTCCCCATTAATGTACCTTCTGAGTCCATTTTAAAGAGAAACTAACAAGTTGGCCATTGATTTACCATGGGACCCATTAGCAGCAGGCATTTTAAACTGCAGACCATTTACTTTAGCTGTATTATGGTCCTGCTGGTATCAATCACCACAACATCACAGACATCAGCAGGGCTGCACCAATTTATATGATCTGAGGATCTGCCTTCTTACCTTTACGGAGGTATTTGCAGTAATTCAGCCTTGATTCTGAGAGTGGTTATTTGCAGCTGGGCCCCTCGTAGAGCCCCAGTGAAATAAAATTAGGTGAAGCAATTTCTAAGGCAATTTAAGGCCATTAAACATGACCGAAAAGTGATTAACATTGTTTGTGTGATTTATTGCCCTGGCTGAGCACTGTTTGGTTGAAATGACTTAGTCAAAAATGCTTTTGCATGCAGCAGGGAGAGGACTTAATCCATGCTTTCAAAAACACTGATTTTAGCCAAATATGGAGGGTCAGATACAGACTGTCTCATCATTACCAAAATAGCAGCCCAAGCTATTCTTCTAAGGAAGAAACACGGGTCTCATTTCACTTCTAGCCCTGAAACCAGCAAGTCTCCACCTGTAAACTGCGATGCCATGCCAGAGCATTCCTAAGAAAACTCCTCAGTTTCTGAAGTAAAGTTTCATTCTTATGGGAGGCAGTTTACAATGTAGAAACAGACCCAGGACTGAATTTTTGGAATCGCTGCAGTGTACCATAAATGTGTCACTTGCCGTTTCTCTGGCCCAGTGGTGTCCCCTCCTCAGCCTTTCCAAAATGGGGAAACTCACTTTGGAACATATCTACATGCACAGCTCCCTGTCAAAGGAAAAGATCAGTATCAGTGTATCAGAGACAATATTCGCAGTGCTTTCTAATCCAAATGCTGTTTTCTGACAGTGTCCCTCTGTCATTGTGGATGCCCCCTCCGTGGAGGTGTTCAAAGCCAGGCTGGATGGGGCTTTGAGCAACCTGGTCTAGTGGGAAGTGTCTCTGTCCGTGATAGGGGGGTTGGAACTCGATGATCTTTAAGGTCCCTTCCAACCCGAATGATTCTATGATTCTGTGAGTGTTTCTTAAATAGGTAGGAGAAGATTGTGCAGGAGAACCCTTGGAAAGATGCTTCTAATTGCTTAGGTTGTACACCAAATTAAAAATCATCTCATTCAACAATTCTCTGGCCTAGATTTTTTTGCTCCCACTGCCAGATGCAACTTAGTGACACCTGCTCACCTTCTGATTCAGAAGTGAGCTGGCAACACCTGTTCTGATTTAATTCAATGAAGGAAAATCACTGCACGTCCCCTAGCAGCAAGGATCCATTATCGGTAACTACATTATCTGCAGCGTACTAAACATTTGCTCTGAACACACTTACAGGAAGATAAGCAAAATAATAGGAAGCATCTCAGTAAGCAGTTGCTAATCTAAACTTTCCCCTCTGTAGGAGCACCTAGCTGTGTGGGCAGGAGGGAGGAAAAGTGAGTTTACCATCAGGCTTTTGAAACCTGTAGGTGAATGCAGGTAATAAATCTGCATTAATGGATGAGGAGTTTCAGCTCTACTCGAGAGGACATCTGCAGGAGGTGGAGGACTGATTTTGGGCTGCAAGAAAAAAAATATGCTTAATGGTTGCAGTTGTAGAGAGAGATGGTGTAGTTAATGAAGGTGGGTTATCATGCTTCTCCAAAGGATGCCTGCCAGAGCTGCATAAGCGTGAACAGAAGGTGGCTCCTTTGGGTTGTGGGCACTGTGGGGCATACAGCTGTGCAATTCATTGTTTTGCATCAGTGGCTTGCAGGACCTTTGTGATCTCCTGGCTGCTGCTGGGCTTCTCGTCAGGATTTGAGGAATTCAAAAAATGTCATGAGGGAAATAAAAAGCCCTTTTGGCAGTGCAGGAAAATAGACCCAAAAGATCCTCTGAAAGGCAATGCAGATTGCATTTGAAGAGCACAGGCACAGCTTTAGAACAGATTTAGTTTTTGAGTCTCCCAAACTATGCGACAATGCTCAGCTAATGCATCAGTAAGCATTAAGGCTTCTCCTAAGCATGTCCGTTTCCCAGGTGGTAACTACTCAGTGCACTGCTGCTTCTCCCTCTTCCTCACATCTCCCAGCCCAAGGAATGCCCAAGCCCCTTTCAGAGCCAAGTACATCACAGTTCCCGTTCTTTACCTGTTCGCCAGCAAACCCTGCCTCATAGTCTGTCTCAAACCCCGATGCAAAACCAAACAGACCTAAAAAGTACAGAGCAGAGGTGTCCGTCTGGGGAGCTGAGTGCAGCATCCACAGGCATGCTGCACTGCTGGCCCTTAACACAACCGCTAGATTTTTAATTTAACTCCTGTTTCTACAGCAGCTTCAGAGCTATTTATCTGAATCAGGACATAGCAGGAGACAGTGCAGCGCTGCTTGCTGTTCACCACTTCCTCTTTGACTCAGCTACCACCCTCTTTTTTTTTTTTTTTTTTTTTAACAGCTCAGTTTTGCAAAGCTCAACAGTGAAATTGCAACCAAACATAGTTCACATAAGGGGAGAATTACCTCAGAGGCATTAAGAGAGAGCAAAAGCTTGCATCAGCTTTTGCGCAGGCACAGCAGCTGACATATGGCACAATGCAACAAGCAACCAAACCCAGAGCTATTTGGCAGTGACCTACACATCTGCTGGAGTAAGAACCAGGGCCTTAGGGCACAGTTCAAACCGAGCTAGTCTGAATGAGAAAAAGCAACTTCCCCATTCTTTCTTACAGTGCATCCATCTGCAGAGCAGCTAATATTGGGAACGAGGCCATACATATTCTAATAACCTATATTATAAAACAGAACTCTAAAATTACACTGTGGGGTTCTCTACCTAATGGTGGACTAAATTTACTTTGTGTTCAAGTAAAAAAGTCTTTTTTTAATTAATATTTTCCCATAACTAGTAGACTGAAGATGCATTCTGGGGTCCCACGACAGTCAAGCCCAAACACTTCTGATCTACTTTTCTAACAAGAAATGGTGCTTAAGCAAAACCTTCCCCCTTAGCGATGCCAGACTGATACAGTGGGTTTGGGAACTGGGGAGTAGAAAGACAAATTTTAGTTGTAAAGGAATGAGGATTAGGATTTAGCAGTGGCCTGAAGGTGCAGAGTTGAAGGGAAGGGAGAATCAAGGTAATGCATCTAGGGAGCATGGAAAGAGGAATATGAGTAAGGAATATATTTTTTGCCACAATGAATTTAAGTGACTGGCTTAATAGTATCTGGAAAGGCAGACACCAGGGAGGCAGGCAGAGGTGGGAAAGGAATTTAAAATGCATTGCCATAGAGATCTGAGATGCACAGATACAGGGATAACATGAAGTGGATGTGAGAGAAGGGCTGTTGCGATACCAATGGAAAGCGAGAGGTAAAAACTGGCACAAGAGAAGAGGAGTGGAGAAGAGGATAGGCATATGGTGGGAAAAGGCTGAAGGAGGACAGAGATTTGAGTATTGAGTATTTGTCAGTATTGAAAGCGGTGATGAAGTTCAAAGTTGAAGTAACCTAAACAGGCTGACCTCAGAACACGTTTATATAAAGGGAGCTGCTTGATGTCTGACTCGTACAATCAGGAGACATAATTCAGTGACAAGATTTCTGTCACAAAAAGGCTGAAACTGTAACATATATTTTCCAATTATCGCTTATGATTGAACTATGAGCAACACTTCCCTCCTATGCTGAAAAAAGCTGCAAGCAGTAGTCAGGGAGTTACTCCATTCTCTTTTGAAATTGTAGTCCTCTTTTTCGCATTGAATTTCAGAGAGTTGACTGGCTTGTGGTTTTGGTGGTTTTTTTCTTTATTTGGAAAAAAGTCTGCTGACTTTGGCAGTATGACTTGAGCAGGTTCCTCTTTTCTCTGAAGGTTTTGCACTATTTTCCTGAGACACAAACCCAATTCACACTGGGGAAGCCCATACTAATGCAAAGTCGGATGAGACAGCAGTCAAGAACTCCCTTATGATGGGACAGCAATGACACACGCTCACGAAGCCGCCAGGAACTTCACAGGGTAAGTCCTAGAATGAGGTAAGGGGAGCAGCTACTTCCAATAGAGTGAAGTTACTTGAAAGAAGCAGAAATTTCCAAAATTGGGAACAAAGGGTTCCTGGAGGTGAACAATTCATAGCAGACAGAAAGAATTCAGGAAGAAGAGAATAATTTCCTTTGGGAGGTATTTTCAGTGAAATTGGCCCAACTTCATAAAACCCAGGAAGCTAAGTTTTTTCCTGTAACAAATCTTTGTCACAGCAAATCAGTCAGACCTGTGACCAAGTAAGAAGTTACAATGCTAGGAGAAATATCCTGCGTTGGGAAGTCAGCTTACTTCTAGGCCCCAAAGAACAGCAAAGTAGTACAACTTTGTGGTGAACTCAGCCAACACATTAGTTTTTGGGGTTGGTTCAGGAAGACCTAAGTTGATTTTCAGGAATTTCTGGCTATAAGCCCTGCTCTTTGGCAGTCAGAGGGAAGGGAAGGGAAGGGAAGGGAAGGGAAGGGAAGGGAAGGGAAGGGAAGGGAAGGGAAGGGAAGGGAAGGGAAGGGAAGGGAAGGGAAGGGAAGGGAAGGGAAGGGAAGGGAAGGGAAGGGAAGGGAAGGGAAGGGAAGGGAAGGGAAGGGAAGGGAAGGGAAGGGAAGGGAAGGGAAGGGAAGGGAAGGGAGAGGAGAGGGGAGGGGAGGAGAGGAGAGGAGAGGAGAGGGGAGGGGAGGAGAGGAGAGGAGAGGAGAGGGGAGGAGAGGAGAGGAGAGGGGAGGAGAGGAGAGGAGAGGAGAGGAGAGGAGAGGAGAGGAGAGGAGAGGAGAGGGGAGGAGAGGGGAGGAGAGGGGAGGAGAGGAGAGGAGAGGAGAGGAGAGGAGAGGAGAGGAGAGGAGAGGAGAGGAGAGGAGAGGAGAGGAGAGGAGAGGAGAGGAGAGGAGAGGAGAGGAGAGGAGAGGAGAGGAGAGGAGAGGAGAGGAGAGGAGAGGAGAGGAGAGGAGAGGAGAGGAGAGGAGAGGAGAGAAAGACTGCCATCTGATTAAAAGAGAAAAGAAAACCCAGAGGACTAACAAGTAAAGCCCAGTGGTAACCATGTAAATCCCAACTCTGAAATGTGGAAGTTCACAGCCACTACACCATATCATGCAGAAAATCCCTAGAGTAATCCAAGGAAGAAGGTTCATCATCATACTCATCTCTCTCTCTCTCACACACATATATGCAAGCACAAACATACACACTAATACAGGTTTGTACACATACACACTTCTCCCTCTTGGGATCAAAACAGGTACAAATAGTAGAAAAGCCTTAATTCCTCAATGCAGAAGGGCGTCTATGTGTAATGTTGAGCTACAGTACCCTTCAGTGAAGTGCTGGCTGGACAGCAAGACGTTAAGAATAACATTGTCTACTGCAGACAGCCTTAGGGAGGAAACCATTACGCAAGAGTGCAGAGCCACTGCTTTTGTCCGTAATACCAAACACTCAGAGTGTTTCCCTTTCCTTCTCAGAGATGTATGAAGGTGAGCAACCATCAGTACCATTTTACAGAGGCGGACATGCTCACAGATGTTGCAACATAGGCGATCATTGGTATGTCTGGACATAAGAGGCAAATCTAATTCACTAGGTCATGTTGTTTTTCATATACCTCAGGCTTTCCCTCATGAATCTGTAAAAACAAGCAAGGTGCAGAGTCCTCAACACTACCTCAATATTCTCAGGGATTACAAGGGGGTACACATTTTCATTTAATCACACGCTTTCCTCCAATGATGTTGGGACACTGGGTAAAAGACTGTTGTGCTGACCACCTTCTCAAAAAAAACATACTTGAGAGACCCTGGAAAAGCTGCAATGAAAGTCCCTCATTGAAGGCTATGATATCCCATATTACAAATACATAATTTCATAGTAATTACATATATTACATAATACAAATCACTTCTACATCAGGTAAAGAAAGCTATTCCCATTATCAAGTGCAGAAGTCTGATTTGATTTTTTACAACACAATGCTCTCCAGAGCGAGCAAATTTGGTTTGGCTTTCCACAGAACACAATGATAGGCTTAAAGCAAAAGAGGATGATGAAGGATTCAACAGTATCTCTCTGTAAATTATACTCTGGGGTTTGCATTTTTCTCTCTATTTGATGGGGTAGGGGGATGAGGCAATTGCATAGAATGGGATTTGAAGAAAACATTTCAGTAAAAAAATACAGTTCAAAAAAAAGGTTCATATAATTCAGAGAGCAGGTATGTACAGAGTTGATTAGTGGCAGACAAAAAATGGGGGAGAATTAGAGAACTGGGAGAGAATGAGGGAATGATCTAGCTATTTTTTGTGGGCTGCAGTTAATATGGTATGATGCACTCTGGGAATAAGAGTGCACACGTCTGTTTCCTAATGACTATATTTGATTCTGCAGCTGATAGAAAAGAAACAGATGCAGCCACTAAGAGGCTGGGCCACTGCACTGGCTGACACAATTTACAATATTAATATATCTCTATAGAGAAGTCTGCTCATTCAGCATAATCATGCTTTTCTTGATTAGTTCTGTCACTACCCAGGTTTTTCTCACCGTTTTTGTTTCTTTTAATTGTGCTTAGCCTTCTCTGCCCCAGTCTGACCTGGCTATGTTTGGAGAACAAACAGTTCTAAATCTTTTTTGCATTTATACTGTGAAGCCTAACTAGCATCTTCATTAAAAATCTAAGACATCATTAAAGTATTATTTCTCATATTGTCAATTGTAACGGGGAACACAGAATGTACATTGTATTACTTAGTTTTTCATTTGTTTTCCCTAGAGCAAAGCAGGAGAGGATAAGGAAGCAAGCAAAGCAATAAACATGAGCTTTTTTTATCCTCCTTTCATAGCTGGATGGTCTTCAGACACCTGCTTCATGTATCTAGTGATGTGTGTTCCCTCCAGCCTCCTAATACCTGATAGTCTAGAAATGATACCCACATCATCCAAACAGTCTATTTTATTCTCTAACCATAAATTATCATTTCATCAGATGTGACCCTCAGTTAAATGTGTCTCAACCTTTACAATGTACATCCCCAGCCTTTATCAATGCTATTCTAAAGGGCAGGCATATTCGATTTAATAGCCTTTTTACTTTTCCCTTCATTTTTCTGTCTTTCGTGACTTAAACAATCAATCTTCTCTCTTTTATACCATTTTTCACTTGAGGACTTCTATTTTTATTCTTGTTCCTGCCTGTGTCTCCTTTGTCTCTAACAACCTGTCAGCAAATAGCATTTTCTGTGTTGACACAGCTCTTTCCCTTCTGATGGCAGACCAGAAGCATTACTGTAACTTAGCTCTGCCATGGAGTCAGAGGAAGGGGGTTGTCGCCTCCCGGTTAGTGACTTGAAAACAGATTGGAAGAACTGGGACTGCTGCTCTTGCGCTGGAACTTCAGGATGCCTCCCTGAATCCCAGCTACCTCGTCTTCAAAACTATCCCTATGTTTGCGTGTCCATCAGCTGGTTAGGATGACGTTGTAAAATGAGAGATTAGGATGTACATTAGGGTGACTTCTCCAGCATGGCAGTAACTCTTCCCTCTCTGATACTTGCTTGCACACACACAGATTTAACTCCTCTCACAAATGCTCCTGTGAGCAGGGAACTGTCACTGCTGATGGTGAGAAGCGGGATCCCAAAGCTATTCCCCAATTTAAAGCCCATCATGATACAAGTGGTAAAGGCCACCTGAGGTCCTTGCAGCTTGCTGGAACTGGGACTACACTCACTTCTAAAGCCCCTTCCCCTCTCCTGTCTGGCTGTACACGTAAAATGGCACACAGAGAAGCTCCCCGAGGCTCTGAAATGCTGAATGACTCTTCCTGAGCTGGTCACCTTCACTCTGCGTCATGGCAAGCCAGCACAGTGTGGAGTGATGGACAGCTTTTTCCTTCACAAGTGTGTACTGAAGACACTGCTCAGCTGAGGAGTTGAGAAATATGATTTCTCCCCCTCCCTCTTTTGTTTGTATTTTCTCCTCCTAACAAAAAGGGGTCATTTCTGTGGCCTTTGCAGTCAGTAGGGATTTTATTGTGGAGCTCATCAGTCACAATATGGCTTATAAATACAAAATGCCAGCACAGATCTGTCAAGTCTCTTCCTTGCTGTATGACACTTACCTCTTTGTTCCCCCCCTGCCTTTTCCACTCTCTGGTGTCTCTGAGCCAGCAAGTCACTCACTGCCAGTGCTGTGCCAAAGCATTTCTTCATGTGTGGCTTCCCTCTGCGCCAGCTTTGCTCAGTGTCACCCTGCCTCTCTTGCCACCCCTTGCAGAGGGGGCATTAGGAGGAGGTGCTCTGCTAGTAGAGGAAGGGACAGGGAGAACATCATCCCAGAGGACTCACCAGGCTGCACCTTGCCCTCTAGGTAGCAAAAAACGTGTCAGGCTTCCTGTGACTTAAATCTATACAGAGTATTTCAATACCCACAATGACAACCCAAGGCAAGGACTTAAGTTGTTAATAAGTCTGTTTCCTCAACCCAGGGATTAGTCTATGGGGCAAAAGTAAGGGATTGTGTTACCTCACACGGGCAAGGCTGACCCATAGATTCCATGCCAGGGAGTCAACAGACATCGGAGCAAAGCCTGCCAAGTAGCAGGTCTTCAAGAACACTAATAGCTTGTGCCGTGTTTCAGAGAGTGTTTCAGCAGAAACTCTCATACAGCTCCATAATACATTACAGAATCTTAATTCTATTTAGAAAATGGTTGTTTGCAGGAGTGGGTGCAACTTGGATGAGAATGTGGAAATACCTTTCCTCCACCAGCCTCTGCTCTTCTGGGTCATGTCACAGACCACAGAGTGGGATGTAGGGTTGTGAAGAGGGAGAATGACCACTTGCTTGGCTGCTGTGCAGCTGCACAGCCTGTCTCTGGCTGCCCATACCTGGGATGAAGCAGCAGTGAGAATCCTCTCCCCACACATGCACAAGTGCTATTGCAGGAGACAGTGGGCAAATAAGGTGCCTGAAGCTCTCACAATTCACCCCTTTCTACCACTTTCCCTTCTTCTCTCTGCCGGGTAAGCCCACACCTGATTTATGCAGAACTAGGAAGGCATAGAAGTCAAAAAGAAAAAGCACAGGCAAGTTTTACTCAGAGGACACTCCTGGATTTTTAGAAACTCATAGTTTATGTCACACCTCCCCTCCCCCCCTCACTGTCCACCTTCCTAGGTCAAATTTAAGAAAGTTTCAATTTATTTCCAAACTCATTTTTTCCCTGTAAGCCTGTCTTGCTGTCCTGTGACTTGCACAGCAAGCACTTCTTCTAAATACCTGATCATGACCACTCCAAGCTGATGTGGGATCCTCTGTCAAATCAATGTACTGGAAATCTGGAAAGAGCCAAAAGTTACCGTGTGTGGTCCTCTCTGACCCACTCCTGTGCTATGCCATTTTACATAGAAAAGGTAATGTGTGTGCCAAGGAGAGGGGATGTCAGATAACACAGTAATTACACAGCAGGTATAACAGGAAAACCCTCTCCTGCTGATGAGTATATAAGCAACATGGAGAAGTCATCCATTTCTGAAGGAGACAAGTAAAGCTGGCTGAACAATCAGAGTATATCTTGGGAAACTTCCCAGAAGCCCCACATTTTATTAATCTCAGACCGTTAGCAAGTATAACTTAAAGACACTACACACTGTAAAAACTAGGACTAAGCTACCTCCAAAAATACATTTCTACTACATTCTCCCTAAGGCAAGACTTTACTGACAATAGATTTCACATGGAAAAAATTAAGTTCTACTTTTCTGTCCCACTCCCGTTCAAATTTCTCTGCTTCTCAGCGGATGCAAACAGCTCCTCTTCCTCTGGGAATATCTGAACCCAAAGAGCTCTCTTGTCTCACCACAGGCTTTGGGTAAGGATTCCACCCTTGCCAACTTCAAAAGTTTCTGCTTACAACTTTCAGCATGAGAAGCTGCTCTTCATGTTTAGGTCTAACAAACCTATATTTTTCTGTAAAAGTAAAGAAATGTAGCTACCACTTGGTAAGGCCATGACTCTGCAAATAAATTCATGTATCTAAATCTGTCTGGATTCCCAAACCATCCATAAAATGATAGTCTAAAAAGGGAATGCAAAAGTTGCCAAGATCAGAGAAAGCACATTTCTCTTATTCTTATTTGGACCTCCATGTATACATCAGTAGAAGATTAGCTTATACATTGTACCTCATGTTTCAGTTCTTAGAGAAAAAAAAAAAAACTGTTTAAATATTTTCATAGCTGTTAAAGGAGATTTCTTTTTATAGTGCAGATAATTAAGTATTGAAGCTGTAGTGATCTATTTGATACAGAGAGAATAAAAGATTTGAAGAATTTTAAATAAAAGTATAACCCAAACCCTATCCGAACTGACTACTGTAGTCTTTGAAATTTAAGGCTGATATTTTGTCCCTATCTCTACAAAGTCTTCCAGTTAATGGCTGTGCGTATTTATAATATTTAAATTAGTTACTTGCATTCTCCCATACTGTTCTATGAATATAATAGAAAATTCTGAAAGAAAGGGGATTAAAAACTATGAAAATAAGACTTAGAGTTGAAGTTTGGTCCCTAGTCCATATAAAGAGCTAAGGCATGCAACATTTCATCAGATTATAGTGTACTGTATTTCTTCCTATTCCAATAACAATAAAAAAGTGATTTGATGAAAAAAGAGAATTCTTCTTCAGCTACTTTCTACCTTTCTGTGTAGCCTTATAATTTTTTTTTTTGTATGTAATATAAAAGCGATTTGGACTGTACAGAAACATAGTGAGAGACAAAATACAGGAGTTTGGTACCTGCCGAGCCATCAGGCACCTGTTATAGCCACCAATTCAACAATTCACTTAAATGTGCCTATTCTTAGCACTTGCTGAAGCCCTACGGGGCTTAAGCATGTGCTTAACATTTTGCTGCATTAAAATTTGGACTAAGTAGCAATGATTCTGTTTTATTTTGGTTTGTTGCTGCTACCGTTGATAAATGTACTGGTCACTTCCTCTAGTAACAGTGGCCTTTACAGCACTGTGGCCTTAAAATTTACTCCACAAGGAGAAATCCCACTGAAGTGCATTAGTATGTGCTTCGTCAATGGAGCTAAATAAATATCCTAGTTCTTGCTAGCTTCTTGAACAACGTTGTTCATTTGCATTTTTAGCTGCAATTTTGCCAACTTCTTCCCACACTTTCTCCCCGCAACCCTCCACAGCAAACTCATCCTTGGGATGCTGTGGGGATCCCAACAGCAGGCTAGGATATTACAAGAAGGTGGCGGTTGTTCTCACAAGGCTGGAGCACAACAGTGGCCACCAAAGGAAAGGCAGGAAGATGACATTGAGGCCAATGGAGAGAGTAGCTGGGAGGAGAGGAATGGTCTCAGAAACAGTTGTATAAAGTAGTCACAGAACCAGTAATACAAGCTTAACTTCCCAAGCCACAAAGCTCAAGAGGGTTTGACAGGTAAAATGCATAAAACCAATCCTGAAGGCAGGTCATCATGCGTAACTAGAAGAAAGCTCTTCAGAGATGTTCTATTTCCTAAGCTCTTTCTCTCTCATGCATAACGCACACACCAGATTTTTTTTTTTTTTGTGAGATAAAGATATTTTCAGACAGGGATAGTTTCGGGTCTTTCCCTGTGCCAGTGTTTTCCAAGCTGCCAGGTCAAGTGTACACCCTCTCCAGTCACCCCCTCCTTTTACTCCCCGCTCCCTGTTTAGGTTGGGGCTGCATCCGCTTCTAAAGGAAGGAAGCATATTTCAAATCTCCAGGAAACAGGAGACTATCATTGCTCTGGTTCTCTCCAAAATTCAGATAATTGATTAATGAACTTTTCCCCTCTGCTCATTTGCAGCAGCAGGAGGAGATGGAGGTAATTATGGCACTCATAACTGAAGGTTCAGTACTGTGTGGTTACAACAACCAAAAAGCCTGGAAGAGGAATGCACGACATGAAGGTTTTAAGAGTTCATCAAACCTCGGGAATGAAAGGGGTATCAGCAACAAGTCCTCACAAGCTTTGCTGTTTGTGGTCTTCTCATTTCCACACCAAACCTGACAGTGCAGAAGCCACAGTAATGGATGCCCCAGACAATCCCTGCCATTGCAGCTGAGCCTAACTGTAAACTCAGGTTCAGAGGCATTTACATATTGCCACATATCTGACCAAGTCCACTGCAGCATACACTGAATCTATTTGTTACCCCCCCGCATCGCAAAGGTTGGAAGCAGACAAAATACTTTCAAGTGCACTGTTTGCAATGTCAAGCTCACAGTGAGTTCGTTTGCATAAAAGAAAGCTCAGTCATCATCAGAGGAAGGGACTTGGAGGATAATTCAGCTATAATAGGATCCACATTTTTTCCTACCAATCCCAAGTCACTGTTTTACATATACATGTGTCCCTCTTATCAAACCTCCCTCCCTCCCCTCTCCTTTACAAAGAAAACAAAGCCCTACACACATACAGAATCATGTTCCCAAAAGAGCCTGCAATTTATGTATCTCACATCTTTGAGGGGTTGCAAACATATAGCTTGCTCTTTGCTGACAGCGACAGAAATCCACTGACAACTGCCGTGACAGAAACTGGGGTTTAACTCTGCACCTCAGCAAGAACAGGTACTTGAGCCCAAGTGGAGTACCCAGAGGCACAGCTCTCCGACATCCAGGAAAAACATCCATCGCCCTTAATTCCAGAGGGTGCTGTAACTTCAGTTTGCATGCTCTGAAATCTCTGGCACTGAGGGGACTAAATCAAGCCTTAGCTTGTGGGTGCGCTCAATTCATTCAGTAATCAATCAACCTAAAACATTCCAAGCAAAAAGAAAGGTGTAATTTGTAACTAAGAACAGATGAAAAGGAAACAAAATCAATATTAGAATATAACCAAGTATGGACAAGAGTTTCCAGCACAGGATTACCAATGGGATAAACACAAACACTTAGAAAACAATTACACAGAAAGCTAAATCATCCTGAGATGATATATGTCAAAAGGACTGCTGTACAGAAAGGCAGAAGCCAAACACGAGCAACAAGAAATTAACAGGAGAGAATGGGAACCATTTTTGTTCTGTTTTAAAACTACATACAAAAAATTTTACCATGTCTATAAAACCATATAAAATGTATATAAAACCACTAAAATATGCATAAAACCATTACATATTTGTTCAAATTATTTTAGTGGTTTTAAAATTCCTCCTTGTAGCTTTAGAAATATGGGACTATCTAAAGGAAGCTATTGCCACACCTGTTGCTGAGACAAAGAAACACTTTGTTCAGTAGGATATTTACTTTCCTATCAGATGAGTTAATCTTTGCAACTTTATGTGATGCAGAACAGCTGAAAATCTGTGATTTTTTTTTTTTTTTGGTTTGTGTTATTTTCCTCACTTCAATTAATTTTCTAGAAGCACAATCAACTTAGCAGGGTGCCTTCAAAAATTCCTTTACTGCAGGGCTGTACCACTGAGCGGAGAGTTTAACTAGATGATTTTATTAGGGAGCCAATTAACACTCAGATCCCCAAAAAAGCAACTAATCCATCTTTTTATTTCACCCCTCTGAGCAAACTCTACATTTTGAGTCTGCAGTCAACCCCGTTACACATTTGGATCCCTGACTAGTAAAGGCTTTTGAAGATATGCAATCCAGGTTTTTGAAGACATATTATTTCCCTGTTCATGGGTAAGCAGGCATCCATTGTTCTACTCCTTACCAATAGGTAGGGAACAAATGAGAGGAGATGAATTAGAGTGCAGCTTCAAATAAGTGACTGCGAGCAATGACACTTGAAGCAAGAATGGGGATGGGTTTGCTGCTTATTACAGGAGATACAGACTAGGCTACTCTGGTCAAAAAGCAGAGATGAAGGAAAGGGAGGGTGTTTCAAAGGAAAATGCTGCCTTTTGTTAAAAAAAAATGACAACATCTTTTTGTACAACATCAGAAAATTTTGTGGGGTGCAATTTTTAGTAATAATGCACCATCTACTGCCATGAGTTGGCGCTGGACTTTTCTATGTCCTTAAATCCACATTTTCTGTCCAAAACTAGTTAGAATGGAAATTTTTGAGACAGGTTTTCTGCCTTGAGTCTGTATAATTCCACTCTGACCTAATGTGTCTGTACAGGAATTGCACTAAGAGGGTATTAGGTGGCACAGAATTAAGTTTCCAAGGAGCAGAAATAGAAAAAAAAATCAATTTAGTGGAAACTGAAATAGAGAAATAGAAAAGTAAGGAATGGTATGAAGGCATAGATTTACCAAGAAGGCAGAATTAAGGGGCTCTACTACCAATATTATCTTGGTCTAGCATACTGAGCAACCTCACAGTTTAGCCTCCCACCAATTTGTAGAGGGGCTGGCTCTGCTTTCCCCCACTTCTGTCTTTTCCTACTCGGTAGCTTTATAGTATCACCTATGTTCAAAGCCAGAGGATGCCCATACACTTGTATTTCAATCCCATCTCTCCAGAAATGCTGCCTCCTCTCCACAATGACCTTCAACTTTCTCCCTGTGAGGGCTTCTGTGCTACACTGATATTTGCCCATGCTGCTGTGGGGCTATAAAATCCAAAGGTCTGAAAAGAATTAACTGTGTCAGGAAGGAAGTAAGATATGAAAGAAGTGTATTTAGACACAAAGGTGCATAAAAGAGTTGAAAAAAATAAGATGTGTTTTTACAAGATGGTATACAGGAAAGCAAGTACGTCAATAAATTAAAAGACTCAATAAAAGCTCCGAAAGAGCAGATTTTCAATTTCTGCTTCAGGAGACAGACTGCAAGAAACAAGATTGCACAGACACAAAAATAGCTGAAAGGTCTGAAAAACACTTTCCAAACTCTCCGACAAGGTGATGAATTGCTGATAAAAGGTCTCCAGCTCTAAAATGGTGCACTCCAAATTTGGAGTCCCCAAAATGCTAATGAAAGGGAAAGGGGATTTCAAAGTCTAAGTCCAGATTTCTTTCTTCAACTTTAGAACAAAAATCCCATGAAGCCAGGTTTTGACTTCAAAGAATACCTCCTTTATCAGCAACCACAAGATATATGCAACTAACCCAGCTGGCCAGTTGGTGCTCTGTGAAGTCAGGTATCCAGGATTGATTGTAAATAGAAAGAGATGGGCACCACCAGAAGACATATTGTCCCATTCCAGTAAAAATGCACCTGCAGGAAGAAACTCATCCCATGCTGCCTAATGCCGCAGGCCCAGGTGGTTAGCTTAGATAAGACACTTTTAGACAGTTCATTTCTTCACCCTCCAAAAGCTGTCCCATCTTTTCTTGGGATTCGGCCTCATTTTTCTGTAGCCAAAATTTTCTAAATTTTGGCTTCATAATGAAAGAAAAAGCAGCATAGCTTAGTCCACTTTGGTTTTGCTGGGAAAGATTTGCATAGCTTGAAGCGGACACAAAGCAGCAAGCAGTATCGATGCCTGGTCAGAGAGATCAGGAGCAATGTTTTTAGCCCCAGCTCTTGGTACAGAGCTGGTGCAGAGCACAGAAACAAAACAAGCCTAGTTATCTAACTGAGAGGTGCTGAGATGAAGCAGCAGAGGGTTAAGAAAACTAGGGTACAATAAGTTTAGGCACTGACCTTACCCATCTGTGTTGCAAGGGGGTAAGCGGGAGACAGGCAGATCCCACTGCTTTATAGCAATTCTCAGTTGCTGGAGGTCTCAGCATCTTGCAAAGCCAGCCTTTGGCAGCCCCCTCTCCTCTTCCACCTTCTCCCACCTAGTGATTTACTTTCTGACAGTATTAAGAGAATTACTGCTATCCCTTTCCCTATCTTAGGTTAGATGTATTTAAATTTTGCATGTTATTTACTGATGACCTTCACTTCAGAAGATATCTGCTTTTTGTAGCCTAGCCATGTAAAGACTGACAGCAACCTTCATCAGAGGATAATTTCCAAATGAGGAAAGTATCCACGTGGGACTGCCAGAACCACTGAATTGATTTGTGCCTGAACCACAGGTCAGATTTCAACCCATTTTTCTTGAAGACAAACTAGACTGATTTATCCTCAGGGGCCTTGCCCTCCACTTCTTACAAGCCTCAAAACCCAGAAATAAATGATGTATGTTCATTTAGTACACCCATATCATGTGAGGGCAATTGATTCAATTACATTATAGCTACTGGAAACAAAGCAGCCATATGGCGAGCTTTCTACCCCGAAGTAAAGGATGTTGCACAGCCACAGCCACAGCTCTGAATCGGGAGTGAGCTCCCTGCGTGGATGCTGCCCCTTAAACACGCTTCCTGGGTGGAGAGCTTTCTCCGAGCTGTGGGGGAAATCTGAGTTCATAGCTGGTTAAGATAAGCATCTAAACCTTAAGATACTTCTCTGAAGCTTTATCTGGACTATCCAGACCTCCTGAGTCTGCAAAATCGCAGTGAAAATTTCGTAAGAAAATGCTTTGTGTGTGTAAGTGTGTATGTGTATGCAGGCACATATATGCATGCTTTTTATTACCTCTTAATGCTGGAAGAATAAGAAATAGATTGAGAGGAAAAGCAGTAGCTGTATTGTGTTGTGCTTCATATGCCAGCACAGTGTTGGCTCTAAAGACATACAAAATTCAATCATGAGTCAAATCTAGCCTTAAATCGATGAGGTTCTGCCGGCTTCAATGGAGCAATTGCAGTGACAGACTCCAGCCGCTGCTCTAAGCCCACCCATTATCACACCCTCTCTGCTTTCCAGCAGTCTGTCTAGGCTGCCATCCGGAGCTGGAAAATGCAAAGGTTCACAGATATCTACAAAATCTGCATATGAAGTAGGGTGGGGAAATTCAGCGTCGTTTCTGAACCCCCTCCCCCCAAAAAAAAAAAACCCCAAAAAACCCGATCTCCCCTCTTTCTTAACAAGGGAACACTTAGTTGAAGAAGTTTTGTTCTGACCGTTTCAGCATTTAGCCAGAACCAGGCTCAGACTTTCTATTTCTGAGCAAAACCCCGTGTGGTCCAGAAAAGGCCCACTATAAAAAACAGCCCTGGGAATAGGTATGAGTTGCTTCTAATGAATTAAAAATGTGACAGCAGCTTTGGGATTTTTGTGGTTTGCCTTCAAATTGGTTCTGACCATGAAAAGCATGCTAGTTTTACCTCAACTAAGTAGAGCAGTTAACCTCAGAACAGGCAATATTTACTTGTACTTCCCAATACTTAAGACAGGAAATGCCTTAAATGTTGCAAATACTGAGGTTATAAAACTGTAAATGTTTGCCTGTCAGAGGCACCTGACAAGTTTTTACAACCCCCAGCTGCGTGCAGGCAGAGTCACCCCAGTGCTTGGGTTTTCCTGTCCTCTCCTTTTCACCCATTTTACAGAGTGCTTCATGGAAAACAGATCTTTTTGTGCCTTTCAGTTTCAAGGCTACTGTTCAACCAGCACTTGTAGGAAGGTGATTTGGGTTTCACTGAATCTTTTAATTATCTCTTTTTATTGATGGAAAAGTAAACCTCTCCGTTTATGCTTTGTTTTGTTAGCTGGCTAAAGAGAAGCTCAAGGCCTCAAGAATGTTCCTCAAATATTTTAAAAAGAGAAATTCAGCAGGTAACTTTTGGGAAGATTGATTTAATTTATTTCTTTTTACCGAATGATATAAAGCCATGGAGTATGGAATATGCCAAGACACAGTGTCACAGTAGTCTTTTAATACCATTTTTCTCTATGATACCTCAAAAATTTGGCAGAAGGGTCTTCCTGCCCGGTGTTTCACTGTGAGAGCTTACCAGCTTGGGTATTTCTGTGCTCATTCTTGCATGGGCCTCTCAGAAGTGAAATTACAACCTGCAGCCTGGCTTCTCCGCTTGGCTGCACCAGCTTTGCGACAGCCATGACACCCCAGGCAATCAGCGCTGCTGCAGTCGCACTAGTGAAGCGGTGTACCGAGGGGAGCCCAGAATGTCCCTGCTCAACCACCCCCCACCCCTGACCCGCTCCATGCCAAGACACCTCACCTGCCAGCTGACATGGCCAGGCCAGATCCAAGTTGGAGAAACAGGTCCCTGCCGGAGGTCAGAATCAGGGACAAAATGCCCCCACCTGGGAAACGTAAAATAACAGGTAATGCATCGCCACAGGTACACATTGGGTGGAAAGTTGGTATTCACCCACCTTTTCAAGGCTGTACTGGCATCAGGATGATGTTTGGCTGGCTTTACATACTAACATGTTGTCCATATGCCCTAAACCTGATCATATGCTCATATAGACCATATTCTCATGTAGCTTACACTGGCATAGTCTCACTGGTGACAGTAAAGCTGTCTAACTGCATGTGAGGGAAGAACCCTAAGTCCTGTTTTCAAGAAACAAAAAGGTGACAGTGGATTTCCTGATTTACCCTACTATACAAAGGAGAGGGGAATCGCACGGTTGGAGTTTGTTTGTATCATCACCTACTGGAGCACTTCTCTAATGCATCCTTGTGCCTCAGGTGAAACTCACTTAAGGGAATTAAATCAGCATAACCTTCCCTAACTCAAAGAAAACCAACAACCTGGATGTAGTTCCTGCTACAAGGCTGCTGTAGAAGCAAGAAAGGCAACTTCTATACTTGTTTTTTAACTGTGAGATGTTACCAGTGCAGACACATACTGTCTTTGTGGCTAGCTTTGCAGCCAGCAGCCGGGGGCAGGGTGTCAAGGGAGGCTCTTCCAACCTTTCCTTCTGGGATCTTGTGTCACTATTCAGGCAGCTGCCTGCTGCTGGAGCCTCTGCTGCCACCCCATCACTGCAGCTGGGACATGTGCTGGCTGGGCATCCTTTAGCTCAGGTGCCGGGATTACTTCTTGCTGCCATGATATAGGTCCGGGGATGCCCAAAAGAAGTGAGTCACAGCACTGGCATGACTTCTGCTCTGGGTGGCCCCAGGGATGAAGCTGCTATGGAAAGGAGCTGATTGTCCTCATGGAATTAGTAGGAAACAGTAATTTCTCAGAAGGGACTCAGGTAGCAGCCAAAATAATAATATCGCTTAGGTGTGCTAATGACCCTGTCCCTGCCAGCTCTGTCCTGAATATGTTTAGCTCACTACCTTCCAGAAATGGTGCCATAACACTTGAGCACCAGGAGTCTTATTAAATATCTGCAGCCCAGCTGAGCATGTTCTAGCCGAGTTTTTATTACAAACCACTATATGTCCTTGTCATTAAACAGGCTGCTAATTCATTATTTTGGACATTAACAGAATGCAGAAAATATCTTAAAATAACATCTTAATTTATATTTTTAACAGCTTGGCACCTCTAGTTTTTATTTTATAAGGTCCATTAACGCTTAATGTCTGCTGCTGCATGGCAGCCCAAATACACCGACAGCTATTGTTGCAAGTCTTTCATCTTTGAGCCATCCAATTGGTTAAACAATGAATTTAGTACAATTTCCATGACTCTAAAATATTCCTGATTTTACTATTGCTTCTGTGATAGGGGTAGATTTTTAATAATGCTCCACTCAAAGCATAAACCAATGTACTACTTTTGAATTCTAGAGGACTTTTTTCTTCTCCCAGGATCTCAGTATTTCATGTGTGTGTGTGAATGCAAGGGTAGCAAAATAATTATTTGTAACATTACCAAATTATCTGTCACTTGGTAATATATTTGGAGTTTGTAAAAAAAAAAAAAAAAGAAAAAGAAAAATAAACACAGCCTTCCAAAGAAATAAAAATCACCTGGCTAGAGGGAAAATGGAAACTAATCTATTCTGACCCTTCATCGGTCACATTACTCCTCTTCTCAAAACCATGTTACTTATGATTTATACACATATCATATTTTGCTATGTTTCATTTTTGAAAATGGACGTCCTCTTTAAGGTCTCAAATACAATCACCATATATCAGGCTTGCAATCTTTTCATGACTTAACAAAAATGTATAGAATGTTGTAAATAACTGCATACATATGGAACTTTTTTTAAATTTTAAAAAGCTATCAAAGTGATTCTAACACAAACTTTAATTGGGAACCAGACTGTAAAAATTTTTGAGTCAAGCTGAGCTGAGCCTGAATATTTGTTTTGAATTTGTGAGTTTTTTCTATTTTCCACAGCCTCTTGTTTCTTAACATGAGTTGCCAATCCTTCCTTAGGATTCACTCCCAGGTCTCCAGAAAAGTAAAAAGGAAGCAGTTTCAGGAAATGCCATGTGTGGCACTACTGAAACTAGAAAAGCATATTCCCTAACAATTGTCCTCTGTGTGCTCGCAGCCCACAGTCCCACCGGTGAACTTTCATTAAACACTACGGACCTTAAGTCTGCAAGGCAGCAGAACCATTCCCTTAGCAGCCAAGGAATTTTCTACCAAAACAAACCAAGGATCCATATATCATAGTATTTTTCTTTTATACCAGTTAATGTTAAATACTTCAGAGGAAAGTGCAAACAATGATTTTGATTTAGCAAAATAACATCTGCTTTGCTTTAAATGTCCTTTAAGACCCCCAGTTTCAGCATTCATTGAAAGAAAATGACAACTTCAGTAGCACTTATGTATAACACATCGATTGCAGGTTATTTAACATATTTTTACCTTGCAAGCAAAATATTTCGGGAGGACTGAACCCTGTGCCTAAATCTAAGTAGGACTTTGAGTGCTTCCCTTACCAGTGATAAATAAGAGCACATAACTAAGTGAATTGGTCAATTGGGTTATGTTGATACAACTAAATAAAAGCCAGCCAAGAACCGATCTTGGGCTGCAGGGCCGGAGAGTTGCCCTTTCTGTAGCAGGTTTGTCTTGGAAACAAATATTTGGAATAGTTCGAAGGGGAGCCAGGGGCTGAGCTGGCTCACAAAGCAGTGAGGACAACAAGAGCCCAGGCTCTCCCTCCCTATGCACTTTCATTTAGCAATACAGGCTTGCCCTCAGGATCCTACACCCCAGTTCTTGTATCAATTTTCTGTTCGGGTAGCTCCACAGATTTCACTTCTGTTATTCCTGACTACACCACTGCACACCCCTTGAATTCCCTAATAATCTTCTTACGTATGCAATCCTAAATCCCAGGGAAAGATTTTTTTTTTCAGGTCAGGATGCTAATGCCGTGAGGTAAACATGTTTGTATATGCGGGGAATGTAAGGCTTCTTTCATTACTGATGATGTGTCCATTTCTGTTAATCTGCCTCTTTCATCACTACCTGGGACCAAAGCATTCCACTTGTGTTCTGGAAATGTCAGTCATATACTTTGACCTGTCAGATGATGAAAACAGACTTAAGAAAACTTTACTTGAGAACAAGAACAAATCAGAGCTGTAACTAGACCGTCATAAACACATGATATTTAGAAACTTGTGGTTACATCAGTGATTTGATCAACCCAATTTACCTCAAGGAGCGATTATGATCTGAAATGTAACAAACTTTGTATGCCATTTTGAATCTCTGGAAATAGTTCCTCCACTAGTGATTTTTCTTATGGCACAGTGGGGATGCTGAGGTAAAAAGCCTGGCTGTAAATTGCTGGGTTTTAAAGCAAATATCAGTATTGTTGGAGCCAGATACCAAACCTCCAACTGTTTGAGCTTGACAGATTTCTCTTTAAAATGTCTGTATTTACCTTAAAATTTCTGACCTTTGTAATCAATGGATGAAACAACAGCTAGAATATTGTACGGAAAGAAGCAATGGTGGAAGTTAGTATTTTTTTTTATCTCTAAGCACCATGTTTCTTTTCTCCCCATACGTTTCTAGTTTATAAGTTAAAGCATCTTTAGCCAGTCATAGTTGGATTCTTTTTCAGAAGATAATGTATTTCATATAATCCAGATACACCAAGATCCTTTTACTTGATATTTCATAGAAAGATCAGATTTCAATGGCAAAAGAGGTAAAAAGAAACGTGATGGCAGACCATTCAAAACAACGATTTGACATTACAATAAAGAAGTTATTTTGTTTGTAAATATAAATCAGAAAGTGTCCCCCTTCCCAAAATTAAGGAGCCTGCAGATCCTTTTCACAGCACCAGGCTAACCAACATTTTTAATCAATATTTTTACTGCTTCTCCTGAATGATAAAAAAATAAGGCTGAGCTATGGAATGAAGCATAATTTACAATTTATCATTTAAACATGCAAGTCTATGGAAAAAAGACTGGAACATGTAGGAGAAAGAAGACAACTATATATTATGTTTCAGAGGCCCTTTCAGCCCATACCTCAACAGTTCCTAGCTACTCAGTCAGTCACTTATTTTTAGATCTAAATTTCTCTCTGTCACACATGAACCTGTTACCTAATTTATAAGGTACTCCATCAAAACTTCCAATTCTTAACCATGAGGTAACAGAAAGCATCAAATGTTAACTAAAGGACCTCCCAGACAATTTTTTCTCATGCTAAAAAACTAGTTGGAGACTTTCCTGTGTATTTCAGTTGCCATCAAGATGTTCTCAGATTGAAAACTGCTGTATAAAACATGCCTCTCTTACCCCTCTCTGATGCACCACCCCTGCCCGGAAAAGTTTTAAAGCCCTTGGACTAGTGCCGATTCTCTGAAAATCACACCTTTGTTTTACATGGACTGGGAACTATATACTAGATGGTGTGATCAAGAGCTGATAATTACTGTCTTAAATCTAATGCTATGGCCAGTATACACATAGAATATTTAATGCTTTTAACAAAAATAGAAAGGCAAATGCTTCTCTGAAAAATCAAGACGTGTGTGTCCTAGTGGGCAGTTCTAATACCTTTCTCTAGCAGATCTGTTTTCATTCCTTAACGCTCTTTAAAATAACACATGAATAACCATTATAATATTGTAAATAGTATTGCTCAGCTCTCTTTTCAGGAAAGGGAATAAAAGAGCCCACCTTGTAAAAATGGCTTCTTATCACTGTAGCTTTTTTGTGACTTTCCAAACATTACACTTATCTTTAAACAGGAAAAAAGGTATTCAGTCTTGTAAAATCAATGAAGCTTTTAAGCAATGGAGTCATCTTCTACTTCCTTTACACGTCCTTTAAAAAATTGCAAGCTTTCCTAACTTGCTTCAGCTGGCAAACCCCAATCTGACCCTTCATGCCAAACTAGAATAATTTAGCTGGACGCTAAGGGATTTACAAAACAGCCTTTTGCGAAGGAATTCTCCCCCTTACACAACAAAATAACTCCTAGGCTAGTCAGTAGCTCTCGTAGATCCAGTGTATTGAATATCTTATTTATTCATTCCCTGAGCAAACTGAAAACTCACTGCAAAATTCAGCTTTCCCAGTGAATTAAAAAAACCCTAATGTTAAGAGGAAAAAAAGCCACTTAGAGTTGGCAGAAACAAACAAAAATATCTTGCTTTTTATTTTCATGTTATCTAATTTCTTTTTCCTGGAAAATCTTCTCAACTAAAATAAAATTCAAATTTAAAGGGTTAGATGAAAATACATCTTCTCTGATTCCTTATTTATTTTTTCCTCTCCACAAGGACTGCTTTGTCCCGTTCTCCCCAGATGCATCAACCTCCTCCCCCAGGGTCTCTGCAATCAAAACCCATAGATCAACAATAACAAAAATCTCCATCACTTGGTGTTGTGAGGGAACACCACAGCACATGTGTCTGTGCTGGCAGAAACAACCAGTGTAAACCTGATCAACCCACCTGAGTGCAAAACAGGTGTAACCAATTTTAAACAGGGTCCACCTCTGCCCCACCACCTCCAGTAAAACCACTGGTATTTGGGCCTCGGCAAACACAGAAGCTAGAACAGCACTTGCCCTTTATGTTTAGAGAAATGAAAGGGATCAAGCCCTCCCCCTCTCTTCTCACCCCAGGTGTATCCCACTTCTGACCTCAGTGCTGAATGGGATAAGGAGGGGAGTAAAGGGCAGAGCAGGAGGTGGAGGGGAATTTTTGTGGTTTTTGCCATTGTAATTATCTTCAGGAGTTCTTTTTACTTTTTACCCCAGTTTTTGAGATCGTTTCATGCTTCTAGCATAGTTGTCAGTTCCTCTTAGTTGGTTTCGCTTAAGAGCAAATTCAGTATCAGGAGGTGTGTTTGGTATCAGTATCAGCTGATGTACTTTCTGTTTGAGTTTGCATCCTGCACTAAACTGTAGAAATAAGCTCCTATGTCTTTCCCCTTTTCCTAGATTTTATTATAAGGAGGGAGGGAATAAATTCGTAGCATCCTCCCACACTACTTCTCAAGGCAGTAAGGTTGAACAGGCAGCTGAAGAATGGGACACTGACCCCAGCTGCAGAACTAGGGTGGGAGGACGGGAGTCCTGGGCTACAGCCGATGGAAAGAAGGTGGCAGAGCCAGGCTGCAGCCAGTGCCAGTCCTTCAGGTACAACTGCTTTGAAAAAGAGGAAGACATCTTCTACTGGCGGCATTGTCATCTGCATGTCACACCTCAAGACAGAAAGGGGCCTCACCAAGCCATAGCTCAGCCACCCACTCTTTCCTCAGGACTGTTTGCCAAAGGGCACCCCAGCACAGAGTAAATACATCCTCCCTACTGAAAATTGCCCAAATAGTCACACACTTCTCCTTCTGTCCTATGTGCTTAGGATGAGTGCAGGCGTGCACAGCAAGTTGCTCTTTCTCAGAAAGGCTGCAATTCTGTAGGTGACTAAAAGGGATACCTTCACGTTTTAGTGGTCTTGCTGTGTTTTACTTATGTACCACTTAAATTCCATTAAAAGCTGATGCTTATTAATTTAGGCACATAAATGGGCAGACAAGTCCATCAAGAGGATGCAACTGACATTTTCCATGTTGAGGACTGGGTGACAATAACAAGCAGAGGTGCCTATACTGCTGTGTGTCAACATTTTAAAAGCAGCTCCACAAATGCCACCATCTCTCAGCACCTAATAAACAGTTCACATGGATGTCGTTGAAGCTGCCAAAAGGGGTCTTAAAACTAGAGTGCCTCACAGGAGTCAAACACACAGCTTGTACTCAGAATGTTTCTCCCACCTTGCAGATGGACAAGGGAGGCAGACCACCACTGCCAGACAGCAAAGGGCTCGGCACAAGGAGGCTGGGGACACAGGGACAAAGAGAGACAGTACATGAATCACACCAAGCATGACTGGGAGAAAAGCACTGGAAGAACTGCCAGTCTGGGGTTTACAAAATGGGTTATTTAGCAGGCTTGGCTGAACCAGCCGGCAAGACAGTGCCTCTGCAGTCTGAAGCCTGGGTTCCCTCTCTCTCCCCCTCAAATAAGCCACCCCCTCCTCTGCTGGCTGGCCTCTGAAAATCCTTTCCATCAGGCGCTACTTCAGTATGTGAACAACCCTCTCCAGGAGCTCTCTTGGTAGTACAAGCAACACGATGCTGCCTAATTGAGGGCAGAAACCTCCAGCAGGCAGCAGGGCAACAGCAGATTCCTCTGCCCATTTAAGAACTAACTTAGTCCCTAACTGCCCAGGGAAAGTGTGTTGGGAGATCCAGGATGGTGCCCACAAGAGGCACAGAGAATGAAGGCTGCTTAGCCTCTCAGAGTTTAGTACTTGTGCATTGATAGAGATCTGTTAGCACAAAAAGAGCTGTATCATTGTAAAATGAGGGTATGATTACTTTTATTGATGTGCAGGTTAAAAGAAATGAATTGGTGCTAAGTGCTTTGAGACAAAACACTACCATGTGTTTCCAAAGGGAACTTGGGAAAATAAACTTTACAAAACAACAAGCAAGGTTAATATGAATTGGGAGTTGGAAGCTGAAGGTAACATTTGATGCTTTGGTATTTGAACCAAGCCCAGACTTTGATTATCTCATTGATCAGTTGATTCAAACAAGTCACCTAAAACCTGGTATTATGTGCTGTGCAGGACGTCAGAAGATATTATTTAAACCAAGAAGCAAATCTTCATTCCATGCTTATGCTGTGGTGATGCCATTTATAAAGATAGTAGGAACGCCACATTTGAACAGAGCAAGTGTTATGTATGACTGCAAATGTTGTTGACTTATTCTGGGTCATTGGAGATTAACATTTTGGAAACTGCAGACATGTAGAAGATACGGTGTATGTTATATGGTGTATAGAGTCAGAGAACAAGCCTGTTCTTGAAAGATTTCAAACTCAATTATGCAGACACAAGAAGTTCAGATAAACTTTTCAGATTATATCAAATGAACTTTTGGTTACTTATCTGAACTGACCCTCTGAAGGCATTTGGGACTATTCTGAATGCTGTTGTTGCTGAAAATAACAGCAAGTTAAGAATTTAGTTTTAACTTTTGCATTTCTCGAGTCTGGTTTGCCTGATTGTGCACGGGGAGGGACAGATTCCAAACTCTCTGCCCATTTTCATGAACATTTCATTATATCTTGCTGGCCACAGTGAACGGTTGCTCTCTAGTGCAGAGAAATCAAAATTTGAGCCTTAGAGTTACATTAGGAGCTTTGTTAATTCAATTATGGAATATTTTGCTTGCTTTTTCAAGAGAATATATTAAGAAAAAAACCCACGAAACAAACTCTCCTACAAGACTTCATTTTCAGATGGATGATAGACTTGCTTTATGGTTTTGCTGGTTTCTATCCCATACAAGACAGGAACCTCTGCATTCTAAGGGAATAGCATCTCGTCAGTCTTGGAAAGGATTAAGGCTAGGTGGACTTTCCGTTTATAGGCTCCACCTCCTAACCTGCATCAGTTGCAGATACTGAACTATGCCTAGAGGTGCGGAGGTGTGGCTTTTTGTGAGAGTGGGGAGAGAGAAGTGGTTGCTGCATTTCGTCTTTCTCCCCGACACTTCCCCTTCTCTGAACTCCCAGTTCTGCACAAGTGGGTCACAGTGGGGCTGGGGCAGTGGTGACACCGGTCACCCCTCAGTGGTAAGGGCAAGGGCCTCTGAAGTGAGCTGCAAGCTCAGGACTTCAAGGAAAGCACGGGAGCACAAGAACAGGGAGCACATGGGGAACGGGCTTCAGGAGGGAGGTCTGCCCTAGGTAAGCGAGGGTAAGCTGCTCAGAAAGCAGGGCACACAGGGGAAACTTCCTGGAAAATAAAGGTTTGGGGACAGTAAGGTTGGGGGATACATCAGTTCATGGCCACTTTCCCGTTCAGCTGATGCTTTTTTGGTCAGGCTGCCAGGGGAATGACCATGTGTGCACAGTTGCCAGGCACACATCCTCTTTTCGTTTTTAGAAATGCAGCGATTTCAGGACTAGCACTGTGCTGCTGTGGGTGAGCTGCACTCAGGCATAAGATCTCGACATAGCACTGCCTTGCAGCTCCCATGGAGTTTCATGGTCTTGATGGAAACTTCCTTTCTGAAGAGCTCAAGCCACACTTTACAGCTGCTTCCTAGTTGGTAAATGAAAGACCTTAATATTAGAAGCTTGATCCTGAAAGAGTTCCTAGTACTGACATAGGCAGAGATTTATAGCCTTAGGCCATACAGGGTCTTCCTCAGGTTCACCCTTCAACAAGATTCACTACAGCCCTTTTTAAACAGGGTGGCTGGGCTGTTTGTTCTCCTGCCGAATGGTAAAAGAGAACAGCTCAACGGTACTGATGTTTTCCAAAAGAGAAAATACTGCCTGCCACTGAGATCATACATTAAAAAAAAAAAAAAATCTCATTAACAAAATAAGTTACCCCAAAAGTTACAGGACACAAAAACATAAGTGACTGAATTCTATACGTGCTGTAAACTGCAGTAAGCTACAGGCAGAGCATATGGTTGAATTTATCAAATCAGTGCTAATGCCCATTTGACAACAATACAAAAGCGCTCCAGTGTTGAAGTCCAAATAAGTAACCAAATTTCATAAGGGAGGCCTATATGTAATACATGTACTAATTCACATATATGTAGTGACTCTCCACAGGGTGGTAATGGACCATCATCATGATGGCCATTCATTTGGCTGTCTCAACAATAACGAACTAGTATGGGTTAGGTATTGTACTTGAAAAATAGTTTGGAAATGCAAATAAGCTCAGCCTTGGAAAGGTAATGATTATCCAAACCCTCCTATTTAATCACCAGGACAATTTTTTGGCCTCCAGAAGCCAATGCATGTAACCTACAGGAAATGAAATCTGCAGGAGAGAAATATTTGTACTTCAGCACCTAAAAATTAGAGCGGATTCACGCAACATTTAGAAATGTCTGTACTCTCAACACTCAGTGGTGTGCTAATGCCACCATATTCATAATGCTCACAGTTCACAGATCTAGGTGTCATCAACTAAACATAAACCTTACATATGATGCTACATTATTTACAGTAACCAGTGCTGCATGGAAAATCATGGCCCACAGCTGCAATTACACTGATCACTCTCATTTGAATAAAAATTACACCTTGTCATTATTACCCGGCAGAATAAAATAAATAGAAAAAAAAAGTAAAACTTGTTTTTCTTAAGAGGAAAAGGGCAGGGGGAAAAAAAAAAAGTAATCTCACAGCAGATGTTCAGCAAGTTCTCACGTGTTGGCTGCTGGTTTGTGTGTGCCTGCACAGCTCATGCCAGGTAACCCTCTTTCACAAGAGGCTGTTTCCCAACACAGTAGTATGAGGTTGTGCTTGCAGTGCTCCAGACAACACTGCACACTGTGAGTAGGAGGCTGCTGGTGAAAGAGGATCTCTACAGACAGCTGACAGCTGTATTGCTCTAATATCAGTAGAGGCAGGGTTTGGGGTTGGTTAATATCAGTATGTTTAAGAATGTAAATTCCCTCCCTGACTTGTGACTGTAATGAGAAATTCCAACCAGTACCTCAAGCTGAGAATCATTCATTTGTGAACAGCCAGTAAGTCATGGCCCAGACAGCTAAAATAAATCAGAATATCTATTTCCCAGAAATCTGAAGTAACTCCCCTTGTTTTGATGACAAAATACAAACAATAGAATTAATTTCAATTATTAGTTTTGACCTTCTCTGTAGAAATCCTGATATTGGAGAAGGCTCAGAAATGGAAACATATCAAGATTGTCATTGCCTCTTAAAGAGAATAAAAGTGGGTGATGACACAAGCTTTAAAGAGAGTGACCATCTGTAAACAGGCGAATGAATGTGTGGCTCAACCCTGCAGCCTCTTGTTGGGTGCCTGGGATATTCTAACAGCAGTGGAGAACTTTCTCCTCATTTACCCAGACAGATGAGATCTCCAGTAGGTGCAAAGCCTAAGTCATGGGGACACAGTGGAAGCACACTGAAGGACATGATGTCCTTCAGGATGGCTGAAGGACATTTTGCTCTTCTAATCCTCTTACAGCGTGGTTGCCTCTCTACGGTGACCTCTGTCAGGAAAATCCAGAATAGCTATGTAGACCATCCTCCTCCTGCCCTGTGACTTCTTCCTGAATACCAAAGATAAAAGGCATCTTTAAGAGACCACCCCTTTCTCTTTCTCACCCTTCCTGAGTCCTGCACGGAGTGTGGCTCACCTAAAACCAAGGACCTGGACATCACCAGGGAAGCAAACTGCTGGAGACCACCAGACGGACACAACCCTGCTGCCCACTAATGCTCTTACCCCATCAGCGCTTTATCTTCTCCCCAGCTGCCCTGCTTCCCATGGAATGTCCCTCTTTGGGCTCTTAATTCAGCTTTGCTGATGCTAATGAGAAGAAGCCTTGGACTAGCTCAGTTGGTCATATACAGCCACCGGCAGCAGTGCTGATGGTGGGAATCTTCATGTGGGAGAAACAAAGATGGTGGAGCATGTTTCTGCTTTCCTTCCAGAAGCGAACACTGGGCAGATGGTGGAGCTCATCATTTTCAGCCTCTGTAGAGAAGTAATGAAAATTTCTTCTCCATCTCTTTGGGAACACAAAGGCATTTTTTCAGGAAAGAAATCTCTTTCACGGGTTCAGAGACAACCATTTGCAACCCCCAAATGAAGGCATATCTCTCAATGAGAAGTTTTATTTTTGGGAAAATCCCATTGAAGCCCAGTGGAACCAGCTGGATCTTTATGTAAGGGCTCCTACCATGCAGTGAGGGATGCTCACAACAGCTGCCCAACAGCAAAGTTGGGTTTTCAGGACAGAAATTACAGGAAGTTGTAAAGCATTCAGCCTGTTTTCAGATAGTAGCCAGTAACTGGCAATAACATTGCAGGTTCCAGAAACCTCCTCCCTGTGGGCTAGGTTACCCTGAGGCAGTGCCTCAGTTAGCTAGCCATCTGAACTGCCTAGATTACAGGCTACTCAGGTAGGTATTTAATATGCTCTATCTACTGCTGTAAGTGATTTCAAAGAGTACACAGCCTTTAAAAGCCCAACCAGAGCTGAAACAGCATGGAAATCTGCAGGCCGAGGGTACCTGCTGACTTAGGAGACCATCCAAAAGGAAGGAAGACTGCCAGAAAGTACCTTAACTTTGGACAATAGCAGGTTCTGAAGCACTTAGTGTTTTTAGCAGTTTCCAATTAACTCAGAGGTGGCTGACAGTGAAACCATAATGCAGGAATTTGAAGCACTTTGCATGAAAGTGAACAAGGTATGGTTGAAAACAAGCAGGTGCCAGGAAAAAACAGAGAGACAGAAGAGCTCAAAACTGTCCTTAGGCTGAAGCACTCAGGGTTGCTAGCATGATCAGCAACCTCATTGGGCCCTCATGCCCAAACCAACACTGCTGTGTCACACTGCGGGACTTTGAGCAGGCAGAGGTGTTGGTGGAGGAAGGCTGGCTTAGGAAGGTCTCCTGCCCAAGGTATCTCCTAACGCACACATGGCAGCCACCTCCCAACTGGGTACCTGCCTTCGTGGAAAGCGCATGTTAAGGGGACATCTCAGCCTTCATGGTGCCTGCTCAAAGTGCTGTAGTGGACTGCTCTCCTAGGGCTGCTCTGCAACGTGCCGCAGATGTCATACCTCCATGCAGAGATCTGGATCAGGGAGCTGAAAGATTTCACTCCCCTCAAATCTGGTCATCGGCTAACTTTATAGCTGACGTGGCCTAAATGACCAGATGACTCAAAATACATAAAGCCTCATTTTAGAATCTGGAATCAACTTTCAGCCTTTTCCTATTCAGAAAGCCAGTCTAATCCAGCCTGAGGTCAGTGAATGATACCCGATGTTACAGAGGATCCCATACTCCAGGCAAGGAGCAAGCAGGGAAAAATATGCAAGATCAAAGGCAGACTTCACAATAAGCAGAACGTGAATTTGCAGATGCTACAGTGAAGAGCAACAGTAAAATATGTGCCCAGTATTCAGAAAGAGAAGAAATAAGATACAGATATAAACAAAAATAAGTGAAAAGGATCTGTCTGGTGGCAAAGCGAAACTCTTCTGGATCAAACTAGACAAAGATTTACTTGTTTTGGTGGAGGCACTTACCCCTTACTGTTAAAAGAAAGATATTAGAAGAAGTTGCTGACACAAAAATGGAGATAGAGCATATCTATTTTCTCTAGATAACATATCCCAAACATAGTAATAGCTGACAATAGGCCTAAATTTAGTAGATATGAATTTTTAGCAATAAAAAGAAAGATTAAACATGAAAACTCTCATTATCAGCCATCCAAGTGGTTGGTAAAGAAGAAATGTCAAGCAATGCAGAATACTGAGTTGGACTCACATCCGCATTTAATACTGCTGTGAAACAACGCCAATGAACGCAGCTTGTCACCTATTTTGTTCAGTGAAAAGCAGAAAGCAAAACTGCCTACACTGTTGGAACTGATGTCAGAGTTACTGGGGGCATGCAGATAAATAGAGACAGGCAGAACAAAAACAATTAATGTGAGAGTCAGTGCTCTGGCCACACCAAACGAGGCAGTGTTTCTTGGTAGTTGAAAACAAATAGATACAAACAGTAATAATATTACCAGGAGATTAGAGGAGATTTCCCCTCTCCATCAAACATAAAGAACACCTGTATCTCCCCCAAGTTGTTTGCTTTTTTTTTTTTTCACCTAAAATATCTTGGACAGGTTAAACCATAACAAATTTAGATAGCTGAGCCCTACAATGTGATGATAGACTCAAATTCAGTAGGTATAAGTTTGAGCAGTGAAATATAAGTTCAGATGCTCATATCCAGAACTAATCCACTTATCTCTACCTGACCATAGTGATGGTGACACTCAGGAGGACTCAGTAAATTACAGGCATTTCAGGGATTATATGAGCGTTGATATTTATATGTATTTGAAATGGAGTTTTATGATATACTCAGGCTGATGAACTGTTCTTATTTGTGACTGTACCTATAAGAAGTCCTCACTTCGAGCAAACTGAACCTGTTTATTGTATTACACACAAATTGCACCCACCACACTGACACAACTGGTTATAACCCAGACACTGAAAGAAATCAGTCTCTGTCGGGCTCCTTACCCTTGAATCACAGCTGAACTGCACATTGACCTTATAACCTGCCTGCTGGTCCAGCAGGGAAAGTGATGATGCAGCCTTTGACCCTGCTCCCCATCTTTGCATACTACTTTTAGGCTGCAGGGGGGCCCACTGCCCCCTCTACTTGCAGCAGTCTCCAGCTTGAAGCTGTGCCTGCCCCTGCCAACGCTGCTGGCGTTTCCACAGCTGCAGTCAAGTTCTGGGTGGGGAGGACAGGGAAGAGATAGCAAGAAACAATCTCAGTGATTATGTGAGATGGAGAATACATTCCCTTAAATAACCTCCTCTGCCTGCTGAAGTTATCAGAGCATGGCTTTCTAATGCTGGCTAATGCCAGGTTAAGTTCAATAGTTCGCAGCTGCGTATTTTGTTCGAGATTTGTCCTTAATTGAACAGCAAGCTCAGGGACTGCAGCTACGTGTAATATCTACTAGGAAAACACATCCATCTCAAATGACATTTTTCAAAGAGGCACATACAATCTTGTTAAAAGCGGGAACCCTAATGGCCATTTGCTCCATCATACACCAGCAGCAGGTACGGCAGGAAAGGGAACAGCTGCTTAGTTGCTTCTGAGATCTATTTTGTCTCGATATTTGTATGTTTGGGAGAGTGGTCTGGCCCTTTCGCAGCTCTCAGATGAATCACTCTGCTAATGGACTAGCAAGTGTATGGATAACATTATCAGCGATGCAGACCATGGTTCCTATATTGCCTTAATACCTCTCCAAACCAATCTGGTGAATTACTTCCATTATAGGATTTAGATAGTATCCCATTACAGATCAAGCTTTTGGTTAAATGTCATTTTTTTGAAAGACATATTTGGTGTCAAGGTCTGCTTGGCAGTTTCAGAAGAGACTGAACAGAGTCCCAGACTTCCTTATGTACTCCTTGAAGCGTTCTGTCTCACTAGCAATCAAAGGGTGGAACCATGAGAGCCAGGAGAGGCGTGGCGAGAACTTCTTTCATCAACAGAGGAGTGCTAGCTAGACAGTTTTTCAATAAGGTCTGTCCCTGGATTACTGTAAACATGCAAGACTCCTGGTCATATACAGAAAATTGTTTTTAGGCTGTGCTAGGTAATTCTAAAATTAAACTTAATCTAAAAGTAAACCATTACTATCATGCTAGAAAAATAATTCTATGTATAGGCTGCTGTTAAAGAAACTGGCATTTCAGTACCTTTCTAGTGGTTTTCTCCCGACACTTCAGTGAAACTGCAGAGCCCATCCCAGCTGTAAAAGTACAGCAAGTCTACGCTGCATTTATTATTGTATAGTTCCCTTGCTTGCTCAGAAAGTAGATCTAAATAAAATAATTTTCCACTTGCACTTGAGAAAAAAAAAAAACCTGCAACAAAACCAAGCCATGAAAATGCTTGCATTTTTATTAGAAAGTAAAAATGTTCTTCCTCTTTTTTAAAGAAAATGAAGGCATTTGTGTCTAGCCTATGTTTTTTTCCAGATTTTATATTAAACATTTTTACTTTATAGTTAATAAAAAGAGGCATTTCATTTTAACAAAGTCCTGGTATATTAAAACTAAAGTGATATGACATATTAGAGGGACTTGCCAGTATTAACTATCTTTACGTGATAATTTATTCCATATTTAGTGTTCAGTGTTTGCAGTATGTAATACAACAAAAGCATATGGTGCTGTTTTATTCAAACAGTAAACTATGTGATCATTAAAAATATATGGAAATGTAAACATCATGTCAGAGTTCAGTGTTTCAGAAAGAAGCTGTTAATCCTTGCAAACAGTCTCATTATAATAAGAAGCCAAATCAATTAATGATTTTGTTTCCTTATGTATTAACTTGGTATTATGTATCCATTTAGAGCAATTAATTTGGTTATATTTCAATTTTACATATATTTACATTCCTACATTATTATAAAGGAATGTTTCATTTTTATTTTGATTTGATAAGAAACAAAGATTGGCAGAATCTGTTTAACTACTAAGCTGGGAGCTGAGATCAATCTCCATTTCACTTGAGGATTGAAAGCAAAAAGCTTCTGGCTCTACAGCAGCTTTGTCAGACTTGGCAATTTGCATTATGTTACCCACGATAGTATGCACAAGGATCCATTGCCACAAATGCAATTTAAGAAAACACTTTCAGTTCTTTTTACTCCTTTCTCAGTATTTTCAGGCAGCTGGAGAGATATTGCTTATTACTTGTATTTAACTTAATAAGAAAACATCTTGAAAAGTAATAAATAAGTTGAGTTCCTAAGAGAATCTTTCCAGGGTTTTTAATATAAAGGGTGAAAGCAAGAGGGATTTTGCTAGAACATGGCAGGTACATTGCTTTAGAGACTGAGTGTCTCCGTTGAGCCAAGGAGCAAGGAAAGCCGAGGCAGGTGCTCTGGGAGCGCTTTTCACAGCCTCCTGCATGTTCCTATCAACGTGGCACCACCTGGACCACTACTAAATGTAAGCTGGCCACTAAGGCTCTGTGCTCCATGCACTTAATGATGGCCTTAGTGTAACATTATAATTTTTCAGCTATGGGCCTTGCAGGAAGATGTGGACATTTGGGGCTGATTGCTGTACTGATTAGTATGCAGGGTTAGACACTGTTAGACAAAAATGTCTCCATCTTTACCATGGTCAGGATTTCATTCACAGAGCCTGAAGATTCAATATAAGCCAGATACAAGAGTTAACCAATACCAATAGTATGACTGTCTCCCAACTCATCAAACACTGCTGTTGATTCAAGACCCTTTAGCTATTTCATCGGGCTACCTGAGTGTTTAACATTGTGGAGGTATCTCCCTCCAAATCCGACTTCCGTTTCCTTACCAGGTTCCTGCAACTCAGCCTTACCATCAGCAGCACAGGCAAAATGCTCCAAATATCTCAGCTGTTCAGACAGTGAGCAACCCCAGAAAATAGACAAGCCTTATCTGTTGCCTTTAGGCAGAAGGACACTGATAACGGTACACTCAGGATTTTGCTCCAAGGCACAAAGAGAACAATGTATTAGCTTGCAACTTAGCCAGCGCCTGAAAAGCTAGCTAGCCTTTCACCATCAAAGTGGAAGCTCTCGGCTTGCAGATGAGAGTCATGTTCCTTCAAAGAAAAGCCCATATCACAAGGGAGATGGTGAAATCTGGATGTCTTTCTAGGAAATCACAGATTCTGCTTTGTTCCAAACAGAAAATTCAACATTGGGGTGACTGGGTGAAGGTTTAACACTGAACATAAGTTAGAGCCAACTTAAAACTCAGTATTTAGTTACCTGTGTGAAAAAGTGCAAGTCTATGTTCAGCAAGTCAGGTACAGTGATATAACTAAGTCTTCTAAATTTAAAGTCTCTGAGACTGAGGTTGTGATGCCCCATTTTGTTGTCAATTGCTTGTCCTTAACACTATGCAAATTCAGCATGAAAATTTCTTTCTTAGAGCCATTTAATTTACACCATCCATTACTCTTGCCTGCGTGACTGACAGTTTCTGTATGATGTCTGGTAAGCTGTGCTGGCGGCTGGGAGCCAGGAGACCTGGTGTCTATAGCTGATGTTACTATCTTTGGTAAGTCGCTTCATCTCTTCTATTGCATTCACTTAATCACGGTCATCATCTTCAATTGAGCTGTTTGAAGGGACTCTATTATTACAGCTGTTACACCCAATACAACAAGGCTTGAATTATTTTCAGGGAACACAGCAATACAAGACTGTGAATTATTAGGTAGCATGTCTAACCTAAAGTATTTGGCAGATACAGCCAGAGAGTTGAATATCACATCATCCAGGTCTTTTTCCACCCGGTCAGCAGAGTAGATAAGCAAAACCTTTGCTGCCTATACTGAAAAAAATGTGCCTCACCCATTGTGCAGCAGAAATGGAGAGGAACAGGTGATTCATTTTTCCCCTTCTTTGATCATTATCTTTTTTTCCTTTCATGGGCCTGATCCAAAGTCTGGTGCTGCTGGCCGGGGTCTTTTCCTTCTCTTTGTTCCCTTTCCAAGTAGCAAAATGTTCCCCTAGTTGTCCCAGGGATCTTCTAGCTCGCTCACAGTCCCCTGCTGAAACCATTGGAAAATAGGTAGCAAAGCTGACATAGAGCAAGCCACAAATCCTGTTAATTACACAAATCTACACCATGTAAATACCCTATACCATCCATCCCTTTCCCTCTTGATACCTCCAAACAGAATTCAGTGATACCTTTAGTGTTCTTGAAAAAAATCAGGCTGCTGACTTAATGAGGACAAAGGAACTAATTCAGGAAACATGAGCAGCCTCCAATGCAATTCTTTTAACGTAGAATCAAACTTTAACGAGAACTGTATTAAAAGTTTGACATGGTTAAAGAGACATTTTAAGTCCTTCAGCCATTAGGACTAAAAGTCCTAAAAATAACTACAGGACATCTTGCGAGAATGCCTGTATCAAAGGCATCAGATAGTTTTCCAGCTTTCTTTTCACAATTCAAGTTTTAGAGTTATTTTGGATAGTAGCATCCTAATATTTGAAACTGAAATCAAACTTTGGGAATTCACAAATCTCTTAAGATCACTTCATTTATTTCACATGAGCTACAGAAAAAGAAAATACTCCAGGTCCTCTAAATCCTCATGCTAATCCATTTCTATCCCTGGTATAACAAAATGTTCAGATGCACATACTTCCCCACATGATCTCAATATTGAAAGGACCATTTGTTATTTACTGAGTTCTAACCGTGTCTTTGACACTTGACAATTCATGAAGACCTCCCTACTTAGAGGAGTCTCTTTGAGTAAGAGGCAGTAGCTGAGACCTGCTGGAAAGTCATGAGCAGGAGGAGGTCAGAGAGTCTCTCTCTCCTGCTGTTCCTCAACCACCTTCACCCAGGCATTGAAACTATTATTGAGCAAGTTGTCTCTAAAGTCTCTGCCTCACTGGTGTTAAGTTCCCTGCCCAAAGCTGTGACTCTGGGCAGACACTGTGCTACCCGGCCCCCCTTCCCTGGCACCAGGAGGCTGTCACCTCCCCTTGGCTTTTGGCAGTCCTGAAGCAAATATATGCTGCAGTCTCTAATTTGCCTGTCAGTCCTCAGAGTACCGTATGATTTTGGAGGACTTGGTATTGCAGAAGGTAGGTATATATCACTGAAAAAAGAACCTAATTTCACAGCTATTTTCCTGCATCCTTAATGCTAAATTTTAAGGCCATTTTTGCCCTGTTGTAATTCTGTAGCAAGCATAACTTAATTATTTGGACAATTATAATATCAGGGAATATAACAACCATTACATGAATGGGTGTTGAATCAGCACATTTTCCACTCCACAGTAAGCAACAGTAAAGAGAGAGGAAAATGTATTAACTGAGCAAAATCTAATAAACATAATGCTACCTACAGATATGTGCTATTTAATCCCATGAAAGGATTTTATGCTTCTGTTCACAAGGCAATAACAGATATCATCTCACTGAAGGAAGCACTGACTCCAATGTGCAAGTCCAACATCAGGAAAATAATATTTTTATTTTAATATCTGCATGCAAACGAAATGTTGTCTTTCTTGGTAATTCTTAAATGCATGGGGGGAAATAATACTCAGACATTAACAAATTTTAGTGGAAAATGCTGCTATTGCCTTCAATCTGATTTTTCCAGACACATCTGTGAGCTTCTCTAGGACACGGCACATCATCTGTTTGTCTGTGTAGACCTTCCCCAGCTGGGACCAGAGCTGCAGTGGGGTGTTACCAGCTACTGCCATACAGAGAGTAAGGATCTCTCTTCATGAGTTCTATTAAAACATACCTGCAACACTTATTCTACTGTTGTGGACAAGTCCAAGGGTTGACAAATTAGTCCCAAAATTCATATGTTTCAATCCAGAGAAGCATGAATAATGAATCGATCAGAAGCTGTGCTGGAAAATGAGAAGGGGTAAAAAAAAAATCAGGTTTAATTTGCCTCTGTATAGCTCACCTTGGTGGGGAGGGGAAGCAGAAAAGGCGGTGGCTATGGAAAATAAGCTAATTTAAAAAACAAACAAAAAAAAATCAAAAGAATTGACACTGCAGACTTGGTGCAAATATCTGCCTCTTGAACTGAAGTCATACAGTGCTCCAGAAGTGTTAAATATCCTTTCATTATTATCAGTTGTTACAGCTACATGTGATATTGATTATGTTAATAATCAGGATAACATTTTGAAGAGGAAGTGTTAGATTTTCTAACAGTGATTAGTACATTGATTGTGATTTGCTATACAATTACAGAGTTATTAAGGTGGTATTTGATTGTTTAACGTGACATTTTATAAGTCAGCGACTATTTAGGATATCAGCGAGCCCAAGCTGGAACATTCATACCTGTAAAGTACACAACATTTTCTAAATATAAAATTCTCTTATTAATGTTCATTTATGTAATGAACCTCAAGTAGAAGGTTTCTGCATGTCTGTTACTGGAACTGAAGTCCACAGCATGCATCCAAGTCTAAATCTTTTTAAAAACAATAGCCACATTTATGGTGGCCTCCTATAACACTTAAATATGTATTTAAGCTGAATTTATTATTATTATTCCTTCAATACAGGAAGATACTCTAAGAGCCATACATTATGTAGTCTTATCCAGATACTACTGAAGTAAATGGGAGGGATCTTTTTATTCAGGCACTTAATGCAAATCCTGAATTGGACACTTTGAAAAGTTATCATTTTTTTATGTTACGTTCTTATTTTCACTGCAGAGATTCACAATAAGAGCTGACTAGACTGTTAACCAGAGATTTTTACTGCAGCTAGAAGTATCCACCTGTACAAGATAACATTAAATATATCAGGCCATAAATTCTGATTTTTTCTGACCTACAGCTGGATTACACATTTGTTTTTCTCACGAAAAATGGCTGATGCGAGAAAGATTTCAAGATATATCAAAATCGGGAATTTATTTATATTTAGCACTGATAAAACAGTGGAGCTTTGTTTTTAGTGTATATAAAAGGCAAGAAAAATAAAGATCAGCTGTCACATTGCAAACACCACCTATTTCACATACTTGCAGCTAGGTCTGTGGGGTCAGGTAAAACCGGATTTTTATATTTTTTACACATTAGGTATCCCTAGAAGTATGAGGGAATCTTGATAACACAACCATATCTAACTATATTTTCAAAAGAATAAGTACATGGTATTGTAACCCATCGTGTTTCCTCATTGCAAAACAAAAAATGACTGTGTGTCACATTTTTTCAGAATGTACTATTACACTGCTCTTGCAGATGCTCCTTCTTCTTGGACACATTTAAGATAGTGACAACTGCTTTCATAGCCCAGATTCACACGGCAAAGTTTTAACAACTGGCATACAGGTCCTGACAAACAAATTTCAGGAAACTGGCAAATCTGTTTCTTTTTAAGCCTGATTACATCTCCTTCCTTGAACAGCACAAGGTCTCAGAAAACACATGGCCATTGATATAACCTGCATAAATGCTGTACTGTGTCCCAGGAGCCCTCAAGACACAGTCACAAACAACATTTGTATACATGATGGTGACAAAGCCAATCAGAATTTTTAACTCCACAAGACTGGAGACACCTATGTGTATTCCTGTGCTATTTTGGAAATGCCTCTTCTCCACTGGCCCATTCCCAACCGACAATGGCGCACAGAAGACAAGACCACCACTTCAACTTTATGCTCTTGAATAAATGAAAGATCATCTCAGCCTGTGGGGACAGGAGACCATTCCAGCTCCCCTCCAAGGTCAACCAGAGGAGCAAGAACAGCAGTTCTGATGTTGCAAGGAGAACAGACAAACAGACACCAGCAGCTATGAGGGAGAGAAAGGTGGCCAGCATTCAGCTGGAGGAGCTGCCCTGGCAAAACAGAACCAGAATCCACACAACTTCTGAAGATCACCAAAAACTGCTCTGACGAGAGCAGTCCCTCCTCTTCAGTGGTGTCTCCCTCTTCATGCTTAGTAGCATTATGAATGTGTGAATGGGATGGAAGAGTCTCTGAGGAATAGGAAAGGGTGCTTGGGTATGTGTGTGTGGGACACTGCTGCAGGTCTCTGGTCTCTTGAAAAACACCAGGCTGAAACCTGCTACCAAATAAGGACAAGGGACAACGCTTAGATAAAATTCTACACTTTCAACATCTCGTCCCCATACACAGCCCATAAACCTGTCCTCTCTCACATCCTCTTTAAAAATGGCAATCCTTTGTAGAGTTGAAAAATAAAGGAAAGAAAATGGAGAGAAGCTAGTTTATTTCAAGAACCTGTCCTAGCTATGCAGCAAGAAGCAGAGTGAGCCATCTGTTAGGGTTTCAGCTGTTGAAAAACGGAAATACACAAGGAATACTTTTCATAAATTAGTAAAATAGTGATCCAGGTCCCCAAGCATAACAAAATAAGTGACATAAGGACATAAAAATTGTGTGCGCTGAAAATCTCACTGGTGACTTTAGCCTAAAGTCTTGTTTCTTATAAAGTCCCCAGTACTCTTGCATTGAAAAACACAGAACTACTAAATTCAAGACCAATTTCCCCACTCCAAACAGACCAAGCTGCTGCAGAAGATGGCAAAGGGAATACTAGTTCAACTTCTTTCAGGAAGAATTGCTTTTGTTTGTTATGCACTGCAAGCAAGCAACAAGAGTCCTCTGTCCTTACACAGCATTTCTACACTACTCTAACATCATTGCTTTTTAAGCTGGTCTCAACAGCATTTGCTAGGAGATACTTATCAGTCCTTAGCTGCTCCATTGCATGCTGTTAGAAAACATAACCACAACTACACATAAAAAAAACAGCTTCAGGGGCAACTTGCACTTCTTCAGTGGTGCAAGAACAGGTAACAGGCAACTCTCAAATCCACAGAGTCTCTTCTTTGTTCTAGACAAGTTAAGTCTATTTCTTTTTTAGATTTTTTGCACACACTAAAATTGGGTGATAAAGCTCAGCATAAATGCATGGGAACCAGTAAATGTTTTGTACCACCTTTTTCCCTCCTTCTGACATGAGCAACACATTATAAATATTTGAGCTATTTACACAAGAAAAGTACCAAAAATAAGCAACAATTAAGCACATGCTAAGACATGGTGGTAAAGTGCTATTTTCCTCAGCTTTAGCACTCCTCAGTGACTCTGTTTGGTGCTTTGCTGTTGAAAAACCAACAGATGACTCGATTTCCTCCTCCCAGTTACCACATCATCTTTGTTATGCCAAATAATCCGCAATAGTAAGAAGCAATAGCATGAAAACTGCTTGCCTCAGAGAGATGCAGGCAAGCTGGTCCGCTAATAGCATCCCAAAATGTTCCCTGGCTTCAGGGTGTAGTAAAACAACCCAGTCCCTCTAAGAGGAGCCTTAGGCTCACACCAGGGTAGCTGGCTCCAGTATCTGCTTTGGACAGCAAGCACATACATGGACCACACCAAACCTGATATTGTGCACCCAGGAGGGGCCACAGTGGACTTGAGCCCTGTCTCATCACCATATGATCATGTAGCAGTCACTGCTGGTATCTGTCTGAAACAACCACTAGACGGAAACACAGTCTGCTCAATACAACAGGCACCTTGTGGTTGAAAAATGAAAGGAAAAGAAAAAGAAGGAAGTTATGCCTTAAGACTGCAAAAGTATCACAGGCAAGTGGCCTGCACTGGAGGGCAGGGGGCAACTCTCCCCACTGCCCATCCTCCTGGGTGCTGCTTGATCTTCCAGGCTCCATCACGCCTACTGCCTGCAAGGTGCTCATGTGCACCATCTGCTTTCTCTTCTTGAAAAATCCCATCAGCGCTGTCGCAGCAGTAGTAGTCGTTTAAATTACACCAGATCTGGGTGAATTGTGTAGCTTAGCTGTATGTAGACAACAGATATGAGCAGCACTCATGACCATGCATGGGAGAGGAAGATGCTGGGTGCTGGGGATTTTAAGTGGTGAAGAAAAGAAAATGTGGAAAGCCATCCCCACCCACCCATGATTTCCTCAGCTCTTCTCTGTGCTTTTTTGTAAACCACAAAAAAGCACATCTTTCAGGATGCAATGCCAGAGGGCAGATTGAGGAATGTTTGTGCTGCATGACAACAGTGTACCAACCAGCCAGGAGACTGCACAAAGTATGAGCTCAAGCAGCAAAATTTTTTTTCTGAGCACATGTCAAAGTCAGCTGTTGCATGCTGATAAAATTTGTAGCAGCAATCTTTCTAGTGTAAACAGAGCCTCAGTCACACTAAAGAAACCAGTCCTACAACCCTTCTCTGCTGGGGGGCAAAGGCATCATTGCGAAGTGGGAAAACATGACAAGAGTCAGACAAAATGTGCAATGATTTACTAATAAAAAGATAGAAGCATGAGATAACTCATAAACACAGTAACCAATTTACTCCATATGGCTCAAACCCAACTAATGCTTGGGATTATATCTCACAAAAATGTATACAACTCATATAAAGAATTTCCCTCCCAGACTATTTTTTACTAAACAGAGATTTTCAAAAGCATTTTCTGCTGAGCTAAGCTTTGCTTCCATCAAAATCACTAGTACTCCAGTTTAAATTTGATGGGCAAAGCTAGGCCAAATCCCACGAAGTTTTATTTACTAAATGCAGGGTGCTAACGCTGATATCTCCACAGCCACACAAAATCATAGTTCCTCTGGCGTGTCCCTGGAAAAGTGAATTCAGGGCTTTCTAGCAATACAGAGCCTCAAATAAGAGCCTGTTTCAGCTCAGCACAGATTATCTCTTCATATGAATGACTTCTCACCAAATGCTAGTTACAAATGCTCAGGGAAGGGTTTTGATGTTACACTAATGCTTGTTACACTAGTACCAAAAAAAAAAAAAAGAAATCAGAGAAATCAAACACCAACCCAAAAAAAAGAACAAAGCCTGCACGTGCTTCACATTCTTTTCCGAATCAGCATTCGCTGTTCCCGAAGCAGGCAGCTCAGAAGCTCGGCCTGCAAGTCTCCTTTCCAAAATCTTGGTGATCCAGGACTATCAGAATTAAGGAAGAGAGATAACACATAAAAATTGAAGTTGGCAAACAAACAAACAAATAAAAACATAGAGGACTAAACTTATTTCAGCCCAGCAGACCCTATTAACAAGGTACATCTTATCTCTATAGTCTTAATAAAAGCACAAAAAGACAACTTATTCCTTTTCAGCACACACTGAAATCCCTCAAAATAAACTGTGGTTTGGTTGGAGATAGAGCTATTGTGGACCGTAATTACATACAAAGAAAATGGATATATCTACTGTGAAAGCTTTCTACACTGAACTAAAATGCAATAGCGAAGATAATTACTTTGATCCTTAAGTCTTTTCCACAAAGACAAAAATCTTGCCAAGCTGGAAGTTGATTCTGCAATTTTTAATGTCTTTTAAGATAACTCATTTTCTCCTGCTACCTCCCACCAACCAGTAAGTCCCCGATTTTTTAAACTAATTACTTAAGGAGACACGTCCCCTTAAAAATAACCCTTTTTTCTTCTCTTTTCTTTTTTCCTCTCCTTTTTCATCTCTCCTTTTCACTACTGCTACTACAAGTAACACTTAAGATAGACTCATAAAAAAGTTCAGTTTGGAAGGGATCTTTAATGGTCACCTAGTCCAACCCGCTGAAAGAAGCAGGGACATCTTCAACTAGATCAGGTTGCTCAGACCCCTGTCTAACCTGACCTTGAATGTTTCCAGCTACGGGGCATCTACCACCTCTCAGGGCAATCTGCACCAGTGTTTCTCCACCCTCATTGTAAAAACCTTCTTCCTTATATTTAGTCTGAAACTACCCTCTTTTAGTTTAAAACATTACTCCTTGTCCTACCGCAACAGGCCCTGCTAAAAAGTCTGTCCCCATCTTTCTTATAAGCCCCCTTTAGGTACTGGAAGGCTGCTATAAGGTCTCCCTGGAGCCTTCTCTTCTCCAGGCTGAACAACCCCAGCTCTCTCAGCCTGTCTTCACAGGAGAGGGCTCCAGGCCTCTAATCATCTTTGTGGCCCTGCTCTGGACCCACTTGAACAGGTCCATGTCCTTCTTGTACTGAGCTCTAACTGGAAAATAGTAAAGAGGGGCCGAAAGTGAAAAATCAGTTTTGGGGGTTGGAGGTATTCCGCTCTAGTTATATTTGCTTTTTCCAAAATCCTGTACAATTAATTGCCAGAGTTTTTTTTTCCATAGGCATTTTAATGTGATTGAAGTTGAATACAATAGTAATAGTCTTTTTCATTGTTTCCTATCCTGAAATAATTTAGTTACTTCCTCTGTTTCATATAGGAAGCTCTGATGCTGCAGTAAGGAAAAGAAATGTTTCTTTAATTTTATCGTCAACAAGGGCTGATGTTGAATAGTGCACATGGGAGCAGCTGAGATCAGGGAACAAAGGCATCTTTAGAGAGGCATCTGGCAGAGACAGGGCTTACTGGTTCTTCACTCACACTAAGTTGCATAGTACACAATTAGAGTTATTTCCTGATACCCATAACTGAGACACTACAGATCGAGTTCTTGGAAACCTTTTCCTCTCTGACAAAATGTACCCAGGAACCTTCTGATGATCTGCTGACGTACCTTATATCCAATTTGGAAAATTAAAATATGAGTTGGTACAAAATCCTGCAAAGGTTGCTGACCTTTCCAAACAGAAACTATTGGACAACAAAAGAGCTTGTAGCTGGATCTAACTAGTTTAGCCAGGTACCCCAGGGAAGCAAGACCCAGGTGATTACAAGAAGGGGTGCCGTATGTCTATATATGCATGTCTGTGCACTTACATGCCTGTGCGTCCTTTTGCTCTCCATCCTCCCTGTAGTCTTTGAGACTTAGTAACTAACGTATTTCACAGAGGAATAAAGCTCTCAGAGATACTTGTCTCCTACAATGTAGTGAAAAAAGGAGTTGAGTAATGAAGAAAGATCTTACTAGAGCCTCTGCTGAGGGAAAGGTGGTAGTGTGAGCTCAGTGAGTATCAAATACCAAGCAACCTACACAGGACATCATTCTTGAGGCACAAATTTGAAGAAAAAGAAGCCCCCACTGTTCATGCAGCTGCTTTTTCCTCTAACTGATCATACTGCTGATGGATGGCCTCCCTTTAATTCTGGTGAACATGCTCTCACTGATGCATAAATTCACCTCAGTAGCACCAAGTACTTGAGCACTGTGAATAGCACGGAGTAAGCTGCAGGTTAGTAGATTGAACAGTGCTACCTGTTCAACAGCTGGCTAAAAACTGTCAGTTTACATGTTACTGATGTAGGAACAGTTTGTTCCGGTGCTATAGCAGATTTTGAAGTAACAGTCTTGGCATGAGGCACAAATGGCAGCAGAACGTGGATTGACTTTTTAAATGTGTCTTTGAAATAGGAACCCAGGCTTTGTTTGGATGCAGAGTCTAATGTACCTGTCCCCCACTCCACAGGAACGCCACTCGACCACATTCCCGCAGAGGGATGGTCATAACCACACACCTCTAATGTGCCTGGTTATGCTACCCAGATGTATTCATCCCTTTTTCCCTGTGCAGAGTATGTGAAGCAGAAAAGGTGGCTCATATGTTTGGTACCTATTCTCCCCTCTCCTCTGTAGGCTATACTCTGTAGCTAAACAAGCAGAGGAATTGTCAGCAACTAATGACTGTCAACCTGGGAGAAAAGGAGAATTGGAAAGCAATTCACACTTGAGGACACAGGCATAAATTACTCCAGGTAAGCCACATACAGCATGTCAGCAACCCTGCAGGATCTCCCTTCATGCAGCTTCTACCCTGCCACAGGCTGTGGCAAAGGTTCATTTATCCCTTTGTCCCTGCAACTTTCTGAAGCACAAATCTGCCTTCAAGGGCTGTCCCTGGAAAGAGGCCACTTAGGCAACATCCATAGCCCTGGAAGAAATCTTACCGTGCGTATTTCCTTTTCTCCTTAAAGTTGAATCTATTATGGGCTTTCATACAGTGTCTACTTTCTTCACACTTGCATAACACAGGCTTTTACTGTAAGGAATAAATGCATTAGCAGGGAAGAAGGGAATAATTTCAGCTCTATATGTTTCCCTATTTACATCCATTTCATTAGGGAGAATATAATATTCCCATTTAAAGGCAACAAGAAAAAGGATTTTCAGGGAATGAGTGTTTCAAGTACAGTACATCAACATTATTACAGAAGCATCCAGTGATACTAAGGATACAGGTGCAATACTCTAACCAGTTTGAAACATTTCATTATTGAGCTGATACAGCACAATCAAGACAAACAAAAGATTCTGGTCCATTTTACAGGCAAGTAAATAAAGACAAAGAAAACAGAGCACAGGTCTGTGAGTGCAGGTCTAGACTTCAATGCTATACATATAACAGTAAAACGTGTTTTCCTGAAATGACGCACAGTAGGAAAAAGTGGCTCTTAATTACAGGTGTGTTATTCCAGACCCACAGATTTTTGACTGTTAAATATTACGTTAAAATTAAACAATACAGCTTCGGGGGAATCATCTGTTGAATTTTTTTTTTTCTGCTTAGAGACACTTAGAGAGATAGAAGCCTCAAAAGTTTTGCTCTTTTATCATATCAAAGCCACAAGAAACTCAGAGTTTAACATTGATTTTATGGCTTTAAACCACTGGTTTACATTTGTCATGTAAAGCAAATTATTCCATTTTATACTTCTACAGGTGAGCTAAGAATCAGTCCCAGACTAATATGCAGTTATGTTGAGAGTTGATCAACTTGTTCCAGTTTTTCTTTGCTTTTCTTAAGGAAAAGGCAAGAGAGGGTGTTTTTTTTTTTCGGAGCTTGGAAATGGTATTTTTTCACAGGGAATCTGTTTTTATCAAACTTTAGTCACTGTCGTGTTAGAAACCTGCATTTATTTGCAAGCAATGAGAATAGTTCTTCAGCTTGGGGACTATACAGTGAGACAGCCCCTAGCATGATGGAGTCCTGATGTCAGCAGGATGATACTTTAAGAAAAACAGTAAAAAAACAGCATAGTGAAATCTCAGCCTGAGAGGGACAGACATTCTAAGTCTCTATTGCCTTTTTCTTATTATTCCATTCATTTCATCCAGACTATGTAACTGACTTCGCTCTTAAACGAGGAAGGCGTTTTGGAGGATTTTCACTAAGCTTTCCCTAGCTGCTGGATTAACAGGACACTTGGATGCATTTTTTTTTCCTGTAACACTAAGTATCCGGTCACTTTCAATTCATACTGACCTATTGCAATAGCATTAGTTCAAATGCAGTTTGTTTGGTGTGAGTGAGCACTTTACATCTTCTGTGACAGAAATTTCATTGTAAGTACAATGCAACATTTACCACTACAGAAACAAACAAATCACTGGGGCTGCTTCATGTAACAGCAGGGACTTTCAGAAGAACAGGAGGGTTTCATGAACTGTGAGTGGCACTGCAGAAATGGCATTAGCAGAGTGAAGAAAGTTTAATGGAAAATATTGGCAGCTCAGGATTAAAGGGCAGACAAAGGTGAAAGTACTTCAATGTGAGCCCCTGCTTTCTGCTCAGCCCATTTTGATTAGGCAAGCCTGAACTGTTTGCAAATACCTGTTGCTCCTTGTCCAGAAAAATACATTAACTTCATTTCCAAATAATTTTCCCACCCCCAAAATACATGGCTTTTTTCTGTACCTCTAGAGTAGAAAGTATAACTCCTTAGGAACTGTCTCTGGACTTCCTCTCTCTTCATCTGCATCCAAGGTTATACCAATGCTCTTTCCACAGAGAAAGTTACAATGATGCCACAGTGGCAGGCTCCTGCAGAAGATGTTAAGTAACTAATTAGCAATCAAGATAACAGGAATATGGGCTGACCAGGAAAAGATATTTATGAGTAGGCCTTCTGCTAAATGGAAAGTCTTAAAGTAGACCTTTCCCCCCTCCCCTGTAATTTACATTTTGCATAGTCATCAACAAAACCCCATTTCCACTCCTCTGCTGGCTGGTTCCTCTCTATTGAACATCAATGTTTTTCTTCCTGTGGCATTACAGAAACAGGCTTTCCTACATCCAGCTCTAGCCCTCTCTGCATGTCTCTTAAGCTTCCCTCCAAAAAAAACCATTCTCTTCATGATGTGAAGTTAGATAGGAGTGCTGGATGCATTTCATCCTCTACAGAGTATTCTGTTCCTCTCTTCTTGACATTAAAAAAAAAAGTTTCACTGGGGAATCTTTGACCATATCCTACTTAACTGTCAGTTGCTACTGGAGCTCCTTAGTGGGCCCCAAAGACTGAACCCATTTTTTGCTCCCAGCATGGTTTCCCAGGCCAAGACACCTGAGGAGAGGTGTGACAGGATGCAGATACTGCCTGCGACTGCCTGCGGTTCCCTTCTCCCACGGGGAGGGAGAAGATTCCAGTCGCCAGGGATGTCAATCAAGTGTTAAATCTGCAATAGCAAAGCATACTTTTAAGCCAGACATCTATTTAATAATGCTTACTCCTTACTCAAAATTGCAGACAAACCTGTCCATAATCAGATAACATGAAAAAGACTGACAGATGGCTGGTGACGTCTGTACCTGCCCCCTTCCCCCAGATTACTGTGGTTTGCAAGTATCTGAGAGAGGCAGCCTCTGAGAAAGAGGCATGTTTTGCTTGCACTCCTGGACAGGCTGAACGTGTCACAGTAGTGAGCGTAACCTGCTGGTTAAAGCGAAAAAGTGATTATCAAAAGAGTTCAGATGCTCTTCCTGGCCACACAGATCATTCATGTGTGCTGCTCGACTGGTGGTGGTTGTGTAAGTTTGGGGAATTTTTTGTAATGTTACTGAAAACCTCATATTTTTACCTTTTCCTGGGTTCATGAAAAAAGAAGGTTCTGCAACGGAAATTACTTATCTTTGACAGCATTGCTGGAATTATACTGAAATTACCAAACCAAATAAAACCCCTACAAGTCTTTTCCCACTTCCAAAAACCAGAAAACATACTGATATTTATAGATGTTCTCAAGGAATTGTTTTCCATTAAACTCATACTGGTACACCACACATGAATAAAGCCTGATGCTTACAACCTGTGTCTGTCATGCACGCCATCTGATTTGTTCTAGTGGCCATGTTAGACCAGTATTGCATCTGAGCTAGTGAGGTCATTAATTGGTAATAAATAGAAACACATTATTTTAAACACTTTTTGACTAATGTAAACCCAGATAAGTCTGAGTTGGCAGATTTACTAGCTCCCAATATTATATTATGACTCAAAGAATGATTAGCCAGGACCCTTGACAGGCTGAAGATATATGAGCTGATATGGAAGCCTTTTTCTGCATCTATTGAGAGATGATTTCAGGTGTGCGGGTGTTTGATTAGTGCTTGTGTAAACTGTTAGACTCATAGCCCTGAAATATGAAACTTTACCTTCAAAACTGAGCACAGACTAGGTCTCCTGTAATGCTGTACTGTGCCTTGAACAAAGCTTGGGGGCTTATTGATAACAGCAGGACAGGAGAATGACTTGGTGCTTATTCACCAAGGAGACAGCTAAGAAGATATTTCTTTCCAATGTAGAAGGTGTGAAAATACCTGGGACACACTTCACATATTTGGTATGTTTATGTTGAGCACAAAATTAGTTATTTTTAAAATAACTTACAAACTTTTGATGCTGCACACCTCTATTTGCTTTACATTTTACTTCATCCTCAAGAATAAGGTATCCCTATAGGGATACCTTAGTGAAAACACTGGGGAGAAAAAGCACAAAGCAAACTGAAGTCAGTTTTTCAAATTCACATTTGATCAATAGCCTAATCCAGAAAAGTGTAAATTAATTGATTGACTAATCAGAGTATCCCAAGGAAAGGGAAATTTGACTGTTTGCAGAAATGGAGAGTAAAAGAGGGACATAAGCAAAAACAAGAAGACAAAAGGGTCTTGGAATTTACAGTGAGCGCCTGAATTTTATGAGCCATCCTCAAACCTAAGAAGCATGTGTTACTCAATGATAAGTAACAGGACTGCAGCTGAGCTCTCAACAGAACTGTAATAGAAAGAGAGATGAAGCACGGACAGAGGGCATTAATGGTTATTTTCTTTTATTATTCCCTGCTTTCTTGAATTCTTATTAGGAAATTAATAAACACATATAGTTTGCAGAACAAATCCAGGAACTTTCCAGAGTACTTTTTTTTTTTTAATTTTTTTATTACTAATGGTAATTATGCCTACAGGTGAAGTAACAGCTGAGTGACTCAAGCTACCCTGCTGTTTAATTTAATCAAAGGAGTCCTGAATCCTTTAACAAGACCTTTAGAAAAAGGACAAAGATAATTTCACCTATTATTGGGTTACAATGAATACAAAGAATTTATTTTGTAACACTTAATGTATCCTAAAAGTATATGAGGAGAGAAAGACAAAAGGAGAGGAAATCAATAAAACCACTTGAAGGCATGTTGATTTTTTTTTCCCCTGAAATTTTATGGCATGTTCTTAAATCACTGCCATAATCTAGAGGGCTTATACATGCTACAAATTAGTCAAGACAATTTTGTGTTAAATTCACAAATTGTGAATTTAACAGAAAGAGCATTTGACTGCTACTTGTCTCTACAGCACATAATAAACGTCAGAATGAGGCAAAACCCTACTTGCCAACACTAAATCTTAGGAAGCTGGGCTGAGATTTCATTATGTCTGCTGTTCCAAAGCCTGCAGCTTGCAGAACAAACTCTTGCAGAACTTGGGAATCAGAAGCATCTGACATCTATCGATCTTCAGAGTATTCTGTCTTCTTTGATGTTCCAAAGTATGGGAAATTTGAGACTACACAATAATTCAAGAGGTTAGACCAAATGTGGTATTTAATAAAGCTCTGGTAAATTTCAAGCACCTTACATCTTGAGCTCTGGTGCTGCTGATGATAATAGTGTAGAATAAACACCGGCTTACTGATTAGACAACTCAGTGCTACTACTGGGTTCTTCAATTCATGAAAATATTGAGAGTTAACATATCAGCACCACTGTAAGAACAGGAGTTGCAATGCCTACTGCCCATAACGTCTCTTCACTGTTTGATTTCTGCCTTTCTCAACTTAAGGTTAATAAAGAAAATTTAAGGAAAAAGACAAACAAAAACAGTCTTTAACCTGTCTCTTGCAGTGATCAGCAAATAGCAGTAGTCTTCACAACCCCCAAAAATCTTCTGAGATGACTCACAACTCTTGATTACAGAGGAGCCTGAGGGACTCCTCAGTTCCCAGCAGCATGGCCTATCTCACTCAGCATAAGCGTGGTCACTACTCCTCACACTGGCTATTTTAGACATGGTGGAGAAGTTACACTGCTTATGTGTAGCCCGCAAAATAAACCCTCTGCCTTGGTGCTTGATTGCCCAACAGCTCAGGTGCATGGCACATGGCTCTGGTTCCCTCACCACCCAAACCTGAGCTCAGCAGGGCTCCTTCCCTAACTGTATCTGGGTTTTTTGAGAGGCATGACAGAAAAGTAAAGGCCTACAGTCAGACAGCAGGTCAGCGGCAAGCATAGGAATAGAATACTTTTCTACCCAAAACACCCTTCTTTCAGAGTCCAGCCCAACCCAGAAACTCAAAGAATTAACATATGCAGCAACCTTTCACTTCAAGAGCTCATCTGTAGAAATTTCTGTTCTGTTAAAGGCTAATTAAGGCCAAGCATACCACACTCTATATAGCATGATTTGTTACATCATGCACTTCCTGGAGGAGCAGGATTGGTTTCCACAGGACACTTTCCAGTATTTTGTTCAGACTACTTTCAGAAGTCTCAAGCTATATGGGGTTCTAGTAGTTCCTTTGCAAGACACTTCAGGTGTCTTGCCACCTGAAAACTCTACCTTGATTTTTGGCTTAAATGTGTCTCCACTTAAGTTTTATATCCCCGTGCCTCTTGATCATGCTTGAGTGCATCAAATTACATTTCTTTCATTCCTGGATGTTTGCACATTTCGAACATTTATAGCCTGTTATAACGTCATTTCTCCTTAGTCTTTACCTAGTGATACATTAGATTATTGAATCATTCCAATATTTTGTCTGAGTTCTTTCCTTCCAATCTCAATATTTGCTGCTCCCTACTGAACTCCTCCCAGTTTGTTCCTCTCTTTGGTAACACAGTGCCCCAAATGAATTCAGCAGGCAAAATTCAACACTCAATGTACAATATGCAACTGATTCACTACATTTTCCTTTGTATCCCACCTCACCCACCCCACTTTTACACCCGTCTGAAGATCAGGGCCCTTTTTTGGCATCTCAATAAAATAACCAGATACATTTAACATTCAATCTAACCCTTGATACACAAAACATTGAATGTGCTGAGCTCCCAGGAAACATAAAGAAATCTGGCCCTGCATTTACATGCCCATGGATAAAGCTGGACCCTTTTGCAAAATCCGTACCACCACAGCACTGTTGGAAACAATCTGAGTCTCAGTGCCTGTTTCCTCCTTTGCTCTGAGAGCAAAGATGGGGATGATATTTCTTAAGTGCTATGAATAACCCACGTATAAAGACAGAAGCATAAAGGAAGCTAGGATATACTGCTCTTCCATTATCAGGTGAGAATAAAGTGGCAGTGTTGGCCAGGATGGGACAGGATCGTGGGGCACATTGCCCCTTCTCCTTTCCTGTGAAGTGACAGATCCCCAGCCTGGACCTCCTCCTGCCTACCACCCGAGGGAGGAAGGCTGCTCCCTAGTTCTTCCCTGAAGGGGAAAAGGGTGGGATTTCAACAAGGGCAAGTCACTCCCTCCTGGCACAAAGTAAAACTTTGAGGCCACACAGGCTAACTGCACAGGGAAATAGTGTCTGCTCTATTTCTGCAGACAGAAAATGTATACTTCAGGAATAAAAATATTCAGCTAACATTTATCAGCAAGCTGTTAAACAAAAGCTGGGGGTCTCCTGCTTCCCCACGCTCCTGCTAGACAAGAGGCGCCTGGAAGAGACCGGAATGAGGAGAAAATAACTTTCATGGAACACTCCCTGCCTATACCCCTCTTGTGGGACAGACCGAGCACCCCAACAAGCCCAGCCCCACTTGCCAGAGGAGTTGCTGGGTCACCATCTGGCATTGTGGCAGGAGGCTGAGCAACGGGGACCTGCGTCTTGCCACCTGCCTACCAGCCCCTGCCCCTGGGAAGAGCCTGAAAGGAATCCTTCCCCAGCTCTGTCCCAAGATGGTTCAAAACTATCCAACCCCAAGTATCACCACATTAAATTAAGGGTGCTGGTTTTACTCTCTCAAGTACTGGGATAGGTCTGCCCTGTTCAGGTGCCTGCTGCTACAGCAGCTGCATTTCACGAGTGTCCAAAAGGAAGCTTGCCATAACTGCTTGCTGTGACTTGAGTCTGCATATCCTTTATCACACTCTTTTTAAAATGCTGGTATTTTCCAAAGGAAAACAAAACATCCTGTGCTATCTGGAATTTTCCATGGTTACAGTTTGCCCAGAGGTGACTTGTCCCTCCAAGGAAACTTTCAGCATTATGTAATTATTATTATTTTTTTTAAATTCTGTTGTTTGTATCTACAGAGGCAGGCAGATAAATGGAGAGACAAATAAATGAAAGAATAGCCTGAGATTTTTATCAGAGTGCAGAGCCAGGATGACTCAATGATCAAGACAACTGCTCTGGAAAGTTTTAGACTTTTGTTAATTGAAGATTGTTGAAATTCCAGGATGATGGGGAGTCATCCTTGAATCTTTCTCACAGAGGAAAATGTAATTTTAAGACAGGGGTGTGACTGGAAATACCTAAAGGGAACGGCAGTTTTATTTTTGAGATCCTGTCAAATTGTGCTTTCATAAAAAGCTAAATGTTCAAGTAACTGCCAGAGGATATGTTTTTGTCAACATTTAGAAAAATGCACAAATATTAGTAGTTTAAAAATCCACAGCTCTGAATCCCACTGTTAATGCTTAAATAAACAATTCAGTTGTAACCACTATCATCTGGATTGCCACTTTTCTGAACATTTGTGTCCCTAAGCCCCATATACCTTCTTTTGAAAGTGCGTTCACTCCTCCCAGAAGCAGCTCTAAACTCACTCTTCTCACTGCTCTGTAATATAAGTATTGGGCATCAAATATTTTTTGGTGTTTTTGTATAATTTCTGCACACACAGATACTGTAATAGTATAATTTCTAAACAATATGATTACTCACACTGAATCTACATGCACACACAGTCTGCAAAAGAGTAGGGGGTCTAGTTCAGCAAGAGGAACAAGACCGTCCTGCCATAAATGTATTTTTATTGCGAGGTAGTTTGTGTGCAGACAATTTAATTACTTGCTTGAGCAATAAAATTCCGACAACAGTAAAGGCTGGCCAACCTACCCATTTCTCACCTGATTAACCTGCTGAAACTCAAGACACCTGTTCCAAACTAACAGATTTTTATAGAATGAGTATCAGAGGACTTGACATTTTGCCACCATCCTGGCATCATATTTCACTTAAGACAATCCCACCCCCAAATGCCTTTCATTCTGTGTGACAGATACATTTGCCTGGAGCTGTTATCAGGAAGAATGCAGAACAACTTGTGAAAAGGCAGAATATTTTATTTTTTTAAAAAGATATGATCTCAAGGAGAAAAAAAAAAAAAAAGTAGAAAAGTATACTGATCATCCATGTCCAGAGGCTAAAAGGCTAAATCCTTTTGTTATTGATCCACTTAGGTTTGGAATTCAGGAGATACATGTGTGTCTTTGCATGTCTGCGCTCTGCTGGTTTGTACGGTGTTTCTTCTGGGACACAGACGAAAAGCTAAATTCAAGGGTCTGTCCTAAATTCATCTTTTATTCTTAATATTGCAGATACCCATGAGTTGGAAAATGCCAAAGCATCTTCCAAGGCATTGCATTACATCCTATCAAAGCAAAAAATTACTCAAATCTGGAGGAAAGAAGTGTTGCTTTATCTTTGTTGTTTGAAAAATATTACAAGCCTTGTGTCATGGGATTTAGAGCATCAATCCATCTGCTCTGGTGGTTCAACTCACTTATCTATTGAGATCAAATTCTTAGCTGAAGGAATTTCAAATAAAATTAACCTCCTGTTTCTCTGGTATACCGGTTGGGGATCACTTTTCTCCTCTACAGCCTCGGAGAACTCATGGTGTGAGTTATCCTTCAGGGCTTGCTCTGTGCTGCCTATGAAGTAACATTGGAGTGGCAGGGAGACTTGTGCACAAGCCCTTCAGCGGTACTGTCCCAGCAGCAGATTTGCTATAAATAAAGGGACTTTCTGAATAACGAAGGAGAAACAGTTTATTCCATTACATTAGCTGGCCTGGATGAGCATACGATCCGCTGGGTCAAGCAACGGCTGACTGGAAGGTCCCAAAGAGTGGTGCTCAATGGATTTAAATCCAGCTGGCGGCCGGTCACAAGTGGTGTGCCTCAGGGCTCAGTGTTAGGACCATTTCTGTTTAATGTCTTTATTGATGATCTTGACAAGGACATAGGGTGTATCATCAGCAAGTTCGCAGATGACACCAAGCTAAGGAGGAGTGTTGATTCCCAGGAGGATAGGGAAGCTCTACAGAGAGACCTAGATAGATTGGATCATTGGGCCAAAATCAATGGCATGAGTTTCAACAAGGGCAAGTGCCAGGTTCTGCACTTGGGCCACAATAACCCCGAGCACTGGTACAGGCTTGGGGAAGTGTGGCTGGAAAGCTGCCTGGAAGAAAGAGACCTGGGGGTTCTAATTGACAAGCGGCTGAATATGAGCCGGCAGTGTGCCCAGGTGGCCAAGAAAGCCAACGGCATCCTGGCTTGTATTAGAAATAGCGTGACCAGCAGAAGTAGGGAGGTGATTGTGCCCCTGTACTCAGCACTGGTGAGGCCACACCTCGAGAATTGTGTCCAGTTTTGGGCACCTCAATACAAGAGAGATATCGAGGTGCTGGAGCGAGTGCAGAGGAGTGCAACAAAGCTGGTGAAGGGCCTGGAAAACAAATCATATGAAGAGCGGTTGAAGGAGCTGGGACTGTTTAGTATGAGGAAGAGGAGGCTGAGGGGAGACCTCATCACTCTCTACAACTACTTGAAAGGACACTGTAGAGACGTTGGTGCTGGTCTCTTCGCACAGGTAATTAATGACAGAACAAGAGGGAATGGCTTCAAGCTCCAACAGGGTAGGTTTAGACTGAACATTAGGAAAGAATTTTTCACAGAAAGAGTGGTCGGGCATTGGAGTAGGCTGCCCAAGGAGGTGGTTGAGTCACCATCCCTGGATGTGTTTAAGAGACGTTTAGATGTGGTGTTGGGGGATATGATATAGGGAAGAACTTTGTAGTGTAGAGTAGATGGTTGGACTCAATGATCCCAAGGGTCTCTTCCAACCTGGATGATTCTATGATTCTATGATTAAGAATTCAAAGCAAATACTTTAATAAAAAAAAATCCTTGTTTATACTCCAGATGTTGATTATCTCTGAGACTGGTAGCAGCAGGTACTATTTACAAGAAATCCTGAAGAGTTCAGGATGAAAGAGAACATAATGAAACAACTGGGTCCAAGACAAGACCCTCTGCACTCACCACCAAAATCACATTTTCACTATGTCCATACTTGGACTTTTTGATGCCATCACATGCCATAATTCCCATCTGATGCTACTACACAAGTCACATTTTCAAGAACAGATTTGGCCTTCAGTCACAAACCCTCTTTAAGCAAAGCCAGTACTCTGATGACATCGCTGGCTGGTATCAGTGGAAATTAAAATAAACCCAGTATCCAAGATGGAAAAACGTTCTGTTGTCCACCACCAGTATGCTGAAGCACCCGTTCCTCGTGTAAAACACAATTAACACTGCATATGAATGAGTCATTGAGTGGTTTCAGCTCTCTGAAGGAAACACTATTGCCCACTTTTTCCTTCAGATGTTCCACATTCCCCTCAAATACACCTAAGACTATAGCATGTATTAAGTCTTATCCCTAAGGGTCAGTATAGCATATCAACAGAAGAAATACAGCTTATTGCCAACTTTCTGCATGCATCATTTACAATTCTCTTCTGTAGGCACTTACTGACTGAAATAATCTCGATAATAAAGGTGAAAAATATATATTCCTAGAAGACTATTATATGGAATGGCATAGGATGTAATACCCTGTAGCCATAGAGAAATGATGACTTTAAATGAATTAAACCAGTACTGCTTGTGTGGTGACAGGATGATACTGACTTTTTTAAAAAATATATATATCTGTAATGAAAGCTAAGCTGTTATTATGTGTAAAGCAGCTGCAGAGAAAGTGATAGCATTAAAGGCATTAGAACAAAGATTATCTGTTCTCTGTATTAAATCCTTTTCCCTGCTTTATACCAGATGACTCCTCAGGTCACATGAGCCTGATTCAAGCATCATCCTTGAAACTAGCCTGAAGAGGTTGGAGACAGTCACTGGAAACCCCTCAACCTACAGGGATTTAATTGTTCTGTGGTTTCCATCCTGCTTTCTCTCTGTGGGAGTGGAGAGCTATAACATTGATCCTAAAAGTATCTGGGAACAGGCTGGTCTTTGCACAGCTTCCACTTCCCACATACCTTTTGATAGTGACCTCTCATACATTTGAGATGACAACACATAAATATCACTTCCTTGCCAGAGCGGACAGATTATTCATATCCTAGTTCCAATAGCTGTATGACAAAATACTATCTCATCACTGAAGGGGGAATATCCGTCTCCTAGAAAGTGAGTGCAGTGCCAGGCTATTCTCTGCATGGGTCGGGGGGACAGAGGAGTGTGTAAGCACATCTGTGGCAAACACAGATACTCATCAATAGCCTTTTATCAGCCTGTAACTCTGTCCAGGCTATGGGATTAGGTCTGTGTTCTCTGATTCAGTTTACCTCCTTATCTGACACCACCTTAGCTAACCCAATACTCTTCTGTTAGAAGCAGTCACACAGGTTTAAAAACAAATAAAGGTTTTGCATGATCCAGGAAGAGGGGAAGAGGGACTGCTGACAGTTCAAACTGTGATTGAAGAAAGAAAAAAAAAACACCCACACTACTGCTGTTTGGTGGCTTATAGAGCTGCTGATTTCAGTCTAGTCACAAGGGGAAAAATCTATTCACACGGATGCCCTCAGCCTGGTAAGAGGGTCTCACCACTTGCAGGGCAGAAAGGCTGAACTTACCTTTCCTCCTTCTAGGATCACCTTGGGTTAGAGCCAGAGGTGAAAAGAAGACAATGATGGAGTCAGACCTGAATTGTACCATATGCCTTTACAGCCAGAAAATCAAAGACTGACCCAGGCCACAGTCCTTCCACTCCAACCATTCTCCTGGTAGACGAAGTAGCCTCCTTCTACTGCAGCGTTAAGGAAAGCAAGGTCTGACATTTGCAATCTCTTTCCCTTTATATAATCACACTCATTTTTCAGCTTGCAAGGCAAGGTTGTCCCTTCTTAAACTTAGCACTGAAAGAAGAAAGAAAAAATAGAGGAAGTTTGGCTTGGGACACACCATAGTTTTAGGAAATTCAGATATGAAATCTCTCTCTTTTACGCAGACAAAACGGGAGCATAAATGAACCAGCTCTGCTGGAGCCAAGACTGGAGGAAAGCGTGGAGCCTTTGTAATTCGTCAAGGAGCCACAGTAGTGCTAGGAGTGAGAGGGCACAGAAAATGGAAGAACCTCAGTTGTCCAATGAAGCCCAGTGTCATCTGTGGCATGAAGCCAGGCTGGACTGGAAGCGGGCAAGCATGCGCTGGTCCTTGGAATTCAGCTGAAGTTCAGCCTCTGCTCCCTGCTCTCTTTTCCCTGACTTGGCCTCTGCATTTGCTCCTTCTGCCACCACCTCCAACCATGTTCTGGAGGGACATGGTGACCTCCCCAGGTGATCATCACCTTCATCTGCTTTCAGGATTCCCCAGACCTTTGGGCTGCTTTACAATGAATGCAATTTGCAGTGTGTCCTGACAGCACTATTTTTCAGTAAGAGACACACACATGGAAGGGGGGCCAACTGCAATGCATAAGCCTGTCAGGTAAATGAAACCACCTCCATTGGAGGCAATTCTGATGAACAGGAGAGAGCCAGAGCCAGAGCAAACAGTGAAGTTCTGGAGAGCCCAGGCCCCTTACTTTAGTTCGTGGCCAACACAACAACTAACATGAGGGATGCTTCTTCTTAACCAGAAATTTTCCACCCAAGCTTCCAAAGGCTAATACATTTTACATAACTTCGTAGTATTTACTTCCAGAAATTTACTAGGCTCCTTTTTGCCAAGCAATTAAAGGATACTCTGAGAAGCCATTCAGATGTGTAAACTAAAACAGAAAACTGACAAGCAGAAAAAGAAAGTAAATGAAGTTTTGCATGAAGGTGCATATAATGTTGTGGGTGTTGTACAAATACAGTTTTCCCGTGCCATTGTTTCATGCTTAGAATCATAGAATATGTTGGGTTGGAAGGGATCTTTAAAGAATATCTAGTCTACCACCCCTGCAGTAATCAGGGACATCTTTAGATCAGATTGCTCAGAGCTCATCAAGCCTGACCTTGAATGTCTCCAGGGATGGGGGCTCCACCACCTCTCTGGGCAACCCGTTCCAGTGTCTCACCATCCTCATTGTAAAGAACTTCTTCCTAATGTCTAATCTGAACCTACCCTGCTCTAGTTTAAAACCATTGCCCCTCGTCCTATTGCTACATGCCCTTGCAAACAGTCCCTCCTCAGCTCTCCTGTAGGCTCCCTTCAGATACTGGAAGGCTGCTATGAGGTCTCCCTGGAGCCTTCTCTTCTCCAGGCTGAAAAACTCCCTCTGTTCACAGCAGAGGACTTCTCATTTGGTCCCAGGGAGCTAGGAGAGAAAGGCAGTTTAGCCCCTCTGTTTTGCACAGCATGGCAACATGCTTCCAAACCGAATCAACAAAATCTTTTACAGCTGTAATGTAGGCCACCACTTCCTTACAGCCCCTCACAAATTCTGTTAACTCTCTGGGGGGCTTAATTGCAAAGATTTTAGATGGTTTTTTTGTTCGTTTTTTTTTTCAGTAGGGACTCTGACTTTTGCTTGCTGAATCAACAGAGGAAAAATACAAAGCATATAAAAGTGTGCCTACTGGAAGTGGGGACGAGTGAGAATATGTTTGTGTGGAGAGGCAGAGGTGTGCATTCAAAAGCAGAGAATGAAGCAGGTCTCTTGTTAGAGAGGCTTATAACACATTTTATATCACATTGCAGGTATTGAAAGCCAATGCAAACAGGGGTGGCGAAGACTACTTTCTTGTACCTTTTTTATAAAGGCATGGTAAAATCAGGCATTCCAACTATTTAATCCACTAGCCTGTCTCTGACACTTCAGCACAATGTATGACTAAAGAGTATGTTGACAAATTATGGATTTAGAGAGAGTTTATTTCTTGACCAAGGGAATTAAAGATTGGTTTATGCCTCAGAGAATGAAGGTGCATTTGTACATTTTTATCCCACCTAAAGCAATAGAATATTTTTATCTATACACAAGTTGCTTGTGGGATCCTATCTTTTCAGTCTTCTTGATAGTATCTGGCAGCATACACTACATGTTGTAAACATGCCACATTAAAAAAAAAAAAAAAAAAACAACAAAAAAAACCTGCACCACAAACCAAAGAATATACTATTGGTTTCACCTACCTAACAGATACGTATAGAGAAGGCAGAACCAGAGTCTTCTCAAAGGGTCAGATTTCTAGGATGGGAAGTAACAAATCTGAGTTTCAACAAGGAAAATTTCCGTTAGATAGGGCAGGCAAGGGGATGTCACCTTGAGGGTGCTTTAAGACTGGAGGAGCTTTTGGAACCTCCATCCTCAGGGACACTTCAACCCCAACTGGACAAGGTCCTGATATAATTTGGCCTTCTTTGGACAGGATGACCTTCAGCAGTCCCTTCCCACCTAAATTACCCTACAGCACTACTGCCCCCCTTGTTTTACTTCACATTAGAGTAGCTTCTTACTTGGATTCTTGTAGAGGACTTTGATCAGTGTCAAATCTCTAACAGATCAGAAACTGTCTGGTGTAGACAGAAAGTGCACCAGTATCCTCCCAGAATTTGTTCCATGACATGCACTTCAAAGGGTTTTAAGTTCATTCAAATGCATAGGTATTAAGTTTCTGCGACAAAAAAATCCACTCCAGATATCATTCTGTATCCCAGAATACATTCTAAAAGGGTATTACTTATTGCTGCCCCGCACTCACAACTGTGTGCTTTAAGTGGCAATATTTGACCTCATGTGTATGGATTTCATTCAAAATTATCTTAAGAGCCAACCCAGGTAACACCATCCGCACAGACACCAGCTGAAATGTTTCAGGTAACAGTTCTATGCAATAGGAGGGATTTCCTAGGAAAGCCTGATTTCTCCTATCTTCAGGACACAACCTCCAAGCTTATATGCAAGTCCAAACCCTTGCCTGCAGTAAGGGAATGGGGTAGGTAGCTGTTTCATATCAGATGAATGAGAATTAGCTTAGGAAAGAATTTAGCTTAGGAAAGCTAAAGCCCTGATAAAATTAAATCTGGCCAGGGATGCCAAGGGCAATAAGAAAAGCTTCTATAGGTATGTTGGTGATGAAAGGAAGACTAGGGAAAACGCGGGCCCTCTCCAGAAGGAAACATGAGACCTGGCCACCCAGGATATGGGCAAGGCTGAGATACTCAATACATTTTCTGCCTTGGTCTTTAGCAGCAAGGGCTCTAGCCACACCACCCAAGTTGCAGAAGGCAAAGGCAGGGACTGGGAGAATGAAGAACTGCCCACTGTAGGAGAAGATCAGGTTGAGACCATTTAAGGAACCTGAAGGTGCACAAATCTATGCATCGGATGAACGCATCCATGGGTGCTGAGGGAACTGGAGAATGAAGTTGCTAAGCCACTATCCATTATATTTGAGAAGTCGTGGCAGTTTGGTGAAGTTCCCCCTGACTGGAAAAGGGAACACATAACCCCCTTTTTAAAAAGGGAAAAAAAGGAAGACCTGGAGAATTACAAGCTCATCAGTCTCACCTCTGTGCCTAGCAAGATCATGGAGAAAATTGTGCTGGAAACTATGCTAAGACACATAGGAAATCAAGAGGTGATTGGTGACAGCCAACATGGCTTCACTAAGGGCAAATCACATCTGGCAAATCTGATGGCCTTATATGACAGGGTTACAGCGTTGGTGGATAACGGGAGAGCAACTGATGTCATCTACCTGGACTTATGCAAAGACTGTGACCTGCATGACATCCTTGTCTCTACATTGGAGAGACATGGAGTTGATGGATGGACCGTTCAGTGGATAAGGAATTGGCTGGGTGACCACACTCAAATGGCTTGATAGCCAAGTGGTGTCCAGTGACGAGTGGTGTTCCTCAGGGGTTAGTACTGAGACCAGTGCTGTTCAACATCTTTGTCGGCAACATGGACAGTGGGATTGAGTGCACCCTCAGCAAGTTTGCTGATGACACTAAGCTGTGTGGTGCAGTTGACACACTGGAGGGAAGAGATGCCATCCAGAGGGACCTGGACAGGCTTGAGAGGTGGGCCTGTGCAAACTTCATTAAGTTAAACCAAGCCAAGTGCAAGGTCCTGCACACGGTCAGGGCAATCCCAAGTACAAATACAGGTTGGGCAGAGAATGGCTGGAGAGCAGCCCTGAGAAGGACTTGGGGTGTCGGCTGATGAGAAGCTCAATGTGAGCTGGCAGGAGCACTTCTCTGATGCAGGCAGGCTGAGAGAGTTGGAGTTGTTCCGCCTGGAGAAGAGAAGGCTCCTGGGAGATCCTATAGGAGCCTTCCAGTACCTGAAAGAGGGCTACAGAAGAGATTGGGAGGAACTCTTTATGAGGGAGTGCAGTGATGAGGGAAAACGGTTTTAAACTGAAAGAGGGTAGATTCAGATTAGATATTAGGAAGACATTCTTTACTGTGAGGGTGGAGAGACACTGGAGGTTGTGCAGAGAAGTTGTGGATGCCCCATCCCAGGAAGTGTTGAAGGACAGGTTGGCTTTGAGCAACCTAGTCCAGTGGGAGGTGTCTCTGCCCATGGCAGGGGACTGGAACAAGATGATCTTTAAAGTGCCTTTCAACTCTAACCATCCTAGGATTCTATGAACTTTTAGTGCTTGGGAAGGCTTTCAAACTTGTTTTCTTTTGAGGAGGCGTTAAGTGGTTGAAGGACAAAAGGGATCTCAATATAAGCAAGTTTGAAAATGCCAGAGAAGTGTTTTTATCAATATGAATAAACTTATTGCTTTATAGGCAGTAGTCAAGTTAACCCAATGTTAAAATAGACATTTAAATCTAAACAAGGATGTTAATCAGACATGCAGTAGAAGTTATTTTATATTTTCTGCCACAAACCACCTCCCATAGTTATTAAGTGTTCAGTTTCCTATCCTGCTAGGTTTCTGGTGATACACATTTTCCTCTGCCTCCCTTGCCAGCTCACACACCACCCTCCAATCTCCTGTGCACTTTTTTGTGCTTTTCCATGGGAAAGATATTTCTGGCATATGACACACTTCTACAGTTTCTCTGTCCCCACTCACAGCATTGTGCTCTGTCTTTAGTAGTACCCTACCCTCTCTCTCTTCCTGGTGTTTTTCCTCTTCATTTGTCATTGATGTTTTCCTTTTCCTTTGTGTGGTTTAGGGTCCTCTTTTTATTTTCCCCACACGTGCTTTAATTTTCCTTCTATTGTGATTAAGATTTCATTTTAATGCAAATTTCAAAGCAAAATATTGTTATTCCCAAATGCTACACGCACACTCATATTTAAACAAGACAGAAACACTTCTCATCCCTTACCTTTTGTTCTAGGTTTTCCCACCTTGCTATGATGGTTTCTTTCTTCCTCCAGATTAATCTCTCATTTAATTCTTTGATGCTCTTTTCTTTAATAGCACATTTGTTTTTCTTTGATGGTACATTAAATTTATTTTCTTTATCAGTACTTAAAGCTTGATTGATGTTGGAATTCTTTTGTCACCATTTTCTTTGAGTACCTTATTTATTCTTTCCTACTCTTGGTCTGCTATTTTGTTCCATCACCATTTTTAGGAATACTTCTCAAAGATAATACTAATGGAGGCCACTTCTTCTCAGAGTGCAAAATACTACCATGTTCTTCATATGAGCAAACACTAAAACTAGTAATAGTGCACACCTGCAAGATACATTATATAAGATTTTTTTTTTTTGACTCACAGTACTTCTAGGGTCCAGGCTGCCACTAGTTTACACCTTAAATATGCAAACATAGAGAAAAGCAGGTGTTAAAGATTGCACATTAGAGCTATGTAGCAGTGTCAAGGCAGAAGTCCTACTTTCCTTTTCCCTCAGCCAGGCCATAGCTGAAGCTAAGTAGAACATTACAGGTCCTCTTTCTAACAGTCTATAGGTCTGTACTCAATTCATTGAAAAATTATGTTTGTGACCTTTCATTCTGGCATGAACAGCCAGCAAACTCCATTTTCTATGAAGTATTGTCAAACATGGATGTTTTATCAACTTAACTCTGAAAATTTGAAACCAGAAGTTCTGGAATTTTAATAACACCCTGATAAATATTGAGATGGGTAAGATTACAGTTTTTCTTATTCAACGACAACCTGGGACCTGATCTTGCATTTGCTGAAGTATGTGATTAACTCTAGGTAGCAAGTGAAGTTAAAAGACCTCCAAAAACTGGTTTCTATAGAAGAAAGAGGGTATGGAAGATTTAAGCTAATAGTTCTGCTCTTGATAGTAATTGCTCCAGGCCTAGCAATTCCTCACAGACAATTCAATTAAATGTTGACAGAAACACAAATAGAGCTCACACAGTCTTCTAGTTCTTGCAGCGTTGCACTGATGTCATCTTGTCTGGAAGTTACTGCAAAAGGCTGTTCTTACCGAACACATAACTAATAAATAACACGGAGGTGTTCAAAGCAATTAGAAAAACAATAACCCTATGTTTCAAAACTTGAGTTTCCCAACCTCAAGAACTGACCTTGTTGTACCTGGCAGTCTTATACTGGATAATGTATATCTATGCATTCCAAACATTTGATGGGTTTTGCATTTCTGCCTTTTGGGTCTATGCTTGCATTCCTGAACAGTCTCTGATGGCAACTGATGTTGAACGCACTTACTGTGGTGGCAAAATTTAGCACCAATGAATCACCTGGACTGGATTTTTTTCAGTTTATAACTAGTTTATTTGTTCTAGACTCCTGTTATTGCACAGATATTTGCCTTTCTGAATTTAATCTTGTCAAAGAATATCATTCAGTTACCACTTGTCTTTCCTTACTTAATGATAGAGTATTACATATATGTACATAAAACATCAAGCATAGTTTTGAAATGCCAGCGTTTTTAATGGCAATAATTGTTTGCAAAGCAAAGCAAAACAGCATTGCAGAGACATACAGATAGTCATGTAGGAAGATCAAGTATTATAATTTATAATAAATTGACACAGCATGAAATTTGGGCTAGTTTTAAGTTCATGATAAAAAATTCCAAAGCATGTATACCAATAATTAATTTTAAAATAAGACAGACTGAAAACTTACACACTGCACTAGGACGGAGGAAAAATTGAAATAATTTCTTGCAATATTAATAACAAGCAACTTAAGGAAATATTTCAATCATCTAAAAACCGAGCCTTATAAAATGAGCTTAAGCTGAAAAAAATATCAAAAGCTGTTAACATATGGAAGTGCCCACTTAAGCCTCTCAAACAGCTTTCACTGACTGCCAGTGCTATAGTTGCAAGACAGCATTCAGTAACCTTCTGACACAATTAATGCATGTTTATCACTTCAAACTAGGAAAATATGCCTTTCAGACACTCATTAAAAGTATACTCAGATGTATAGCATCACTACACAGCAAAATCTGTGTGTGGGCACAGTAATTGTTCATTGCCCAATTGTGCTGGATGAGTGTGACGTAAAATAACCAATAACAGGCAAGTTAAGCATTTATACACAAAGTAGTTAAAATGTTTTAAAACATAAGAAATCCATACCCTTATCTCCTTAAGTTCTGGAGCCAAACTGGTTACTACCCGTGATGTATTTGTGACTGACTCCAATACCAGTTATTAGTGCTTGGCAGACACGTATAGAAATAGGCAAATCCTTGCCTATCAAAACGTGGGGGTTTTTTCTGCTTGCGTCATAAATTTTCATATGAATACCCTGTTGAAGCTTTACCGCAAGATTCTGCAGTATCACAAAAATATCTAATGAACCAAACTCCAGCAAGTGCTGGCCATAAAAACAACTCAAATAGTATCCCACAATTCAAGCAAGTGAAAATAGTGGTATTATAATGGCTTTATTTGGTCTAAACTTCACTAAAATTTCTTGATGTACTTTGCAATCCAGCCATTTCTTAGACTTCTTTGAAATCTGTCCTCAGATCAACCCTTTCTCATTACCTGAAGCTGTTTTACACTCTTTCTAACTAAAACTGTATCTAGCTATGCTTACCCTTCCCAATGTTTCACTTGCTTAAAAAAAAAAATACTAGCAATCCAAGCTGGCTTTATTTTTGTATCTCTCAGCAAGTTCTAATAAAGTAAATTGAGCAATATTCTCAGTTTATTGTATTGATAAACAGACTGTAAAGTGTTTTATGATATGGTACTTCTCGTATGAAAGACACTAGACTAACATAAATTGCAATTGTAACTGTAAACTACTAAAATATATTTCCCCTCTAGGGCTCTCTAGTATATTTGGCTGGAAAAAAATAAAATAAAATAAAATAGACTTGTTTATTGTGTATATTTTTGTAGTGTAACTAAATGTCTCTACAGTTTCCATGCAGAAACAAAGTCCTCTTCCTCTGCCTAAAGCAGTCTAAAGGCCCACAAATAAGTTTACAGAGCTGCCATGTTCCAAGCTGGAGATGAAAAAGTATTTTCTTTTTCACTTTCTCCGAACCGTTTCCAGAGGAATGGATCTCTCAGCACTCACCGCCCTGTCATTTCCAGGCCATGCTAATAGTCATTACCAAAAAACAAGCATCAGACTCTTGAGTCAATCTTTCCCACCGTCCCAGTGACACTGTCTCACTGTAATCTGGACCGATGAAAAAATTTCCGTTCTCCGCCCATACTGGTGTCAAGTGGATTCTTTGTGGTGATTACTTTGGCTCTCATCCAAAGCAAGTATCAACTAAGAAGGTATATTCCCCCCAGGATTAGGATTTGTTGGTGTGGCAACTCCTGTACCCTAAGGGACGAAAAACCATTGCAGTGGCTTTGCCCCCTACTAGCGGTGGCTAGAGGCAGCTATCCAGACTGGTAAAGACATAAAGGTGCTCTGCCTTTCTGGTGGGGCACACCAGCCCAGGTACAGGTCCCAGAGCCCCAGGTCATGCCAATGCAATTGCAGCTCTGCAACAGTGAAGCTGAGGACAAACTCAGTCCTCGGTGGTTTTATTGGAGAAAAATAAAAATGTTCAGGTTGCTAACGTAGCTACAGACTCCAGACAGGCCTCACTTCACACACAGCAGCTACATTTTTCAAAGACTCCAGGACCTACTGGACCTACTCTGGTCCCTCTTACAGTGTTCACCAGCACTAAAATGACTGAAGTACCTAGAACCACTGAAGGGTGGCATGAGGGAAGAGCATGAGTCAAAGCAGTATCCAAACCCAAGGGTAGTAGTCTTTGTTCAGTAAACACAATCCCTCCAGTCTCATACCTCCTTGCTTTAATAGCACTTCCCACCCAGACTTCCCATTAAGAAGGAAGTGCTAATGGAGCTGTTGTAATCCTTTGTCAGACAAAAAGCAGCATTTGAAATAATGGATAACTGAGGGAAAGAATACTTACAGAAAAGTCAGAGAACAGGTAATGGATCTTTGAAATAAAAGCAGAGGTGAGATACCTAAAAAATTAACCTCCTCCTCTCTTTTGGTCTTGCTTTAATAAAATGGTGATAAATCCATTATCCTTTTTAAGGTTCAGAGCAGCTGCATAATGAATCTGTTGCAATACACAGGAAAGTGCAAATTCGCCATTACACTTCAACAGCCTGTGCTCCACTCTGAATGAGATGGAGGATTATGCAAGCACAAAAACACTCCCTGGAGTAGCTGAATGGAGCTGGTGAAATTAAGTCTGAAACAGTCACAGTTAACTCCTGATACATGCTTAAGCACACAATGTTAAGCCCTTCTTTTGACATAGACTTTCATAAGGTTTGATTGTCCTTACAGAAAATTTCAGGTGGGACTTCTGTCAGTCTCAACTCTACAACTTGCATAAAAAAGGGAAAAAAACCATCTCCCTAGTCACAGATGAAAGATCTGCTTGCTTCCCTGTGGCTCCTTCTAGATCCTTAATCTCTCTCTTATAATTCAGAATTAATTTTGATGTTTGAAACAGTAGTATTTCCTAAATCTCTCTTGAGCAGTGGTCTATCTTGGATTTGAACCTGCCATTTTAATTTGAAAACATGATTGTATCATGGGAATTCTCCAGTTCTTACTCTTGCCCAAGCCTTCCTTAATGTTCTTCAACCATTTCTTTCTCGTTTTCCGTGAGCATCTTATAACAGATAAAAACCTCATCATTCAAATATAGCATAAGATGAATATTTTGCATGGTCTCATTGATTCATTCTTCAACCAGAGAATCATACTTAATGGTTTGGGCACCCATGAGGTAGAATTTGTCTCACATTTGTGTCTCTTTGTACCCATTATTACACTATATTGGCTCAAAACAGCCAACCTCTTTTATGCTGGACTTTCTGAAGAGGTCATGTTTTATGATAAAGCAAAGCATGATAAGAACACAGAATTTAAGACTTGCAAAGCTGATCCTACACCTCTGTGATAAAGCTGGAATAGCAGCAGAAATATCATCAGTAGAGAATGCTTTTTTCTCCCAAACTCTGGGGGACATTTCAAGAAGAGGAAGAAAAACCCCATAACAAACAAAAGGAAGCACATATCACAAAAGTGTACAAAATCTCAGACAATGATAGAATTCAGTCTTAAATAATTCATACATAACTGGTTTAAGCCATAAGTTGGTCCAGAGCAGCAGTGTCCCCCTTGCTGGGCACATGGGCCATCTGTGCTGAAGTTGCCTTTGGGCAACACACAGCATTTGACAAGTAGGACCTCTCACCACTAGCCTGAAGGAAGGAAGAACAGGTACTTGAGTAGACACATTTCTTCAGCATCCTAGCAGTAACTAGTGTGCGCACTAGGTTTTGCACTCTACAGAACCCCAGCGAGTGGAAAAAAAAAAAAACAACCGGCAGATCTCTAGACAAGCCCACTTTTGTTCCTCCTCACATACACACATTTAAGGGAGAATGAAAGGAGGAAAGATACCCTCTCACAATATGTTTTGTTATAGCCCCTGGTACGATTAGAATTCATCTACGTTCATCCTAAATTAAGATGGTATTATATTGCAGACCTCCTCAAAGAAATTTTTTTTTTCTTTAAGTGTGTTTTCTTTTAAGATTTCGTGATAAATCTGTTGGTTAGTGTGCACAACATCTGCTCCCTGAAGATTCCCTCCAGACTGCAGAGCAGTGCCTTTTATAATGCACATCCTTCTTGTTGTGTGTTTTCATTTTATCCTGGGGTGTGTTCTGAGTGGTTCTGATGTTTCTTCTCTACAGTCATGATAGAAGACACATCAAACTTTAATCTAAGCAGCTTGTATGTGGGAAACAAACACACACCCCCAAAGGAGACCTTATGTACACTTTTTAGATGTGAAGACCTCCCTCCTATCACCATTTCATCAGTTGAAATATGCTACAGTCCAAAAGCAAGCAGGTAGGACGTCTACACCAAGCTGAAGGAACATGTGGTTCCTCTGTACACAGAAGAACTAATGAAGTCTGCCCTCTGTGTAGATTCCCAGGTGTCTGATAAAAGATGAGTTTTTAAGTTGACTCCTCAGAGGGAGACCCTAATAGGATCTCTCTGCTCTTCCTGGTCACCTATTTGCATAGAACTTACAAGATACTCTGAGGCCACTTCTCTTCTGTGAAACTGAATTGAATTTTGCCACTGGCTCTGCAGGTTGCTTGAAGGGGAGAAGAAGACGACAAAAGCACGACTGAGCGTGCTCATTCCCTTAGAAGACCAGGCTAAAAATCCTATTTAGGTGGGGAGAGGTGGAGGGAAGGTGACACACATGAGGAGTGAGAAACATCAACAAACAAAGCACCAGGACAAAGCAGAAAGGAACCAGAAAGCCAGTAAACCACACAACCATCAAACCTTTCTTGAGAAGTCTGTTAGTCCTTTACCTCCAAATTCCATTTTACAGTATAAACTTGAGTAATCAATGTTTCTCCAGGTAGGCATGAAAATACAAATGTAGCCTTTTTTCTTCAGAATATATATAATATACTTAAATATAATATATATTTATATTTAATATATAGAATATAAATATATAGAATATAAATAATATACTTAAGTTTGAGGAAACAAAGAATTATTTATCATTAAATAAGGGATCACATGCCTTCATTTAGTGACTTTATTGATAGTTTGCTCATTAGGAATAATTCTAAATTATTCCCCAATGCATATAATTGTAGGACAATTCTGCCATATTCTACCAGGGGTTGAATCTGGCCTGTTGGTGCCTTCTCCTTCCATCCTTTCCTATTGGAGGTAAAACAGCTATTCAGTCAGGAAACACTTCAGCAAAAGGCATACATTACTTTTCTGATGAAGCCCAACACAGCTTGCATGTTGCCAGTATTGCTGTACTATTGCTTCTGGGGAAAAAGTGTGGGAAGGAAGAGGGAGAGCATCTGCAGAAGGAAGGATAAGAAAGGGTTCCAAACAGGGACCCTGTTACAGGTTCCAGCCCATGATTTTTCCTTTCCTGCCTTGGCCCTGCCCTTGCAAGAAGAGAGGGTTTAGCAGAGGTTAGTGAACAGCTCCTGAGTGAGGTGGCCTGAGCAGCGTGAATGAAAATTCCCAAAGGCAATTGGTTCAGTGTGACTTTAGGTCTGACCACAGTGCCCTATATCTGTAGCATCTGGACTCCAGATTAGTAAACTCTTTATATGTGCTGCTATTCTGGTGCTTTCAGTGGGAAACTGCTGAAAGATGAAGTTAGGAATGTGTTCCAATGCTTGCATCCATAGACACCTACATAGATGATGTTGTGTGATGCATTAAGTCAATATAATGAGCTCTACCCAGCAAAGCTTTCCTTTGTTTTACATATGGAGATGTGTTAGAGATGATCAGAATGCAAACATCACAAACTCAAAGGGACTTTTAACTTGCGAGGTTTTAGGCACAATGGTGATTTATGGCAGAAGCATGGAGTTATTTTCAATGCCATTTGTTGACAGAGGAGATAAGCATTTGACCTGGTGCTCTAAGCTCATTCTGTAGGCATTGTATATCATGGTGTTTTAAGAGCATGACTAAGCAGGAGACTTGTCTGTTTCCTTTGGCTTGGTTGTTCCCCTCTGGGTTGAACAGCCCCCCTCTAAGGAGAGACAGAGATTGTATGCTCCTTGAAGAGTAACCACCATGCTTAGCTTTAGCTGTAAAGTGAGGTGGGAGGAAAGGATGGCTGCAGTAAGAGACAAGCCTGCTGCACAGTTCCAAATTACTATGTACAACTGAATAGACATCTTGACAATCATGCTATACTAACAGAATGGGGCTTGCATGTAGACTGGAAAAATAAAACTTTATCCAGGTTCAAGGCAACACTGGAAGAGGCTGAAAAGCAGAGCCAAAGTCTTCACAGGAATGTTGGCTCTCCCTGGAAATAAAAGAAACTTGTGTTGTGCATTTGAGGGGGAGAAGAGGCAGAGAATCTAAATCCAGTTTGACATATCATGTTTTTTATTCTCTGCAATGAAAACACTTCTAATGGCTCTATTTTTCCATTTCATGCCAATATTACAACAGTTTCTGGTTGACTATAGCCCAATTATACTCTCATCAACAGAGAAACTGGAAAACTGTCTTAAGTTTGCTGGCCCACCTCTTCATTCCAGTGCAATGCAGTTGAGCAGTGTGAAATAAACTTGGTTTTATTACAAAAGACCACATTTAGCATGGTTCAGTGGGGCTGTTTCAATAATAGCTACAGAAAAGACAAGGATCAAATGCAACTGAACAGCTCTGAAATAGATACGTCCATCTAACATGTTTTTACATGTTGCCTCCTATTATCTTTGCAAATTAAAATAAAATGGAGCAAGTTCATTAACAACATTCTCCAAAGTGTGCAGGGACTATATGGAGAATGTCGAGCATTTTTTTGAAGTACTAACAACCCTCTACATCACTCTTATCCTACTCCCTACCGTTACTGTGACTCGCATGAGAGTTGGCTGGAAAATGAATGTTACTACACTTCATGATGCTGTTAAACTAACCTTCACTCTACCTTCCATTCTGATTCTTTTTTCTCCTTATCTTTCTTTCTGGTCCTCTGGTTGGGTAGTTTCAGGTGAGTGGGAGATCCAGGTGCACTCTCTGGAAACTGATATGGCAACTTGCTATGAATGTTTGCCTTCTTCTTCTTGGGATCCTGTTGCACAGATCTTTGTGGATTTGTCTGAAGGTGCCCCATTCTCACTCCCTGCCTGCCTCTCTGTCCCTTGAGGGTAAATTATGCTGCACAGGACAGAACTAACTGGGGAGGGCCTAACCAAAGGAAAAAGAGGAGAAAAAAGTTGTAGGAGAGACACTATGATATATCCAGCCATTTCCTCTCTTGCTGTGTTTCTCAAGGGTCTCTGTGGGTTGGCTTCCTGCTGAGCAGTGGAAAGGAGAAACCAGGCTAAGGTAAATGTACTCTCATAGGGACACTGGTGGTTCTCTTCATTTAGACCAAATCGAAGCTTTACTCCTCTTGCCATGCTTCTGCCACTAAGTTAGTACCTGACTCTTAATACCTCCCTGCAGCTGTTAACCAAAGACACCTTCCCTTTCTCAGACAACTGGTATATAAATGAGGAGCCAAATTTTCTCTTCAGCAGTTCCAAGCCATTAGGCTTTCCACATTACTTACCTGTCTAATCATTCAACCCTTCATCTCGGGGAGTTTAAAATAGTGCCCAAATAACAAGTAATGAAAATGAGTTTCATTCCTAATCTCACTCCTCACTAGCAATGCTTCATAACAGGTGATGCTACCGTTATGATCCTGATGAGAAATAAAAGCAGGTTCTCCTAACCTTATCTTCCTTTGCTTGGTTATCTCCACATCAAGCTGAAAAGACAGAATTTAGGACCGTACGAAGGTACACCTAATGGGGATAAAACTACATAAAACTGAAGCTTGAAATCATTCTCCATATCTTAAGCATATGGATTATCATGTAATGTAAAAATAAATAGTGCATATTACGCATATTGACCTGAATCCTAACCACATTTGTAAAAAAGGTATTAAGACAAGTGACCAAGAATGAAGCCCGTGATTACAAACCAAACCTCAATCTTCTTTGTATAAGTCACATTTTTTTAAGCAGCATAACAACTTTGAGTATACAAACTGAGGAGAGGCAAGACCCATTGGTAACAGAGAAAGCCATCCCAAAGTTCGTTCTTATTTCAACAACAAAATAAAGGCTGTATATCTACAAAAACTATATTGAATTTTCAAAATTCAAAGCTTAACTAAACAGACCAGTTACACTTAATGCCATATCAATGGAAAAACATATTCTTCATTTATTTTTGCTGAGACCCTGCTTAAGTAGCTGTATTTTCTGATGACTGGCCCAGCACATTATAATTTCTTTATTTCAATATTGTTAAGTTTATCAGATGATAAACACTGTTTGCAACTGAGCAGAGAATTATATATACAGTATCATTAGTGCTTTAATGCTCAAAAATATTATGGAGCTTAGGGGTTTGGGCTTCTCACATTCTAAACATGACAGGGGCAGTCACTTTCAATTGTTTGTCAAAATTTCATACTTGCGAATTCTGACTTGTCTAGCTCAAGACGGCAAATTTTTCACTCTTGTTCTCCACCTATTTTCACAAGCCCTGTTCGTGTAAAACTTTTTGCATGAAAGGACAGGAGGAATCAAGATAAGGGAAAATGCCAGCAGAATATTATCTCCTTCTACATAGACTTGTACTTTCTGACTGCCAATAAGAAGCCCTATTATACCTTGCTTTTGTCAACTCTTATGGCTACCATTCCAATGCAGTAAGAACAGAGAAGGATAGCTTTGCTTGATGCCTTTTCATAATTATGAAGCCTTTAAAGTCACTCCTTTCAGATAAATATATGTAGACAATGATTAGCATTCAGTGAAATTCATGAATACTATATTGAATGCAAAACGTACATAGAGCAACAAAGAGAAAAATGTGATGTTTCACACTGAAGCCTTCACATGTCTTCAGGCCTTTTGTGTGACTTGTCTTCATCACTGAATATACATAACTTTTCAAAGATCTTTTCAAAGAGTTGCCAAAGAGGTAATTAATGTTTTTATAAAAGGAGAGAACCAAATCTTTAATTCTAGTGTCAAATGTATTCACTCCTGCCCCTAGCACTCACCTTTTTCTTTAAATACATGTTTTTTAGAGAATGTCTGTTTTGATTTGAACTGCCACATTTTGCTTGGTTTGAGTCAAAACTGATTATTGAGGTTGCTAGCCACACATGAAAACATAAGGGAAAAAACTCATACCATCCTACACCTCTTAAGGTTTTGTCTTACTGGATTTGACAGGAAAGTTCTCTGTCATTACTATTATTTTTTTCTTATCCAAGACCAGAACTTTAATTGCACCCATAACTTCTCTTATCAACACATCTGTATCCAACTGTGCTAACACTTTGCTCACCTCCAACTTTTTTGGTTTGTTTTGGGAACATTTCTTTGTGGTTCTAAACAACATAAATTTGGTTTCCTCATCAAGAAGCTCATTTAGCTGCAGCTTGATTGCAAGTAATTTGCCCTAACTGTCTCCGTCTTTTAATTGTTTGTGCCTTTTTCTAATCTATAAACTGTAACTTCAGGCAGGCCATTTTTGTCTTACCATTTCCTCTTTGGAAAGGCATATCTAATAACCTACCTCATATCCTGTGGCTTTAGGCATCTGAAATCATATGAACAGAAGGGATAGACCATTGATTCAACTCCAAGTTCATTTGGAAAAAATACCTCCATAAAATCTTCTTTTTAAGAAATAGGAAAATAAAACTTCATCCATTAAATTTAGTTTGGTGGAAAATAAATATGTATCACCATTGGTACAGAACTGACTCCCTATTCTGTTTCCACAGAGTTTCCCTATGACCTCCAAGAGACATGAAATTCTAAGTGCCAATTTGGGTACTGCTACTATCCTTGAGTTAATCAGAGTCCAATGAATTTTATTCCCACAGTTCTGAATTGGCACTGTTTACCTTACTGGAGACAGAATACATGATCTCATTAGAGTCTCTGGACTTAGTCAAGCCTATGCATGAGGCAGCTTTTTTTTTTTAAAGTAATCTCATTACAAGTTCTACCAAATATGGTATCCATATCAAATCTCTTTAATTCCTCCCACCTAATCCCCTTTACCCCCAAAGTATAAGATAAATGTATTAGTCAGATTAGCAGCACATTCAGGAGTAATCCCTTCCAAAACAAGAGAACTATATGTATTTTTCTTGATCCCCAAACTTTTGTTTGTGCTAATTATTCTAAAGCTGGCTGACAGTGTGAATAATTCTCTTCCCCCCTCCAGTCTGAATAGCAATTAAGGAATTTGCATTTGCTGGTTCTTTTTCTTACAAAATAAGATACTTTCTCCTCATTTTTTGTTCTGAGCAAGTGCCTGCTCTGACTACTGCTGAAGTCTGTGGCCAAGCTCCCAAATGAATGTTTTCAGCTGTGTCTTACTTGCATAAAGCACAAAACACACATAGGAGTACAGTAGCGTTGGGATGGGGAAAGAATGCCAAGCATAGTAGGGTTTCTTTCTCTTAAAGTTCCTTAGACAGGTATTCTTTCACATGATCTCAAGATCACAGTTAGCTATTGCACTTGCCTGGTGGGGACCAGGGATTCCACCCAGAGGAGTGCTCTTGCCAAAAAAGAATGAAAAGCATTTTCTAACTGTGATGATAAAAGTTTAGAAAGCTTTATCATCACCTTGAGAAATTTTCTTTCCCATTGTTTAAACCACTGAAAATATTGAGACTACATTATGAAATTAAGACCATATTCACGCAGCCAAACTTCAAACAAATGCCAACAAAAAGCCTTTAACCAATCTCTGGCAGCTTTCTGTGAGGGAATCAGCAGATGTGTGCACATACACTTAGAGAAGCAGACTAGACACATGCGTATATGTATTGTCCCTTCAGAGCTCTCTTGTCTATTAACATGTTTTCTTGATGGGTAAGTAAAAGGAAGCAATGTGACTAGATGGCCTGCACAGTTTACTGACATTGCCAATACTCAGCGATTTTGAGAAGAAGACATATTGGCTGCGAAGTTCTATTTTATAAGCTAAGTGGCTGATGCCTTCTTGCATGATCCTGCAAATTATTGAAGTGTTCCAGTTTTCTTCAAAACCTTTTCAAATCATACTGGAAGCCTCATGAGTTGATTATACTGCAATATCTCACATATAAACTATGGGGAGACTTCCAGCTGGCAAAGCCAAACTGGCATGAAAAAATTGCCAAGACCCCTCAAAACCAACTGTGGCAGTGTGCTCTCCTTGTTTTTCCCCCTTTTCACCCCCTGGCTCCTGCTCAAGCCATAATCATCAGTGGGAGTTGTGATGAGTTGCACCTGGACTTTGGGGGATGGCTGGCAACACAGCCAAAACACTGTCTAGAGTGGGGACCTAGACATTTTGTTCCCATGAGAATATGACTATAGGTCAATTATCTTACTCTATAAATAGTGGACAGCCCAAGAGCCCTTTGAGGTCTCCTGTATGGTAGCGGGCTGCACGCCAGGATTCCCCCTCGAGTGGGGATGCTCGCTTAAGTTTCTACTCCTTGAGGTTGAGAGATTCCTTGCCGCAACGGATTCTCGGTAAGTAACTAATAGCATGCTAAACTTTGAAATCTTAGCTAAGTAATATAAAGGGTTGATTGCTCATATATAATCCTTTAGACATAAACTGTTGACCAAGTCTGGGTCTAGGATTGGATCCAGCTGCACCTCAACTCCTCTCTGAGAAGGAGTTTAGAAAGCAAGTGGGTCCTTTCTGAACCTCGTGACTCAACGGGAGGGTCTCCCCGACAGCTTGTCTGACCCTGTCCTCTATGCAGTAAATAATCAAGTGTACCTTGCCATTGAACCTCGTAAAACACTGTCACATTTACTACTAATTTTGTTAAATCACTGTTTCACCTTAATAAATATTTCACTACTTCTCTCTTATGAGTGAAGTTAATCACTCCACCCGTGACACCAACATAATCAAGTACTTTTTATACTATTAAAAAGAAGGTAAAAAACCACTTTTAATTCTGAGAAAAAGGTTAATTTTGTGTGAAAGCTCTGATTTCTCCACCAACACACACCTGAAACAAGGAAGCAATTTCCAATTGCCTGATTCCAGTTAGGAAAAGAAACTCCAGCTGGCTATGGACACGAACTGTTTTTGCCTAAAAGGCTCAGAATGCTAAGTCCCATTTTCAAACGTGATAAAAGTTATTGGGAGCCCGGAGGAAATAGGAGTTAACAGGACTGAACTGCTAAAACACTTATAAGTAACTACCATTAGCATAACATTTCTGAAAGTCCCTTGGGGACAAAGCAGTGCAACTCCCATTTGGAGACTTTACGACAGGCTCCCAGATCTGATTTGCAGAGATGCCCATGCTCTTCCATCAAGTGAAAATTCTGTATCACAAAAAGTCTTTCAGGCTCCTTTACTCCCTATTCCCATTGCAACTAGTGAGAGAGTGGGCTGTCTGAGAATGCAGAGTGAGGTATTTAGGACACTAAAATTATTAATTCTACAAGTAAAGTATCTAGTCTTTGGATTAATGAAGCAGATATGGTTAATAAAAGGAAAGACACCAACAAAATGTCACTAGCATGCTGAGTGGGAGTAATATAATACACCATGACCATATGGACTCAAGAGAGTAATTACATATGAGTAAACCAACTGATCTTTCATGTTGCCAGGCTTTTATCTCAGATAGTAATTTTTCTCTGTTATTACCATCTTTTTGTTCTTATGAAGAACATCTTCCCCTTTCACCATCCTTATTACGCGTAAGTAATCATTGTACACAGATAGAGAACATGGCGAATTCCTCAAAACAGATGCTTGCCGAGAAACAGTAAAACTTCCTTTCTGCAAGACCAGCAGAAGTTATACAGACTCATTTGGTACCAGCAGATAATTCAAATTTGTCTGGTTTTAGTTGGTACTTCTGCAAATTTTAACATGATTCACATAGTGGAGAGAGTGAAGGACTGCATTTTAAAAAAAAAAAAAGTCTTTCTTTCTTTTAGAATGATATCTTTCATTACAGAAATACAGAAAGAAAAAATACGCTTGCATTTGATCATTATATCGATAGACTTACTGGGCAGTTCAAGTGAAGGGGAAGTACACTGGACAAAATAGGAACCTGGCTTTTGGAAATATGGAGCATATCCCATAGCAGGGTAAAAATATCTCAGGGCTCTCCACAAGCATGAATTCCTCTCCTGTCTTTATATCTGCATTGAACACTAAAGAAACAGCTTTCAGTGTGAAATGAATACTTAGCCTCTAAAAAGATTTTACACAAGAGGCAGAGGCAAGAACAGAACAGCAGAGCTATGATCTGAAAGACATAATTGGGACTGGAGGGTAAGAAGGTAGATTTTGTTTTCCAGGAGAAAATGACAAAATTCTAGATTTCCTAGCCTTGTGGAACTTCATAAAAATGCCCATACAGAAATGTTTGCTAATGTCAGCTTCAGGCATTCCTACATAATTCACTATGTTTTAAAAAAAGGCAAAGGAAAAAGGGACAGGTCAAAGTAGGGGGACATTTAAACAAGTGAACAGATGCACTTGTTCATCTCAAGTGGGGATACAACCTGGAATTCCAGAGAGATCTGAGTCAGACAAAATTTCTCTACTATGAAAAGGAGATTAAAAACAGGTGTCACTACAGTCAGTAATAGCTTCCTTGTAGTTCATCTTTTAATATTCAGGGGAGCTATTCAGACCCAGTGTACCCCTTTCTAATGGGTGCTGCAGAAACATGAAGGATTACGGTTTCATACCACATGCAATACCAAACCATAACCTCCTGGGAGACTTTGCCACCTGTAAGAAACTCAAGTTGTTTATGATAAAGAATCCGACACAGCTCAGAGTAGCATTTTGTTCTGTTGGTTACTGTCTGTAGAATAGAAGAGTTTGCAGGGCTGTCTTTTACGCCGATTTATAAACTGACTACACCCTGCTGGCACCAAAATCCTTAAGACAATTTACTCAATTCCTGTAAGGCAATGATTTTATTCACTTGCTTATGTCTGATGTTGAATGTTTTTTTAACTCACATGCCGGAATCATTTGGACATAGCAAATCTGATTGAAAGAAAATTTTCCTAAAGTAGTGGCTGGGGAGTTCTAGCCATACTGACAGATCTCTGACAAGCTCCTCTCTGTGGCTCTGAGAAGAGCTATTTGTTTAGACCGAAAGCAAAGATGGGGAAAATTCCACTCTGCAACCCAAAGGATAATTTTTCATGAATTTGCATGAGATGAAAGTTTGCTATGCTTTTAGGGAAAGAAAAATGTCAACCGTTTGACTAAAAAATGAGCTGTTTGCAGCAAACATTCATTGTTTTTCTTTTCTGTACATAGAAAAATTCCTCTCCTCTATACAGAAGAAAGGGCAGTAAGAAAGCGCATTTTTGCTTTCTCCAAAGGTGTGAGTTCCCCACTGAATAGAATTTTTCCCACGTAGCTGTAGGTTTTTGAAATCTCAGTACCAATTTTTTTTTCTCAGTTGGTAGCTTGTAGTCACATTAACCCCATTAAAATCTCTTGTTCTGCTCCAGATTGACACTGGAGTACCTCTGACAGACAAAGACTAGTGCCTGCACCTGAGGATTAGTTCCGTTTACCCTGTGCAACAACAAAAGCTCTTGTTTTCTTGGGAAGGTTTGAGACAGTCTTCTGATGTGCTACGAAGTTATTAATGTTGCTTGATATTTGCTTTGACAGCTGCTCTGTACCCTCTTTAATCATCTTCATCATGGTTCACAGCTCTTTTTTCCCTTCATTTCACTTTTGCTTATGCTTCTTAGGGAGAATGATGCAACACACAAGTTGATAAATCTTTCAGCCCTTTGTGTATTTCCCCCCTTTATCTTCACTTCCAAAGTTTCACTGTTTGGCACTTTTTTTCCCTGCTGTTCAATAAGAGAACAGAGAAATGTTCCAGATGCAAATACAACCGGAGTATAGTATTTTTAAAATATTCTGACTCTCAAGGGAGAAAATTATCTTGCAGCCCACATCCATTCAACAGGTAATTTGGTTATGCATTAAAAGGGCTCCTTCAATACTTGAGAAAACTTTTAAAAATCTTATTATGAACATTAGCTGCCTGCCTTTATTGTGTTTGGCTGCCTTTCCTTTGAAGTTATTGATAATACTTAGAGGAGCAACTTCCACTACACAAGAGCTTTCTCCTCTCATGACACTTTTTGGAATGATCTCATACTTTGTCACCTGCTTTCCATTTCTCAGGACAAACTGTTCCCCATGAAGCTGTGGTTGTGTCCATCTTGTCTGTTGTCAGTCAGGCTCCCATTTCTGCCTGACAAGGGGCAATGCAGGAATGCAGATTCTGTAAGCAATGTCACTGCCATCCATAGTTCCCCCCAACACTCTTGTTCCCTCGGTTGCTGCCAGAGCAGGGCTACAACCTGGTTTGGGCCCCCCATACTCCAGGCTTAAGATTTTAGGCCCAATCAGTTTCCCAAGAGGGACTGGCAAAGATTTTAGGTTATGGGGTATCTCCCTCCAATACCATCTAGGGGTCAGCAATCAGCAGTCAGATATGCCAGAAGACAGCAATCCCGCTACTGAAGAAGGAGTGATCTTCAACCAACCAGAGCAATTGCAAAGCTTCCCAGAGGGCCAGGATGCCATCCACCTTTTCAGTCTGCCTGGAATCAGCAGCATTAGAGAAAGCCAAGAAAATCCAGTATCCAAAGCCTTCTTCCAGGCCTGACAACCTATTTCTCATGTCATGGGGCAGTGTCCACATTCCATGAGGGTCTCTGTTGAGTCAAGTGTTTACATTTACATATCCTTTCACAATTGTACAGACAGGGATTTGCAAAACCTCACAACTACCTGGAGGGTACTACTGAGAAGGCTGATGAACAGCCAAGCTTCGACCTCCTTCACAACAGTGAGGTTTGGAGACCTAGGAGGCCTGCAACAATTTAGAGGATTCACACACACAAAAAAAAAATCCCTAAAACCAAAATAAATAAATAAAAAAAAGATAAAGATAAATTCCCCAATCATCTGTCAGGCATGTGGAAACTACTGTTGTCCTTCAAGTTTTACAAACGGGAGCCCTGCCTTCAAATTCTTGGGATCAAACTTCTGTTTCTCTCAATCACATTAAATGCATTCTTTTCATGTCTGTAGATTGCATACATCACAGAAAAGAAATGGTTCTTGATATCTGTCGGTTTCAAAGTCAGGTGATTATGATCAAAGTTTAGCATCTCAGCACCTTACAGGGAAAATCCATTTAGAAATATGATGGGGGAAGCAAGAGCAGAGCTACTCCACTTTGATTTCCAGCTAGGGTGTATCTACGAACTGAAAATACACAGGTATGAGCTTTTCCTTGTTCTTCATGCACTGTAGTATTCATGAGAGAGTCTCAGGGTGGCTGCTTTCCCCACATGCTTACCCTTTATGTTTCTGCTCACAGGAAAACAACATTTAGCAGGGTGGAAATGCGGAGCTTTTATAAGGTGACTCTCTCCCTTTCAGTAAAACCTTTCTGTCCAGCTATACCCTGCCACACATAAAAACAGTCTCCAGCTCAGCTGCTGCAACATCAATACCCACACGAGACAGTGCAGTCTCCCAAACACCACTCTGTATCACAGCATCTGACTCCTCCTAATTAATTTCCTTTGTTGTACAGAGAGCATCCAGGAGCTAATTGTTCTGATGAGACAGATAAAACATCAAAGGATGTTTTAAAATGTGTTTAAAAACATGGCACGTTGACAGTACTGCAGTGTGAAGCCCACCAGAATTCAACCAGCCTGTGCCAAGGAAAGCTGGTCCTTGGGGCCTTGTCAGGGTGTTGGAGCACTGCCTCGACAGCCCGCCTTTGCAGGGGAGTAAGAGCTTGATGTACAGTTCAGCCTCCATATTTTTGCCTCCTGAACTGAGGCTGTTGACAAGGATGCAAGCTGTCTCAGTTGTAAGGGAAGATGGTGTATGTGAAGGGAGGGACAGAAGATGATCCCCTGCTTTTTTACCTTCCCCCACTAAATCCCCTCCCCCCCCCCCCCCAATTTCAAGTAATTCCTAAGTGGTCATCAGACAGTAAGAAGTTTTTGCAATTGACAAGCTAGATGGATTTGAACTACTTACGCAAGAATTAAAATGCTCCATATGTAGTTATTATAGAATCAAAGAATCATAAAATGGTTAGAGTTGGAAGGGACCTTAAAGATCATCGAGTTCCAACCCCCCTGCCATGGGCAGGGACACCTCTCACTAGACCAGGTTGTTCAAAGCCCCATCCAGCCTGGTCTTGAACACCTCCAGGGACGGGGCATCCACAACTTCCCTGGGCAACCTGTTCCAGTGCCTCACCCCCCTCACAGTCAAGAATTTCTTCCTAATATCTAATCTGAATCTCCCCTCTTTCGGTTTAAAACTGTTACCCCTTGTCCTATTGCTACGCTCCTTCATAAAGAGTCCTGCCCCATCTCTCCTGTAGGCCCCCTTTAGGCTGCTATAAGGTCTTCCCACAGCCTTCTCTTCTCCAGGCTGAACAACTCCAACTCCCTCAGCTTGTCCTCACAGAAGAGGTGCTCCAGCCCTCTGATCACCTTCATGGCCCTCCTCTGGACCTGCTCCAACAGGTCCATGTCCTTCTTATGTTGGGGACCCCAGACCTGGACACAGTACTCCAGGTGGGATCTCATGAGGGTGGAGTAGAGGGGCAGAATCACCTCCCTCAACCTGCTGGCCACGCTGCTTTTGATGCAGCCCAGGATGCAGTTGGCTTTCTGGGCTGCAAGCACACATTACTGGCTCATGTTGAGCTTCTCATCAACCAACACCCCCAAGTCCTTATCCTAAGGGCTGCTCTCCAGCCATTCTCTGCCCAACCTGTATTTGTGCTTAGGATTGTGACCATGTGCAGGACCTTGTACTTGGCTTCGTTTAACTTAATGAAGTTTGCACAGGCCCACCTCTCAAGTCTGTCCAGGTCCCTCTGGATGGCATCCCTTCCCTCCAGTGTGTCAACTGCACCACACAGCTCGGTGTCATTGACAAATTCCGCTGTCCATGTCACCGACAAAGATGTTGAACAGCACTGGTCCCAGAACAATCCCCTGAGGAACACCACTTGTCACTGGTCACCACTTGGTCATCAAGCCATTGACCACAACTCTTTCAGTACAGCCATCCAGCCAATTCTTTATCCACCAATTTGTCCATCCGTCAATTCCATGTCTCTCCAATTTAAAGACAAGGACTTTATGTGTGCCTTCAGAATTTGTCTGTTTCTCACTAAGAGCACAACAGATGGCTTTAACTTCTGATCAGATCCTTGTACTTCTCACAACAAAAGCCAGTACCTCAGCTGGAAACAGGATGCACTCAAGTCCTCACTACCTGATGTTGAATTTTTCTTTCTACTCTAACAGAACAAAGAAGTAATGCAAAAATTTGTCAGCCCAATTCTAGCCACCGTAAAAAAGTGTTTCCCTTAAAAAAATTTTTCACATGATGAACAGCAAGAAATGTGAAAAAAGGAAAAGTCAAGAAGAGCGAGAGATTAAGACCCTGACACAGTACATAGGTAGACACTCACCTGGCTTCATGGGACTTAGGCAGATGCACAAGTGCTGTCACGAACAGGATTGCCTCTTTGAAATGGGGCCTTGGAAAAGAGGAAAGTGGAGAGAGAGCAAAGAAAACATGGGAGTCTTTTAAACTGTCTGAAAAGGATAAGAGGCAAAGAAGAAAAATGACTGAAAGAAACAAAGGAAATAGGGAACAAATAAACTGTGCTCAAGATGTTACAAAAGAAAAAAGCAAGGTCGCGGTAGCGTGGGGAGAGATGCAAGGACAACATCGAGCTATATGGGGGAGCTGCTGGAAACCACAACACAGATGAGACAGAGCATCCTGGCAGAAAACAGGAGCCCTCACACTCTGCAAAACAGCGTGTTCCTGCCCTGTCTCCTGTGCTCCCAGCACTGAGGGACTAGTGCCAATTCCCAACAGCTTTGCAGGAAAGAAGGACTGAAAATCTTTATGCAAAATGCCTTTGGGCCCTGCAGAATTTACAGCAAGACAAAATTCTCTCCTGTCCCTGGACTGTTAGTATTTTTTTTCTGGATGGAGGTTGGTGGTAGTGTTTTGATAACAAAGTTTGTTGATACAGGTACAAAGGAGGCTCTTTGAGGTCAACCACCACCCTTGGAAATGGAGCGACTAGTTTAACAGACTTACAATGCTGTTTTTAGAATTTGACCTTAAACAATGTGTGAAGCTTGCAGGATAAAAGAAAAACAGGGTTATAAACATGAAATGAAACAAGTTTTTCAGAATTCTATTTAAAACGCAAACATGAAAAGGAAACAGAAAATAATCACATATGAACAGAAAAAACAAAATTGAAAAGCTAGTATGAGAACTACAAGGGGGAAAGTATTTAGAGCAGATATATCGCCTGTCACTCTGTATTTTTTATGTTTCAGGCCCACTAAGGAAAGGACCAGCCAGTCCAACCTGACTGGAAAGGCTATTTTCCCGTGTTAAACCTCAGACTTTGTTTTATTTTCAGTGCTGTTGATGGAATGAGATGAAGAGATTAAGTTTCACTTACATTGCACTAAAGATATGTGGACAGAATTTATCTCCAGATCCGAGCTCCCCAGGTCTGGAGGTACAGTGGCACTGGGCACAGTGACTTTGGTGGCTGCCACCGCAAGTGCTGGCAGCATGCTCAGCACCTCTCAGCATTTGGCCTTATGCATGGAGGTTTGAAAATAACTTGGCTGGATGGCTCTCTCCCAAGGATAGATGGAGTTTCACTGAAAACATTGTCACACGCTGTGTGACATTACATTCATAACATGTTCTGTTATCCTGGGGTTTTAAACTTCTTTACAGTGAGACAAACACTACATCCCTAAAATATAAATACATAAGTGATACAGAGAAAACCAACATGGGAGAAAATGGATATTTGTAAGGAGTGTTTGAAAACAAGATTTTCTGACCTGGGATCTGATTATATTTTTTCTCTTTAAAATGGGGACAAAATGTCAGCATTCTCCTAATTTTTTTCCCTTCAACTGCAATTTTGAAAACTTTTCAATCCAATGTTGACTCAATACAGTCATTTTTGATCTACGTTTTCAAAGCACATTTCAAAAAATGAAAAGTCATTGCAAAGTAAAACTTTGAGTTTCTGATTTGTAAAAACATCTTCAAAACTTCTTATTAGAAATAGTGACATTTCATCATAACTGACATGGCACTAAATTTTGAGTAGTCAAAAAGGAAAGCTTTTCTTGAAGGAAGTTTTGCAGTTGGCTGTAATACTCACTGTAAATTTGACACAAGAAGAAACACACTGATCTTCTGACCACAAGAACTAGTCGCCCCTGTAACAACACAGGGCATTCATTGGTATTTCTTCTCTGGAAAGGAAGTGTATCTTGCTAAAAGACAAGCTCAGGATTATCATCTCCATCTCACTGTGAGGTGAGGAGGCTTACCCAAGCACATGGAGAAACTCAGAGCTGAATGCGGGTTAGACCGCTCTTGTTGGTGATTGATAATCATGCATTCAGACCATGGTTTGCCTTATGGGGAGCAGCGGGGAAGAGAAAGAACCAGTGGTCTATACAGTTTTGAAGGAACCTGAAAGTCTCACTACAATGACAGCATTTCCCTGAGGAAATTTTTATTGCACGAAACTGGCAACATATCCTCATGTGATGGGGATGATATCCCTGTGCAGGATACTTTTGCAGCTGGCAATTCAGGGATGTTAAGTGGAGGAACTGACCTTAGGATCATGGGGCTGAAAGGAGGGGGCAGAAGGGTGGGTAGGACTAATTGCTGATTTGCTTTTAGTTGTTTTCCCACTGTTGGCAAAAATTTACTTACCTATCACCATCCTATTGGTTAAAAAAGCTGTAAGTACTGCCTGGTTCTTCCCCTTGATTCCCTTTCAAACCTGGAGATGTATTTCACCTCTGCCCTCCCAGCCCTACTCTGTAGTCTTCTGTTTATATGACAATGGTGGAATACTGCTTTTTTCACAGGCTAGAATCCAGATTTCTTTTCCATTCATCCATTATAGAGTGAGAATAAGAAAATGAATACTCTTATATCCATTATATACATCAAGAGACTGAATCTACTTTTTTATTCTAAGAGCTAGAGATGACTGCATAGCTCATGAATTACAAAGCAATTTTGAGAAACAAAAGCAGTAGAAACAGTAGTAGCGTTTGGCACAATGTACCACACAAATGCAGTATCCAGAGATCAAAGAATAAAGGGAATTTCTATCTATTTATCCATTCATATCATTCCTGAGAGTCTTTTACTTCCAATGTGGGAAAATAAAATCTTCTTTTACATGCTATTCTTTCCATGCATACTCAACTTAAACGCTGTTGATTTATGAAGCTTATATCAGTGGCATAAAATATAACTATGTCACAGAAATTGGAGAGGTATGTTCAGACAAATATGCTGGAATACCTGCATCTGTGAATTAAGATGCATAGGATAAAAATAATAAATATATTGTTACCATAAATTAAAGCTGTAAAGATTTTTTTTCTTACTTGTTGGCAAAGGGAGCGATCTCTCCAGTGTCAGGATTGAACTGCAGGGCACTAATAAAACATGACACAAATAACAAATAAATTTCCTCTGTATTGAATAGTTTTAGATTTATTGAAGTCTCTTATACCAAGATCTATTGGGAGTTGTATAAACTAACATATAAAATTTATAGCTAGGAGATAAAATGTGGATAAAATAACCATTACCTTACAATATTATTTCAACTCTTGCATCTAATTTGAATATTGTTTAATACAAAACATGCAGCTTTGGTGGAGAAAGGCATTTACACTGAGTGAAAGTCATGACAGTACTTTGAATTACGAAAAGAAGAGAGAGTGCATTAAGTTTTCCTGACATTTTACAAGTACATAGATTTACATATAAACTAGCGACCAACTATCTTTAAGTTACAGGGGGTTTCAGTCATTTGTACACATGTATTTTTTTTTCCAGTGCTCAACAGATTTCTACCCCTTTTAGCAACAGTTTAGGTATCCTACCTTGGCTAATTTAAACTGTATGGAGCAGATCCTCAGCTGGAGACACAGCACAGAGGTGTGCTGATTTATGCCATCTTAAAATCTGGCCGAGTTCAGCTCTGATAATAAATTCCAAATAACCTGACTGCATGGATATCAGTGTAAGTGAGTACAGCCTGTAGCTCTGATTCTGTTTTCATTCATGGTAGTGTCAGTTCAGAGATAAAGCAATGACTTCCACGTCGGCTTGAATGTAAGCCAGCAGGAGAAAAAACAACTGGTTCTTTGGACCTAATTTTACCTCTGCTTGATTCTATGGTGATCAAACTGCACTGACATAAAAGTGTTATCACTCCCTATTTATACAAGTATACATAGAAACAGAAATGACTTCACATTTTATTTTACTTCTGTTCCACTTTGCAGAACTTGCCAGGGCAGATATCATGTCTTCAAAAATTCATTATCCCCTTGTTCAATAAGCAAAACTTAATTTTTTTGAGAAATTTCCCATATGGAAAACCTGGATATGGAACATTGCTATCAGCAAACCTGAGCCTTTTGTTGAGAAAGTTATTCAGGAAAGCCTGAGATAGAAAAGAACTGTCTATCCTGCAAATTTGAAGCACCTTTCCCTATTCTCTGATTTTCAACTACTCTCATTGAAAGAGGTCCTGAAAAACATTGTCACCCACTGAGGAGGCCAACCTGCTTTCCCCTGCAACATACAAACTCTTTCAAAAGAATTCCATATTAAGGTAAGGCACCCTGGAATTCCAAGTCTTCCCTGGAAGCCCATAGGGGTTGCATATATGCAGTTGTCCTGGGTTGAGAGACACAGGACTAACTTTTCTTCTAATGCTGGGGAAAATTGCACTTTTAGAAGACTCTAGTGTCTGAATCTGTGAAAATATTTACTTTATAGCCAGCCAGGCTCTGTGGGATTCAAGGTTTTGGTGTTTTCGAGCCTTGCCAGGTGCAGGGACAAGGAGGAGTGAGGCCTGGGCATTTGACCCAGGCTGGCCAACAGGATTATTTCATACCATGAACATCACATTCAATATAAATTAGAAAAGTTTGCTGCATAGCTCTCTCTCTCCCTTGATGGCGGCGGTCCAGAGAACTCCTTGCCCCGGTGCCGGAACCCTGAGGCCTTCCCTTCCTCCTGAAGCCATTGCACTCACAGTGTCCGCCATTTGCTCTCCACTGCTGGGAGTGCACAGCTTCCTGCTGATAGAATTGGCTGAGTATAATTCCTATATACCTTATATCAGTATCGGGATTAATACTGGTTCTTTAGTATTATTGCTAATTATTTAGTCTTAGTCTATTAAATCTATTTATATTTCAACCCTCGTGTTTCTTTGTGTTCCCCGATTCCCCTTTCTGGGTGGGGAGGGGTCATCAGGTGATAGAATAATTGTCTAATGACAATAGATTGTTATGGGTTCTCTCAAACCATAACAGCAGTGACGGGGCAACCTCCCTCCATGCTATTAGACTACCATTCAATCACGGTGTTCAATGTTGATTTCCAGAAGGAGTGAAGCAGAGGAAACGGCCTCAAGTTGCACCAGGGGAAGTTTAGGCTGGATATTAGGAAAAATTCTTCACTGAAATGGTTATCAAACATTGGAACAGGCTGCCCAGGGAAGTGATTGAGTCATCATCCCTCGAGGTATTTAAAAGATGTGCAGACATGGCGCTTAGGGATATGGTTTAGTGGTGGACTTTGTAGTGGGAGGTTTACAGTTGGACTTGATGTTTTTAAGTGTCTTTTCCAACCTAAATGATTCTATGTTTCTATTCTGCCCAGATGGGCTAACAACATTAAATAGCTGTTTACCTAGATATTTACTTATCAGAAAGTTGACGCCTACTCTAGATTATTTAACACAGAACTACCAGCAGCTGTCAGAGGTAATGGTGTGTTCAGTGTTTACCTCGAAGCCAGATGCAATCATTGACCTTGAGGTGAAATGCCCGGTAACATCTTCCTAGTCCTCTGAGCCCTTCCAGTTACAGAGTTTAGGTAAGTATCTTGCTGGGTTTCTTCACACAAACTGCCCCAAAGATCTAACAGCTAATGCTTTCTTTAACAGCTTCTACCAAGCTAACCCTTCTCCTCTGATGGGCTTAGGTAGCCTGCTGTTCTGAGTGCTATAAATGAGTATAAAATCTCCCTTCCGCTCTTATGTTCATGCACATAATTTTAGTTTGTGAGTTCGTGTGTTGCTCAGCAGATACATGATCCTATACTTATTGAAACAATGGACTGAGGTGGTCCTCTTGTTTTTAACCCTGAAAAGAAAGTGTGGAATGCAGGCTATTCTAGCCCAGCCATGTACAACAAACCATCCCCAAAGTCATGTGTTCTGGTGAGGTCAGAGGTACATAGAACATTTGGCCCAAAGGGTGACCTGTAGGGCTTTGGTAATGATCTAGTGCAACACTGTAGTGCTCAGTCTTCTGCCAAAGATAGCCATTTATCTTTATAACATTTTGGTGCCTGCTTTTATCTGTTTGATATTTGACTGCTCCATGTGCAGAACGGTGCAAGGACAATTTGACAAATAACCTACCCCAAAACACACCCTCCAATTTTGATGAAATGGTTTGCCCAAAGCATTCCCTATGAGAGGCCCTAAATAGTGTCGTCACATGTCAGGAATAAGCTTTTGTACCTCAAGGGCAGTAATTTGGGCTGGGACACAGGAGAAACTGTAATGGTTAATGAAATTTAATGGTTTGGGCAACTGGGGTGCCTTCTGTCATTCTGATATTGCACTTTGCTGTCTCTATTTTGTTTTACCTTTTAATTTATCCGTGTGTAAAGTGTGTTTGGTACTTACACTTACCTGTCCATTAGGAGTGGTGTTTAGACTAATGAATACTGACTTTTCGAACTCCCTGGATGAAAGAAACTATGTAAGTGCAAATTATCCTCTTGTCTATTGTCTCTGAAGTCTGACCTACTTTGATGTGATTGTGATCTTTGTCGCTTGTAGTGTGTATTATAGGAGAGGTTCACAGAGCAATGAATGTAAGTAACGCTCTGAGTAACACAAAGTAACTCATGAACATGTAAGTTCAAACACAGGATGGAAATTATTATTTTAGGCATAATTCCAGGATTTGGTTAAAGTATCTTTAGTTTTTAAATTACTTGCTCTCCATTTTCAGATACAAGCTAGCTTTCATATCCTTCTTGACTCATTAGAGGCCAGACCCTCAGGCTGGTATAAATCATCAGTGCTTTACTGATACTGATACAGCCATTCTAATTTGTACTTAGCTGAGCACCTACTCCAGTGAGGTGTATTCAAAAAATGTAGCCAGGGGTAGTACTCCATTGAAAAGGTTCGTAAAAGTATATGTGAATGAAAGCTGACAAATACGAAAGCTGAAATTCTTAAATTTTATGGTCTTACTTATAAGGTAACTATATAGGTTAAGTAAACCACCTCTAGATTTGTACTACCATTCACTTTTAACCTTTGCACTAAGAATGCTTTAAGAAACTATTAGCAATTCCTTATAAATATGTTGATATATTGATATAGCTATTGTTCTGATGTAAGCCTGAGAAGGGCTAAGAATTAATGTAGACTTTGAGAAGTAATTCCTATTGTTTTACCTCTGCAGGGGACGCAATTTGAGTCAGTCATGGAAGAAGGTGAGCAGGTTTGTTCACACACAGCTATCTGGATTCCCTTGGTGCACTCTGTCTATTCAGGTAGCACTGGAACACCACATTGCTACAGGTTCCCATCTGCAGGAATAATACTGATTTCTGTTGAAGGCTTTCTCCTAGGAGAAAATGAAAGAAAACCTTCCATTTTTCTAGTCCTACAATGAAATGTTAATGGGAAACGGAGTTTACAGCAGGGGAAAAGGAAGGGAAAAAGAGGGAGGAAAGTGAGAGGTACCTAAAATTGAAAAAATGTAAAGGATGCAAGGGGAGAAGGATGGATGTCAGAAAGTAGTTTTTCAGTTCCTTCTCTCCTGGAAAGTTCACTGGCTTGGAAGAACTGAGAAACCAGCCAACTACTACCGCAGAGCTATCACAGGCAACGTGCAGGATTTTTTTCTTTTTAAACATCTCTAAAACCTCGATTCAATCTCCCCAAACTCCTTCATGAGTACAAAGTATTCCTACAGACAACATGTTACATACACCTTTCTACAAGGTCAATGCTACATATGTGAATGCAGGAACCAAGAGGAGGAGAATAGCACCTGGAACTAGAAGGCCAAAACCAGTTCAGCAACTGAACTGGGTGTTCTTTCTCACCTTTGGTTTCCAAGTGGTAGCTGATTCACTACAACATTTCTGCCCAATGCTCTGTCTTTTTGTAATTATTTTTCAAAAAGGATTCTCAAGAACCTTCCCTTGATGGAAATCATGAGCAGGCAAAATATGCCGACAGATTCTGGCATCTGCCTTATTTGCTGCTCTTCATTTTCACCTATGCTCTTTCCACCTTCATTTTAAACAAGAGGGACTTGCCCTTCATCCCTTTTAACTCAATAGTGAAACCATAACTGGATTCAATGAAACAAATGTTTTCAATCATAACAGAATACTGATGATACTTACTATTTTATTAAACTGATGTATTTTTTCCACCCCACAAAGCATCCCTTTCCCCCCTTATTTATCACAGGGAATGTGATAAATTTAATCTGTGATAATTTAATTTAATAATTTAAAATATGATGTAATTTAATCTGTTTTACCTGTAAATAAACACAATCTTAAACACGTAAGTTCTTTCCCTTGATGATAACTCCTACTTTTGAGACTGTTTTTTTCACTGCCAAAACATTTTTATGCCAGTGGAATTCTTCTGCATTATCATTACACTTAGCCCTAGCTTTTACAAAAACACTGCAGCATCTCCTTCCAAAATCTTCTTTTAAGGAAAATAAGACTCAGCCAATAATAAGAACAATTCTTTTTTTTTTTTTTCAAAGCAGTTCACAAGGGGAGAAAGGGTAATTTTCCAGTGTAATCTCAACTCTGATTACCATAAGAGGCATTTGAAGTGTTCAGGCCTTTGGTTTCAATCCATGTTCTAATGACTGCACTTTGGTGCAGACTCTGAAATACCAAGTTTCTGAAATAAGTAAAAAAAAAAAAAGAAAAAGTTCCTTTGTGTGGAAGTAATCCAGATTAAAAGTAGAGTCTGAAGCCTAGACAATACTCATTCCACCTTCACTGATACCCGTTCCCTGGATGTGTATGTGGAGGCTGGTTGGATTGCAACAGGTAACAGACAGGAGGCTGTTCTTCAAGAAGCATCATCTTGTGAGTGCTTTGTTCATATACCTCTATTCCTGGCCATTTTCAGGGACAGGATCCAGCTAGGCTATCAGGACCTATAGTTAAATTTGTATATTCTTAAGAGCCATCCCACCGCAAAAAAATCGTGATACAAATAGCCTTGAACAGTGCCCCTTGTGCAGGGATCTGGGAGCATTTGGGACTTCTGAAAATCAGACCTCTTGTTCAGCTATCAACAAAGACCAAAGAAATAGTTAAAGTCTGAACATGTAAGACCCAGTCTGTGACACATTGCTCCATTGTCTTCTGCAATGCCATTACAAGGATGCAGTTAAAGCCCCAAAGTTTTTTTTATAAAAAAATGTGATTGTACTTGATGGGCCTAATCCCCCTTTAGTTGAAATGATATCACTGACTTCATTAATCAGTGGGGTTAGGCTTGTATTGCTCTACATGGTCATATTTTGAATCTCTGCTAGCTAGTAGTGTTCTCGGACAAGAAAATAATAGTGCTAACCATTTTGGTTAATATTAGGGCAAAGAGAGACTCCTGATAGGCCATTTAGGTTAAATGCATTCTCCTTCTGTTCAACTTGTCTGATACTGTAATGTTAAACCAAGAACTTATCTAAGTAAAAAGATTAAACGCATCTCTGAGGAATGCACATCATCATTACAGTTGAATCATGAGGTTAAAGTGTTGCACTGAGGTTGCAAAATATCAGATAGAGAAAAGATTGAAAGGATAAATCCTTACTCATTTAGCATAGTTGCCCTAATCCACCTGCTAGAGAAATCGGTATGTAGAGTGCATTGGAAAGGTGCTCTGCATGTTAGATGTTTCAGTATAAGTTACATTGCGTTCTGCTATGGAAAGTGATGGCTTATTCTAATCATTCTTTAGGCCTGTTTTTCACTTGGGATCAGAGGAATGTAATTCAAACATAAAGAGAGTTGCCAATAATTCATTCTTAAAGAGCCCTATAAAGATGTGTGGCCAATACTGTGGCCTCTTTCAGGAAAAATAATGGTCAGACATTTTGCATGAAATTATCATTTCATTAATGTACCGATCATTCCAAATGCTTTCAGACTTAAGTATGAATTAAGCAGTATCATATTCATCTTAGAGCTGTAGATAAAAGCCTCATCACCTGCCATAGCATTACATTTTATTTGCCTCTGGAAACAGATGTGTGTTTATATATTTGAGCATTAAAAGCCCAATGAAGAAAAGCACTTCATCACATGCTTAAGCAATTTAGTGGAGCAGGGTCTAGGGTGGGCACTGTCTTCACTGGTGGGCATTTCAAAAGCAAGCAGACCAATTTTAAAACAATTAAGAAGACTCTGTAAGGTGAGACTTCATCAAAGACTAATTAGACTGCACTGTTATTGGATAATATTAGGGACATGGATATGGATATTTTCCAGCCTTTCCCAGCAAGTTTGCATGCATAAGCTAAACATAATATTCCTTTAAGGCAATGCATTCTACAGATGGAAAATACATTGCCTTAAAATTCAGGGTGGTATTTTTCAGTCAGACATAAATGAGAGGTTTTCACCACATATTGCATTATGTGAGTTGTATATGACAGTACTTATGTCTTAAGCTGTCAGAGGTATCCAAAGGTGGGTTTTTAACCAATGGTCAGACTGAAGGTGTATTGGAAATAGATCACCAAAATAATCTAATTTAAACATTAAGTTCATGCCTTAAGTGCTGTCCAAATGAAATTCCCATGAGCTCATGGCCGTGGCTTTAGATTCTCTTAGAAGGTGATGAAGATTTCAATGAAACAGTTGATAGCTGTCTCAGAAAACTGTATGTAGGTCCATGTAAAAACTGTTTTGAAGGCTGAGTTTCTGATCTTATCATGCAGCTCTGCTGTTGTTTCCAAGCATATCTGCCTTAAACAGGCTCTGAGCACAGCCAAGGGGGACAGGACCCTAAATTCTACACCCCTATCTGCCAGGGCTTAGTCCTTGTAGTGCTAATACCTGAAAAACAAGTAGATCCCTAGACAGGAAGACTAATGAGTCTCATTTCCTGTAAATTTATGGCTCATGGCTAATTGGATTTCGCTGTTGGGAAGATGAAAGAGCCACCTGAAGTTTTCCTTGCAGCTGAACCACAGTACTGCCCACAGTACGAGAAGATCAGGTTTGAGACCTCTTAAGGAACCTGAAGGTGCATAAGTCCATGGGACCTGACGAAATCCATCCACGGGTCCTGAGGGAGCTGGCGGACAAAGTTGCTAAGCCGCTTTCCATCTTATTTGAGAAATCGTGGCAATCCAGCGAAGTTCCTGCTGACTGGAAAAAGGGAAACATAACCCCAATATTCAAAAAAGGAAAAAAAGAAGACCCAGGGAACTATAGGCCAGTCAGCCTCACCTCTGTGCCTGGCAAGATCATGGAGCAGATCCTCCTGGAATCTCTGCTAAGGCACATGGAAAATAAGGAGGTGATTTGAGACAGCCAACATGGCTTCACTAAGGGCAAATTGTGCCTGACAAATCTGGTGGCCTTTTACGATACTGCCACAGACTTGGTGGACAAGGGCAGAGCAACAGACGTCATCTACCCGGACTTATGCAAAGCGTTTGACACTGTCCCACACGACATCCTGGTCTCAAAATTGGAAAGTCATGGATTCGATGGATGGATCACTTGGTGGATAAGGAACTGGCTGAATGGCCGCACTCAAAGGGTTGTGGTCAACGGCTCAATGTCCAAGTGGTGGCCATTGACGAGTAGTGTTCCTCAGGGGTCGGTACTGGGACCAATGCTATTTAACATCTTTGTCGGAGACATGGACAGTGGGATAGAGAGCACCCTCAGCAAGTTTGCTGATGACACCAAGCTCGGTGGCGTGGTCGACACGCTGGAGGGAAGGGATGCCATCCAGAGGGACCTGGACAGGCTTGAGAGGTGGGCCCGTGCAAATCGCATGAAGTTCAACCAGGCCAAGTGCAGGGTCCTGCAAGTAGGACCTGGCAATCCCAGGCACAAATACAGGTTGGGCAGAGAATGGCTGGAGAGCAGCCCTGAGGAGAAGGACTTGGGAGTGCTCATGGATGAGAAACTCAACACGAGCCGGCAGTGTACACTGGCAGCCCAGAAAGCCAACCGCATCCTGGGCTGCATCAAAAGCAGTGTGGCCAGCAGGTCGCGGGAGGTGATTCTACCCCTCTACTCTGCGCTTGTGACACCCCACCTGAAGTACTGTGTCCAGCTTTGGAGTCCTCAACACAGGAAGGACATGGACCTGTTGGAACAGGTCCAGCGGAGGGCCACGAAGATGATCAGAGGGATGCAGCACCTCTCCTATGAAGACAGACTGAGAGAGCTGGGGTTGTTCAGCCTGGAGGAGGCTCCGGGGAGACCTTATAGCATCCTACCAATATCTGAAGGGAGCCTACAGGAGAGCTGGTGAAGGATTATTTGTCAGGAAGTGTAGTGACAGGACAAGGGGTAACAGTTTTAAATTGGAAGAGGGGAGATTTAGATTAGATACCGGAAAGAAATTCTTTACTATGAGGGTGGTGAGACACTGGAACAGATTGCCCAGAGAAGCTGTGGATGCCCCATCCCTGGAAGTGTTCAAGGCCAGGCTGGATGGGGCTTTAAGCAACCTGCTCTAGTGGGAGGTGTCCCTGCCCATGGCAGGGGGGTTGGAACCAGATGATCTTTAAGGTCCCTTCCAACTCTAACCATTCTATGATTCTATGAAGCTTCTCTATGGGCTTCTTCCTAAGTAAGTGGATTCTTGAAAGGGTTCAACTCCTTCTGCTTCCTCTTCCTCATTTGTCAAAGTCACTTTTTCCTGTGTTCACACAACTATTTCATACAATTTTTTAGGAATGCTGTTCCTACATTCTACCCATAACAAACTTGTAATTGGACAGTAAGTCAGAATATCGTAGTTTGAGTACAGATGATGCAAGAACAGAAGTCTTGCTCCTATAAAAAAAAATCAGCTTTCAGAGGGCAGCCTCGGTCTTGAGAGCAAACTCATTGTCCCATCCCAGAAACAAGGAGTTAGGAACTCAGAAAAAAATGCAAGTGAAGACTGAGAAAATAGCATTAGCATCACGACAAGGGCTAAGAATCAGGACCCAAATTTGCAGCACACAGCAAAACTGAAGAGACTGGGGCAGGGATTTCTGCCTGAAAATTTGACAATTTCTCAACATCCACAACCAGCAGCCTTCAAAAACACTTGGGTTCGGGTACAGTGGGTACGCAGAAAGCAATGGAGGGAAAGATCTTCCTTTCCCCTTTTCTTCTTTAGCTCTCCAAAACTTGCTCAATTCATCTCCTGAGCCACCTCCTCCTCTCCGCTCCACCCTCAGTGAATTATTTACCATTCCCGTGTCTTAGGTTCCTCTTATGCACAATGGAGTCAGTGTTACACAAACACAAACACCTGCAGCTATCCTGATGGGTACTAGAAAACTTCAGGGTGTGTTATTAGCTGTATTTTACAGGTGAGAAAACTAAGATTGAGAGAATTTAAGTGACTTGGTCTAACAGGAATCATGGTCCAATGGCTTCATATGAGCCTTACAATATAGCACACACCAAAATACAAGGGTTTGTGTAACTGGGTTATAGAAAAGCAACAGCGACTTCTGTTGGTAGGGCTGTCACTCGCTTAACAGGTTAGTCTAATTCTGAAACGACCTCCCTACTTAAATTCCTTTAGCAACCCCTATTTACTGTGATCTGGAAAGTCCAACACAACTTACTGCTAGCTGTCAGAATACTTTGGGAGTGTGTCTTAAGCTTTGAGACTGCTGAAAATCTTCTAAGGGCTTTTATGTGTGTGGATGGGTGAGGAAAGAGGCAGCAGAGAGAGAGAAGGGAGGGGAAGAACATGAGATCCTTCAAAAAATGTCTTTGACTTGAGATTTCAGAGTACAGAGAGAGAGAAAAGGTTTGGAGATTTCTGGAGATTTTTCCCCCAGAAAATTAGAGGTGAATCAAACAAGTACCTTCAGTCATTTTTAAGGATGAAAACTACTACCCCAAAAATATCCATGAAAAGGAACAAATGAATAAATGCAAGCAAAAATATCCTAAGCCAGCAAAACTCCTGAAACATCAGTTTAATATGCTCCACACACAAAATATGTATATGCATTCAACATCAGATGAAAGTTCACAGTGGTTGTCTTATGTAACCACAAGGTTGCATTAACAAGTCTGAAGGTGACAAAAGCATGAATGAATGTGGTAAGCTCTTTATGCATGAAAGAAACAAGGCCAAGAAAGACCTAAAAAAAAATAGCTTTCATTTATTTTGTGTTTCAGGCACCCAAGGCAGCACACTACCTAACTGTATGTTTTTTGCAATGCTGGGTTTGCATTACTGCAAACCTTTATGGCCTTACATTAAATTCTACAAGTGACTTGGGGATTTGCCTCTTTGCATTTTGTAGCCATAATTCAAGAGGTAGAGAAAGAATTATTTAACAGAGAAAATGAAAATATTATTTTATTAGGACTATAGCTACAAGTGAACATGGGAAACAAAACAATTAAAGTAGGAAATATGGAGATTTGATAGAAAATAAAATACATCAAGCATGATAAAAGTCACAGCAACTTAATGTGGACCCACCTAGTTGCTTAATAACTTAAAAATGTGTGTGTATAAACATAACACAAACCTGAGAGATACAAGTGTATGTACACACATTGATTTAGAGACATCTGTGCAGGCTTCTTTGTGGATTATTATTATTACTGGTTTTAATATTTGTTTTGTTGTTGTTGTTGGGGTTTTTTTAGTATTATTGGGTTTTGAGAGAGAATCCTGCCCAAAATGCTTCCCTGTTTCTGTTCTTGGCAATGGTGTAAAATAAAGGAGAACTTAGCCAGTAGAAGTGAACACAACAATTCATGGCAATCACAGTTACCAAGTGTTTGGTAAACAGGTCTAGAGTACCCATACTGCTCGTTCCTGAGACTAGTCTCCCCTCCACTGCAGTCAGCCAGGTCACATATTCCAATTCTTGACCCTTACTGAGATTTCCTGTGCATGCATTCATTCCTGGATTTCCAGTACTCTATCTCCTACACGGGATGGAAACCTGATTCCACACCTGAACCATGATTTGCAGCCAAATTATGGCACTTCTATCTACGTTGTCTTTTTGTTTTTGTGATTCGCACTTTCCTTCATGGTTATAAAGAGCAATGAATTCCTTCTTAGACTTTATTCTGCTAGGCTAAGCCAACCAGCATTTTCATCCTCCTTGTAAGACAACTCTTCAGTCTTTCAGTGATCTAAACGCTTTTCTTATTGCTTTTATAATGTCCCAGTTTCAGTTCATCTTTTTGAATAAGGTATTTACTACATAAGAGGCATTGCTCTGTTACAAGATATTCCCTGCCTTCACCACAAACACTCTCCCAAGACATCTCTGCATCACACCTGCCTTCCTCGTGGTTGGAAAGCACTAGTTCTCATCTTCATCTGTGGATTAATTACTGCATGCATATCTTTCTGTTATTTCCAAGTGCCAATACCAGGATGACAGCAGGTATCTATATACAACCCAAATACCCCTAACATCACTTACTACAGTATATAATCTCAGCCTATGATACTCTGATACAGTGAAAAATAGGCAAAATTAATCTCTACTATTCAGATTTATGATATGAAATATCCAACCCGTAACACTCGTGTTATTAGAGGGACTGCTATTGAGCAGCTTTGGATACCAAATTGGTCTCAAATTAGCATTTTCTCTTGTATTTTTTTCACATCAGGGACCAGCAGGAAACCAATGAATGGCAGCTAAACAATGAGAGAAATAAAAGCACTTGAAAGCAAAAATCAAGTCAATAATAATTCAGTTTCTATTATTAAGGGAAAACATAAGTGTTGTATAAATGAGCCTTATGGTTTTATATGCCAGTCCATAAGTATGTAGTTCTTCAGACAGAAATCAAAACTAAGTGATTCACTGCAACAGATATAATTAGAGGATATGTCTTGAAACACTTTCTCCGTCCCTCCTTGACAAAATTTTTCTTCTCTTCCATACATACGTCATTCTTGTCACACCAGAAAACTTTCAGTGGAGCAAATATGAATCCTTAGAGTTACAACAATGAAATATGCAAAAGAGAAGAATGGAAGACACCTTTGCAATGTCGATCATACTAATTCCTTATGTAGCTAAAAGCTAGAGCGGGAATAATAATTCAAGGTGTAATTATCAAGTTGGAAATTGAAAGCACCCTGGAAGAGCTTGTAAAAGGAGAAAGTAGAAATCAAAGGATCCCCAAGATGTAACCTAATACGTAAGAACATTATATATTTAAGTATGAAAAGAGATCAGCTTCCTTTTCATTCAAAATTGGGAAATGTCTCCTGAATATATCTTTAAAATGGAAATAAAATCAACAACCACCATCAGAATGCTAACATTCACTAATGAACACTGGATGTTAAAGAGAAAAAACAATACCGAAAGTATGCAAAGACTCTAAGACATACACATACCTTGCTCTAAAACCCACTGAAGCTGCTATGGGGATACCCTATATCAACGTGGAAGGACTTTGGATTAGTCCCAGTTTCTACTAAAGCAAAGTCAGAAAATATCAAGAGTTCAAGCATCTATGTTTTTCAAAAAATGTTAGCTAAGAAGGGGATTCAGATGCTAAAGATGCAGGAAATTCCATTCTGTGGTCATCCTTTTTCAAAAGGCTCTTAAGACCTTTACCCCTTTTTTGGTAAGAGTTTGAAAATATATTTTCTACCCACAACAAAACAATCAGTGTTCCCACTGGCCAAAACCAGGACTGAAGTTCTGGGGAAGTGCTTGATCTTTCTTCCCCTGCTACAGTTCATCAGATGAGTAATTCTCAGTACTACAAGTCGAAGCCACAGGATGTTCTCTAAACGCAGATAGGAAGGATGAAAGCTCCAGAATGTGTAGGAAGGTCAGTGGCCTCCTCATGTATTTTGGGCTATTCAGTGGACTGCCACTGAGCTCCTGCTACCTAAAAAAAGCTCACCGGCTTTCAGGGTTCATGTTGGGTTTTTTGGTTTTTGTTGGTTTGGTTTTTTTTGTTGTTTTTTTGTTTTTTTTTTTTCCCTCCATTTCAAGTAAAAAGTCTCTATAGCAACTGGTTTGCATCCTGATGCATCTGAAGGATGGGGACAAAAGAGACGCAGTTTATTTCAAGACATGCTTTCATTTCCAAAAGTCACTTAAACAGCATGTGTGTATATACTTTGTATGTACTAAAATTCACCAGAATTCACCCGGACTCCTGTGACCTCCCACAGAATGCTATGACTAAGTGCCTTATCTGAGATTCCTGATGGGACCTGGCTCCGCAAGCACTCTGAAAGCCCTCTGGAAAGTTGAATCCCAAAGTTTGGTTCCAAGATAATCCAAATGAATAGCCATGTTCATCTTTCAAACTACACTTTACCTAGGAGCATGCTGGAAATAAGCACAAGCTTTTAGCCCAAGTTTCTCAGAGGTAAAGCATTATTTTTTTTCCATGTGGCAGCATTGCACTAAAGCCTTTACTATTCATTGCCCACAACGAGAAACAAAGATAGTGAACAACAACTTTGAAAAAAATACACAGTAGCAATGAATAAGGTATTTAAAATACTTAATTCAAAAGTATTTTGCATCTAGTTTGTAATGAGAAAATATTCAGACAAAAGATTTCTCACTTACAAAAACACTGTTCCCAAAATGCTGACATTTTGCTCTCACCTTGGAAATGTTTACTTTTCAGCTGCAGCTCTGAAAATTAGCGAGTACATGCCTTTTGCCTTTTAGGCTAATTTAATTAAAAGCGATACTAGATTGTATTATACCTTCTTAAAACACTGTTCTAAGAAACAGCCTGGGGAACCACTCCCCAGCTGCTTTAGAACAATGCATAATTCAGTTTAACTTCCCAAGCAGTGAACAGTGCTGGTTTATCATAACTACTTGGAAGGTTGCCATGCCACAACCTAACACTTCTTTTCTTTATTATTGTAATTTCTTACTTCTTGAACTCAGAGGATGGATACCCAATGGACTGAGAGAATATTTTGTGTGATTCTGACACCTTTGAGAAAACTAAACTTCAGTGTTTGCTTGTCACTCATTGAACATGGAAAAGCTCAGGAAATATATACATACTCCAATAACTGCAGTGGCTTTGGATGTAAGCATCTGTGATATATAGCTATATAACAGTTACTGGGAAGGTGCTTTGAACAGAGTATGGTATGTGCAGCTAAAACACCATGTGTTGTGGATCTGCAAGAGTATATGCTCTCTACAAAATCACACATACCATTTTGTTGGGTTCAACATTTATAATCATATACTTCAGAAGTAGTTCAGTTTGCACATAATGTGTAGAGTTTATCTACAGAGGTAACTTAAAATGAGCATAAACTTCAGGATAAATAGGTACAGGTTAATTTTTATAATAAAGCAGATTTCTAGTGCCTGAAATGTTTATTTGCATATCAAAGGTTACAAGAAAAAAAAAAAAAAAGCAGTTGCTTTAGCTGAAATTAGTGATAAACTACCTTGTGATCTTAATTTCATGAAAATACAATCCATGGGTCATAATATTCATATAAATTTGCTTTCATTCTGTTGAGCAGCACTGCATGTATTTAATTCCTAATGGGAAAAAACACCTAAATTCTTTGGAAGTAGGGGATTGTAGGGAACGTCTCAGCAACATCAAGACTGATTTTCATTGCCAGACAGAAAAGTGCTGCTAGACAGGCTGGCCAGCATCACATTTGACCCATAGGCCTAGAAGATTTTATTTCACCACAAATAAAAGAGAATGAGTTGACTGGGAACCCATGTGAAGGGGAAAACGTGTCCAGCACAACTCTTCGCCTGGCTCAGGAAACCGTGGGTACTCAGGCCCTCTCAGGACTGTATTTTCAAGAACACTATGGAAATTCATGGCTAAGTCCAACCAGGATTTGAATAATTTGTCCTCTAGATGACAAGGACCTTCATGCTAAGAGAAACAATACTAAAATGAAATAACACAAGTCACTCTCACCACCTGGTGAATTGGTACCTTCCTGAGCAGTAATCGTGGATTCCCACCCCTTGGCCAACCCCTGTGTACATACTGAGCATGACATCTATGGTATGGAATATTTAATTGTTCTGTCTATACTCCTCCTCAGCTTCAATGGGAAGCAAAAATAAAAAAAAAAAACAAAAAACAAAAAACACAAAAATTTCTTAGCAGCAACTAAAATAATATGCATTGTTGACATTCCTTTCACAGCAATCCCTAGAAAGAAAATTAACTCTTTCCTGGCTGAAAGCAGGACATCAACCAAAAAAAAAAAAAAGAACTCAAAGATGATGTCGCTGATGAAAACTCTCTTACCTTTTAAAAACAATAGCCACAAAATCTTGTGAACTCCACTAATCCTTACTCAGTCAAAATTTCTATTAAAGCCAAGAGGAGTTTTCCCTAATAGTATTTTACAAAAATGTCTTAAAACTCTGCACTTGTACTACGGTCATCTAGAAACATTTCTGGAATTGTTAAACTAGTTTTCCATAATAGTATTGCAGCTGATATTTGTTCAAATGTAGACATGAATCAGGTTAAAATTATCCTCAAGTTGACTTGAAAATTCTGGAATCAATATTTAGGTTAGTAATTAATTAAGCTAAATTAATTAATTCATTAAATGAAATGGATTTAGTTTAAACATTAGAAGAACCAAAAGAATGGGATCTTTGGCAGGTGGGGCTCACCTGCTCTTCAGATTTTTCCATTGTCTTTTTCTGTGTTTTTAAATTGCTCCATAGCTTGTCATGCCTGAATCTCTCCAGCATGTCTATATTGCTACTGGGATATAGCTAATAGTTACAGAAAAGATTCAAAGATAAGTTTTTGGGGTTTTTTTTCACCTCACTGATTCCTGCCATGCCCACCAGTAAATTCCTGAATCTCAGCCTATGTATTTGTTTAACAAGGAAAAGTTAGACCACCACCAATAATCCAACCTTGCAAAAGGTGTTGCAATATCCAATTAACATTTAAACATGCTCAGTGATCCTTAGGTGACACAGAGTGTAAGTACAGTTTGACTGTTACACCTTGGAGTGGTGAACAATCATAAAAATGAAGCTCCCCACGTAGCACACCCGACAAATTAGTCTTAGAAAAATGAAAGCATGTAGCTCACATGCCACTCAATTTCTGTAGCAGTGCTATAAAGGCCTTTGTATGGGTGTGTATGCATTCGAATACTAAGCTACATACTGCTGTTATTCTTACTATTCACACAAATTTTTCTTTGACTGAGCAGGTTCCAGCAGTCAGACGGATTAATGACATGTTGCTTCATAACAACAAGTCAAGTGTTCCTCCATATGAAAAGATAAAATAAAATAAAACACTTCACTAACAAGATTCATTAAAAAGGAAGGCAGCCTGATTCAAACCGAGATGCAGCATAGTGCACCTGCTGCACAGCCTGCCTACTAGCTCCAGCTGTGGATAGTGAGGAGGGGTAAAGAGCTGGATGCAATCCAGCGGTGCTTGCCTGCAAACAATGTGTTATCCTTTGGAGAACATGCTAGTACGCAGAACAATTTCCCACAAAAGACTTTATGCAGTTTCCATGTTAACTTTTGTTTCCTAAATCACAAAAGAGGGTCTTGCTGTTAAGAAAATGCAAAATTAATTAATGCATTTTTCAGGCCTTCCCATGCTGCTATTTCTCGCCTCCTCTTATTCCCCAACACAAGCTACTAGAAACAGTAAAAGCACAAACCACAGAAACACCAAGTTAAAGATCTGAGCCTGCTAAGTGACAGGAATCCTCAGGTCAAATTGGTTAACCCTGGGGATTCTCATCTCTTAGTTCAAACCTTCAGCAGCTCCTAGGCTCAACCTCCAAAACGCCATCAGCTTCTTTTAGCCAATCTACCATGAGTATTTTAGCATATGTAGGGCATTACCATTGCATCTTTTACACCTGCCAAATCTACCCATACCTTTACTGGGGTTATCACTAGTGACATAGAACATATGGGAAATGGCTTCAGAAAACTGGTAGACACAAACAAGTAGCACAGGTTGTTACTTTTTCTGAAGCAACGCATGCAAATCCACTACAGGACTTACTATTTCTGTTTCTCTTCTCTTTGTCTTGTAATATGGCTATTTGCACTGTTTCTGTCATAGGTTTCAATACAGGCAACTGAATGTCATGATCCTACTGAAACTGCAGAAGCTTTGATTTCTCTGAGCCTGGATTTACGTACCCTGCCTGCTTTTTGTATTCCCTTATCCTACTGATTTTAGTTCTGAGCTGATGCATCTCTAGATGTCATAGCACGCTTTGTAGTGCCAATGTTGTGAATAAAGAAGTACTTGATAGCAGGTGGGGTAACCAACACGCATCCAATGCCACAAGTATCAGTTATTTTTCCATACTCTGTTTCTCATAAGAGATCGCTCTGTTGGTTCTTAGCACGCATCAGGGCTGGAATTGAAGACTACAATGAATCTTTAATCTTAGAAATGACAAATCAAGAAGTCCTAAAATAAAAATGTTGGAAGAGCTGGAAAGGGAACTTTCTAAGCCTGTCAGACTGCTAGAGCTAACTAACACTTACTCCTCTGCCTCGGAGCGCTTCAGGAGGTAAAAGGTACATTTTTTTAGTGCCAGACTTTTGAAGTTATCCTATAGGGTGCAGTCATTCCTATTTCATGCTTTAGGGACAGATTCTGGGCTTCTAAATCACAAATTCAATAACCTAAATAGTCCTCTTAAATCACATGCCAAGTAAGAGAAAACATTTTGTGAATGCCGTATGTAATAAGCTAGAGAGACCTTTTCGCGGGGCAAGATGACGAAATGACAGCTTCTCTCCCTACCGAACTTGCAAGCAAAGTGCAGGATGCTGACAAGCACGGCGCTAGCGGCACTCAAACTGAATGTTACACTGAGCAGTCACATCTTCAAACATTTTGTGAGGAGGAAAGGAATTTGGCATGTATGAAGGGAGAAGCTGTTCCAGCCATGAGGGGCAGAGTGAAAAGCTGGATTGGGAGACAAAGAAAGCAGTCAGATAGGAAGTGAAGGGGTGTGAAAGGGAGGGGTGCAGAAAAACTGGGAAAGAGAGGACGGAGCAAGCTCTAGCTGCGTTCTGCTTTACGTGACCAGTCCACGGGCATGCGTTACTGAACAAACTTAATGAGGAATGGATGAGAAAAGTACCCACCACACAAGCAATCCGCACACAGTTAGAACCTGGGACACAGATTCATTTAAATTATTATTTTTCCTTCAGCCCACAGATTTGTGTGCTATTGATGAAGACTTCTTTTCTTTATTATGTCATAGCAGGCCTCTGCCTAAATAATAAAAGTACTGAACCTGTGACCTTTTAAGCCATGCAGTCAGGCAGGGGGGCTGCAGTAATGTGAAGCAGAGCTAACATCGAACTGGCAGGGTACAATGGCCCCATTATTGAGTTTGCTTGCACTAGTCCGACACTGGGTAAAATCCCCTGAACAATGTCAAGACCTTTTAAATGTCAAGTCTTCCTGGCTCTGGGCACTTGTGCCTGAAAGCTCCTAAAAGAGCAGCAGGGTCTGGACTGCGAAGAGTGATTGCAGGCTGTTTATGGAGGAAAGTGAGCAGGGGCAAATGAAAAGAAGAAAAACGTGCCTGGGAAAAGAGATTTTTGCAGCAATCTGTGAGATTTTGCCTGGTAATTAACTTAGGAATCATGCAATTGTTGCCAACAGTTGACCTGAGGCTGCCCTCTGGGTTGAGAGCTAAATTCCGTATTTAATAGCTACCGTGGGAGAGGTAAAGCAGATTGAAAGTAGTGGTGTTTAGGAGTATTTATTAACAAATCACTTTTAAAGTGGAGGGCAAATAGCCAATGAAATCTGGCTTGTGAATTTAATATGGTTTTGTCAGCATATGGTACCACTCAGGGGACGTGAAGGAGGCACTTTTGTTACATATGTACGTGCGACTGGCAAGGAAGCCGTAACGAGAAAACTGAAGCAAAAATAGATGTTTCTTGTAAACACATTTTAGTAGAGGAAATGAAGCAACACTGAAACTGTTCAGTGATCATACTAATTCTTGTGAATTTGGAGCTGCACCTTGCAGGATGAATGGTCTGAATGCCCAGTAGCAGAAATGGGAATACACAGACAAACAAGCAAATGCACGAATGGAACTTTTTTTTTTGTTGAAGTCACTTGTGCAAAATATTATTAATTGCAAGTCAAGACTTTGGAAAAGAAAAAAAATCATCTGCAATAAAGTTATTTAATATGGATGGACTCATCACATATCCATGCTCCAAAACTCCCACAGACTTCACAGAGTGCCCACCCCCAATCTGTTCCATCTTTTTGGTTCTTCAGTCAGAGTCCACTATTTTAACAACTTAACTGAGAGTCACAGAAAACTCATAAGCTGCAAAAGGAGAAGAAAGAGGAAAAAGATGTCCCATGTGAACTTGAATATATTCCTAGCATTCCCATTCTACCCCTGCAGATTTCAATGAACTTTGGCTCTAGTCTGTAAACATGGGGAAGGTATTAGGAACAACAGAAATTTTCAGCAAATGAGTTCTTTTGCACTAATTCTCTGGGAAAAGATAGTATTTCAAGGGTGCTAGAAGATCCTTGTGCTAGGTACTTTACTTTTGGTAATGGCACCAACTTCTTTGCTGACAAGTCTTTAATTCTTCATTTACTACCCACCACATGCTGCGGGCACTTACACTCGTTTGACACGGTATAGAACTGTTGTAACTGCAGCACACAGTCCAGCTGAGCTAGACATTTGCAGAAGTAGTGGAATGATCAGGAATTATTTCACTACTTCTGATATATCTTGTATTGCTGGATGAACAGTCCAAAAACATCCCATCTAAATCCATGACACATACAGGTTAAATGATATATGTCCTGCAGTCACATTTTTCTTTGCTCCTTATATCTGCCATGAACTCATACAGAACTAGAATGCATTCAGACTTGGGCTTTTGTTTTTGTTTTAGTTTTTTTAAATAAGGAACAGAACTCATCACATTTGGGAGAAAAATTACAACAATATGAAGTTGAACGCCACACCATTCCTTCATGGTCTGATACTTTTCAACCTTGAATCAAAGATGGAAAGTTAAAGGGAAGGAAAATCTTGGACCAGTGATTCTTCTGTATGCAAAGCAAGCTCTGCTACCTGATTTGATAGTTATTTGCCTCCCAAAAGCAGTCAAAGTGTGTGACCAGAAATTCAGGCCAACCGAAAATTACAGCACCAAAAGACAGGCCCCATCAATTATTGTTTAGAAAATACTTCCATTATAAGAATGTTTTAAAGTACTCAGAGCATTCCTAAAGACTAAGAAAAGAAAAGAAAGAAAGGTGGAGGGGGGAAGCACGCTATCCTTGGGCAGAATATCTTTAAATAGACCTGCACGCAACAGACACTTTTTAAGAATTCTCTTTAGCTCTTTTGGAGGTTCTAAGTAATTCTTGCAAGTTCATTTGTACTGCCTTATTTATATTTTATTATTTTGTTCTCTTCAATAAAATTTAGAAGTAAATTCAGACTCTGATGTGACTACGAGTGGCCTTTACCTTATGGTCCTTTCTCTTTGTTCTTACTTTCTGTCTCTTCATTTATCAAATGCTGCTACATTTGATGATCAAATATTTGAGTAGGATCACTATCCATTATTGTACAGCTTTGTGGCTGACATTCATTTAAAAAACTACAGGGTGGAAGACAGAAAGGTAATCTTTTTTGCAGAGCTCCCAGGAAATAGGCATTAATCTAGTTTGAAGATCTCACTATTAAAGATCTACTTTTAGTTCTAGGCACATAAAGGCAAAATGTTCACAACAATGTGTCTGATGGTTCTTGTAGGATGTCCACCAAGAGGCCATGAGTCTCCTAAAAAAGTATTAATTATTCACAAGTATTTACAGAGATTCATCACCTGTCTGCCACATTGCCTGTGCACAGTTCATTGTGCAGAGCTAAGATTCGAATTTCCAATTGTTTTTACTAAACAAAAGTCATAATGTTCATTTCAGTTTCTTGGTTGGCCAAGTATACCCTGTGAAAGAATCAGTTTGAGCAAACCCTAACGACTGAATATAAAAAAACCAAACCACCTTCCAGTAATCACTCTGCAATACAGATTTGATATTGGTTATTATGAAGAATATTCCTATTTTGGAAGACAGAATACATATCACACACAAAAAGAGGCACCAATACAGTAAAAAATAATTTGCTTAAAAATCACAATAAACAGTAGCAGACTGTAGGTTTTGTGTGTAATGACCCAGCTGTCATTACTGCCATGGCTGCAAATTCTGCTTGCCTGCTGGGCTGCAGAATGATGTTGTATCGGTTGGATATCAAGAGCCTGACACTGCTGCTGATCGACACGGCTGGGAGCATGCTGCATACAGCAGAGTGTGGCTTTCCCACCCAGCTGGGCTCTAATTGGCCCCAGAGCAGAGCTGCAAATGGGGCAGAAGGACAAGAGGCACATTTCTTCTGGAAGGCATGTACATCGAGAGGGTTTGGGGTCTGCTCAAATCCCGCCAGAGAGACCTTTCTGCTCACTGGAAATCTGCATCTGAAAACTCTGCATAAGCAGCTCGAAAAGCTGCGTGAGGGGGAAGCAGAGGAGCCCGGGCCTAACATCATGCATTGCGCACAGGTCTCACTCCTCCAAGAATATCAGTAGCCTGAGCAACCTGATCTAGTTCAAGATATCCCTGCTCATTGCAGGATGCTTGGATTAGATGACCTTTCAAGGTCCCTTCCAACACAAACTATTCTATGGGGTTTTTTTAGGCTTCTGCAACTGCAACAGTTGCAGCATATGCCATAGCATGAAATTTAGCTGTGCCTAAGAACTTCTCGACAAACAACAGTAACTTTTTCCGCCTCTCTTCTTTCTTTTTTTCTCCTGCAAAATGGCATTTTCCTTTTAATGCAACTGAACCTTGTAGCTAGGGTTTGGCAGAAGATACTTTCCTAAAGCAGCTGCCTTAAATTTCAAACAATTCTTAAAAGAACTACAATCTTTGTAGAAGTTCAGAAAGAAAACATTTGTAAACTTAAAGAGAAGGCGGGGCAGGGGGAGAGCCTGAGAAGAGAGAGCGAACAAAAGTGCCTAGGTTAATAGCCATGGTGAAAGCACTCCACAAATAAGTGCAACTGTATCCCCACGCCTGTCACTTACACACTTACAGCTCTGAATAAAATATGGTCCACTGATATGACGGTTCTCTAGAGAATTCACTTCTGTTACACTTATAACACATGCCCAGAGCTACCTTTAGTATAAGTGGGCCAGGACTCCACTGCTTTTGACCTTTCCTGGCCAGAAAAAGTGTTCTTCGAAAGCAACTATTAAGTTGTGCATGTTGAGTACCTGCTGACAGGAAATTTTAAATTCCCACCAGCAGATATATATGAGCGCTAAGTGCTTGTTTGTCCATCCATTTAGTGGGAGGAGGAAAAAAAAATGTGAAAGAAAGCGTGATACTTGAGTTCTCTGAACAATCACAACTTAACAACTCAGTTCAATGCTACAATATTTGTAATCAGTCTATACAGTGAAAACAAAAAGTATTTTTTTATTGAACATGTTTGAATAATAGATAAATTTAAGGAAATTGTAATCTGTTTTGCTGAGAAGAAAAGCAGGCTAAATTAATTGAATAAATTAATCATTGTAAATTATGGGCTCAAGTCTGCTACTGTGTCTTCGTATACATACATTCATTTTCTGGCACCTCTGCTGAGCTTGCTAACAAGGATACCAATTAGTAACAATGGTACTGGTGGTTTTATTTTAACTTTACTTGTCTCTGCATTTCCTGGTTTTGTCTGGTACTGGAAGCTGATGTACTAAAAGGACATGGATTCTTCCATTTCAAACAAAATCAGAAAATACTGGGAGTATAAAAAAAATAATAGCAAATAGACAACTTGTCTGAGCTTTACAGCTTGATCCTTCAGTCTGAAGTTTGAATCTGTTTCAGCAAGTGCCCAGGCTTTGGTATAGGTATTTGGAATAAGCCTTTCAGTGTTCACAGTTGTTGCTCATCTCTGATTATGAAAGAGCAAAATAGGTATCTGCCCCCAGTAACAAATAGACCTCCAACTTCAGGTATGTAAAATAAAGCAAATACGTATGCTTGTATAGTGATTTGGAAAGATACATGCTGCGTATCTGACTTGGGTAAATCAAAGTAAAGTCAGTCAAATAAAAATCTATCTGAGGCTTCACAAGAGACCCAGTGGTGTGGGGACTTGAGCTGCTTCATGGACAGACAGTACAACATGAAGCATTCAGCAAAGCCCTTGGTTTCTTAAATTAAATTCAAGTCTTTCAAAAGTTTGAGACAACATTGAACTAAAGAACTCTAGGGTGGAATAATTTGATCTGATTTTATATGTCTACAATATAGGTATCTGTGAGAGACTACCCTGCATGGCTGCTTTTATAACAGTGCTTTTATTGCAGTTCCTCCTACTTTAGGTGTCTGCTTAGGTTGAGGAGACCTGCTGGGCTAGCCACTTTCTGTCTGTGGACTACAAAATAAAGTAGGAGGGTGACTAACTCAGGTGAAGTCAACCACAATGTTGATGTCTGGCTGACCACAGCCCCTTGTCCCTCAGGACCAAATTAGAGGTGGATGAATGCCTGTGAACAGATGTTGACCAATAACATATGTTGTCCACTCATGGAAAATGCTGTCCTCAGTATGCAGGAAAGCAACAATCAAATGCTCAAAGAATGAGCAGGATAGTTAAACCCTCAGTACCTACTGCCTTCCTCTAAAACCAAAGTTTATTAGAAACAACTAAACTAGGATGTGAAAACACTAAAGCCCCCCAAAAGATAACATACTGTTTTCCAGCTTACAGCCATTATACAGGTTTCACTTATTTCACCTCCCTTGCCTAGTGGAAACAATTAAGACAACTGAAACAAAAGTGACAGTGTCTTTACTAATAAATAAAATTGTCTAAGGTCTATTGTTTTTCCAAAGTGAGCAACATGGTTTATGTCTGCATAACTAAGCTGTCTTTGATTTGCCAGCTCCGTGTGGCCTCATCCATGTCAGTTGTTTAAAAGAGTTTCTAACCTGCAGTATTCTCTGAAACATGTCCAGGGTCTGTTTGGAATAATACTAATTGTCATGGGCCAAAACTGCCATGGAGTGTGCTAACAATTTAGCAGTGTGGGGCACTAGGAAGCACCGATTCGAGACTATCCCTTTATCTCCTTAGCTTCCTAGCCTGATCTCACTAGGACTAGCTTGGATTATCTGGCCTTATTATACCTATACAATGAAGTGACAATTAAACGACAGACACTGCATGAACGGTGAAACAGGAAACCTTCAGGCTTTACCTAGCTGCATCTTCGCCTAAAATTCATGGACTTGCTTTGTTACACAGTCATACCATACATCAGTCAAGCTTGCAGGGCCCCAATCCTTTAATCGGTTGCTCTGTTTATATACTGATTTGGAAAGGTCTACTTTGTACTCTTCCTGTTCCAAAAATGAACACTATCCTTTTCTTTGGAAAACATATAAATACAGCTTACATGATGTGATACAGTGGAAAAACTGTGGATTGACAGTCTCTTTTCCAAACCCCTCATCTTGACTCTTTCAGTGAATTTACTTGAAAAACATTCATCAAAATGTCAACTTGCAGTTACCATTTCCATGGCATTTTTATTTGGTTTTAAAATGAGTCGACTTTATCTGTTAGATAACTCATGACTGTTCTTTATGTGGTCTTCTGATTTCTCTTCATATCTGCATATTCCATCCTCAGTGTGTACCTGATCTCACATGGAGCAGTCATGGACAGGCAGCCAGGTGCAGCAGACAGACTGATACATTTTCTTATGCTAAGACTACAGACAGATCTCTTGCCATGTGATGCAAAGTTTTGAGATTAGGAAATTCAACACAAACTGGCAGGATATAGCATTGTAGATATGACTTAGTCACATAATTGCTCAGTCTAAAAATTACAGAGAATCCAGGTAGTGCGTTGAGCATAAGTATATGGTTGCCTTTGCTGTTTTTCACAAAATCCCACTTCCTTGCTATATGTCCCTTTGCAATCAGCTGGAGAAGCATCTCTGGAAAACTCACAATCTCTGAAGGGCGATGAAACTTTTTGTTAAGGATTAATATAGCAATAAATCAGCACTATAAAACCAGAACAAAACTTCCTCATAAACGAAACTGTAGATTGTCAAAACAACAGCCTATGCCAGGGTTTTGATAGCATTTGTCTCCTAGACTTTTGACGTTCATCAAGGTTGGATACGATGATCCAGAAATTCCTCACTGACTGCCTCTGTAGAGAGGAACTTGAAAAGGTGATTGCAGTGTGTATTCTGTTTCTTCTCAGGTAGGGGTCAGCATGAAGGTTCACCTGAGCCTGATGGTTCACCTGGTGACACTGATTTTAAGAGAAAAATCCTAATGCCCCCTGTCGAATAAGGCTGAGGACTTGGAAGTAGGCAATGCTAGCACTGCCATCCTCTTCTGAAGGTCACTGATGTGATCGCCTGGGCTCAGTATTCTCCGGGGATTGCCTATCAGTCTATGCTGTCTAGCAATTAATCCCAGAAGTATTTTGATATACTTTTCTGTATAGCCCTGGGGAATCACACTGACAGAGGATTGTTTTGAGGGGAATCACAGGGAAAATGATCCTGAAGTTCCTTTCTGGCAACTGCTCTGCACGGATGAATGTGCTCATGAGAGGTGTTGACCAGGGATGGGGAGGGGTGTGTGTGTGTGCACAACAGGCCATCCCAAAGATCTACAGAGACAGGAGATTGCTTTACTTTCTGCACTGCACAAGCTGTGATTTGCTGGATCATTATTCAGCTTGGTTTCTGTTGCTATGTAAAAATTACAGAGACCCAGTGCTTCCTGGTAAAGGGTGAATGCCAGGTTATCCTTGTTTCCTGCTTACAGAGGCTCTTAGTTCCTTGCTAGATGCCCCCAGTGACAGCAGACTTGGCATTGCCACAGTTTACATCACATAGACAAGCTGTTAGGAGCCAAAAGAAAGCTGATTCTTTCCTACGTTAGTGTTGATTTTTAGTATAATTAATCTCTGCAGTCTAAATGGCATGGGACCGGATGCTGTTCCTTCTTTTTAAACTTACCAGCTACCCTTGCTGAAAAAGCATGGTCTTATTTTAGTTGCCTTTCACTTTGCAATCCAATAAATTGTGAAGATGGTTTTCTGCATACCATTCTGCAGACACTGTGGTTCATCATCCCTATAAATCTTGTTCTAAAGAACAGTAAACATCACACTTTTTACTGTATGAACAGTAAGTAATAAATAAAAATAGAGCATTATCATTCTGAAGATTACCTGGTGCAAAATAAAGAATTTCAGACTCACTCTATCCACTTTTAATTATTCTTTCAGGTATTTGAAACTCTTCACCCACCTGACTCATGTATGTTAAACTTATTAGCATGAACTAATGAAGAAATATTTACATATTTCACTAATAACTACGAGAGAGGGAGAGAGCAGCTAATTAAATGACAATTGGACCTGTGAAAGACTTCAAGGACAATAAAGAGGGACAACGCTTACAAATCAATGAGTAAGTGGAACCCTGCATTTACAAAATTTTCCCCTTTTTGTAATCACAAAGCAATGTTGCTGGTTTTTCCTACTGAAACAGGAAAGTGGTAGGCCTCTAATTCTGAAAGATTTAGTGAGAAAATGCTTTTTTGAAGTCTAAAATATTAATTTAACTCACAAGTAAGTATGATAAGTGCCAAACACTGCTTTTTATTGAATTCTAGATGAAAGATACTTTTTCAAAATGTAATTTCTTATCAAGGTGCCTTACTAACAACAGCTAAGGGTTTTCACTAGCTTAGGCTTTAACTTCAAATAGACTTCAGTGAAGCACACTTAAAGCCCAGGCAATAAAGAAGCAATCAGTTACAGCAGGGAAGAGTTGCTCACATGGACTACACAGTTGTTGCGTCATCATAGAGTCATCATAGAATCATGCAATACTAGGTTGGAAGGGACCTCAAGGATCATCTGGTCCAATCTTTCTTGGCAAAAGCCCAGTCCCAGCACCCTGTCCAGATGAATCATAAAGTGTCAAGCATTGGGGAATCCACCACTTACCTGGGGAGATTATTCCAATAGCTGATTGTTCTCATTGCGAAAAATTGTCCTCCTGTATCCAATTGGAATCTCCCCAGGAGTAACCTGCACCCATTATCCCTCATCTTTTCCATATGACTCCTTGTAAAAAGGGAGTTGCCATCTACTTTGTAGCCACCCTTTAAATTCTGGACCATGGTGATAAGATCTCCCCTAAGTCCTCTTATACCAAGGAAGTACAAATTGAACTGTTGTCAACAAGAGGCACTTGGCACCTTTGGGAAAAAAAAAAAAAAAAACAAAACCAACACATTTTATTTTGGGTGCCTAAGTACATATTTATGAGCCTAAACTGGGTTTCAAAAATCTGGCCAGGATGTATGGAAACACATACAAGGTTTCTAACACTGTCCATCCAGATTCAACAGTCCTTGACCTGAGAAAGTCTCCATAAATTGCACCTTTCTGTTGCTGCCGAGTTGCAATTGATCAGCCTTGTTTGGGAGGTATTGCCCTTTGCTAACCTGTTGCATTTAAGGTCTGTGTCTTGAAAATAATTTATAGGATTTTGTGCCCATCCACCAGCACACAGGAGAACAAGAAGCAGAGTTTGTAAATGATGATCTGACATTGCTGGAAAATGCATCGTACGCTAAATCCTCCCCAGAGTCCCATTTCAGCAAGGCAGCTACTCAGGTAGCTGCTGTGACTTCGGTACAACTATTTATGCTCTGAATTCTGCAGGCATTGAAAACTTTGTTGAATCACGGCAGCTGCTGGTACCAGTGTCCATACTCATTCTGTGGATGCCTACTAAAAGAAGCCAGCACATGAGATTACTGCAGCCCAGTTCAACACAAAGACTGAAGATTCACTGTAGAGTTTCACAGAGGAGGGAACTCCCGCTGTGAGGAACCAGCATATCCAGCCACATTACAACCACAGCGTACATATGTCTGAAAGTGGCCCTAGCCAAGCAATGGCTACACAAATGGTCTTTGCATTGTTTTAGTCAATGGTAGAAAGAAAAGAATATTTGTTTCAGCAGAAATAGAATGAAAAAAAAAAAATACCCGGACAATATAATCATGGTATCTAATTTTGTTTAGTTATTTAGCGCCTGCTAACTTCTCTTAAAATGCATCAATTTCTAAATTATCTGCATTTCCTTTCTTTCCTTCACTACTAATACTTTCTGATTTTAGTGTGAATGTGTCTATTGCTTTAGTCGGGACAAAAAAACCATCAATACCACAACTGATCTAGCTGTGACTGCTTCCTTCAAAGCTACAGGCATTTGTGCCCAGAAAGTACAAACTTTCAAAAATATCAGAGCATTTAGAGCACCATGCTGAACATGTGGGGGAGGTTCAAGAGGGGTACAGTGCCAAGCACACTGCTCACAGTCTCATGCCTACTGCATTCTCTAACACTGCATGTACAGTGACGTTAATACTGTTTTTTGAAATGTAACACTATAGCTTTGATCCACCTGCTACTGTCTTGTAAACTGTTTGCAAAAAACTTTTCCCTCTTCTGGGAATCAGATGTGGAGGCAATCTGGACCACATTCTAGATAAGGGTAAGATACAGTGCATAACGCCAAAACTTTAAGTGTCACACACATTGCTTTCATTTTTATCTATCTTAAAGTCATTATATAAATGCTGAAAAAAAAAAGAAAAAGCAAATATCCTAGGCTAGCAATAAGGGTGACAAAATAGGCCAAGGAAGACTAGCATTCTGGTTTTCAATGCTACAGTCCACTGGTGCTTCTCTTGAGCAGATACATCTGTTTCTAAACATTGTGTTGGAAAGCATGACCACTCCAATTAATATATTCAAGTTAATGAAAGACAAAAGAAAAGATGAAGATATTCCGTAACCAGTCAAGAAAGGACACAGTGCTGATTATCAGAATGTGGCAGTTTCTGGTTGCTACGCTTTTAATTGACTACTTACACTAGGACATGAAGTAGATCTTGTGGATATTTTCTAAAACGTGTCACAGCTCGCTATTCAAAAATTCTGCATGTACATGTTAGAAAGATACATGTTAGAAAACTTCTTGAGGCCACAGAAAGGGACAAAATTTTTTCTCCAACCATATTATGGACTCTACTTTTGCTACCTGAGTAAATGTTCTAGTTTCTGCTATTTATAAGCCTGGTTGTTCCTAGCATGGCTTTAGCACAAGTTGCTTTGACAAATGCAGAGTGGGAATTATTCTGAGAAGGGTGTTAGCAGAACCATCCAAGTGTGCCAAATATATTAAATAAAAACTTTATTGAAATAAATAGCAAGATGAAAAGCTACAAGAGTACCTACCTCACTGACAGGTTAATAGCTCAGTGTTTAAAGGCAGAAAAACAAGAGTGGGCGAGAACAGTTGGTGGGTTGTGAGGTACCACACTTGAACCTTTTTGTACACTGGACTTGCATAACTCCTATTTCCAGGTTGTACAAAGTAATGCATCGCCTTTTGGAGAATCTCTTATCTCCACTTACAACACAGGTAGCCTAGGAGCTCAAGCCTCTTACCTTGGGCATGCAATATTTTGAGTCTTATCTATAGCCTTCCAGGTTTACACATCTCAGCATAGCATCAAGCCATGCCCTGAATTTACCCTGCTTAAGTTTGGCCTCCACCATTGATGAGTCCTACACCACCATTTGCAAGTGGATCCATTGACTGGTCTCCCTAGTGCTGGCATTGGAGAAAAACACCAAACCAAACCAAAAACAAAACCAAAAAACCGTGTCATTTGCTTTGTGCGCAGCTTTTGTGCCAGTTTTTATCTTGGCCTAAGATAAAGGCATGGGGGTTGAGACTGGGAGACAGAAATACAGGGGAGGAGGTTGGTCTGAACACCAAAAGGGAACAATTCTGGCAACAACCTTCCAAGAGTATTCCAGATGTAAAAACTTTGCTGATGCTTATACTCACTTCAGGCAAGAATTCACCTAAATACAAACCATGCTTTAAAAAAGGGATAAGAGAGGACACTAAAACTTTGGCTAATTTTTCTTCTTTTTTTTCTTTTTAGGGAAGAAAAATTGTTAATACCATCATTCATGGCACTCAAAGGGCTCTGTGGGAGACTCAGGTTCAACTCAGTGAGTTTTGTACAGGTGTGAATCTAAAAAAAGGTCTAGATACTCACCTCAAAGCAGTCAGTACATTAGGGAAGCTGTAAGGATGTAGGAATCATGAGGAACAAGAATTTGAATCTGAGCTCCCTACACTGCACATCCCAGCTCCAATCAGAATTATTTTAAGGTATCTAAAAGTATTATGGGAGAGGAAAACAATTTTTTGTCCAGACTAGCTAAAAGCTGACACAGCTCTTGGGCTTATACTACCTTTTTGGAGAGGGACACGAGAAACTGAAAAACTCCTAGCAACAATGCCCTTCACAGCTGTGTGGGTCAATATGTTTCTTTATCAGTATCTCTGATGGACTTTGTAGTTTCCACAAACTGAGAGCTGCAAAGCCATTTGTCATTTGGCAGAGAGCCTCAGGAGCTAATGGTCCCAAAACAGCAAGTGACAAAGTTTACAGGTCTTCATGAAACTTCTCAGAGACATCCAAATATGACCCAAATTTGGTGAGAAAGACAGCATAACTTTGTGTAAATATTGGGATTAATAGCAGCATTGGCATGAAAAAAAAAATTTAAAAACCCAAGTGAACTAAGAGAACAGACCTGGGAAAAAAATACCTTATACTGACAGGCATGGCATTGATTCCATAAAATTAATCCACTAGAGGAAAACTGAATACTAAGACAGACAAACAGACTGTAAGAGGAATAAAAAGGAGTGGCTGAGCTGGGAATTTCACCAGTGAACTCCTTTCCTAATAACAACAGAAGAAAAAAGAAATGCAGGTTTCCAGAGCTCCAACCACATTGTTAATTAGCAGTATAATTTGTGCTGCCTTTAATGATGGCTTATTCTGCTCTGGTTGTCAGGAGAAGAAAACAGGAAGGGCATTTGGAAACCGTATGAAAAATAACCACAGTTTTAGGGCATTTGGGCTTGAAAAATGTACAGCTGTTGATGGATTAAAACACACACACACAACTCCCATAAACATTCGAAGAATAATAGATGGAAGGAAAATAGGTAATAAGAGAGTGAAAGATTTTGTTTATAGACTTGACTGGTTGACTAGGGTATAATTATGGGACCTGCTTCCAATCCATCCTATGTAAAATAATTGGTGTGTACAGGAGACGGATTTGCTCATAATAAATGGATCTCCTCACGATGGAGCAGAATGATATCAGTGTGAATACACTAGAATGACAGCATAATTTAACAGGAGTGATGCTGGAGGGTGGACATTATTAGCTTCAGCATTTCTGAAAGCACGTTATACTTGCAGGCACATCTTATTTTCACAAAGAAGGTGCACAAGGTAAAAGAAGTGGCAGTCTTATAGATCAGAAGTTTTAAAGGAGTTAATTAGATCGCACTAATCTTTCAACCGTGCTGCTGCCAAGCTGTGCTAGCTGCTGCAGAAAAAGGTGGCCAGCCTCAGTTTAGGCAAAATTGCTTCATGGTGACGAACAGGTACAGTTAATGTCCTTGCTGTTCTTCCAGAGCTAAGCTAACCAAGGCAGGTGAGAATAATACACAGTGCAAACACTCATTGTGTTGTTCTGTCCCTGGCCCCCACTCCCAAAAAAACCCCAAAAACAAAACTCAGGGTTGTTCTATCTAGTAACACTGGCTATCAGACTCAGGGAGCCACTCTGCTCCTTTTAGGTGTGCTTCAAGTTCTCATGGCTGCTGAGCAACGAGGAGCTAGGTCTGGCTACACAAAAGGCACCAAAGTTGATTACAGGCCTTGAGTTAAAGGATACCACCATAGCCCTAGTGGGCTTTTTAAATCTCCTCTGTAGTTCTGGAGCATTGAGATGTGTTCAATGCATTGACCTTGCTTTTATCAGTCGTCTTTGAGGAATTTGGCATTCCAATCAGAATTAGAGCAGTTCAGATGTGTGCTGAGTTAGCAGTAACCAAGCATATCCTGTTATATGTTACAAGTGTTCTCATGGACAGGCTTCATGAAAAGCTATCTCCACTGACCCTACCAAAAACCCCCACCAATCACTCTTGGGGCCTGAGGATCTGGAGATGGTCCTTCCAGTTGAGTAGGGTGATACACTGGCAGATCAGCATTACAGTACTGTCGTCACTACTAGATATTTCTTTTCTGCCAGCAGTGGGCAAGGCTACTGAAAACAGAAATATTATATTATATTTGGACAGTTTTGTTATATTTGGACAGTTCAACTTAGTGAACAGAACCCTAGAATAGGAGTTAGGACTCCTAGGTTATACATCTTACTGGGTAGCCACCTTTTTTTTTTTTTGCTTATAGTTGTATGACAGAGTCTATCTTACCTATCTCTCTTGGGTGTTGCAGAGCAAAACAAATAGATACTATCATGATTATATTCGCTGCTACAGTAGTAGACACAAGTACTAAAAGAAATCCAGAAGTTAGCTGTTCTGCAGTATGCAAGAAATAATACTATTACTACTAGTCACAATTAGTTACTGAGCAGAGAGTTGCAGAGTTACTTGAGGGTAATATACTGTCATCTATACCTATATTCAGTGGAAAGAAATAGCAGGGTATCTCTGTAGAAAAGCCATTTAAAAATATATACCATACGAAAGAAAATGTGGTGAATGATTTATGTAACACAATAAAGATATAAAAATGCATAGGCATAATTTATTTGTTTTTGTTAAATATCTGTTAATTTCATTTTGGAGGTCTTCATCCCCTACTTGCAACACTAGGTTGACAAATCCTTTGAAGGTTGGCATAGATCAAAGCTATAACTTATATTTTAGTTATCCGAACTCCAAGATACTTGCTCCAATTTGAATTTATTAAGAATAATTAAAAGTATATGTCAGAAGGGAAAGGACATAAAACACACCACAGCTAAGTCACAAGCTTTGCCAAAACTTAAATAAAAGCATTCACTTCCACCAGCTTTCCAAGGAAGAGGAGCCAAATCTATCCTGGAGCAACTCCACTGAAGTCAATAGGGTAGCACAAGGAATACATTTGGTCAGTGCTACCTGGCGTACAGCCTTCTAGCAAGCATTGTGATTTATTAACAGGTTGGCCACATTACTATCTTCAGTATCTCAACTGCACCTTATCTACTCTGAAAGATACATTTATCCAATGTACTATCCCACTCAAAACAATAAAGAATTAACAAGGAATGACTGACCACAGAGCACTGCAATACATAATGCAAGTACAACTTTAGTCAGGGAACATACTATTTACACACATCCCAATGGTTTTATTTCATTGTCTGGAAAAAGCTAACATTTACATTGACATAGCCCAGGTAAACTCTGAGCTCTGGTCAACAAGCGGGAACAGGTGCACAGGTTGGCATGTCACAATCTTTGCTGCACAGATGCCAGAGCTGCTTATGTTACAGCTCCTGAATCACAGTAGCTTACAGTGTGCCATATCAGCAAGTTTGCCGATGACACCAAGCTGTGTGATGCAGTCGACGCGCTGGAGGAAAGGGATGCCATCCAAAGGGACCTGGACAGGCTTGAGAAGTGGGCCTGTGCAAACTTCATGAAGTTCCACAAGGCCAAGTGTAAGGTCCTGCACCTGGGTCACGGCGATCTCAAGCACAAATACAGGTTGGGCAGAGAATGGACTGAGAGCAGCCCTGAGGAGGACTTGGGAGTGCTCGTGGATGAGAAGCTCAACGTGATCCAGCAATGCGTGCTGGCAGCCCAGAAAGCCAACTGCATCCTGGGCTGCATCAAAAGAAGCATGGCCAGCAGGTCGAGGGGGGTGATTCTGCTCCTCTACTCCACCCTCCCTCATGAGACGCCTCCTGGAGTACTGCATCCAGCTCTGGAGTCCTCAGCACAGGAAGGACATGGACCTGTTGGAACACATCCAGAGAAGGGCCACGAAGACGATCACAGGGCTCAAGCACCTCTCCTTTGAAGACAGGCTGAGAGAGTTAGGGTTGTTCAGCCTGGAGAAGAGAAGGCTGTGGGAAGACCTTATAACAGCCTAAAGGGGGCCTACAGGAGAGATGGGGCAGGACTCTTTATGAAGGAGTGTAGCGATAGGATGAGGGGTAACAGTTTTAAACTGAAAACGGGGAGATTCAGATTAGATATTAGGAAGAAATTCTTGACTGTGAGGGTGGTGAGGCACTAGGACAGATTGCCCAGAGAAGTTGTTGATGTCCCATCCCTGGAAGTGTTTAAGGCCAGGCTGGATGGGGCTTTAAGCAACGTGGTCTAGTGAGAGGTGTCCCTGCCCATGGCAGGGGGGTTGGAACTCGATGATCTTTAAGGTCCCTTCCAACCCAAGCCATGCTATGATTCTATGATATTAAGACAGCACAAAATCAGTGGTTGTTCACTGCACTGACAACTGACAGCGATACCTGAAGCAGCATGCAGTTGTACAACAAATGAGAATTCCAAGACAGCACTTCCTTTTTCAGAAATGGTTTTGCTGTGTTGTTAAAAATAACATCACCTAAAACATCACCTCCTCCCTAAAAGGGAACACTCAGATAACTTCCTTCCTATTAATTTGTCTTGTCTTAACACAAATGTTGAACCATGACCTGGTAGAAGGGGTCCATGCCACCTGAAGGCTTTCAGGAATGGCCATGAACAAGGATGCTCCACCTTATGCCCATTTACACACAGCAGCTGTGGGCATCCAAGCTGCAAAAGGTTTTGTAGCCATGAGCAGCAGCCACTCCAAGGACTCTCAAGGAGATTCTCAGTCCTACTCCGAACATATTGACTATCAACTGAAAATCACTCCGAAGCTTACTCTCTTTTTGAACACTTCGTAGGAACAAAAGAAAATTAGGAACAGGCAGTGAATACAGGACTGCAGCATCTAGAATCACATGGCTTTCTTCTCCCCACCTTAAATTGCAGGACCAGCACCACGGAATTGCCTTCTCCCAGAAACTGTTGTGGCCAAAGATCAAAGGAATAAAGTAAACTTGCAGCTCAGAAAAGTCACTTCTTTGAAATAACAGCCTTAAAGAATGGCCCCAGGAACATAGCTCTAAAGAAACCATTTAGAAACAATCTGATGCTGAAATTAAATCTAAACAGTAATTAAAAAAAACCCAAAAAACTACACATCAAGTCTAAGGAGACAAATAGCGTAAACACAGGAGAAAAGCACTTAGACCTCTTCAGAAAGAAGAAACAGGTTTTTTTTCTACTGCTGTGAATTAGGAAAGCGTTCTACAAACTCACATCAATAAAATGGTTGAGCAATAGGTTTGCAGGTGGGGTGAGGTGGATTTTACCCTGCAGATGCTTATGCACATTATGGCCTACTTACCTTTCAACAAAGAAACAAAAGTATTAGTTAAACAGTGTTCTCCTTTCCATTGTAGACTAGGCTTCCAAAGCAGATAAACACCCATAATACATGAGTAAACACTTAGTTACTTGAAAATTGTGCTTAGCTGTCTTTGAGTCACATGAATGTGGGTGTGAGAGAAAAGGACATATGTTCTGAAAAGCCTCCACAAGAGTGAAATCTGAAATCAGAAGCCTACATATTAGCCTTTACTGAGGAAGAGAATATCAAGTTTAATAAAAAGAAAATTAGGTAGGCATCTAAAAATTAAGGTTGTAGTAAGTTAAAACTGTAAAAATCACATATTGAACAATTTTTCTATAGGTCATTCTCTTTCTCTCCTCGATATCCTCTATAGTTGATCTTGGAGTAGTCTGCAACGTTGCCAAACAGCTTTGCAAATGGTGTTTACAGTGAAGGTGCCCACAGATTCCTCCTGAAAACCTATATATATGGATACTGTCATTGATACCCATTCTCATTTCTTTCTTCCACCACCATCTCTAATTCCAGGAAATAAAATGGAAAGAATTATGGAAAAATGAAAAACCTAGATCAACACATAAATACAACCTGAAATGCAAAAAGAGATAGCAGCTGACTCTCCACTGCTTCATAATCTATATAGTCATTTAGATCTATGCAGCATGATCTGAAAATCCAGCTGTGCTCTTTCAATTACACTGTCATCAATAATAAAAAGTCTGCATTCAGGATTATCTCACAGTTTTGTTGCCGATACATGAAACAGCAGTGTACAGCTTGTTTTGCCTTTCTATCAAGCATACATACTAAGCAAAATCTGAAGCACAGGAAGATTTGTCAAATAAAAAGAGCCTTTCTAAACAACTTTTTTTAAAAACTGCAACTCATTTGTTTTTTGTCCTTCTTGTGTTTTGATTGTTTAGATAAAAAAAAGACAAAGGGCTCTAACAATCATTGTAAGTACTACTGGTAAAGAAAGTCCATGAGTATGATACACATACAAAAACAACCATGACAGTGGGAGGTATTGTTACTGTTCGTGAAATTTTTTGATTAACTGTGAGGCAGATTTCCCAAATACATATTATCAGAGTTCTGCAGAATAAATGCACAAACAGCATAGCTCAAACAAAGGGCTAACGAGAATGTACCAGCAGGTGGGAATATGGGAAGAGACAACTGTCTGTAAATATGCCAAGGTACAGAGAAGAACTTGGGAAAGAAAGGAACCTGCAGCATGACTCAGATGAAATTGGCCGAATATAACAGAAGCAGCCAGGAAAGAAACTAGATAAACTAGAAGCTACAGAGAGCTGTGTTATTTGCACAGCCAACTAAATAGGTTGAGAAAATACCAGTCATGTCAAGTGCCATGGAGCTAAGACCCAAGAGACAACAACAGGCTCAACTTCTGCTGATAAAGGCCAGGAGGATGGGGACTGGGACAGGGAACCACAAGTGGACATGAATCAGCTACATTGACCTACCTTGGGCATACCTCCATGACCTAGAATCAAGGGTTTTGACTGCAGTATGAGCATTGTAGGATGGTGAAACCCAGAATTAACCAGGGAGGGTTGATCATATTCATCCCCAGTCCCTTTGTTCAGGGGACATCATACTCTAGCAAATTCTGTGCTGAGGAAGAAAGGGGGACCTTACTGTGATATGGGACATGGGTGGTTGGCCTTGCTGAAGCCGAGATAGAGTTATTTTTCTTTCTAGTAGCTACTGTGTTTGGGATTTAGTATGAGGATAATGTTGATAACGCATATTGTTTTAGTTTTTGCTAAGTGATGTTTACCTTAGTCAAGAACTTTTTCAGATTCCCACAGAAGCTGAGAGGGAGCACAGACAGGACAAGCTGGCAAAAGGAATATTCCATACCATAGTCATCATGCTCAGTATGTAAGTGGGGGTTGGCTGGGGGCCAGGAATCCACGATCACTGCTTGGGACAGGCTGGGCAACCGATCATCAGGTGGTGAGAGTGATTTGTGTTGTATCAATTTATTTTGTATATTATTTTACCAGTATTACTTTCCTCTTTCATTACTGTTCTATTAAACTGTCATTATCTCAATCCGTGAGTTTGTGGGGTTTTTTTCTTTCCCTCTCCTTTCGCTACCCTATTGGGAGGCGGGTGAGGAGGTAGGAGTGAGTGAGTGGCTGCTTGGTCGTAGTTGCTGTTTGGGGTTAAACCACAACAGTGGTCCACAAGACTCCTGTGCAACCTTGCAGTTTCTCTCCAGCTTTGGAGAGTTATAAATGCCTTCCTCTGTCCATGGCTGAAGGAGCTGCCTCATTAATGTACTACCTTAGAATCATAGAATTGTCTAGGTTGGAAGGGACCTTTCAGATCATCGAGTCCAACCATCTACCTAACACTGAAAAAAACCATCACTAAACCGTGTCACCAAACTTCATTTGGTTATGAAAGTTCCCATAATACTATGTGGTCATGGTTGGTCATTAACTAGCCTCTCAGACAAATCCCGGTTCAGTGAAGTACTTTTTGCCCCTGTAAGTTCCATCTGCAGTTGTAGGCGTATGCTGCAACTCTTTACTTTCACCTGCAAGCCACCTGCATGTAGTTGCTATGCTCTATGCTAATATTCTTTCATTGGTGGGTAAAATGACCTCTAAGAGCCAGTTATTAATAATCAAAACTGCTATTAGACATCCCTCACAAAAGACAGTGACAGTAAATCATCTAATGATCATAAAGAGCTCAAGAGAGATTTTCAAGGAGAGATGCAATAGACATGCAAAGTATTGAACTGAAAAGGAAAAGCTGAATTAATCGTAACAGTATTTGTTTTGAAGGGAGACGCTGTTTCAAGTACAGTGATTGAACAGTGAATTTCAAGAGAATTAGTCTCCTGCATGTTAGTCAGCCTGATTGAATCATCCCGTAATATTCCACTTAGCTTATAATATTCAGTGTTATAACAGCATCCGGAAATTTTCTATCAAGAAAGTTGTTTGGAAGCCCACATACTAGCTTAAATGCTAAATATAAATATATTATAAACAAATGAATGGAAAGATACTTTAAAATCCATTTAGTAGGTCTTTTTTGAGCACTATAAATATCCTGTGGTTCTCAGTTGGGGGTTTGAAAAACAGCTGATCCATGATTTACAGAATTGTATCTTCAGTTTTTCACAAGCCAACCTCATTGCTTACAGGAGGCGCAAATTCATTTGATGTTTCCTTTCAAAATAAACCTGACAGTACAATTTAACAGGGTAGGGACCTTGTAAACAGATACTTTAAAGGAATTTACTGAAATTCCCGATTTCACGTGTTTCAAGACTAAACAAAACTACCTCTGTTTAAGATAGCACTGGATCCCTAAAACCAGAATATACAGAAAAGGGAGATGATGTCTTTAAAAATATCAGGGCTTTATCAGTCTTTGTCTTTTATGAAAATTCAGGAAGTTGTCAGGGCGTTCATGAAAGGGATATGCTAAAACCCTGTTTTTTCTCTTGTACTATTTCTGAGATACTTCAGAAAGGAAATTTCCTCAGTACAGCTTAATAACTAGGAATAATAGAGTGGTAGAGAAAGTTACAGATGATTTTGGCATTATAGATCGCGCAGACAAGGCAGAATGCTCCCTGGGTAGCTTATTCTTTTAGATTTAGAAATGCGCTTTGCAGGCAAGTTTTAAAAATATAAGTAGTAAGTAAAATAAGCATCCTGGACATCTTAAAAGAACACAAGCTCTGGTACTGTTCTCCAAAACTATTATTTGAAAGGAAAAAAGGCCCAGGATATTCCTTCTCAGCGAGTCAATGCATTTATCTTGTGCAGTTTTCAGATTTGTTTCTTCAGACTCTTATGCCTACAGCTTCCCATCTCTGTTGGGCCTCTTATAGCAGGTACTTCTCTAAAAATACTTTGGCTGAATCCTTAGCACTGCAGGAGCAGGTACTGGCACAGTCAGACAGCGTGGACGGAGAGAGGGAGTTTCTTACTTCTCCTCTTCCTCCTCCCCAAATCCAGGGGATCCTTGACAGCGCAGAGCAGCCAGCATTGCAGTAGGAGTTATACATTCTGTTTGTGGAAAAATGTTTTTCTCTCCATCCCTGTTTTCATTACTTAAGTCTTTAAATCTCTCTGGTTGGTTGGGCCTGTACTGCAGTATTGTAAGGCACAGGCCAGGCCTCAGGCTGCATCATGAAGTCTGGTACAAAGCTAGTCAGCCATGGAAATGGAAACTTAAGTTGGCTGTGTTCTCATCTCACCTGTACCACTGGTTTATTGTGTTACCTAGGGCAAATCAGGTCAGGTCTCTGCACGTATAAACTAATACTTACCCATCTCACAGGGGTGCTGCAAAGACTGATTAATTGATGAGCACTTGTAAAGCATTTTGGGAAGCTTGGATATAACCTGTTCTGTAAAGGTAAATTGGGGGTGGTGGTGGTGTGTGGAGTACAGGGGTATTTTCTTTCCAGACTATTTAATTTTCTGTTTCATTTCCCTTTGCTCTTACATGGAGCTGTAGCAAAACAAGAGCACTGAGATAGGGAAGAGTCAGTTTAGTAGCCCCTTCTATAGAATTTTTAATGACACATAACTTCTCTTTGCTCAAGCTGTAGCAGTATATTGTACAACTTCATCATGCACTCATGCTGTTTGGTTGTTTTTTTTAAATATACTGAGGTTTTATGAAGGTAGAAAAATAATTGACTTCACTACTTATAAATCTTACAGTCAAGAAAGAGTTTAAGAGATCTAGGCAAACTACACCAGTACAGCTAAGAAAATTAAGGTGTACCTACAAAGATGGCATTAAAATAAAATAAAAAGAAAAGCCTCAAAAACCTTGAATCTCCATCCCTCTCACAGAATAGCCTACTGCATAATCATTACAACTCCCTTCTCCCTCTCCAAAAGGAGACCTTCGAGTGAGATACATTGACCATGAACTCTTCACAGACAATCAGTAAAAGTTATTTAGCACAGATGTTGCTGTAATTGTGAGATACTGGGAAAATCAATGTTTAATGGCAGACTCCCAACTCCACCCTGGCAATGCTCTTGAGTTAACATCACCAGGCTAGAATTTAAAACATGTAGAACAAAATTGGCTGAGATAAGTCCTCTAAAGTTGTTATCATCACTCACAATATCCCATGGCTTTTTTTGATCCCTGAGTCACCCACTGATAAATAGGTTGTGATTTATATCCATGTACTTCTAACCTTTGCTTATCTATTGCCAGTTTAGGGACCAAGGTTTTTTGAAGCGCTGCACATACATACTATTCGAATGTAACAGAAAGACAGTTCCTACACCAAGAATGTTATATGTATCACAGTGCACATTGTTTCAATATGAGGTTTTATCCTGAGCGTTGAGAATCTCAGACAGCCATTATTAATGAAACACATAATCATAATGCATCAGCAAGATGTGAATATGGAAGCAAACACAGAGAAGCAAGTGGTGTAAAATTTGGTAAAACATTGCCAGTGTACTCATAGCAATTCTGCATAAAGGATGAAGATGTTGATGACACAGGTGACATCATTCATTCTTTGTTTCATTTAACGAGAACATCCTACATGCAACCAAATAGAATTTGTTTTGCCTCTCACTCTCAATACGTGGTCTCACTCTCTTTCTTTCCTGAACAATATATATGTAGAAGAGATATATATAGGAAATGCAATTTTGTAAGCTTAGTGACGCTCCTACATGACATACAGGAGTCCTACCAACAATCCACAGATGTACACACCACACAAAGGGGTAAAATGTAATTTGTAAGGATGACTGACTGATCTGTATCCATCTGTACATTCATCCCAGGATAAGCATTCCATCTGCTGCAGATGCTAGCTACAGGGGTTTTGCAATTGCGGCTTTCGAGGCAGGGAGGCATCTACAATATACCTAAAGGGCTGGCTAAGAGAGAGAGTTACAAGGGTAGTCGAGTTGCACAGAAGGGCTTTAAGTGGGTCAGCCATCCAGCTGCAGAACTGCATGACATATTCCATCTGAATTAACAACACTTAAAACCTGCATAATCAGTGAGAGTGCTGAGAGGAAACGTCCTCTGCAAAGGTTTACTTTTCTTTGGTGTTCACATTCAGAAGCAATTCTGTTTATAACAGAGGAACTAGGATCCTGAGCTCTTTGTTGCTTTTTCCCCTGCACTCCCTGCATAGGAGTGTTTATATGTGTGACCTGTCTGTCTGACCTTAATTCTACTGAATCCCTCTCCTTTTTGCTCCCCGTGCCCAGTGAATTAAAGAGCACACTGACTAAAATGACCAGTATTCCTATCTGCTGCCTTGAAGGCTTTTGGCTTTCCTATTGCAACGGAGGTGGTCTCTGCTGTCACATACACAAGTACATACTTAGAGCAAAAAGGAGAAAAGACAGACAGAACTGAAATAGTGCCTCAAATTTCAAAACAGCATCTGCAATACTGAACCACACAGGACCCCAATCTATGGAGCACAGCACAACATTTTTACAATCTAGAACTTGAGTACCTTCCAACGCACTACGACACAAAGTGACTAATGTCTGCCGCGTGGTTTGCATTTTCTCTCTCACACCTACACCCACGCACACATGTACAAACTGTGTGACTTAGGGGAAAAAAAAAACAACACCAAACCTGTCAATGCAATATGTCTAAAAGCTGAGGGGGGAAAAAAAGAAAAAAAAAGAAAGAACTTGAGCACATCTTGATCGATGACCAGAGTTTATGGATTAACAGAAAAGCCTCTGTGACTGCATAGCCACATAACATGTTTTGCACACCTCTTTTTGGGCTCTAAGACATTTCTAAAGGTAAGGCAAAACTTCAGGCTGTTTCTGCCATGGGAGGAGTCACATTCTTCAGTAGATATAGTCACTGATATAAAAAGCAATAAAAAGACTGACAAGGAAAAGATGCCTGTAATACAATGCTTTGCATGTGGAACCTATTTCCACAATTAGCATCTTATTCCAAAAGGTACCTTACTGACTTTTGGGGAGTATTCAAGCACCAAGACGTATTTCAGTGGGCACAGTTTTGTTACAATCTAGCTGTCACAGAAATATTTGGGTAGAGCACGGCAATGGAGCAATTCCGAAATTGCTAGTTCCTGACCGCTTCCCTTATGGAACTACTTATATGGATAGGAATAACTGTCTTGTTCCATTTTAGGAATAACTGATTAATCAGTGACATTGTACCTCTGATATGATTTCAAAAATCTATCCACCCTTGCCAGAATTTCTTCTCTGTCAAATAAGCCACTTAAAATCACCAAAAGCTCTGGAAGAAAAGATGTGATTTTGCCCAGTAACTTTCCTTCATCGCAACTAGACCTCAGTGAGACAGGTTCACAGAAAGTTCTTCAAATGTTTTAGGGTGCCCGTATACAGTATGATTCACAAGAAAGGAATAGAACTATTTCCAAATCAGTGAAAGGAAGAAACACTCTGAGTCTTTTAGCTGCTCTCACACACTGAGCAGTACATTACCAGCTGCCAGGATCAAAGCTTAGCAGGAGTTCCTAAAGGGGCAAGTGACTACATAGTGTGACTGCTGATTACACCTTCCCCAGACAGCCTCGAAACAGGAACGTTATTAAAACAGGATTATTTTAAGGCAGCGTTCTCAGTGTCTCTGTCGGGCTGAGTTCATGCGGTAAAAGCTGTAGTTAACAGCACAAATAAACCACAGCCTGAGGTATGCCCGGTGTAGCCTCCATCCCTATATTTGATCAGAAAAATTCCAGCTGGAACATTTAGTTTGGAAATACGGATGCATATTACAGGACACCTGCTGGTATTTTGTACGATCTACTTTTCCTCCTGCAGCGGACTTGTCTAAATCGGACTCATGCTGCTCAGCAAGCCTATCCATCACAGTGGCCAAACCAAGATACCTGTGAGGATCGGTGTCTCACCAGCAGTCTTGCTGAGGTCAGGAGCCTAGCGCAAACAGCAATGCCACAGCTTAGGCAAGCTAAGAGACTCGATATGGCTCTGTCCTGGCTGAAATACACTGAACACGTTTTGCCTGCCCAAAATAATTAGGCTTCCACTTCTGCCCCCAGTTAATGCCTCAGTAAAACTCTCCTTGCTTTCAAGATAAGTCCGAGTCCTCATCAATGGAGGAAACTTTAAAGTTTCTAGTTTCTCAGAGAAACCCCTTAAGTTTAAATGTGTCCTTCCTCTCCCCCCCCCCCTTTTTTTTTTTACTTCTTCTTGGACCTAGAAATATGAGATACAATCCTTGCAAGGAAAAAAAAATGAAAAATTAGAATTTCCCTACTTCTAGTTTACCCAGGTATATTGCAAGGAATAACGAGCTCTTACAAAATGTTTTGCTTCCCTTCTGTCCCAAATTATATGAAAAGATTGAGCAAAAAAAAGTCGAAGAGAGAAAAAGTACTTATTTTTCCCCCGAGATTCAAGAAGAGTTCTTTGTTTGGGAGAGAGAAAAAAAACAATATGCCAAATCCCATCAAATAAGATGACGCTGTTATCTTACTCAAGATGGTGGGTAGGACTGTGACGGTGCTTCTGTTCCCAACTATTAAACAGTAATTTGGGAAGCTGTTTTTACATACTGCTCTGAGGAAGGAGCTCCATCTCCCACAAGATTCCAAAATCCCATTGAAGGTCTCCCATTTGAGTCCAAGTTCTGGCAAAGTTCAAATGTGCTTATCTTTCAGGACCTGATAGAAATACATCTTGAGATTCACAGAATAACACAATCTATGTGTGGAAAAGACCTCATACATTTTATTTTTCTGCACAAGCATACTATATGTTTAATACTTCTCTTCAAGTCTCATTTTAAATATTTCAAATTATAAAGTTTCCACCACATCCCTTGGGACATCATTACACTCATAAATCTCAATGTTGGGAAGTTTTTCCAAGACGTACCACCTAAACTTCGGCTTAAGTTCACTTCTTCCCTCCCCTTATTATGCCAAGTAATTCTCTACTTCACAGGTATCCTTCTCCAACATCTGTAGACTTCCCCATCTGCAAGTCCACCATTGCTTAAGCAAACTGCAGCTACTTACCTTAATTTTACATTGTAAAGCAACCCCTCCAGTCCCTTCAACCTTCTCACCACTTTCTTTTTTAATAGTTTTCTGGTACTAGTGTGCAGCGAGGTTACGTCCTTTAGTTTGTAGTCTTTTTGAAAAGAATACCATTGTCTACAATTACAGCACAGGATCTCAGAGTTTAACTCTTCTCCAAAAATAAACAAAACAAACTGACATATTGTTTCCCTTCTGTAATCAGAATTATAATTAGATTTATTAGCACTTGCAACTGTTAGTGAGAAGCCATATCAACTACTACTCTTTTTTTATTATTATTATTTCTGCACTGTCCATTTGCCGGCATGAATTACATCAGTAACTTTTGAACGGTGAAATACAGAACTCCTTACTGCTGATGTGACCGAGCTCAGACCGAGAGGTTCAAAATGTTCTTTCCACCACTGCAGACTTCTCTGATGTTCCCTACGCTGAGGGGCAAAGCAACCATTACAATTTCATGCCTGCTCTGTGCACGCTTCCGATAGCGGCAAACTGTGCTTCCTGACCCATAACAGAAGGAATCTCAAAACCACATCCCAAGCGTGCACGCAGATATGTTGCCTTTGGTGTTTGATCTTAAAACAGAAGAAGTTCAGTCTGAACCGAATGATTGCTGTGCCCAAACCCCATGAACTTCTATTTTACATTTCTGAAACAATGCTAGAAATGCCTTCCCACTGTTAGCTTAACACACAGCAACACAGTTCAGTATGCCATGTGAGAGTGTAAACAGTGCAAAGCTTTAGCAAGCTCAAATGCATACAAAAGCCAGTATGAAATTAAACGCATGAAGGCACTCCAGTAAAAAGGTGATCTCGTACCTGAGCTACAATACTTTTAATTAAGTAAGCCACAGTCTTTGATAATTTTCAACTATTATAACAATTATATGAGGAAAATGGACACACATTATTTAATACAACTACACCAGATAAATATATTGGGGGGTGAAGTAGAACATCCTAGAATCTTGAAAATTCAATGAAAGAATGGAAAGGTCATTCAACTGTTCATTTTACTCAAGGATTGGTCTAGAAACAAGCTGCAGGTTTCCACATGAACATTCCTATAAAAGACACACATATGTCTTTGGTCTGCTTTTCTTATCACATTGGAAAAGCCCCGCTATCAGACCACCCCTTCCCAATCCAGTCACAACATCTAAAAAATCATTTCATAATAGGAGGCACTTTGCCAAAGGCAACCATGATAGTTTGGTGATATTGCTGAGCAAGTATAGGATATAACGAATTACCATCTATGATGCTGTAAAGAGGGACAGGAGAAAAAGCTTCTTACAGGAAAAACAGAAATCAAAAGCAGCTTGTCTAAGTTTTAGCAGCACATCACATTCAATTCATCGGTTGAATCCAAATAAGCTATCCCTGAAACCCCATGTCATACATCACTATTAATTAGTTACTTATCAATCCTTCCTTTTATTTGAAATTACCTGCAAACATCCAAGTTCACACTCAGCCGTAGATTCAGATAAGCTTTGAAACACAAACACAGTCTTAGCCAAAACCTAGAAGTACATCTGAACACCCTCTCCCTATACATCTGCCATGTCCAGCTTTCTGGTACCGAAGTAAAATTTGCCTTGACACAGTTAGTGTTTCAAAAGGTACAAGCCTAAATTAGTTCAAACTCCAACAATATACATTTTAATCCTCCTCCAGGCACATACTTGGATACTTTTTCGTATCAAATCTAAACGTCTCCCTGGAATGTTTATTTAATGACCTTAGCATTAGCATCAAGAGATTAATCAGTCAACTGTAAATAACTCCAATCTGTCCCTGAGAGTTTAAATTTTGTCAGAGAAACTAATTATAATGAACAATAGAGAATTGTTCAGTTTAATTCTGAGGGCCCCTGGAAGTGTTTTGGAGGAAGAAAAAAAGCTAATCCCAAGCATAACCCACTATGTTCATTTTGTCACTTCAGCATCTCGTTTAGTTTATACCTCTGATAGATTGATATTTCACTCATTATTTCCTGTGTTCTTATCCAAATACCAAGATGGCTAACTCACTTTAGAAGAGCCTTTATTTATTACTATCTCCCACCCTGCTTTAATTTCAGAGGGGGGGACCGGTAATGTTTTTTTTAATAGGTTTCTTTTAATGGACTACAGGATGTTGTTGTAAGGTCACTGACCACACTGACAAGAGAGAAAGGACTGTGAATCTGTATTATTTTCAGGTCACTGAGTGACCAGGAGAGAATGGGCTGTGACTGGGAAGTGCCAGCTTTCATTATTCTGCATAGGTCCCACTGACCTTTCATTTCTACCGTCCTTCTCTACCTCTGCTGTATGAGCTTCCTCTATTTTGACTTTCTTCTCTGTAGTATCCATTTTCAGCTGTAAACTCCTCATTCCAATAAGGAAAACTGTCAGGAGTCTGAAGAAGTTTGTTCAGGACTGGTTCTGTCCCAGGCCTCTCCCCAGTTTGGTTTCCAAACCCTTCTCTGTAGCTGTCATGCATAATTTATACAGCAGGGCTGTAATAAAACACAGTTTCAGCTTATGGCAAGCATCCATATGGCTCAAGCTAACCCTGAGTGAACAACTACTGCTCACACAGTTGCCTCAAAGTGCTGTGTTCACTAACACATAAAAGTACAACCTATTTTTCAAATAATACGATTTCTCTGGGACACTCAGCTATTGGGAAGGTTGGGGTTTTTTTGATAAAACGGTTATGTCTATGACTGCTCTGCCTAAAATAGAGAATCACTTAGCAATGACAACATAAAATACAGTGGTCTGGGCTAGGCAACAGTGATATGTAAGAAAAGATGTTCTGCCCCTCGGCTTACAGAAAATACCCTACTCCTCCTACTTTTTATCCATCAGTTTTGCTGAGCATCTGCCTTTTCTGTAGTACTGCCAGTCTCCAGACTGCACAATGCTGGTGTTGCAAACCATGTAACTACAATATCATTTGATAAATAACAGAGAGAAAAGTTGGGAAAGTTTAGACAATGAAAGAATAGAATAAAGGAGAAAAGGGTGGCGTTTGAAGCAGAGAGGAAGAGGAAGATCTCAGGAGAGGTGACTGGAAAACTGAAAAGGTGGGAAAAAAAGAATGAACTTTGCTGCAAAATGTTCTTGAAAAATGTTTCATACTTTAGCCTCCATTTATTCAAAGTACTCCTCCACTATCCATGTTTTTTCCTCCCAAACCAGAGTTACATAAGAAAATAATGTAGAAAGATTCCTAATTCTTAATTCAAAGAATTCTGAAGCTTTATAAAGGAAGAAAATATTCAGAATCACAGTACTTAACCGATATTTGGGGCAGCGAGGAAGAATATGAAGACAAATATAAGTCATATACATAAACATCTAAACACAGATCTTTTGCATTCCCCCCAGGAAACACTGACACTGCAAGAGAAAAGGTAAGGGATAAGGTGGATCACAGACCTTTGTTTCGTTTGGTTTTTTTGGGCATTTTTTTTCAGGTTGGTTTGGTTGGTTTTTTTAACAACAAAAAACACTACAAAGATATATATTGAGCACTGCTGGCTGCAAAAAATCAAGATCAAGGCTCCTACACTGTTCTCAAGCAAAAGACTCTTCTCAGCCCTCAGCACTTCTGCAGTTTACCATCCACCTTATCATCAGTCCTTTCAAAGACACAAGCGATATTCTCTGTGCACCATTTAGCAAGTTCCTGAAAATCTGGAAACCTGTTCTTTCTGAAACATGGAAGCTGTTCCTACTAACTTGTGCCTTCAGAGAGGAAGAAGGGAATTTGGTCTATGTAGGTGAGACACAGCAGACCAGAGAATTTGTCTCTTCTTAAATATGAGACATTTAACACAGCTGAGAAAGATCAAGTGCAAAGTATAAATAGCCTGGCGATCACAGGACTAAAAGCAGCAGAAGAAAGATCAACAGGCCCAAGGCTTTTGGGTGAGAGGTAAGACAGGGTAATTAGCTAGTGGTGAGTCAACAGAGAATATAAGGACTCACATCACAAAGTTTTATTGTTGCAAATCATTGATTGCTTACACACAATGCTATTTACTTTAATTCCACATGTTCATCACCACATCTGTCATTGGTGAATTGGTTCATGTTTTTAAGATGCCCACATATTACATTATAGCCACTCCATTTCACGCTAACAGCAATACTACATAATTCATCACTGTCACTTCAGGCAGTTATGTAGCTGTCTTGACCTGTGAAAAGAGAGGCAATAAAGATGTAGAGCAGTGTGGGTCTTTGAAATCTAGTCAGTCAAGCCCTGTGGCAACATGCTTTCAGTGCTGAATTTCTTTAGCAAACTCCAGATCAAGACAATTCTTCAGTGAAAAGCAGACGAAAAGGAGAAGTTTCTGTCCCTGTTGTCAATGATTAAAATCACCAGTCTGCTAGGGACTGTTATACAGATGGATAGGTAATTCCTAGACAGAGAGCTCCACAGTTCTGAAGAATCTTAGAAATTCTGCATAGCTCAGAGACATGTGACCTTCTGCATCCACTGGGCAGTGTCTGTTTTAATGGAGGCACATATTTGCTTACGCAAGCTGAAATTAGACAAGTCTGAACATCAGACATCCATCTGTATGCTCAGGATCTGACAGCCTGCAAGGCAACTACATTTTCCAGAGCAGCTATCGGGATCCAAACAATCATAATGTCAAACCAGTCAGTGTAGCAGATCAGTGTTATGCAGCAACTTTTTAGTTCTAGGTCCATATAAAGTCAGTCAGACTTTGCATGGATCAGTGTAAACCCATGAAAAGAAAATGAGAAAAAGAAACTGTAGGCAAAAAAACACTGTTGTGTTTTAAACAGCAATGCCCAGAATAAAGTAAATTCTCACGTATGTGAAAGAGATGGCTAGAGTACTTGGACCTATTTCCTTATTACTTTGCTCTTTTACGAGATTGCTCATTTCTTCCAGAAATAAGAGTGCAACTATTTCAAAGCTCAATGCAGCCACAAAGAGAGCTCACCAGAATACATTAAAGATGCTTTTTGGTCTTTTGCATGACAGTTGCTATTAATATTGAAGCAATGAGGAACCAGTGATGTGGAAAAAGCGCAGACATACAGAGCCTAACATAAACTCTCCCACATTTTAGGCAAACCACATTAACCAAAAAATACCCATTGAGGCTTTTAGGTATAAACGCAAGACAGGAGGCAATTCTTTTTGTCTTTGACCTCACCTATTTAAAAAAACCCAAAATAACATTAAAAAAAACCCAACAGAGTAAAAACTAAACTTCTGATGAACCTAGCTATAACTGTCCCAACAAGTCAATAATACAACTCACAGAGAAAAAGAAAAATATTCACTGTTAGAAGACACAAAGCAAAGCGTCAGCTAAGGTCAAGTCTCCTGCTAAGGTATAATCCTTCTGTCCTCAATGCTAGAATGAAAAACTTACAAGTTCAGCCCAGGAAATGAAAAATTGGTCAGGAAAGGCTAGGGTTAGGGGACCTACCCAGACAGAATTTGTTCCCATAGCCTGTCATCCAAAAAGGAGCATCTGTGCCTGCCAGAATGAGACATCTGCTCAGGAATAACAGTTCAAGAATGTTTCCCTGATACAGGTAAATAATGCCTACTGCTTGGAGTTCAACATTGCAGCTGGGCAGAGTCTGGTAATTTTCAAACAAGCTTGAATGACTTAATGACAAGTAACAATAACATGTCTGATTACCCTTGCCTTAACTTCAACATTTTTCAGTATTTGGTCAGTTAGACAATCAGGGCTGCAAAAAGAAAAATAAGGTTTCCATGGGAAGACAAATATTATGATCCCTCACTCCTGTCAATTAGACACTCCAAAAATCACATTAACTGCCAGGTCCTAAACCTTAAAAACCATCCTATTCCCTTGGGTGATATTCAACATGTCAATTCCTCATGCTGGAAAGAGTAAGCAGCTAATTTAGTTCCCATCATGACTATTCCAACACTGCATGCCTGACAAAGACATCACCCAGACTAAGTGAATAGGGAAATAATTGTCCAGTCCTGATTTTCCATCTGTATTTCCATTTAAATTCCAAGACCTAATCCTTTCATGCCTTCTACCAAAACCTTTGTCCATGCATTCATTTCTACCCAGAATGCATAAGAATAATAATTAGCAGTGAAAAATAAGGGGAAGAATGGTATAGCTAATCACATTCCAATATTAAGAAGAAAACCCAAACAACATCCAGATGCTTTCCTCTCCCTAAAATTACCTAATCATTACTTTTGATTACGAAAATGAAATCTCAAGCTATTCTTCTGGAATTAAAGCTAGCAATTTCTGAACTATTTAGAAACATGACTTGAGAATATGAAAGCTAATGGGTGCTTACATTACCTATGACCATTAAATACTTTAACCTTGCATAGCAATTCAGCATATTAAAAAAAAAAAAAAGAAACCCACAAAGAAACAAACAATCAAACACCAAAACGAAAATGGAAGCTTATTGGGGAGAATAAGCAAGTTGCTCTACAATGTTGTCATCACACTCCTAGCCACCTGGCAGAGAGTTGTATGCCTATCAATGAAGGCATTGCACCTTCAAGCTGGAAATGATAGACCTTCTCAGAGCCCTACAAAGTTACCCATGCTGAAGCCTTGACTCTTTTCTTACCTAGAAGTCTTACCTAGGGAGAGGCTGTGGAGAAGGATGGGCAGAAGATTTGATTCTGTACAGTCTGCAAGGGCAGCGACGGTAAGTTCACCTATAAAATGGAATAAAGGTCTTTCAGGGTTAATGAGGTTGAGCCAAATCCTTTGTAGATGGCTCTGAGTCTTTTTGTAGCTCTGAGTCTTTTTGTGGCCTGAATCAGCACCCTTTCTGCTGAGGTGGAGCCATAGCTCATTGAAGAGATTCTGCCTATCATTTGTGTATAGAAGGTGAAGCAAGAAAGCCATTCCAAAGCTACTTTTTCCATCTCCAAGCTAGACATAACTGGAAAATAAGAGGGGGGGGGGGGGGGGAAGAAGCACTATAAAAAGTAATACGAAACAGTAAGGAACCTTTCACAGTGCTTCTCTCCCAACTTCTCCACCTTGTCCAGACCCTCTCTTTTATGAGTGCAAACACTGCTGGTTATGTAACCATGGGTTTAGCTTGCAGAAGTCACAGTCCAGGACTCTAATTTTGAATTTCCCGGTACAATATACAAGTGCTGAAAGAAAGCCCCCTCCAAATACCAAACTAAAAGGGACACAGGAGTTTGATCAAATAAAGACTGAGTATAAACATGGTCCCAAAGTGGTATCTTAAAAAAAAAAAAAAAAAGCCAAAAAACTTTACTGCATCTGTTTACTGAAGAACTTGTAAAGAAGATAAAAGTTTTCTTTTGCTCCTCTTTTTTCCCCACAAGAGTTTGTTTTCCTTTGCATAAAAATAACTTCATTGGAGAAAAGTGAATTGTGGGCAAAGTTCTCTAATAGCAAAAGCAGTTTGATTCAATTTTATTTCTGATGCTCAAATTCTGTTCCTTCTCCAGCCTTCGCATCCAGTCGCTATGGCAACAAAAGTGCTGAAAAATCCTCTGCCCATTTGATAATCATTTAACAACAAAAAAGATTGGGAATGGGAGAGTGGAGTAGTGAGAAACACCAAAAGGAAAATAAAGTCTGGTATAAAAAAATCAAAACCCCGCCCGAAAACCAAAACAGCAACCTAAAAAAAAAAAAAAAAAAAAAAAAGAGAGAAGGACAAGAAGTGAAATGGCCTACAGGACCTCTGTGTCCAAACTGCAAGTAGGTTTAAGCCTCTCATTATGCTCCCTTAGACTCCATAGTGTCTTTTAATTTTTTTCCAGGGGAGCCTGCATGCTGTCTGAAACGTTCTTCAGGTAACTGAAATAATCCAGAGGAACCGTGTTAAGAGTCCAGAAGATGAACAAAAAGCTAAGGATATCCCTAACCAAAAAAAGCCACATTCTGGAGTTTGTCTAACTTGTTCTTGTAAAAAAAGGACGGCTGGGCCTACAAGGGTATTTCAATAGGAAATCTCTGAAATGTTGAATGTAATCCACTGAGGGGATGACCTGGCAGAAGTCTCTGTCACCTTTAAGCAGCAGGGCTTATGCTGTCCTGATGATGACAGTGGTGGTCCTCAGCAGCCAGTAGCCTGGATGCATTCCCTCTCCCAGAAGAATAACACCATTACAGGCAATTTTCCATCAAGGTGAAAACTCTCCTGCTGGGCAAATAAAAAAAAAAGTTTCCTGCAACATGTTCTTGCCTCTGACACTCACGTAAGATGAAGCTCAGTTCACCTCCAAATGCAGTGGTAGTTACCTCTTTGTCCCCACTAAATCTGTGCTTGGGATGGAGCTACGGGATGGATGAGACATGGAAGTGGGGACATCAAACGAGGTTGTACACAACGAGACAGATACAGTGCACCGGCGATGCTGCAGTGGCCAAGCAGATACAGGAGAAAGCCACAATGTTAGATCTTTTCTCCAGCACAAACCCTCAATACCTAAACACAGGACATTTGCTCTTGCTTTTATTAATATGCTAGCTGTGAGTAAAATGAATACCTCGGGGTTTGGGGGTTTTGGGTTTTTTTTGTTTGTTTGTTTTTGTTTGTTTTTTTTTTTTTTTTAACATCTTCATTATACCCCTATCCCCCAAAAACACTCCTCAAAAAAAAACCAAAGCACCCCAGCAAACATAAATGAAGGACAGTCCATTTATCAGAACATCCAGGTCAACTTTCTACCCATCAATCTAGATATGGACATGGAAGCTATCAAGGTAATAAGTGATTTAACTTACACTTCCTGCTCATGTTGAGATGGAAAACTGCATTTATCTTGACAACAATTCATTAAACAATGGTTTATCTGTTCAAGTTAATTCAATGGGAATGGAAATTCCTTTTTAAATCTTGATGCTAGAAGACAACAGTTCCTGTGTCGGCTAGGCCATTTGATATGGTAAACTGCAAACGACCAAATGTTCTTGATGTACCCTTGGCAAAATGTTGCATCACAAAGAAGGTGATGAGGAGAGGGAAGAAATTTGTGTGACAATCTTGGCTACTCATGCCTGCCAGAGGAGAGCAGCTTTGCTCTTTAATGGATATTATTGAAAATACCTTATGAAAAATATCTTCCAAGTATGCCCCTAACAGGGAAAGGTACAGAATTTTTACATGGCATTGAACTGATAAGCCCTAATATTTTTTAAGTAATTGCTATTTCTCAGTTAGAAATAACGTATCTTCAGGGTTTTAAAATTATTTGTAATGATTTCTCCAAGGTGCCACATCCCTGTAGCATCTCAGTATTCAATGCAATTATCCAAAAACACCTATTAGGTAGGAAAAGCTACATTATTCCCACCACAAAGAAAGCGAACTGCATACGACAAATTTCTCCTTTAAAACCAACATATATGAAGGTCACTAGTACTGTTAGGAATAGAGGCTTGAGCCTTGCTTACAGTTTGCAGTGCTTTCACCACAAACCTCCCCTTTTTCATATAATGGAGAGACAATGAATACTTATGCCAAAAGGCTCTTCTTCATTTATGCTTTCTCTTTAAATCAGGAAAGTTTTAAGGTGGATCTATACCCATTGCCAACATTGAGAACCCATTGACCAACAAACTAAAATACCAAATAGGAAAATTCCAGAACTGGGGATATTTGGATTTAAATCCAAGCCTCAAGCAAAGAACTAGACTTTTATTTTCATAGATGCCTCTAGATTTGCCTTACTTCACATTCACTGCAATTTTTTTCTGCAACCCAAGGACATGTCAAATCTAAATTCTTGTCACAGACATTGAGGTGAGCACAATGGCAGATACAGACCCATGGGAATTTTTGACATGATCTGCAGTCCTTACTCATATTTATGTATCAATGATGTGCATAAGGGCTTCTAACACTGCTTTCTTTAGTACCTCTGCCTGACCTGAAACACAGAGCCACAGCACAAGCTTAGACAGACAAGCCATATGGTACCTGAAATATAAATAACTATTCAAGAATCTTTCCCCTGGAAGCCCCCATGCTCTTCACACTCCCAAACCTCATTGAAGAATTTCAACCAGAAATTGTCTCAATTCTTCCAAAACCCCAGGATAACACCACCAGAACGTTAATATTCAGTTTTATGCCAGTCTGGACCTAATTGATAACTTCCCAAAGTAGGCAAGCTACAGTGTAACTTGAGGTTTGAAAATTCTTATTAAAGTCTTCTGTGCATTTCCCTTAGTAGGGAAGTTCCCAGGCAGCTAAATCATTGTTCACATATAACAGACAAGGTGAGCGGGATCGGGATGAGCACTGACATTTTCATGCCACCTTCGCAGACCACCAATAACAGCAAAAGAACACATGCATGAAATGAGGTGTAATTTGTACAAATAAAGGCCTCATAACCTGTGGGAGAATGGCTAGCTGAGAAGGGTCACGTAGACATGATCCAGCTGGCCGAGCAAAAGTTTGAGAAACATCGGATTCAGCCCCCGTAACTACTGGGCTGGTAAAGACACCTCGTCCTTGACTATAATTGTTGTATGATAACAGAGAGGTTGCAGCTGCTCAGGCATGGGAAAAGAGGATGAAAGTAACTGTAAAGAAGGAACCAAGGGCGGAGTTGATCTTTCTAAGAACTAACCAATCATGAGCTTAACTTTTGTAATATGTATGAGCTAATTATGTTAGAACATAAAAGGCCACTGTGTGAATCAATAAACGAAGCTTGCTGATCACTCATATTGAGTGGCCCTGTCTTCCCTCCGTCGCGACAAATGGCGCCCGAACAGGGACCCTACAAAGGGCTGAACCTGCGAGCCACGGTCAACGGAGTTTCAGTGCTGGTCCTGTAAGCAGCGCAGGAGGCGAAAGGGATTAAAGGAAAAGGTCCCCGCGCCCGAGAGCGAAAGGGATTAAAGGAAAAGGTCCCCGCGCCCTGGAGCACCTATAGAGAGTGTCCTGCCGGCTACGCGCCGCCGAAGTCTGGAAGGCTGCAACAGCGCGCTGACGAAGGTATGAATAGACAAGCGGCGTATGATTTGCTCAAATGCTTTTTAGAAAAGCGGAGCATTTAGGGTATAGATAACGAAGGTATGAACAGACAAGCGGCGTACGATTTGCTCAAATGCTTTTTAGAAAAGCGGAGCGTTCAGGGTATAGATTGTAAAAGGGAGTTGCCTGGGTTATCAGCGTATGGAGTAGCGAGAGGTTGCTTTGATAATCCAGATACGGTTTTTGAACACGAGGAATGGCGTAAATATGAGGATAAATTGTTTGACGAAGTTATATGTGAGAATAAATCAGCCAAAAAGTTGATAAAGCCGTGGCGGGCAGTCGCTAACGCCCCGTTGCAAACCGAGCTGAGGAAAAAAAAAAAAAAAAGAGAGAGAGAAAAAAGCCGTTCACTCAAAAAAAAAAAAAAAAAAAAAAAAAAAAAGGAATCCCTTCATATATGGGTATTAAGCAAGGAAGAGAGGAATCATTTGGCCTATTTATAGATCGAGTAGCAGACGCCATACAGGCGGCCGGGGTGCCCGATTATCTCAGAGGCACTATACTAAAGCAGTGTGCTATACAAAATAGTAATCCGGCCACACGCAACATCTTAGCTACATTGCCAGGGACGTGGACTATCGAGGAAGGACTAGAAAGGATGGCTCAGGTACCGGTAGGGCCACAGGCAATGTTAGTTGAGGCAGTAAAGGAACTAGGGAATAGTTTAAAGGAACACGCGCAGGCTACGCAGAGTCAAGTTCTTGCAGCCCTTGCTCCTTTGCAAGCCTCCGTTCAACGATTAAATGCTACTGGATCACCTCGCCCACGATGCTACTGTTGCGGCGCTGCTGGACACATCAGACGGAACTGCGACGCCGGCTCAGTATGGTGCAGAAACTGCCGGTCGGACAACCACAATGAGACTGCATGTCGCGCTTCTAAACCGGGAAACGGACGATTCAGCGGGAAGAGCCGCCCCGCGCCGACACAAAAAGCGGCTGCATATCCGGCAGCACTCAATCCCTTCAGCTCAGACCAGCCACAAGCGGAAGCCTCGGCTTGGACCTGGCAACAGCAGTAGATTGTACCCTGTTGGACTCAAAGCCTGTCAGCATTGCTACCGGCACACAGGGACCAATCTGTATCAATGGACAAGCTGTCGGAGCACTACTTATAGGCCGTTCATCAGCCACCATGCTGGGACTTAATGTGTTGGTGGGACTGATTGATAAAGATTACCACGGTGAGATCCAGATCATGGCCCACACGTTATTTCCACCGCTCTTCATCGCTAAAGGCACCAAGGTGGCGCAATTAATTCCCTTACCACATCTTGCGGGAGCCCTTCCACCACTGCAAGAGCAGCCACGAGGGCAAGGAGCCTTTGGATCTACAGGACAAATGGCCCTACTAACTGTCGGCTTGCGCCAAAGGCCACAACGCCCGGTTGCTGTGCAATACGCCAACCTAACTATATCATTTGTTGCTCTTCTAGACACTGGCGCTGACATTTCCATAATCAGCACGCATAAGTGGCCGGCTCAATGGCCGACCTACGCGAGCAACGCCACGGTCGCAGGAGTAGGAGGATTGACCCTTGCTCGCAAATCACCCCTTCTACGATGGACCATAGGGGACAAGGTACCATCTGGGTTCCCAGCCGTTGGGTAAGGCCTGCCATCGACCACCCTGAAGTCACCGCTGAAGGTGACCCGACTAATCACCGTAAACCAACGGACTGAGACCACTGCGCCTGAGTGTGAACCACGAGGTCGCAAAGACAGAAATTAATTGTACAGTCTGTGGGGTCTGTAACCCCTAGGTATTATGTGCATGCTATTTGCTTAGAAGTTGAAACAGAGAAAATGGTTAATTTAGGTATAGAAAGCTTTATAGTAGTTGCCTTAGTTGTAAGCATAAGAGCCATCCCATATAGCGAGATGTTTGACCCACGAGAAAATGTGTGGATAACTTTAGCTCGGTCACTCAACACGACCAGCTTTTGTGCAAGCCTAGCAACACCCCGCTCCCCATTTACTACGTGCCTTATAGGGGTGCTCTTGGAGACTGGTTGGGTCTGTCCGGATGGCTGAGAAACCTTTTACAGACAGGATTGCTAGTCTTAATCATTGTACTAATAGCATTGCTTTGTGTGAGTTGTATGTTGTCTTGTATGAAAACCCTTGTGTTACGGATGTTTAACCAAGCCTATGTCATTCAAAATAAAAACGGGGGAATTGTGGGAGAATGGCTAGCTGAGAAGGGTCACGTAGACATGATCCAGCTGGCCGAGCAAAAGTTTGAGAAACATCGGATTCAGCCCCCGTAACTACTGGGCTGGTAAAGACACCTCGTCCTTGACTATAATTGTTGTATGATAACAGAGAGGTTGCAGCTGCTCAGGCATGGGAAAAGAGGATGAAAGTAACTGTAAAGAAGGAACCAAGGGCGGAGTTGATCTTTCTAAGAACTAACCAATCATGAGCTTAACTTTTGTAATATGTATGAGCTAATTATGTTAGAACATAAAAGGCCACTGTGTGAATCAATAAACGAAGCTTGCTGATCACTCATATTGAGTGGCCCTGTCTTCCCTCCGTCGCGACAATAACCAAATCATAACTTTAGTCTGCAGATGCCTGTGCTACAGAGCAGTGCAGAAATACACCATTCAGCCTTAGCTAACTCATTTAACTTTTTGGCAGGGTATGTTATCCCGTGCTGAACTCCATACTATGGGGTCTAAAGTATTACTATAACCTGAGCTAGATTCATTAAAGTGATTTCACATTTGTCTGCATTACATTATATTGCAATATACAGACATTCCTTGCCTTACCTTGCACACATGCAGGTATCTATTTAGCCACTAAAATCTCTGCACTAAACTTTTTTCTTTTACTTTTTACTTTTCACTCTTCACTTTAGATTTTCTAAAAGTTGTTCCCACTACCCTTGCCAGTTTTTCCCAGTCATTCTCCACTTACTCACATATGTGAGAGGCAGATTCCTAAAGGGAAAATATACTCTGCTTGCAAAAAAAAAACATTAAAAATTAAGCCTGCCCCCAACATTCATAAAGTGGGCAAAAAACCCAATAAATCTTGCCTCTTTATTTGTCATTTGGGCTTTGCACCTTAAAAATGCACTTAGATTAGAATTCAGAGATTTTCTTCCCACAATCCCAGACAAAAGAAAACTACTAAAAAGATTTCCTTACCTATTCATTTGAGTCCAGAAACCAGAGCTTTCAGTGAATCACCAGATCATGCAGCAGTTGGGCCAAAGTCACAAGAAAAAGGCAGGAGTACTAATACTCCACACCTGATTCTGTAGCTGTGGAGGAAGAGGGCAAAAAAAGGGTAAGAAGAGAATATGAAGCACATGGTTAAAATCAACCACTTAATTCTTTCACTTCCTCCTCTCTCTTTCTTCCAACTGTGTTGTGGAGCAGACAGAACAAGAAGATCAACGGTAGGCAAGAGGGCACCAACCCAAAGTCAAAGACACCAATATATGTTCCTATGTATTCTGTCTTTTTGTACTACAAGTATTTTCTAATGACCCCTGTCAGGTTATTCAGACCTTTTACCTAACCCATTGGGTCACCTATAACTTGTCATCGTATTACAGTCCTATGAAGCCTATGTGGACTCCTGATTACTATTCCTGTGATTTTACTATGTGTGTGTCGTGATCACATTGGCTAGGTACTACAGCAAAACAGAAAAGAAAAAAATGACTTCTGCTTCAAAGAATTGTACTCTCTAGTTAGCATGTGGCTCTATTTCTATTTTGTAACTTAAAAAAAAGTTTGTGTGAACCAGCCTTCTCTGTATTATAGGCAAGTGTCATCTTCAATGTATTGAAAGGTAAATTCTACAAATTAAGTGTAGGCAGAAGTGGGTAGTAACCTCCCTCCACACACGTAAATCGTAGCTTGTCTTTTGTTCTCCAAAGGCAGGATTCAACATTAAATCTCACCGGGAGAGGGGTCTGCCATCATTTCTTATGCAGGTGCATGCAGAAAAGGCCGAAAAACCCTTGATTTTATGTCCAACTAGCTTGTGTTTCCATGAAAAGTTCATCAATTCCAGTATCACGCTTACAAGATTGTCTCCTGTTCTCTCAGACATCCTGATTTAAGTCCTGACAAATCCAAGCATTTAGCAGTGAGCACACTGAAGCATCTTTATTATTGAAGAGGAGCTGGCTGTATTGTAACAAAGATGCTTACTGTTCCAGTGGGATAAAACAAAATAATTAAGAGCAAAGATGTCTGATATTTAACTAGTGCTGTATTTAAATAACTCGTTATTTTATAGTAAGACAGTTTTCTACTAAAATATAAGCAGCCATTTTAAGTAAATAATATTATTCCTATCTATAATTAAAAGTTACTCTTCAACATTTAAACACCCCTTTTATTTCAGAAGGATCCCAAAATGATATGAAAACTATTTTGTTCCAGAACACTTACATTTAACTTTACCCAAACAGAAATGCAGACACTTCTATGAGAGATCCACTCCATAATGGGTAAGGCCATGGAACAGGCAGCTGGAGAGAAAGCATGAGGAGTGTATTGATTTGAAACTACATGAGGAGTTTTGCCTGGGCAAAAAGTCATTCTCTAAGCTGGAGTCTTTCCAAGACACTGGACCTAAAACCATAAAGCAAATGAAAAACTGCAATGTTTCACTTTGTTAATAGTTGAGTAATTAATAATTTCCTTTTATATATCATTTAACACTAATTACGCATCAAGTTGATTCACGTAGGTGGGGAACTGAGCTCTAATTTTTATATTCACATAATTTTTCAGAGGAAATTTTATTTAAAACCAGTTGCAACAAAATTTACAATATTTGATTTCTTACTATATAAAGAAATTCAACACCTGTATACGTTAATATGACAGAGACATTTAGAAATAAAAGATAAAGGTGAAAAATGCACTTTCTTCTCATTCCTTTTCAGTTAGGCAGGTTTTCAGTAAGGAAAAGTTTTCCATTTTTTATGGATCATGGCCGTGACAGATGAAATGTCTGTGCAGCATAGAATTTATTTTTCTTGCAGAAATAACATTCTACCAGTTGTGCCAGGAGATGGCAAGTTTTATGTGCTTATTTCAATTGGAAACATCTGCACTAGATAATATAAGCCGCTGGGTCACATGTTAAATAACACTATTATACGTGACTGCATATAATGGCTGTTTTGCATCTTTTTTATAATGGTTTGCAACTAAGCAAAATTGTCTTGGATCATTAATTGAATTTGCTGTAACATTAACCCTTAATGCATTTATACTTCTTAGTTTGTCAATTAATTAAGGTCTGATTCAGTTAAGTACTCAAATATGATCCATTTCTAGAACTATAACACAGGTACCTGCATTGTAATTCAAGTACAAAAGGCATTCTCAAATCACCTGCTTACCTTCTGAAATCTTAGATGCCCACAGATTTTTTATGCGAGAATTTCCAAACTATCCAGTTTTCTGTTCCTGAATATAGCAGTGCTAAAGGGCTCCTTGCCAAAAACTATGTGCATCTTCTTTGAATTGATAACATCTAGAGGGTTGTCTAAATAGGTTTTGCAAACCTGAGTTGCCAAAGCAGCCTAGATGCTGGATGAAGTCTGCAAGAGTGGCAAAATGTTACTACAACACAGGCCTACTCCCACCACCATCAGCATCACTGCTTGCATCTCTCCAGGTAGGCATATGTTTGAGCACTTCACTGGTATCTGGATAACTCTGGTTATCCAGCCAGGTTTTTCGATGATTGACTTAAAATCTGACATGCCTGAAAATCCTCGTATTTGGTCTGAATCAGAAGCTAGTCCACAGTGGAATTCTAATGAAAAATTAACATGCGTCCCCTCACATTAAGACTCCCTAGATTTGAGTAAATGATAGAGAAAGCAACGTGGAATGAGAGAGGATGTTCCATTTGCTCTAAGATTTCTAAAAGTTCACAATTGCATTCTAGTTATACCAATTAGTGACTTGGCGAAAACTGAATCTTTTTGGCTTCCCAATTCTCCCTCACTTACGAAGTAAATCTGGAAATGATTTCTAGATAAGAGTTATATCAATGTAAGACTGGTGTGTCTGGCCCTCTTCCCAAATATTTATAACACTGGAATCCAACACATTCCATTGCATGATAACAGATTAATGTGTTGAGAAAGAATGAAAACATCTCAGAAAGCAATGTGCCTTTTATGAACACTTGGCTACAACTTGTGGGAACAGGTTTCAAAAACATGGATGCAATCTTATTCAACACACACTGGCAACCAGGAATCCTCTCATCATGGTATACATACAGCTCGTTTGCTTCTGCTAAATGAAGGCATCAATAATATAATCCACAGTAATTTACTTTCCTGGAAGTCTATATTGAAGCTGATAAAGGCTAATGATTGGAAGTTATTTCAGATAGCCCTACCCAACTTCTCTGCCAGGCTGCTAGGAGAAGAGATAATAGATTGTATTATGCTTCATCAGTCTAGATCGGTTCTATTCTAACAATTACAGAAATGAAAGGTGCAGCAAAACAAAACAAGGCATATTATTGTACCAGATGGTCCATTTTAGAACAATTCACATGCAGGTCTAGAATAAACTGTGGTTCCGATACCCACTAAATGCATTTGCAGACTGTTCCAATAGTTTCAGTCCAGTTTCCTTACTTTGATCAGGAGTGCAGAATTAACACATTTTTATGTGTTGGTTGCTTTCAGGATTTAATCTCATTTGTTTAACAGCATTATAACTTCCACTGGCAAGAGTTTATTCATTTATTTTTACATTCATATGGGCTACCATTGTAATTGTTTCACTATCTCAATATCCATCATAATGGGATCTCAGCAGGATTTTCTCTTAGTAATCTCACTTTGTAATTAGGGGTATCATATCCAGTCTTCTAATCAAACTGGCAGAAGTATAGTGGTTGCTTGTAAATCATTTTACATGCATTCCCAAGCTAGCAACCTGTGAAGCCCAGATGTATTTGCACTCAGTGAACTAATGCTAATAGCTTCACAGTGTCTTTTTGACATGGCACCAAAAGGAAGTCTTCCCCATTTCTGAGTAACAAAAAAGATTTTGTTTAGGACCCACAACATGGTTCTCCATTTCCTCCACTCCTCCCAAGTCCCCTGGCATTAAATACTACTGCCTTTATATTCAACATTATACTATGTAACCCAGTGAACCACAACATAACCCGTCATCACCTAATACAACAGGATGGAAAATATTTGAAACATTTCCATAAATTTATTTTCTTTCAGGTTGGGTACTTGCTGCTATTGAGCTGGATCCTAGTTCCAAGTTAATTTCAGGCAGCACATAGAAATAATTCATCGGGATAGCCCTCCCCCAAAGAGGTAGCCCCCTGTCAGATCCCCATACTATTTCTAAGCCATCTGTTGCTGGGATTTTTTGCTTAACGCATTCTTTATGGTGAAAGAATGCGGGTTCATTAAGTTTTTTTTCTTCCGTTTGCTTCCATCTTATCAGTTGATTCAGTAAGAAATATGAGAGTCCTGTAAACAGGGCAGTAAAACAATGTTCTGTATCAACGCTACTTAGGAATGAGATTTCCTGTAATGTGCCTGAAATGAACCAAATATGCAGAGAATTGCAGGCCAAGCTCAGAGACAGCTAACTGATCCTGATTTAACAAGTGCTGTTACACAGAGGGAGAGGTCTCTCTGATAATGGCATGGAGAGGTTCTGTGTGTATTTAACACAGCTGCCATCTAAATTCTGAATTGCCACAGAATAACTACAGATGAGGAAAAGGTTGATATCTGTCTCTAGGAAGGACAAACAGGCTGTCAAAAGAAAGCATGAAGTCAGCAAAGATGTTTTTTAAACTATCACGGGCTGCACCATGTCAAAGAAAGTACAACACAATTTATTAGGAATCAAATGTCGTTTTACTAACAAAATTTTGGAACCGAGTATAGACCTTTTACCACATCATACTGATTTAAGGGGAATAAATTGCACCACCTAATTAAAAAGAATACAGATAATACAAAAGGACAGAGGCAGGGTTAAAGCTGACATTGGAGAGCTGTAATTTGCAACAAAAGTCTGGAAATCAAAAGTCTGCTGGCAAGGCATGCACTGAAGTGAATGAGGTGACAAATACATGCACTGTCAAGAGGGCGCCTGTACATCAGCTAGTGTTATAGTCTACTATTTTACTCAAACAAGTTTTCAGGGCTAGGAGCAAAGCCAGAGAGTTCAACTATGAAACTTTTTTGTTGGCTTATCAAAACTGAAACTCTTTGCAGGCAAAGGATTCAATTTCCACAAGGATCTCCACTTATAAAAGTTATTTGGTTTTTATTTATTTATTTTTACTGTTGAGGTATTCTAGTTCAAAAGGACTGCTTTGAAACACTGAAACACTGGGAAGTTTGGGCTGAAAAGGACACTGTGCTCTGAGTTTCTAGGAAATTAATGACAAAATTCTACTGACCCAATCCCTTCCCCTCCAGCCTAGGATATTAATTTGGAAACATTCTCAAGACCTTCAGCATTACATCATTACACAATAGGTGCTAATCTGAAATCTGTTGAGATAGGAAGCCCAACCTTTATTTTGTTTTACTATGGATTTTTCACTGTTGCCAGAGAGTCTGTTGCTACACATGGTTGTTTTCCTTCACTGTACTCAAGTGAGAAGTTTGCTTGCACTGAACATCAATAGGAGGCAGCCCTGTCAGAACTGGTTTGGAAACAGGACCATCTGAACAGAGCTGCTGTTATCATTTCAAAGCAATATAGAAATTAGTTGTCTTGTCCAGATTTAGGAGTTCTCTCTCTCTTTTTGTTTTGGGTTTTTTTGGGGGGGGGGTTTGTTGGGTTTTTTGTTGTTTTTTTTTTTTTTTTTTTTTTAAGTAGACAGCCAAGTATAAGCAGATCAAAGATACAGCCAGGGCCTTTCAAAACTTTTGAAACAAAGGGAGAAAATGTTCTTGCTCAGGAGCGGCAAACAGGTCAGTGGTTAGAGCAGCAAGAGTGGACAAGGAGAGAGACTGGGCTCAGTAAGGAACAGATTCTGCTCCTCCTTGCTGTGTTGAATCTGTTTTCCAATATTTAGGTTCAAGCCAACGAGACCCATGGAAGGCTTTTCTGGAGTGACCATGCAATCAGTGAACACAGGGCTGGAAAGGACCTTAGAAGGTGAACTCCCTTTCTCTAGGCAGGATCAGCTCTACCTGTTGGCAGCTGCTCCCAACCTTCACTTTTCTCTAGATTCTTTTCTCCTGATCCAAATCTTTGCTGAACCGCAGTACCCAGAATTAGATGGAGAAAATTAGCCATTGCCTCACCACTTCTAAAGAGAATGAGAGAATTACACCATGTGCCTTACAAATACTGCTCTTGCTTACATGCCCAATATGGTGTTTATAATTTTTCACAAAAGCTTGAGATTATTGTCATAATCATTGTGCCATTAACTACGGCCATCTATTTCTTTTCCCTTGTAAGAAGACAGCGGTAGCTGGTGCAACTATGAGACAGAATTTGACCCCCCAAAACTTTGATTGATGGTACCTGTGAGAAAAATGGGGAAAAGAAGAGTAACTTTCAGGTCTCTGGCATAACAGCAATGCCGCCTTCTCTTGAAATGGAACAAGTGAGCTACAAAGTCACTGAGTTACATTAAGATGGAAACACCCAAGATACCGGTTATTGAAAATCACTTTTCAGAGAATAACAGTGAAGCAAGAGAATTTATATGTCTAGTAATTTTGCCCTTGATAGCATAATTGCCATTACTATTCAGATTCCTAGAGGGTCTGATTTTACAGAGTTGCTGAGCAGCTGCAGTTTACATTGATTTCTGGTGGAACTGCAAATGATCAGGACTTTTGAAAAATCCATACCCACTGTGATCCAATCCTTACAAAAAAAACCACTACCCTTTTTCATATTAAAGTTATTTATTTCCCTAAATATGTATTTCTGATACAATTCTCCAATAAATAATAAATCACACAAAGAACATCCTTCAAAACATCTAATATCTAGCAAATGCTTAGCATCTCTAGAAATACCTATTTTTTAATATTTTGGAAAGTTGTTTTTTAGTGTCACCAGTCAAAGATTTGTTCTTGGACAAAGCTCTCCCTCTTTATGTATCTTGGCAGAGCTTGGCAGCTAATAGCATGCAGTCTGAACCTGCTGCAGCACTTGGAGTTTATAAAAATCACTGGGTCAGAGCTCAGCAGTCCATGCAATACACTGAAGCAGATACCATATGCAACAGGTTTGGACACTAGAACTATTTATGAAGTTGCAAGTGGGTTTTTTTATTAATAGTTTCAGCATTTGAAATGAGCTAACAGGAAATAACCCCAACCTTTTCTCTGTTGGGCAGATTAATTTCAAAGTCACATTAGTTGTCGTATTTTAGAAATTAAAGCCTGGGTCTAAACAGCTGCTGATTTTGTTTTGCATTTGGAGGACAGGGAAGTGGAGTTCTGATGAAGAAGAATTAAACATGCCTAACTTCTTCATTGGCAAAACTGTCATGGTGCTATTAACTGTGAAGGAAGAAAGTAAAGCAGAAATGAAGGCAACAGGCCATTGTTTGAATAATGCATATTTTGAATGAATAATTAGGCCCAAAACAACAGAAGAAAGCAAATATAAACACCAAAGGGGACCTCAGTGGAGTACTAAATCAACACTATCATACAAAAGAGGGTGCATCAATACAATTATAAACATATATTTACATATTTTACATGCTCCCATTAAATAAAATCTACTGTGGATGGATAGCTTATTTATAAAAATTTATTTGATCAATGAGGTGAGATTTTGTTTGTGAGAGAGTTACCAAATCCTCACAGGAAATGTTCTGAGGCCAGATACATGCTCTGTTAACCATTCTGCAAATGAGTGTATTGGACTGAAGCATTTGACCAGATTCAATGTTGGAGGCTTTTGTGTTTATTTTTTCCATAATTATAATATGCTGGTCTTCCAGACAAGTTGCTTAAACTATGTCATATACCTAATAGTTCGACATAAATAATGAATAATCTCAAGGCAAACAGTGCTCAAAAAATCCTTAAGCTTTAAGTTATTCATTGAAAATATTCAGAGACTACTGACAAATAAAAATGGCATTCAAAGAAATCAGGACTAATTCATGAATGATTCACAAACAGAAGAAACAGATGAATTCATAATTAATATTCTTTACTTCAGTAGTTCAAACACAAAAAATAACCCTATTTGAATGAAAAGTAGTGGCCTGTATTGCTTACCAAGGAATCACAGGACACTATATAATAGTCTAGAGTATCTCAGGAAAAGTAAGGCTAACTATATGACCAGACATATTGTGAATAGTAATCTGTCTAGTGAATAAGTTGATTGATATGCCGTTTCAAAATACTAAATTGTTCAACATTTGCATTCTGTGCATTGTTTGCTGATGAAAGCTTAAAAAAATGCTTTTTTGGAAAAGGTATGGGAAAGAATTAGAGTCAGACTGACTAGATTTCTGGGAATATAAAGAAACTCCTTTTGAACAACAAGTCATTCAAAATGTTCCAAAATATTCCATATCATTGATTTTTTCCAAAATTGAAAAATTTGAGGTTTTACATTTAAATTATTCATAATAAGGAAGATAATTTTAAGTCCAAAAAATCTTCAGAACATTTTCCTTCATAAAATATTCCAAAATTCTATCAGTTTGATCAGGTTAGAAGACAAAAACCCGAAAGCTTAGAATTTCCTTCAGATTAGAACTATTCTTAGCAAATACACTTCTGAGTACAAGACAGTCAATAAAAATGTCATATAATTTGTCTTGCAGATGAAAACAGAATTTCTGAATTCTTTTACATTTTTAATTTAATTGAAATGGTCAATTGCAATGAAATAGCCAACATTATTTCGACTAAATATTTCATGACAGAAAAAAAATAAAAAAACCAGCATTCCCATTCCAATGAATATTTGAGGAAAAAAAAAAGGTTTTACATATTAAATTATCTTCCCACGTTTTCTTGATAAGCAAAAAGCCTAATTCTTACATTGCTAAATTTATTTCCTTATTTTTAGTGGAAATAGGAGGGGTAAGTCAAAGAAGAAGAAGGAATGTTTTCTTCTAGTAAACAGATATTGAAACTGTTAATTTATTTTAAAATGACATTCAAAGCTCACACTTCCTCTTTCTTAACTAATTCTAATAAGAATTCTCAACTAATTGTAATAAGAATTCCATATGTCATCTCTTCCCCCATGGTCACCACTCCCTGGTATAATATTAGATCACAATTATTCTACAACATTTTTCTTCCTCCCTGCATCTTTCCGGTATCCACCATCTGAATTTCTACACTCCAAATTTTTAGTACCAGTCACTACTTCCAGAAGCATCTCCTGAAAACCCAACACTTAATGTACTCTGTTCTCTAAAACCGAATAAACTCTACCTTAATTCCCAGACAGACTGCCAAACCTGCCTGGGCCTACGATATTTTTGAGGGCAATGAAAAGAATGCATTTTAAAGAAGGGCTGGAAATAGTTTGAATTTTTAATTTGGAGGAGACATGTTTAATACTGAAAGCTGGGTGTTCCCTTCCAGGGGAAATACTGGAGAGCAGATGAGACAAGGAATTTCAGAATTTTGATTTTTATGTGAATTGCTTAAGGCAGCTCAACCTTCAAAGTTTCACCTATTTCTTCAGCTTTTACATGTCTTAATATAGAATCTGCATCCCTTCCATCATAAAAGTTGTTTTGTAATACAGAAAAAGCATAAACGTAATAGACCTAGTATTGCTATGAGCTCGAGACTTCTACGACAAATTTTGAAAAAAAATGAATCTGAAAACAGAAACTGAGCAAAATTCAGAGTCAAGTCTTCTGCAGTGCTTGGTTTCATCCTGAAGCAGAATAGAAACATTGAACAAATTACAAGGAACAAAATGCATTCAGAAATGTCAAAAGGTCCTATTTTGACATGTTCAGTTAAAACATCTTTGTAGAAATTTTGTAGAAATAAGTGGTTTGTTTACTCAGTTACATTTCAGCATTAAACTTCTTATTATTCTCTCAATCCAGTTTTACATCCCGTTTCCATAGCAGGCAGGCATCAGGACCAAAATAGACCATCAACAGCATACATTAGGTCAGGTGAGCCTTATGATTCCAGAAAATGCATTAGAGAATACATGTTCAACCAAAACCAAGCTTATAAAAGAAAGTAAATTCTATAAAGGCAAAATTTATCTATGGCAAAATGCTATTTTATTTTATACTTATTTAATATTGATCTGAAGCAAAATAATTTAGATCAGTGTCAAAACAAAATCAATACTCTTATTCAGGTCAGCTAACATGAAATAAAATAGCAATTTTAATTTTAGTTCTCCATCAGAAAAATATGACACTTAAAAAAATGCTATCATGTTTTTTTCCTCCTTGGAAATTACACTTCACAATGGAATACCATTTTGGTGAAAAATTCCCAATTACCTTTAGCAAAAATCCATGTTTAGGTACTTAAATATGTTTCCTGATTTTGCAGAGGCAGAATGCTCTGTGCTTCCACCAGAATGGATTCATATCCAATTCATTAGCCTGATGTCCTCTATAGCACAGTCAATAGAGATTCCCTGATTTATGTTCGAACTAGATAAAAAAAATAAATTTCAGGGATGAAAAATCCACTGCACTTCTTGGCAAGTTTAAGTTCTTCCAAAGGTTAAATAACCTGACTGCTAAATATTTGTACCTGATTTCTGGTCTGTATTTATCCTGTTTCCACTTCCAGACACCAGCTCTTATACATTCTTCTGCTAGACCGATGAGCTTTTTATTATGACGTTGCTGTTCCCCATGTAGTTACTTACAAACTGTGATTAACTCCCCCCTTAGCCTTGTCTTTGTTAGGATAAACAGATTGTGCCCGCTGGAGTCTTTGACCATAACGTGTGTTTTTGAGGGTTTTAGTCATTCTTGTGGCTATTCTTTGATGAGAGAATACTGCTGTTAACAGACTGAATGCATTGAGTCTATAATTTGGAACACAAGGCCTGTTACAGTGCCCCTGGAGCTTAATGGAAAGCTTCCACTTGGATGTGAGGAGTTTCGCTATATAGTGCAGAGTACATGCTCTTTTGTGAGAGTAGGGTACCAGCCAGCATACTGCCTGCCCTCCACTTGGTTTCTCTCCAGCTCCCGCCTAAGAGATTCTCTGCATCCATTTCGACAGCTTGTATCCCACCAAGACTTTGGCCTTAACAGCATGCCCATTAAGTCAAAATAAAAGCAATACAATGCATATAAATTGAGCTGTCTCCAATGTGCAATTTATGAATGCTCTTTTTATTGCTTTGATTTAAGTGGAAGGATTTGGAAATCAGGACCGAGAATCTCTCTTCCCCTATATTCCTTTATGGGGGAATCAATGGGTGTTCATTACCTAAATGCTTTTGACAATCAAAGGCTAAACATTACTTTTCTGGTGGAACAAAAGTATTCAACAGTTATTTAAAAGTCTTAAACATGGGTATGCAGTTTCTGAGACAGATAACAAAAGATTCACTTACAAAAAATATCTTATGCTTCTGGCACAAACATTTCATCTCAAAGCATGTTTCGCAGTTTCACTGACTGGTTCCTTGAAATACAGACAAAGTTCATTCACATAATTTTCATTCAAGATGCTGACAGCTGTATTGCTGTTTTCTTTCTGGATTTCATAGCACCTTCTCTAAAAAAAGACTTCAAAGAAATGGAATTAATAGGCTGCTTGTCACTGAGAAGGGTTGATTTGCTACCAGTCGGGAGATACCCTCACTGGCCAAACGGTAACAGCCTGAGACAGTCTCCCAGTGAAACATCCTCACGTCAGGTAACAACCCATTGGATAGAGAAAAACATTTCATACACTTTTTAGTTGGTGGGACAGTCAGCTTCCTGGACAAATAGAATTGTGTAAAGCATCTGGTCAAAATGTGAACCAAAATCTGGATGAGTGTCATCTCATCACATGACAGAAAATAAAGTAGTTGCTCTTTGAAGTTTTGCAATTCCGCATTTGGAAAAAAATCGCTGCAGTTTTCATGCCAAGCATCATGAGACATGCACGTGCTGATCTGCCTCGAGGCAAAGAGCAACCTGAGCAAACTGAATCCTTTGGGCCCTACTCCCTGCAGAAAACTTCACATAATTCCATGTCTTTTCTACACATCACAGTTTCTCCATCAGCATTTTTATCTGCTGGCTGCTGAAACATGCAATTTGAAGTAAAGCAAGTCTTTATTTAAATCTCTTCCTGTTGTCTGATAGCTCTGCAGTAGCTTAACTGTTCATCACGAAACAATATGAGGCCATTTCACCTGTATTTGTAGTCCAGTATGTTAACATGATCTGTTCATCTCTTAAGTGATATGTATAACTGCCAGTCAAACAGCTGATTGAGCCTAATGATCTCACAGCCTTTAAGAGATTCTATTGTTAACCCTGAAGGTTTTCATTTTATATTAATTTCTCAGTGTATCAAAATAAAAATTGCTTTATCATATAGCAACACTTTCTCACCACTTCATTGTTAGATATTCTTATTGATCCCACTTTTATTTCAAATAAACAGCACGATCCAACCTCTTTGAAGTACTCTGTGGCCAGGTTGCCTTGGCAATAGAGCTATGTGGGCAAAGGAAATCCTCTCTCCCAGAGAATTTTCATATTTTGAAATCCGGTTGCCTTCAGAAGTGAGCCTCATCTGCAAAAAGAAAGGGGGTCTTCAATCTGTATCAGTAAGTGAACCTATTGGTTGTTCAACAGCCCTGAGATTGCTGATGCAGACTGCTGAGGAGGAGGACAGAGATGTCGTCAAGAAGCTACTTTTTGCTGCAACGAAACCTTATCTGTGATAGATTTTAACTTCAGAGAGTGAGAAAATTCCAACACAAGTTGTGTAGTCATAATTTTGCCAGCTAGCTCCATTTGGCAACTCATCAAGTTGAAAGGGCACTGTAATGAATACTTCGATGGTTTTAATTTTCTCTGTAGCATTTTAGATTTTAGTCAGCGTCTTTATGTCCCATGCTATACAACAAATAGCACAAACACAAAACGGTATCTTGAAGAACCACATTAATATTAAGAACTACTATGTACAATGTATAGCAGGAAGGAAGAAGTCAGACAAGGAAACTGCTTTCTAAGTTTAAAAAACTCCCCAAACTTCATGCTTAGCCTAAGCAAGTTTTGTGAAACTGCAGAAGTGACACTTGTTCTTTTGGAAGTACTAAAAATTCAGTCCTTTGGCTAAAGTCTACAATTCAAAATTCCACTTACATACATATGTTGGCTCACTCTGTGAAAATCTTAATGTGTCCTCCACAGTTCTGTCCTATCTGTGCTGTATGGTGTGGACAAGTCAGCCTCTGTTGATTTAGCTGGAGTATTCAGGGAATGGTGCAGCTAGACAGTCAGATACAGCTACTCGGTCAATTTATTGCCTTAGACAAGACTCTCCCTGCTCAGACAGTAGTAGAAGAGGCTTTTGTAATAAAGCAAGAAAGGCCTAAATTATGTTACAGTTACGCATACGTGCATGTAAATATCAGTATCAATAAATTCTATTAACTTCTCTAGCACAAAAAAAAAAAAATTAAAAAACCCTTAAAAGTTTCATGTCTGGGAGGACAGGGGATGGAGAAAGATCTGTATTCACTTCAGATGGAAATGCCTTTAAATACACTTACACATGACATGACAATCCAGCTCTTTAACAAGTATTCTAAGAAAAAGCTCCCATTTCACCCTCTAGCATGGGTGGCCAAAAAAGGAATTTATATTTTTCAGTCAAATGTTGAAATTCAGCATGAGGCACAAATGTTGATTTACACCTGTAAACCTGATGCAAATTGTTTAAAACTCGCTAATACAAAACCAGACTGAAATAACCTGACGGCTTTTCTTTAGCCGCTTGAATTTGTTTCCGTATAAGGTGTTCTGCTGTGTTATTTCAGAGAATTTGAACAATCTGAGATAGGGCAACAATGAGCCCAAACAGCTTACAGTTACATCCAAGGCCTTGGTAAGAACTTCATAATGCTGTACTTGTTTTGAGAAATATCCACAGTGCTGCTCCAGAGATGCAAGGCACAACAGAATAATATGGAATTGACAAACAATATTCTTTTGTGAATGCAGCTACAGAATGCAGCAGATTATAGTTACTTCAGCAGTCACCAGTAGAAGTGAGCCTTACCTTATGATGTGGACTGATGGCAAGTATGAAGATCACAACTTGTATTTATTTAGAAAGCCAGTAAAGAGGATAAAAAAACCTGAAATGAGAATTTATCTCTCAGTTAACATCCAAAGGAAGAAAAATTAATCTACTGAAGGAGAGTGGAACAAAAGTGAATGAAGAAGTATGTCACAGTCTGCGGAAAAAAAACTTCACTTGCTGGGTACCTAATCCAGCAAGCAAATTTTACGTCTCAGCTGAGCCAGGGTGTATATAGAACAGTCAAACACTGAGGGTTATGCACAGAAAAATTATGAGAAAACACCTACTTGTTAACGTTGCAGAACAGATGAGCGCTGAGTATGTGCACTATTCCAAACAGTAAGGAGTGACACCAGAAAGTAAATCAATCAATACACATTTTTAATTTAATTTTCTTGGTAGTCAAGACATACAAACACAGATAGCATGAAGATGAATGCCAGCTAGGAGTGAGAGCTGCAGACCTGCTTTGCTGCTCAGATGAGTATCACTGCTCACAGAAACTCTTGAGGGAAAAAGGATGTCTAAAATAAAGATATTCTCTTTCCCTTTTAAAAGTGTACCGGGTTTAGATTGATTGGGTTACTGTGGTTGGGTAAATTGAGTTTCTCATAGTCTAGCAAATTGAGCTATTTTGCTGGTTTGTGTTTCCGGTTTTGGAGAAGGGTCTTCCTGTGGTCAAGAATACCACATCACCACATCAGGGTGTAAGTAAATGTTTAAGTAACATGGCAACACAAAATCTTCAGCTCATATGTCCAATATCATGCAGAAAGTATCTTAATTCTAGTTTACTCACTAATACATCTTTCCTTCTCAAAATGCTATACCCTGTAGAAGTTATCAAGCTAAATACTTTCTTTTCCACCCAAAAGTGACTCTGTATGCATTTTGGTGCCAAATCTATTGTTACTAATGTCAGTTTTGTTATTAAGACAATGATTTGCCTTGCTAGTTCATGAAAATGAAGAGAAACTGGCACATTCCCATTAGATGATGCATGTAATGGGACCATGTTCACTAAGGCTTGTTAAATCCTATAGCTTGAATACTGAAAAAAGTAAACATATTCATGAAATAAATAATTATGTAATTAAACCAGTCATACATAATAGGATAATGTCTGATTAAAGTCTCAGACATTTTAGCATGATTATGTGAGTAAAGGGCTTGATGTTATTGTTACCTGCTTAGTCAGCACATCTTCCTAATTTATTAATTGCATTTTACAACTATACAAACAGCTCACAACAGAGATTATTCAAGAAAATTCATAGAAGCTGCTTATGTAGTGCCTAAGCATAATGTGTAGGCAAGGTAGAAGCCTACTGTAGTTGGACTATACAATTCATCAGCAAATCATTATCCCCATTCTACAGACAGGAAACTAAAGCCACAGTGAACATGAAGAAAGCCCTTACAGCAACTAGTTTCAAGGTATCAGTCTTAGCTGGCTAATTTAGTGTCCTTACTTGCCCTCTTTACAATCAATGTAGAAAACTGAAGACGTCTCCTGAACAGCAGCACTGCAAAAGTACATAGAAAGTCTGCAGCAGAAAAAGACATTGAATCCAAGTCCTTGAGAACTAAACTGACATTGTATTTTTGCCAGGTATAAGGTCTCATCCACTACGAACATTTACTTATGGATGCAGCCAGCGTCTTGTTGTATACATGTGTTGGAAGACTGGAGATAGAAATTAAAATAGGTAAACAAAAGCACAGTTGAATTTTCACCATAACCTAAAGCACACATACTGCTCAAGAGCTTCCTTTCCCTGCTTTTTCCTTCTCCCTCTCTTCACAAATCCTCTTCTGTAGTAATATAAACTAGAAATGGGACTAGGTCCAAAGTATTCTCATTCCCAGGGAAATTTCATCATCACTAGACTGGAGAGTTGATGCTGACTCTCACATTAGCCCAGCAAACTCACAGTTATATCAAGCAATATGAAACAGCTCCAAAAAGAAAGTTTGAGGCCCCTTCACTTCACAACACGTTTGTAAGCTGAGTTAGGGTGGTCTCCTAATAGGAATGAAATACATTTTTGAACACTGGGTCAGAAAACGAAGGAACAATACAAGCATAGAGCCACAGAGCTATTGGATGACTGAAGCAATTGCAGAGGAGGAACACAATACTTTCCCATCTTTGGAAGAAAAGTCCAGATCTTCCTCAGATTTTAGCCTAGCATATGTTGTTCCTGGGGAGATGATCTTATGCAGTCATGTGGTATGCTTGCTTGTCCATTTACCTCTTCATAAGCACTCGAATGTGGACAATTTCTGCCAAATTTAACAGGAAGGCAGTGGTCTCAAAGGTATCGCGTTCCTACAGGTTTCATGCAGATAAGCAGCAGCACATTTGCCCTTCTTGCTGAGGGAGGGACAGCAGTTTGAGCTCACTCTTGCTGGATACTGGAGCATCCATACAAAGTGAGAGAGGCTACCAAAGACCACACTGTAAGAAAAGTGCCAAAGGAGCTTGCTCATTATTCAACATCAGAGTTTCTGTCCAGGAGACCCCAAGCTGGGGGGAAGCAAGCTGCTGGCGCTGAACTTTCTGAAACTATTTGTTTCATGAAAAGGCTTTGGTGCTCAGCTCTTTCCTGAGTCTCAGAGCTGGGAGCTCTGGGTGGAGGGAGGCACCTGCCCATGGACAGAGTAAGGCCCCTCAGTCTCAGAGAAGAGTGTGGTTTGACACACGGCTTTTCAGGAATGGTATTTTGTTACTTTTGCTTTAGAGGCAAGTGGCAAGAAAGGAAAGGTAGAAGGAAAGAGGGAAGCAGGTAAGCAAATTAGCTCCAGAAAAGCAGTGGTGTAATCCCCACTGGACAGACTATCATAATATGTCATTAAAAAACACTGGGATGTTTAAGGGAATTAATTAGTTTACAGTTTCTATAAATATATTCTTGGGTGGCAGGTGTTCTGGCATCCATATGCAAAGCCCAAATACAATTGTGAAACCACCCACCAGGAAAAAAATCATTTTTATCTGCTGAGAAAATAGATATGTTGTGCCAATCTGTTCTTCTCAGAGTAGCGTGTATGGCAAACCTCTTAACTCTGTCATGTCCATGTAATCAGAGTGAAATGCAGAAAGATGAAGAAATAGTATCCCTGCACAGAGGCTGAGAACACTTTCTCTTTTTTTCACTGAAATTCTTGGTATCGAATGTTTCTTTCACAAAAAAGGTGATTAATAATTTACTTGCTTACCATAAGACACCAAAGAGCAGATTCCGCCCTCTACAGTTACTTCAGTTTTTCACTGATGTGAGAAGTGGTTCAGCTCCCCACTCAGATGTTTGCAAGTCCTCTTCAGTCCTTCTTCTGAGTGAAGTACACAGTTCTTTATACTTGTATATTCTTTTGACTCAGATTCAGTATTCTAAATTTAAACTAACGTAGAGTCCAAAATTCTAGCCTTTAGCATTTAAACCTGTATCAACAATTAATATGCAATACAAAAGCCTGCCTTCCCTTGTACTGTGAGATGCTATGTTTACTTGATTGCAGAATCACATGATAGTTGAAGTTGGATGAGGTCTTTGGAGATTGTCCCGTCCAGCTCCCCCTGCTCAAGCAGGGTCACTCAGAACTGGTTGCTCAGGGTTGGGTTTTGAACATCTCCAAGGAGGTAGCCTTCACAACCTCTCTGGACACTGGTTCCACTGTTCAGTGGAAATATTTTAATGAGCTTATTCTTTTTTTTCCACTTGGAGTAAAAAAGAATTGTTCTTTTGATAGGACTATTAATTATCAGCAATGAGAACTATAGTTGCTATTAGCTGTATAAAGTATGTTCAGCTGGATAGCTGAAATCATAGAGTGACTGCACTGTTTTCCACCTTACAAATAATTGGTTAATAATCCACTAGCAAATCTTGAAAAGTACGAGGATACCTGTGTATATATGTTACACAAGCTTTAACAAAAACTTTCCAACCATCTGACCAACAGGTAAATTGCAGGAAGTACCAAGTAGTCACAAAACTCAGTAGCTTCTGGATTTTATCACTTGTCTTAATCATTCATGCAATGCTGTCTGCTGCCACCTTGACTTTATGCTCTATTTATGTATGTGAATACGTAGAGTGGGCAATGCAAGGGAGTTGGACTAGCATAGAATTGTACTAATGTTTGTAGTAAACAAAACCTAACACTTTTATTTAAAGGGAAAGTAATCTACCATGCGAAATAAAAGATTATACGACTACAACAGGGTTGTCACCCTGTCTGGCTTCAGGAAGTGTGCCTTCCTTCTCACATGGTTTGGTTTTCTCAAGCTTCCCTCAGGGTAGGGTTGCAGGGGTGAGATGAGCACCAGATGTGTCACAGAGATCCAGCCCTGTGGCCACAGCTTTTGATTAATGGAAATCCAGCCAGCTCTGCCAAAATGATCTCTCCATGCTACTCCTACAAGAACCTGTTCCTTATTTGCAGAGCAAAGGAATCCAGCTTTCACAAATGTTACCACCGCAATTGACTGTCTTAATGTGCTGCTCTTGCTATCATCCCACTTTCTTTTCCATCCATATAGGGCCACCTTGTTCTGAACATGGTGCCCTGAGCCCACCCCCAAGTGGCACTGACTCTGCTAGGAGGCACTGTGCATTATAGGGCTTTCCTCATAACATGAAAGACACACCCCTGTCGTCATGGCTGATATGACTTTTTGTGGAGGTAGAAGTAAATCACAGGTAACTAAGATTAAGCTTGGCTGAGGTAATATCTATCTATCACTCTAGAGAAATGAAATCTATATTTGACAAAAGAATGTTTGTCTTGATGCTGAGACCACAGAAAAACAGTGTTTGGAAATCTCTTACTAACTCTCATCTGCCTGTAGCTGTCATTTTGTAGCTAGGATGTAGTCTTACTAAGTTTCATCATTTCCCTTGCCATTTATGCAGAGTACTGCAGCGCCTACAGAATTTATTTAGAATTAAAATAATAAAAAGACATATCTATGACTCTAGACTCCTATAGCACCTTCATTAACTTATACAATACAACGAAATGCAGTAGCATTAATCTAGTGATTTCAGTAGGAATACAACAATGTAGAGAAATTACTTCCTTTCCCTTGATCACTGCGAGAAGTTTGCTCTCAGCTTTCTCCAAATGCTCTTCGAACAGCTGGCTTTTATAGCAGCCTGAAAAGTCACCACAGAAAGGCAATTTTTGACCCCAGGACAGGCAGCAATTTCAGTTTGCTCAGAGCCATCAGAGCTGCTCTCCTGTTTCATAATGAGAAAGCTCTGGTTTAAGGATTACAGCTGATACAGCATGGCCCAGAGGAGAAGTCTCCCCATGTATCAAGTCCCATGTCAGAGCCAGCAACTTCAATTTCAGCTCAAAGTGCCCATAGTTTCTAGAGCACTGGGATGACATTTGCCCATACAAAATATTTCCCATAATAAATAGCTGCATTCCTCAGTAGATGTAGTTTCCAAATGATTTAAAGTTACAGCCCTTTTGTAAATGATGGTGCAAACATTTAATCTTAAAATGATAGAAGAAGTGGGGGCAACTGCACTAAGTGCCAAAGCCAAAAGGAAAGGTTGCAGTCTTCTAGCCAGATGATGATGGTAGGGTGGCAAGCATAAAATGAGAGTAGAAATGGCAGCATGCACTGCAGAAGCACTACCGTAAACCATTTTCATTGAGAGCAAGCAATTTGTGGAAACCACTACTCTTTAAAATAAACATCAGGTTAAAGGGCTTGAGGACAAGCCTTTTCTACTCTTTGTTTGAGGAAGATTAACCTTTGCAAAGCCACTTTAACCAAATATTATGCAAAGTCCTAAGCAGCATAAGCACTGTCATTTCCATCAGAATCTAGGCAATTTTTCATTCTCATGACTTTCACTACTCCCATTGGGGAACTGCATTCAGAAGTCCCAAGATAGCTTTTAAAATCCATTGCCCAGGAATTTAAAATTGCAAAAGATATGTTTTTGCAGCACTCAAAAAGCCCAGACTCTCCTGAATATTTGCATGTAAAGATCCCACTCAAGTATATGCTCAGATGGGACAAAAATGGCATTTGAAGTTCCTTTATCTTGCCAGAACACAAGCCCGACTGACAGCTGGTTTCTACAGTATTATTAATTTATATTTATTAGCATGGAGTTCAAAGACATTAATATTTTTGCACAGAGGAAGAAATATCCCCTCTCATTATAGCCTGACCACACTGATGCTATCACAGTTATCACTTCAGATTTAAGAAAAACAACAACAGAAAAGCCCAGTACTACAACTGGGTTGTTCTGAGGATGTAGAGTATTCCCTCTGTTGCCGATAACATGACGGAGCCTTAGAGAGTAGACTGAGAGAACTGGTTTATAGACATTTTTTCACTTCGCTCTCACGTTCCCTTATTGGTAGGTAACAGACAGACAAGGGTCAAAGGATTCAAGTAGTTTCTTTCTGTCCTCAAGGTGTATCCTTTCTTTACCCATTCCCCTCTTTCTTACTTTACATCTGCCTCTTTCTAGCTTGTACGGTGCACCAGAAGTGTCTGTGGCAGGTAACTTCCCAAGCAGAAGTCCTCCTGTCCATAGATAAAGCCTTTCCCAGAGTCATGGTCATACCAAATACAAAGGAGACCTTCTTTGATTAACTGCAGATCTCATGGCAAACAATATGCGATAGATCATAGAATCATAGAATGGTTAGAGTTGCTGAAGGACAGAGCAATCTGACTCTGTGGGAATGATAAAAGCCAGTGGGCCCCTTCTTATCAGTTTTTGCTTACTTATTCTTCTAGTATTTCTCACGCAAGGTCAGCCACCACATCTGCAGTAAAGTAATGGAGGCTTACTCCTTTTCTGTACAGTGATCTTAGGCTGTCTTACACAAATATATGCGGGGAAAAAGACAATTTTTTTTTATTTCTAGGAGGACAAAATTTATTCTCTGCATGTAGTAATTAGTTGTGCAAATGGTCAGTAAGCAATGCTTCCATACCCTAATAAAATAAAATCTTTGGTTAATTAGGAGATGAAAACACATAAAGAATATGTGAAGTCTGCCTACTGTTCTAATGTAGGCCTTCAGCTCATTTATATTGTTAATTGAACAATTAGTATTGCTGAATTGTAAACCCGCAGGGGACAGAAGAGCATAGAACATGTTCCTGCCACACTGCATTACTCTGATTGGCACCAAATAGCTGTGACCACAGGAAACCCCGTTGCTCTCCAGAGTATTTCAACCACACAGGTGGATTTCAACCACTTGGGAGGGAAACTTAAGTGCGTAACTGTTTGAATTTTGGTGAGACAGGTCATAGTGTACTTCTCCAGCAATCTCCCAGCCCATGAAGGGTGATAGATAGGCAGACAGAGGAAGGAAAAATGGAACGGTCAAGAGGAGTAATGTACCATACCCAGAGAAGCCAAGCATTAAAGCCATCCTTATCCACGCCTCGTCTTCAGTTGGCAGAAAGCAACAATGTCCCTGAGGCTACTCCAGCTGTTGTACATTGATATGTATGTCTATGAATATTTAGTTTCCAGATTTTAGGCAACAATTGCTGAAATGCAAGACTTCTGAACTTGCTGATTACTACAGAAGGAAAAAAAAAATGCATAAAAAAGGAGCAGGTTTAGAACAGCAGCTGACTGATGGCACACAAGAGGGACTCTGCAGGGGAGAAGTTTCTACTGGGTTTCTATCAATAGTCTAGAATAATGCATGGGCTGGACTGGGTTGAAGAGACTCATCTATAAATAGGCCTAGTCTTTCTTTTGCATTGATCAGCAGACATAGGCACAGCCAAGGAATTTAAGGTGGATGATACGTCTGGCAACAACAGAATGTTTTTTGCCTAAAATAATACAGTGGAGAAATTGCTCAGGAACAAGTAAATAAGGAAGTGTTATTGCTGAAATGTTGCTAACATTAGTACCTGCATGGGCTTTTTAATCTGTCTGTCACAGTTAATGTTGGCCCATAAATTAAAGTCATCCAGGAGCTAATTGGACTAGCCTTCAGGTTCTCTTGAGGTTTTTACTCCATTTTTGCTGTTACACGCTGGGAATGCCAACATGACCTGGAAAAGATAAAATTATTTTGATGCCCTGCCAGCAAAACATTACCACTCTGAGGAAGAGCCATGACTGGAGATGTGTTTCCTTCCCAATGAAAAGGCAAAAAAAAAAAAGAGGGAAGAGGGAGAGGAAGCTACACAGTTTCTCTTATGTTGTGAAATGGACCTCAGGACTAGCTGTTAACTGGGGATGCTTCAGGGCATTTAGTGACTTGATAAAGCCACCACTGAATATCTCCACCTGAACCAAAAAGTGAGTTACTTAAGAGGATAGGGTCTGGTAACCTTACACAAGTCTGCAATCCCTGTTTCACTGCACAACTACATCCATGCTGAGAAACCAATGTTACCTGAGCATAGCTGTCCTGAGAAGCATAATAATATATTCTTTTCAGTGCTGTGTATGTCTCATGCTATGTGGGAATAACATCACCCAATACTGTGATGAAACATAGAGCTGCCTAACAGAAGACAGCTACTGATGAGGTCAGGAAATGAAAATTATACTGGGTCAAATTTGATCTCTTACACCTATGAAACAAAACAGAATAACAGTTATTCTGTTATTCTTTACAAAATTTAAACAAGACAGACTTCAAAGCCACTGCATGTGAAGTAGCAAAATGAACTGTAAACAAGTGGAACACAATTATCCATGTTACAAACTTCTCTGTCTTCTCCTTAAAGCATTGATTATGTTTGCATATATCTTTTTCTGGGAGACCTTGCATCAAACTTCTCAACTACCTTACACAGGCAACTGAAGGCTAATTGAGACTTGCACAGAAATAATTGCTATGGTTTAATATAAAAAACGCTGAATGATTTTTCAGTGGAATAGTCTGTGAAATCCAGAGTTGCAAACCATTTGGCATATCATTATTTAATTCAGGGAAGCAAACCACAAACAGTGTATGAAAAGCACTATTTATCCATGGAGAATATATGTCATTGTCACAGGATATTGTGCATTCTAAAAAGTTCACATGATTTCAAAAAAGCAATTAGACACATTCATAGAATGAAAATCCAACAAGTGCTATAGAATTCAGAAATAAATACCTCTGTACAAGAATGTCTGGCCTAGAGATAGCTGACAACTGGGAGTGTATACCAGGGAGGTAATACATAATGTTTTTCCCAATCTTCCCTTTTTCCCCAGGTATCCAGTTAATCACTGCCAATGACAGGATCCCGGGCTGGCCTAAGCTTTGGTCTGTATCATACAGCTCTTCTTCCATTCTTCAAAGAGAATTCTGCATTTACTGTTATTACACATAGCACATTTACTGTGTACAAGTGATATAAGATGCAAAATCATGTAAAACCAGGCATCATTACTGAAAAAACCCTAATCACTAAAACAATATTCACCTCTACAGTAGTTAAATTTGCCACTGCATTTTAAGGTAAAGAACCTGGCAAGTCTAGTGCAGCAAGTGTTGATTACTGTATTTTTAATGATGCATACTGTATTACTACAGTTATTACTACTTTGCCACAGTCCAAACTATATTTTAGAAAAACTTCCAAACATTTATTTCCTTTCCTCTCGTCTTGTGTATTGAAAAACTCTAAAACAATGTTAAGAATTAAAACCATTGCTTTAACATGGGCAAAGATAGAGATGTTCCATACTGCACTGAAGCTTCACTTTTTTCCTCCTGACCTCTGACAATAAGTGGTCCAAAGCACAGTTTTGCTTCATAGTTATTTTTACAATCAGTAAACACTGAAAACTGCCACTACATGTCATCTATGTAATCATTTTTATTTTCAGTACATCATACACAGATTAACTGAATATGAATGCCTATGTAGATTTTTTTAAATTTATTATCATCACTGTTGCATCCAGCTAGGATACTGAACAGATTACAGACACAATGGACAGCTGAGTAGTTCCACGATTCTCTTTTGGAAGAAGACCTAAACCCTGATCTTACGGTTAAGCAAGAATGCACAGGTTTACTCATGCACATATCTGTGATGTATTAATGAAAATTATCTGCATTAGCCTTAGTCAATTTGGATTTAACTGTTTATATGATTAGTGCCTAAATCTATAATTGCATAAAGTTACCACCCAGTGTGTTACATTTCCCTTGCTGAATAAATACTACTAAAAAAAATAAAATTACATGCACTAAAAAGTTAGTTCTTGAAACACAGAAGAAAACTTACTCAAAGTAAAACAGTCTTTTAGCTAGTCCTTTAAAATAAAATCAATCTTTATGACTTATGAAAGTTGATATGTATTAGTTATGAGTCTTATGCAGTTTCTACAATTGCTCTCTGTAAAACTTGCCAGGTTTTTTTTTTTCTTTAAAACTGAAGCTATGTATTTTATGTTAAAATTAGAAACTCTTTTTTGTGGCCTTTTCAACTTAATTATACCTCACAATTGTTCCTGATTCTAGAGCTATCACAGATTTAACCTCAAGTCTCTCTATATTACTAGCTAACTCTTTACTGTCTAGCATAATAATAAAACTGCTAGACAAAGAAACAGCAGAGGCAACTCCAAAGTTTTCAGCTCAAAGGCATTAAAGTGCCTCTTTTCTTCTTAAAATACCTTGCAAAATCTAGCAGTGTGCATATTTTTTATTTGAAGATTAAGATTTCAGCATTGCATCCCCTTTTGAGTGAGAGTCGAACATTTTATTTAGACATCCTTAGTTGGACCTAATCTTGGTATTACCTCCATTTATATAAAGCTGGAATAAATCCAGTAAAGCAGTTATATAGAATAGACCCAGAGTACGATAGGAATAATTCCTTCTCAGCCCTCCCCACCTGTGCTATGCTTTTAAAGATTGACTTTACTGTTTCCTCACTGCGTGGCAGCCCACCGTGCAATGAACAACTGTGCTGGTGCTTTTTTCTGGTGTTTACCTTATATCTTTACCACAAGGACAATGGGTACTTCTGAGAGTCAAACAGTAAATTAAAGGAAGGGGGTGTGGTATCTAAGGTCTAAATTTCAATAATGTAAATGAGTGGCAAGTGGGAAATTTACGAGCCAAATAAGTTGTATACAGTCCAGCTACATCCGTTATACCTGCCAGAGAAACAATCCCATTGACAGAACTTTCCCTCAAGCGATAGGCTGCTGGGGAGACAATGAGGGTGCTGGTGGCAGCGTGAGCCTTTATTTTGTATGACAAAGGAAAAGCAGTATGTCGCTGGAAAGTGTTGAGAAAGACTACAGTGGAAAGATGTTCTTCCACGGGGCCAGAAATGCCCGTTTTCATGTACTAGTTGCAAGCCCTCTCCTTCTGTCTGCTGCATTTATACCCTAGTACTAGGGTTGCCTGCTGGCAAGCAGAGGACAAGAATTTGAAGAATGGTAGCCTAGTAGACCTGGTAAGTTTTCTGACTACCATTCAGTTACACAAAAGGCAGGTATCAACCAGGGACATGGTGTTTTGCTTTTATTTATTTGATGGGTTTTGTTCTTGATTACTTGTTTTAGGAAAGGGTGCATTTCCCTCACTTTCCTTTCCATGAGTAATTATGCGGCATGTCTCCTAAGAAACCAGGCACCACCAGGGTGCCTCCTCGACTTCTCTCTGACCAGAAGGGGCTGCCACCTCTCTGCTGAGTCTTTCCCACTATCACCAGGCAGTTGCTAAGCGGGACCTGCAGATTGTTTATCTGACACATCTAGCTGTAATGGACAGGGATCTGAGGCTCTACACTTTGACCTTTTGATCTACTTAGCTTAAGCAGCTAAGCCAGATATACCCGCTCCAGTTCTATGGTGCCTTGAACACTGGAGACCCCAATTTTGCCTGGGACCATAGGAGCCGATATAATACAAATATTAAAGCTCTATTGTTAGCTGAGAGCAATCTCTGTAGCATTGGCTTGTCCCTTCTCAAGCAGCAATTATTGCAGTTTTGTATTGTAAAATCTCAATAAGATTATAACTGTTACAGAAATGCTTTGCTCCAGCATGCCCATCAGGGACAACACACCCGAAGTATCCTTTCTTTTTCCAAGAAGGAAGGGATGGCCGACAGGAAGTTTCCTGCAAAAAATCTCTCCAACACACTTTTCAAAATAGTCTGGATTTGATAACTTTCTGAATGTGATCTAAATAGCTGATATAATTAGCAAAACCAAATAAGCTTCCAGTTACTCAAGCGCTTCTTCAGTTCTGAAACAGAAATTATGGGAGATAATGAAATTTGCCTTCCTTCTGTGTCAGCCAGGTTTTTGTTTGCTTTTTTTTTTCCTCCTAATAGTATCTGTTGGTGTACTAAAAGCTAGTATTTCTCTCTACAAATTTGTTTCAGAATCAAAACCTATCTGAGGGTTCTACTGAAAACAGAGTATGTGCCCGTTAGATAATGAAGGGAAGAAATGACCAGCTGGACAGCTGGAATGGATTTTAATACTACTGACACACAATTTCATTTTATTTATTACATTATTAATCATATTGGGATGCCTAAAAAAACGAAGAGGCATCTTTATGTTTCTAATCAATCAATCACATTATTAAACCCAAGTGAGGTTTAAAATCAGATCATCCAAGGTGATGCAACAAGAATGTTCTTTCCAAGCTATCTGCCTCTTTTGCAAATGCTTATAGCTAAGGAATGGTCAGTGATTGATGACCATTCTCTACAAAGCCATTCTTTCTAGCAGGGTTATTAATCCATTTTTTACAGAGGGAACTAACAAAATTGTGGAAAATCTGTTGGCTTAACATTTTGTACCCTTTGGGGGGATTTACCTGTGATTCATTCAGTTCAGGAAGTTGGGGGCTTGATCTCCTATTTTGAAAGAATTTTCTTGCTACTCTGTTTTTTCTAACGTGCATCTGAGTGATCCTCAGGAAAATCAGAGAAAGAAATATTTTTCTTACTGACATATACTTCTGTGAACAATCAACAAGCATTTCATTCTGAGCCTTGGTGATGAATGGTCCCAAGGCACTCTTCATAACATCAGGGGTTTCCTCTAAATGTCCTTGGGCAAATGGTAGATCAAATGTCTTTTCGCTAAGGGTGGTGACATTCGGAGCTGTTTAGTTGCTAACTGCTGCCTAGAAACTAGCTGCCTTTCACTTGTGGTGGGCATACAGAGATTCTGAGAAACACTGTCCTTTGGGATAGGAAAGCACTGTAGAAACATTGGATCAACTTTTTACAGAAAAACAGCTGAAGGAACCTTGGATCACTGTCATACAGTAGAGAGAGAAATAAATACATGTCAGCTTCATATTCTGCTGCTAGCCAATGTCAAACAAGTCAGGCCTGGCTTGAAACAAACACAGAATGTCTACTGAGATGCTCTGAAGAACCACTCAGCAATAGGGATGTCTATCAGGGAGCTCACACAAATGAGCTCTCCCTCCCCCAGCAACTTACCATTAATCCTCCTTCTTTGCTGTCACTGCAGGAGTTACTGCAGCAAAGTTACAGTCTGAGCCTCTGTTGGGAGCGTGTCTGAGGCAGACAGAAAAAAACCCAACAAACCAACCCCAGGAATATTCCAGGCTACCAACACCAGGTAACTGAAAGTCAAAGGCAACTACTCTAAAGACTTCCACAATTAGATTTCAGTCCTCTCACTACCCCTCTGGTTTCCGAAACACCCTGTTTCTCATAATCTCTCATACAATTTTATTTCCAGGGAAGCAGGAATCTACTGTTACCTCCCTTGAACAAATGGGAATTGAGGAAATAAGCAAATTCAAAATCAAACATCAGCCTTAAGACAGAGGAAGGAATTGAACTTATAGCTCCAGAATCGCAAATTTTCACCCTGACCCCTAGACCATCATTGCTATACTTACCATTAGGGTTTCAGGGTACATGTTATGGATACTTACTCCTTGAACAGGGTGGAACCATGTGGCAGCATACCCTCCTCTCCTTCTGTAGCCTCCTACAAGCTTATCAGTAATGACAGGGTTTAATATCAAGCCAGAAAGTTGTGAAAACAGGGGCCCTTGTCTGGAATTTGTGTCCTTCTAAGCATAACTCCATATATCCCAGCTACACTGACATACAGAGCACAATACATCGCACCTACAGCCAGCAATATTTTATTTTCCTGGCTTCTGTGCTGGGGAGGAGTGCATGATGGGAAAATCAGTTTGGCCCCAAGGACATAGTTAATTCTAACTTTCTGAAACTTCCTTATTTTCTTTCTATGCTTATTTAGGTAATCACACTTCACTCTAGGGCATAGATTTGGAGTGTGCAATTCAAGCTGTGTTATGCTATATTATGATGCAATATAACACAGGGTAAGTGCTCACTTCCTCCAGGATGCTGCACTTTGAGACACACCACTGCCAACACGTAAGTTTCTGAAACACAACTAATGACAAAATTGTAAAATCAGGAAATACTGATTCCAACTTAACTTTGAAAAGGTTAAAAAAAAAAAAAAGAAAAAAGAATAAAGGACAGGGCAGGAGTTATAAACACTGTTGACAGTTTTAAATACAGATCTTTTTGACAGGCATTTCTTGAACTTCCTTTGAATTTTAATACAGTCAATTCTAAAGAGAAACACCAGTCTCTTTTCCCTGCCTAGCCTGCTATTTCTGCATACTATCCAATTTCAGTATCTCTAACAAAGGCATAATCAGACTTATGATTACAGATGTGGGACATCTACTCCCACCACATTTCAAGTTGAAGCTTTAAGATCCACTTTTCACAGACTACTGCAACTACTTTTATTCTATATATGGCTTTCTCCTTTGTTCGAAATCTCCAATTGTTTATAAATGTTTAACTATAAGGTGATACAAAGAAGCTGGATATTAAGTTATATAAAAGAGACAACAGATAAAAAAGAGCTCCAAAAATTCTAAGATAATAACAATAATAATTATAAACCCCAATCCCCACACTCCCAGTTGGTTATTGGCAATTAAAGCACTTTAAAATAGATCTCACTACACAGAGATTCCTGCTGGGCCTTTTATAACCTTCCTCCCTAGGGATTAATCGGTGGACAGAATCACTGCTGAGATAGGTGGCATGTGTGCCCGAATACCCATGTAGCCAACCATACAGTGGATAATTGGCTTCTGTCACATTACTACATTTTAGCTCCAAAAACCTGTGGTGTCCTAATGGGAATAAATGAATGGCTGCTACTGAGAATAAACACTGCTGCTCACTAAGAAAATTGCTCAAAATTGGACCAGCCTGAATCAACAAATTCGGGGAGACACTGAGCTTTAGTTTCACTAATTTCTTTGTATGGTTTAACATAAGGTTGTCACCTACAGTACATTGGAAACATGGTACCTGCAGTTCTCACACAGGAAATTCTGAAATGGATTGTATCTCAGCCAGAGATCTTTCAATCTCCCAGCTTCTCGCTGAAGATTTTGGAGACAGCAAATACAGAGGGCAGGTGGGAATTTAGTAGCAAAGGCAGGCAGCTTATAATAATAGCCCCAGTATGGTCACCAATCCCTCTACTCTTACCCTTGCCAAAATATACACGTATAATAGTTGCTGCTATGCTGCTTTGCTGATACTGCATCAATACATCACTTTGCGGAAGTGGGCTAATTTCTTAACCCATGACAGATCATATATTCAATAAAATGCAACAAAATAATCAAAAGTAGTTTTGGACCAGTCTGGTTCATACTGTGTACAATTGTGAAAGTGTGATTTTCAGATTATTATTGTTGCAAGCCTTAACTATATTGTCTGGATCATATAGGTGACATCACATGGTGCAGGAAAATGATATATCCAGAAATTAATCAAAGGTTGAGGGCACACAATTGTCTTCCACATTACTCCCCTGCCGTTGCTCAGGGACAGAGTGAAAAGATGTGTCCTGTTTCTGTCTATGGCATCCGGTTTGCTTGACAATCTGACTCAAATGCCAACAGTCTGCCTTGAATCTTGGGCTCTTAGAACAAGTAAACATTGGATTTTAATGAGGCTGAAATATACAGAAATGTTAAGCTGTACTCTTGCTCCTTGGAGGAGCCCAGGGGGGTAGCAACAGGAGCACATGGGTGGGGTAAAAAATTACAGCAACCTAATGTGAAGCATTTCAACAAAAAAAAAAAAGAAAAAAAAAAAAAAAAGAAAGGATTCCTATCAAACAAAACCTGTACAAGGTGCATCTCTCTCCCTCTCTCCTGGATACAATGTCAAGATGGCTGCCTTTTCCATTCAAAGACTGACTGACATGAGAATGCAAATCCTCTGTTTTGCCAGCTATCTGGGCTACTGATAAATATAGGCTGCAGATAGATACTTGGACAAAAGACCACTTTTCTTTATGATGTCAAAATTTCTAAACTTCATAACATCTATTACAAATTCGACTGGACCAGAATTGCTAAAATAGATCTTCATAACTATGTGAATGTAACTTATGTTTTAAAACACTTACCACCCAACAGTACAGTACAGCCTCTTTGTGTAAAATGAATAGATATGAAAATATCTATATTAATTCTATATTCATATGAAATGAAAAAATATATGAATAGATATATGACTTGATTAGTTTCTTTTCTCTTCCCATATGAACAGCCAGGACCAGCCATTTAAGAAAAATTGATTATGTTATTTTTCTGGCAAATGACATAATCTCTCCAAAACATTCCAAGGTTTTGACCAATTCGCTTAATTGCTTTGCCTTATTTTTCCATTTGTTGGATAGGAATAGTGAAATGCTTACTGTATGTCTCTCATAAAAGTATTTTAAAATTCAGCATTATATTCATTTCCTGACATATCTATGCAACCTCTTTGAAATCAAGGCTGGTTTCTACTATCTTTTCCACTCCTTTTTCTCAGAAACATTGTAATTTTAGATAAAGACATTCATTTTAATTTGCTGGTTGTTTACCGTTCACATAGATGTGTTATCCCTATATTTTGATCACCAATGATTTGTCATCTCAGAAACTCAAAAGTGATCACAAATCTAAGATTAGAAGAAGCTACTGACTCTAGTGGAGTACTCTGAAGTCTTAGGTGTCTTACGTTACTCATGTTTTGTAAATGTAGTCCTTTTGGGGAAGCTTACAGAACTAAACGTGTTAGGTAAAAATCAGACAACAGTCATTGACATCATCATCATTGACATCATCTGCTATCCTAGAGATAGCAGAGTGAACTGAAGGGAGTTACTATCAGAATGAGCAGAATTTGGTTCAGTATTTCTACAGGATTTGGAAAATGAAGAATGCTACATGAGCACTGGATATTATTTATGGTAATAAGAAAGCCTGACAATCCCAGTTTGGCATATCACTTAAGCATGTGCTTAAAGCTAGGCATGTTCTTTGGGTGTGCGGGTGATTATGGGTCCCAATCAGATGTGCTGTACTGTATATGCATGGAGGGAAAATATCCTTCCTGACCCCCTGCGGGCAATCATCTCAGCTCCTGAAGCATGAAATTAGAGTGGCCTTATCTTTGCTTGCATACTGTAACTACAAATGTTATTAGCGATCATAAATTTAACAAGCCCTATTTTAAAATCCATCCACAGCATTATTGCATGACTTTTGAAGACAGTCCTCTTCGAGAACTTACAACTTTTTCCCTTCCGTCTTTTAATTTCATTTGGGTGAACTGGGGGAGGAAGGTCACTGTCAAACCTGCCGAAAGGCAAATATTAACAGTAGTGCTTAGCTCCATTTCAACTACCTTAGAACAAACAGCCACTTCCTGATGTGTAGAAATAATAACATTAAAATAAATAGCACTCTGTCCTTCCCTGGAGTCTATGCAAAGACTCCGAACCTTTACACCCTGGGCAGAGGAAACCTCAGTTCCTAAATGACAAAATGTTCTGGTCTAATTGAAGTTGGCACCTGGCCAACTTTATATCACTTGAACCCATAACCACGGTTTGCTTGTCTATTTGTTTCTTCTTGTAACGGGAAAGCCCACTTCAGCTCAGCAGAAATGATTAATCACCAGTACAGAGAAATCACCAATACAGGCAAAGATAATTGGCTGTATCTGGAGGACAGCAGGAAGAACAAAAGACCTATCAATGCCTAATATATACCTGCATAACCTTTCTGTTCAGAAAGGGATTCATTGCAGGTATTACTACTGCAGAAGGAGAGAAAAGGTGAATGGCAGTGCTGCCTCCCACACATGGAATACCCATCTCTCATGCACAATGAACAACATGTGTTTCTCAGCTCAAATGACTTCATAGTTTAGCTAGAAGAAAAACAACTAAGACACAGTGAAAATAAACCCTCCATGACCTGGGGTGGGGCAGAGTATATTTCTCACTTGACCTTACTTGAAACCCTTCCGTTTGGCAGATGAGTTCCTACTGAGACTTAAACCATGAACAGCAGACAAACAGATGTTAATAGCGTCTTTGCCGAAACACTGTGCTAGACCAGAACTCCTGCTGAAAATGCTACTGGGCTTTATCCTCCCTCCCGTAGGCAGCTGTGCTGAAGGAGGCATTCTGAAAGGATTACAATTTTGCTGCAGGCTCACAAAATAGAAAAAGCAGAGTTATGAGGGATAAAGCCCTTTACTGAACATCTCTTCAAAAAAGCTTACTTAAGAATCAGATGGGAAAAGATTGGTCTCTTTTTTCCTTCTTGCTTCCAAGGTTTTTCCAGAGTGAATACCCTGAGATTTACATTGCATTCAAATCTTCTGCATGGAGGCCACTGTTCACCCTCCTTGCAAGCCCTTCCTTTCATTCTGTTCCTGATCTCTCTGTCTTTGATAACACTGATTTAAGTAAAACCTTCATATCAGAAACCTTTCAAAGCAGCTGACAGAGCTGTACTGTACCTCATTTCGAGAATTTGCCACAGCAAAAATAATCCTTGCTGCAAAGTACCTGCAATCAACAGAAATAAAACTAAAAAAAGAAGAAATTAAAAGGTTCCTCACATCATATCCTCACAGAAAAATCTTGGAGTAGCTGCCACCTTGGCCAAGGAATGAGGCAGGGACTTACAGCTGTTCTCAAACACAGGATGCTTAAACTAATGAGAGCTCTAACAGATTCATTTTGTCTGCAGAACAGGCACAGAGGAACATACATCAACATGTCACGATTACTGTTGCCAAAAGTTACATTTGCACCTTTGTTTTGAAAAACCATTCTGGAACATCAAGGGGAGCTGAACAGCATCTGTACTCAGCAGGTGGAACTATTCTTTGTTTTAAGATTTGAGTTCTGGTACATGAGCTCCTAGGTCAAAGAAAAGCATCAACATTTGTCTTTTTTTAGCTGGATGCTATCTGCGTGTATCCATGAATACAGTGAGGACTTGAAAGTTGTTTTCTAGAATAGTAGATGCAAATGCTCTCTTGTCCAGCTCAGAATACAGCACAGCAAAAGGAATTTATGAGGTTTCTGTGGTCTGAATAGCAGACTTTGGTGTAAAAAAAAAAGCAGAAAAAAATACTGGTGGGAGAAAACATCAATGAAAATAAAGAAAAAGGGCAACCTTAGAGCTTTCTAATGTCTATGGGGTTTCTAACTCCTGTGGATTGGAGAAGGTGAAGAGAGTTGAAGAAAAATGAGGATGTGCACAAAAATAATGTCAAAATTACCTGTTATAGCAGAGAAATCAATGACATAGAAAAGCAGACATAGAACCTCACCCCGGTACTGATGGACCAACTTCCAGGTCAAGCAACATGGAGCAGCCATGAATACATGGCTATATGTATTTTCTATACATTGGACTGGGAGTAGAATATGTTCTCCTTTTCAAAAAATAATAGGTACACCTTTTTTTTTCCCTTTGAGAGAGAATGATTTTCTAATGTGGAGGAAATGCAGGTGCAACAATGGTTCCTAAATGTGCTAAAATGAGGTCTCCAGTTGGTAAATGGGTAACAGCTTCTCTTCTATTTTTTTTCCTCTTTCCTCAAGCTTCTGAACATTATTCAAAGATAAATACATTTCAAGTGTATGGATGCACTTATGTGCAAAGTGCCATTGCATCTCCTTTTTTTTTTTCCCTTCTTTGCTCCTAGTATTACCAAATTATTTTGAGCTGCAAGGCTTTTACATTAATGGAAGTTCCTATTCAGCCAAATTCAAAATCCTCTTTACTATGAATACTGAGAGACAACACAAGCAACACTAAAACTACATGGATGGTTTATTTTATTCAGGTATCAGTTACATTAATATGTGTAAGAAATTACCTCACATTTTTAAACACTTAAGAAAATAAAGAGGGCTAGGGTCAAGAGGGAAGAGAGATCTGCTGACTGGAAAGAAAACAAGGGAAGATGCCCACTGCTTTATGAGAAGAACAGACATCAGGTTGGCAAATCTAAAAACTATACAACCTTTGTAGCAGTTTCTAAGCTTCACAAAACACCTCTCTGCAAGCTTTCACTCCATATTAAGAGTTTTTTTAATGGTCCAGTAGGTTTGCATCACACTCTGAGATGACCTGTATTGCTATGATTATTATAATCATTACTATTTTTAATACTAATAATGCAATTTGTCATCACAATTGAGCACAGAGGCCACAGGAGGCCATGTCTGCTCCTCAAAGCCAAACAACTGCACCTAGAGATGTGGAGAAGGTATCAAAAGCATGCTGTCCCCTGTGCTGTTTTGCCCCACTGGAGTTCATTTAATTGGATATTGGGACTGACAACGTTAGCGCACAGCCTGACAGGCGATGATAGGGGCCCATCTGTGGCTGGCAAACTGGACTGATCAGATCAGGAAGGTTGCTGGCTGATCTCTGGCAGAAGTTCAAAGCCTGAATTAGATCTTGAGGCAACACTTCTATCCTTGTATGATAAAGTGGGGAAGTGAATATGCCTTTAATTTGGAGATGAAGTATTCAGGCTACGAAGCTGACATCTGGGTTTTGGTCAAATATTTATACCGTATTTTACACAGAAATGGATAGAAAATCACCTTCAAAAACTGAATCAGATGAGAAGCCTTTTTTTCCCTTTTAAAGTTTAAGCCAACTGTATATCACTCAACAGTACAGAAATAAAACTCTGACAAAACAAAAATGGCAAAAAAAAAAGAGCAGAGGAGAGAAATACATCCATAGTATGCACAATTCCAACTCAAAAAACCCCACCCATCTTGTGAGCAAGCACTTTCAAGTAGGATATGAAAAAGATAACTTGGAGTTTATGATACAGTTCATCCTGGTGCTACATCTGCATGTAGGGAAAATGGAGAGATGTTAGGGTTGTTTGCAAACCAAACCAAAACCACAGGAACAAATCATATTCCTGTAACTTGAAAAAAAAATCACTTTTATCTTAGGCTTAGGTGCATGAGATCAGAATAGAATGTTGCACAGGGCTAATTATAATTAGCATTTACACAGCAGCACACTTTGGTGGTGCCACTGCCTCATGAAAGACCCAAAACAGGCTCATGCAACTGCTAAGAGGTGAGGAATCTTCTCTTTTCTCCCATGGTTACAAAAAGGTCTCTGCAGGACGGGACGTAGCTTATGCCCTGACCCCTAAATATCCAACAAAGAGGAGCTTCAACATGAAAGAAGGTTTCACTCCATGAAGTGAAGGCAAAGCGGGCTTTCTGTCGCTTTGACCTTTATAATTTGCAGAAGACACGATTCCCTAAGGAAGACTCTCTGCCTGACTCTAGTGCTCTCACCAGTAAAATAAACTGGCCTGTTGCTGTTGCACAGACTTCTTCTGAAGTCGCCTTGACCAGTCTTCAAGCCTCCTTTCACAAAAAAGCTGCACCATTTGGCTTTCCAGGTGCTTGTCCTTCTTGCTCCTGCTGCAAACTAGCTGACCATCTTTCAAAGGTGGGCCCAGGAAGACACAATGTATGGGAGGGAAGGAGGAGGGGATCAGTCTCTGAGCATTCCTATGACTACACCTCCAGTTGCTTCTTTTCCAAAGCTTTCTTGTTTAGCAAGGATCACAACAAATTCCCCTGCATAAACTTGCAGGGCCACCTTGTTTCAGCTTTTATTTCATTTGTTTGTTTCTTCAAAAAGATCAACAATATTACGGGAATGAACATCTAGAGAACAGGAGAAAGTTAAACAGCATCCTGCTCTGAAACACTCTGGTTAAGGCAGAGAACATCTATGCCACTGTATTTTAAGTAGGCATTTGGAAAAGAAGTACCTTTGACAAGATGATAATTTAGTCCTTTTGACTCCATCACATCAAAGCAAATCTATCTGGAAATTCTCAGAGGAAACAAAGTTTTGCTGAAAAATGCCAAATTCTTGACCCTGACCTATTTTGTTTGCAACAACAGGGGCGATACAAACTTCTGCCTGAGCAAAGCAGTGTTACTGGGATCCCAGATAGATTTGTCCCTGCTTCTGAGTCACTGGGAACCCTGCCTGGCAATTTATGTCATCAGCTGCAGAATAAGGGCATTCTCAGTTTGCCTTTTTTTTTAATTGCCTTCAACTGGCAAGAACTGTCATTAAAAAAGAAGTAAAAAACCCCTCACTCCCCAAAGCAACCAAACAACCCCCTCACAAATATATGTTGAAAATAAAACCTTCTTTTGTGAGGTGACCTTGATTTCTTTCTCTCTCAGTAGAGAAAATATGACTACGCTGTCAATACTGGATGTTGCTGATCTGAGATCACTTGGGCTTTATCTACACGAGGGATTTACAAACATTTTCCCACTGAACAGGAAGTAGTAGAGGTAACAATAGAGCGAATAAGCTCTGGAGGCAAGACCTATATTTTATTTGTCTTTTCAAATGACTTATCAGCTTCTTCAGCTGTTAGAATACTTTTCTCAGGAAAGAGAAGGGAGGACAAATCATTGATATTGCTACCTCCACTAAATCCAGGCCAATCTCTCACTTGGGATAAGTTGGTGGAAACACACTGAAAGCAATGGATTAATGTTTATTCACAACCAACCTGAGAATCTGTATTTTCTTATGTGAATACAAACCCATAGAGAGCAGAACCAGGCAACAACTGACACTAGATTGATTTTCTCATTTTCTGAGTTTGGCAGTATGTTACACATCCCAGAAGCAGATTTGCCACTGGCCTAATACTTCCCTACGTATATAATATTTCAGAGAATGCTGCTGAAGTCTTTGCCTTTACTAATTTAAATATTTGCCCATTTCACAAATCTTAGCTCTGTTTCTCCTGCTTCGTTTCCTCACTGCGCTATGGCACACAGTGGCTTACTGCAAATGAAAAATACCAACCCTACAAATTGGCAAATGCAGAAATGAACTATGTTAAATTATTTTTTCTTAAAATTGAGTTAATCTGGCTACTCATGTTCATTGGCTCAAAGTTTTACAGCCCTTGCAATGGCATCTATCCTCCCTGGAAACCGGTAGCTGCCACTGTTTGTCTGCAGAGCGCACCTACACAGGTGTGGGTGTGTTTCATCTCTGATAATGTTTGCGCTATTCTGACAATTTCTGAGCAGTCCTGGCTCCTAGACACAACACTGTTAGAATGCACCGTGAAAGTACCAGTGAAATTCGTGGACACATCCTATGGCGTCTGAAAGGTTTCTCGCTTGAGTTGCCCAAAGGGAAACCTTTTCTTTTCTACTTACAAATGACATGAATGAGTCAAGAAACAAGGGTGGCCATAGCTACTCGGTGCCTGATTAACAAAGTTCATGCTGCTCCAGTGTGCTTGAAGGATAATAATTCAATTTAAAGGTATACATTAGAAGCACGTGTTACATCTGATTCTGTGCACTTTTAATTGGTTTAACTACCAGGTTTACAGAGAGGAGGTGGAGCTCTTGCTGAGATGTTCACTCAGTACAGAATGACACACCATAACAGACTGTCAGTTACCCAGAATAAAACAGAGTTGTGTAGTGCCCTTCTTTCTCAGTGTTTTCTAATCCAAAACATTCCCCTTGCTCTCGTATCCATCCCTCCAAGTACTAATGAAAGCAAATTTATACCATAGGATTTCACAATGTGTGACAAAAACTTACAAACAAAAATAAAAAGCACAAAACATTGCTCATTTCTAACATTTACCAAAACTTCTGTTTGAAAATTGCACTATTACTGCACTTTTTAGGAAAGATTTTATCAAGTTTTATGTCTATCATAATTCAGTCATCAATAACAATATCACAGTTTTGCTTGTTATGTCATTAATCTGGTGTTACTCACTTTCCTTCTCATAAAGTGTGCAAGAGTGTTATTATAACCTGGCTGTTCTTTTAATTGCTGTTAAAAATCATAACGATCAGAGCGCTCTCATCATTTTTGGCAGCAGTTTCCAAGCTTTCTAACAGACTGCTTTCCACCTGGTTTCACTTCAGGATTCATAATTTCCCTCTCGCTGGCAACCCCCACTGTTGCAGCTGCATTTCTATCAGGCTAACACACACAGTTGAGGTAGAGACATCTTACACGGGGAACTGTGGTGATTTGGCCAGATCATTAAATCCTCCTTTCTGCCTCACGTTTCTTTCCACAAAATTCAAAATAGTAGAATATGCATAAGACTGGGGATCTGCATTTTAAGCACCTTTCAAGATGCATTTATTTTTTCTCATGGTGAGAGGACTCCAGCTGTGGGATGCTATGGAAGTTCCACCAGGTGAGACTTTCAGGATCAACTGGAAACAAAAGTGGAAAAATGTATCATCTTGTATTATGTCCACAAGATTGCAGACTAGGTGATCTAACAGACCTTACCCATCTTCCTAAATTTGTGAACACCAAGTAAATCTTGGTTTCAGGCTTTCTGTGCTGGCTAAGGAAAAATAACACCCAAGAAACCTCAACCCATTTCTACTTTTAACTTAAACTAATAGCACAGACCATTTAATCTTTAAATTTTCCACCTGGAAGCAACACATATGGAGTTTTATGGCTGAACAAAAGTTTCTTAAGTTCCACCATCCTGGACTCTGTGAAAATCTGAGTATTTCCTCAGAATTTACAGTATGGCCTTATGGCGTGACCTCTAAACTCCATGGTGTGTAGAGAATCTGAATTGCAGTAATAAGACAGTATTGTAAATGGCAATGCAAATTACTTTGAAATGTTCCAGAGGTCTTTGAAAAACTATATAAGAGTTTGTGGTTTTATCTAAATATCTAGATATAAAGGTTTATATGGAAATATGTACATGGCTTTGGATTATATATCAAAGAATCCTGAAATTTACAATTGCGCTCCTGCAAACAAGGTTTGCTAGTGGATGTAGCAGAGAGATGCTGCCTGAGATATGGATGCAAACCAGTTCTCCAGGTCTAAATATCAAAGGTTGAGGGAACTCTTTAACCTCAGTCTAAATCCATATCTGAAAATATGTAACAGATACTACAGTGGAGCTCGTCCAAATAATAGAACAAACATTCCTTTGAATCATAAGGAAACCAAAATCAAATCCAAACTTTCTAAGATGTCCTGTAAGTCTGCAATTATTTCAAAGGAAGTTGAAGGTGTTCAATAGCTTGGAAAAATCACATCCCAAAGTGTACAGAGCACACAGCAATACAGGTGCTGGTATTATTACTCTCTGCCTCGGGAGTTTTGAGAGAGACAATCCCCAGTGGAGGCTGTTTCAGATTCCAGCCAATATTTCAGGTTCCAGCTAGTACAATCACATTATGTACAAGTTATGTAAGCCACTTTCCCCAAATGCATTACTAGTTAATAATTTTGTACTTAAAGATACACATCTTTGACTGTTTTAAAGTGTGATTAGTGGAACTGAGAGGGCTTCAAGGAGGAAAAGTAGCTTCCACTATTTTACACATAAAAAATATTAAATAAAATGGAGAAACATTAAAGTTTAATGCTGAATTTTCAACGTCGTATTTTTCACAATTTAACCCCAGTCTTCTCAATTCATTTGTTGCCAGCAGTAAAAAACTAACCTGAACGCTTCTTCCAATCAAAGAATGTGCCTGTGGAGCTCTCTAATTTTTTTGGCAATACCTGAAAGTTTCCAGCATTGTCTTAACTTACATCATCTGAATTACTATAATAATTTGTAATGCCATTTCCTTACTTAACAGTATTTTATGAGATGACAGTAACAATTCCTAAACCTTTTCTGTCGTTTGAAGGGATCATTGTCAAGGACACAGAACTGCTCAAAGTTAGAAAAGGAAGGAAGGGGAGAGAATGGCTCCCAGAGAGATTCCCCCCCAAAATGAGCCTGGAAACAGAAAATTCAGGGTTCTTATTGGAACAATCTTTTGGCTTTTCTGAATCTTTGGATGCGCCATGCTCTTGTTTATGACCAAATGGAAAATAAGGGGATAGCAGCCTCATAACTCAGGTGTGGTAGCAAAGTGCCTATGTTCAAGGAAAATAAATACCCACTCACCCATTGACCAAACGAGGTAGCAGAAGGTAGCCAGGCTTGATGGATTTTAATTTTTTCCTTATCTTTTCCACCAGATACATCATTATACTCTACCTGACTGTCTGAATTTTAACAACTTTTCACGCCCAGGGATCAAACTGCACCCTGTGAGGCTATGTGTCATGAAGCAATACAAAGGGTAGTAGATTTTACCCAAAGCAATATCTTTTACACATATGTTCACAGTTCTATCTGTGAAGACTGCAGTCACAGATCCTAGTTCAATTTCAGACATCTAGGCTTCTTACCGGAAGGTCTGATAATATTACTGTTTTGCTTCATCATATCCTTTCACCAGAGTCCTTCATGTTAGCTCATTCCCCTCCTTATCACTCTGTTTGAAGTTAGCTAATTAAATTACTATTTTCATTCGCTGTCACTTACTATCTGGAGCACATAGTCCCTACTGATCTCAATTCCCAAGTATTCCAGGCTGTGAGCACCTCAGTTGCTGAGGTCTCCTCACCTGCATGAAAATATTTAAAAGAATGTTATTTTCTCCTCAACCAGCTAGGCACGTACTTGCATTTCTTTGCATAAGTGGCCATGGGAAAAAAATTAAATGCTTTGGGAAGGATGACTGTCAAATTGTCTTTTCTTGAGAATTTGACAGTTGTCCATATACTGAGTGTTGTGCCTGTAGCTATGCATGCCACACTGTATTTAATTTAGCACAAACTTCCTTGCAGTTCAACTTTATCCTGCATGTGGGTTCCCAGTCATGGCAATACTTTCCATACATTGCCATTTGGTGACATGATGAAATCAACTGAATTTTCAAAAAATGCAGAAGCTTGAGCTGCCATATATGAACACAGGATTGGGACTTAAAGGGAAATAATTTTACAGCCATAATCACATGGCACCATTATCGGCGATTAATAATATAATTATTTATATTAAATATAGTATTAATTAATAACATAATTTATATTATTGATAATTATTATTATTAATGAATGATAATGAATGCTTGCTTAGTTACCCATAGACATTATTGTTCAAGCAATTGGTTTCTGCTACCTCTAAATAAGTTTTTAAAAATCAAATCCATTTTACCTGTTATTTTTTAACTCGCAAATTAACAGACCAAGCCATCAAATGTTTATATGATGAGGATTTTATCCTTTGCAAAGAACGATAATCCAGTCCAATGTTTTATCATTCCATGAAAGTCAGAATTAAGCACTGTTAAACCAGATCAAAAGCTGATTTGAAAAGTACCTTCCTACTCCTATATAGTATGAATGCCATATCTTAAAGCTATAGGTTTTTTTCTTGCTTATTTAAAATCAGAAAACATGTATTTATAGCTATTTCTAACAAGCATAGGATGCTGGATAGAATGCAAAATATGCTAAGTAGTACAGCATGATAAAAAATGCTTGTACTGAATGCATGGCCTTTTAGTTCATGGACCTTGACCAGCTTTTGATTTTATATATGGACACAACCCATCTTTTCTGCATGATGTGATCCAAGGAGTCATATTGAGGTCAAAAAGTAGAAATACACTAATATCGCAATGTTACTTGAAAGATACATTTCATTATGCAGGTGCCTATTTCCTTACAGGCTTTAAAGTTACAGCAAGGTTATCAGAGATCTTTAAACACATAAGTCCTTCATTCAGCTTTTTAAATTTCTGGCTTATTTCCTGACTCAGGAATAGGCTATAGTACTTCAGGTACACATGAAACTGCCAACAGGCCACTGCACTCCTTATACTCAGCCAAATACATAGTCTGACTCCATCTTTTTACTGTTATGGTTTTGATTTTGTAACACCAACAAGGCATTTCCGATGTAATACTCTTTAGGGATTATTACAGAACGTCTTGGGTGGTTATAGCTACTCAGCCTCTGGCTCTGTGACTCCACACAGACTAAGCAGTATTCTGCTGCATTCTTAGTAGGTATTCATTTACCCAGATCCCACTTCATATTTTTGGGTAAGGCAGCCAGTCCAGAGAAGCAGGCTTCCTCTTGTCCCCTGTGCCAAGAGATTGGGTGCATACCTCTTGCCTTACACTCCCATGAAACCTCTTGTCATCCAGTCTCCTCCCATCCCACTGGGCCATCACAAGAGGGAATCAATTCATAAACTGCTGAAATTAATCTCAAGGGAACTCTTGTTTTTCCTTATGCTTAAAGGTAGTCCTGAAGTAGAAGGAGAAAAGTGACTGACTACTCTTTCTCTAAGAGTTGTCAGAATGTAGGTGTTTCAAAAAATGAAACTAGATGAATTTATTGCATGGGTGGGGTTTAAGTGTCTAACAATTTAAACGGATAGGAAAATTTGCTCAAGAAATTTCCATGCAAAGCAGCTTCACTTTGTTTTGGACAGTGAGGACTGGATCATTTCAAATTGTACAATGCTAAATCAGAATTGCTGCATGGCAAATGGCAAACAAAATCCTCTTCTGAGAGGAAAGGTACTCAGAAATCTTAGGCTTGTTCTGATACACTTCTATTCAAAACTACTTCAAGATGAAAGGCAGCTCAAATGTGGTCTGTTTCACGCTCAAAACAACAGGGAGCTATTGCCTTTTTCACTATTTTTTGCAAGTTTTATAAGGCTCATTTACGTGACTCCTCTTGACTAAAATGTGTTTTAAAAGTCTTGTATTTATGTATCAACAATTCTTTCCTAGCACGGTTCTTCAATTGGTTCCTCAATCTCAGTGCATTTCTAGTAATTTGCTCACATCTGTGAAAAGCAAATACATGTTGCCAAAACCTCAGAATTAACCACTTTAGCCAGGTCACCTGGAAGTCATGCAGCAACAGAATAATCTTAAAGATACAGTTGTGTATCACTGAGAATAGCCCATGTTTTTATAAAACGATTACAAGCTCTGATTTGTGATAGCTGCATGCAGACAAGCTGGGTTAATTTTCTCCCTTTCTCAGCTTGATTCTGCCCAAAAGAAAGAATCTCTATCTTGCAGTCTCTGATCTTCAGCTAAATAAGAAAAGATATTTCTCAGGCAGAACAAATAAGAATTAGAACTCTCTGCAAGATGACATGCTGCTTTAACCAGGTTGAACACATAGCCCTTTCAAAAATTCCTCACGAAAATTCACTGTTTATTTCAGAGATTTTTCCTATCTTTGGGTTTTATTTTGTCTATAGTCTTCTGTGATTTTTTTGTTGGTGGTGTTAAGAAAGTGGAATAATTTAAGTGAGTGTATCATGAGCACATGTCCCTTTCCCTCATCCAAAATTGTTGCTGTAAATTTCCAAGACTTGAAATTTAAGCAAAATTGATCTGCTTGTGGCAAGACACAGTTTGTATTCTCCATCTTCCTTAACAGTTTCATACGGGTTTTCACATAGGCATGTCAACAAGGCAATATACACATGTAGATACCACAGATACTATAAATTATGTAAATTCCAGTCACTAGTGTTGGTCTGGATATGGAAACCACACATAAAATAAAATAGAGAAAGAACATCCTGATGCTGGTAGGAATTCTTTTGAAATACATCAGTTCAGCATCAGTACTGTCTGTGTTGACAGTTTGCAGGTAGCTCAGTCAGAAAAATTTGGAAGTTCTGAGTACTTCCATTTCACAAACAAGCTGAAAATCAAGTGGGGAAAAGCTTTCTGGGAAACTATTTGCAAGCTTATGACTGAAAGTGCAGAAATTGATCAATAATGATAATAATATAAAATTAACTCACTTTGAAAGAGGAAAAGTGGCTTGGAAAGATGCTGTTGCCATAGTTCTGTTGTATAAAACCAAATTAAAAGAATCCGATGGAGCTCACACACTTGTAACTGGCAGAACAAATGTGGCAAAAAAGTTGAAGCAAAATTAGTTCAAGGTTCCCCCCTAAACAGATAGAATTTCATATCTGAGATTTCTCATTCTACTTTGGTTCTATATATATGGTTCCATCCTATTTAACTTTGCACAGATAGCCATTGTTCTTCTAAGCAACAAGGAGAAATGCATATCATCAGAGACAACTTCCCAGAAAACCAGACAAATCACATTACACCTGGTTCAGAATACTAATTTCTTAATGCTTATGCCTGTGTTTTGGGAAAGACAACAGCCTGGATTCATACCACCATCCAAACTTTAAGGCCCTACTTGTGCTGGTTTCTTCCTCTAATAGTTGGAGATGGATGCTCACCTTCAGAGAGTGACTTATCTCACTAAGCTAAGAATCACACCTGGAAGAAATGCCCTCCTGTTAGACGCTTTAGACAAACTGAATGATATCATGTCAAAATGCCCCTGTACTCTGATCCTCAATGTATATACATGACACGTGGGGCTTTTCTGTGAGTGGGTATGCACACATGCCATGCCATCAGCCCAAGTGGCCAAAGGAATGAGATGGGAAATTGATACGCACACTATAGATCCTTCCAGTCTTGAGACAATGCTGAAATTCTGAAATACCACTCAGAGTGGAGTTTGTTCAACTTCCTCCATGCAACTAAAATGACCTCCACATCAGCAAATGACTCCGAGACAGGACAAGAATTGTCCACACTCAGGACCAAGGCACAGGGTTGGGGCTTTACAATCACTCAGATCTAACTGCCCCAAGTTAGATGACAAAGCCAGCACTTTGAGGGAAGACTGCAAAGCAACCTAGACCCTGGCCATGCACTTGAGCTGTTACAAATTTTACTTTTATCCCCATTCCTTTTTCTCACACACACAAAACACCTTCAGATTTTTTTACTCCAGATTCACACTTCCTAACAATCAGCAGGAGAAATGTTGATTATGATATTTTAGACACAGTTCATTTTAAGAAAAGTACATTTTTTTATAGTTAAATAACTTTTGGGAGTCTTCAGGCACTATTGGTTCAGATTCTTTTATTAAAGAATACAGATTTAGCAAAGGAAAAAAAACGTGCATATATCACTTGCAGCAACAAAGTCGGGGCAGGGGTGGTGTTGCAATTTGAAGGACTACAGAAACCTGATTTCATTTATTTCTACGACATAAAAATGAATTGAGCAATGGAAACAATGAGACTTTGGTATGGCAGGATTCCCCTCTGAAAACTGTTAAAGACAGAAGCACACAAAGAAGCACGATGAATTTTCTAGTGGCCCATCCACGTGTTTGATAAGCACACAGGACAATGTAAGCCTCATATTCTAATTTGACATAAGCATATCTGACTGGGCAGATTATACCAAGGGAATGAACAAATAACAGACATCATCCTCCTCATCCTAAATCTGTACTTGTGCTATAGCTTGCCTTACAGTGAGCTTAAATCAAATCTACAAATGTTCAGGGCATATAAAAGAATAAATTAACTGGAATCCAGAAAACAATAGCACTGCAGTAATACTACCCAGCTATCTTCATTTTCTGTAGCTTTAGCTTCTGTCAGAGCCTCCTTAGGTGCTCTGCTGTGCTCATTTTTGTTAAGAACTTGTTTCAGAGTTGGAATTCCAGAAAATGAGAAAGATTATTCTTGCATAGGTCTCAGAGCACCGCTGGGTGAAAGCTCTGAACAGGAATGTTCTGTCCACGAAGGACCCAATTCCAATCAGGCAGAGCTCCAAGGCAGCAGGAGACATAACAGAATAAGGGTACATCACAGTTATGCAAGAGGGCTTCATTCTTGGAAAGGTAAAGCTGCAATGATGCCCAGATTGCTCTAGGACAGCAGCCAGAGACTGTGCCAATGGGAACACCTGCAGGGTGATATAAGGGTATTGAAATGGCAGTAGGAGGGGAAATAAAAGATGTGGATGCCACTGAGGCTCGCTCTCCTACCTGGCATCTCTCAAGTTCAGGAGACCCTTTTCACACATAGGTGCGTGGAGGCAATTCGCAGTAAGCAGGTGGCAATGAGGAGGTGAGGGTGTTGGGAAGAGGCAGTTAGATCCCAAAACTGGCAGGAGCAGCTGCTGGAGCTGCAGTGATGTTGTATGACTCTTTCATCACTTTGTCCCTGATCACCTGCCATCATTATCACCTGTTTGCTGCAACCTCCCCATCAGGCCACCTCTTTTGCCCCAGCCAGAGCCTTGTTCTCCTCTTTCTCCTTCTGCTGTATCACACTCCAACTACTTCCATTCCTTTTTCATATAAATGATCCCCTTTTGCTGAAGATCTGCCTCAGCTACTCCTTAGATCATTCCTCTCCTTCTCTTCCCTCCCTAAAAGGCTTTGCAGGTCACTCTGCTCTGTCCTCTTCCCTAAGTTGCTTCTCTTTAACCTTGAGATGCTCTGAGGCAAAGCACTTTCTACAGGTTTCTACAATACCAGCTGTCTGAGGTGAGCAATGGCCCTGTGAAATCCCACTGACCTCCTGGTTTCACAACACTTCTGTACCTCATGGTGTTACAACACTTCTTTTTTAGTATTGTGAAATATTAAAATGCTGCCACCACCACTGCTCAGCTCATGGTGTTAATTTGCAATTAACAGACCACACATAAATAACAATAATAAGACTTTGCGAGTTGAATGTGGGGAAAAAAGGTAGTCAGTTTTGTGGAAAACACACTTCTGGCTATTTGAGGAAACACACAAACCCTATTTTCTTCTTTATATATACATTCACCTGACCATGCACTAAAGAACATCTTTACAGCAATTTCATACACTATTTTTAAATGTTATAAATGGTTCTTTTAAACCACCAATTGATGCAACCAATTGGGATGGCCTAGTAAGAAAATAGAGGGAGAAAAAACAAGAGCAAAAAGTCACATACAGAGGTATATAATCACACACACACTTGTATTATGTGAAATCATTCTAAATATAACTTTATGATGCTTTTAAGAGAGGTATTGACATGCGATGGAGAAAAGGGGGGTGCAGACCATAGAACAAAATTCCCAACTCTGCCAGCAATGCTGGAACAGTGAAGCAGGAGGTAGTATATACACACGTACAACTAGACAGGAGAAAAATTGCAACACCAGGTTTACAGTGAACTATGTTTAAGGTTTTGCAAAGCATCAGCACCAATTCACTGTCAATCTGCCTCCATGTAGCCTGTCAGTGAAAAGAACTAGGGGCAGAAATAAGATGGACAGGAGACCTTAATCTGGAGAGAAAACATACTGCATCCAAGGACCTTTTCTTCCAGAAGCCCACTAGTCAGAAACTCCCTGGAATTCCTCAGAACTTGTTGGCAAGGTTTTTTCATATCTAGAAGTGGCCATGAGCCTCCAGTCACTAACAAAAGCAATATTGCACAACTTCTCAGCTTGCTGTGCTGTCCCTCCCAGACAGGCTTTTACTTTCAGAGATAAAAGTCTTAAAAAACCTTCTCACCTCTGCTCCTAGCACCTCACTCAGGTACTCATTAATTGATGTGATGGCTTTCCACTTATCATGATTCATAATGGTAAAGGGGAACCCTAATTTTTCCCTCCACATCTGGTACCTCTGTTGGTCCATCTGCCACAAAGTGCACTATGACTGCGATTACTGCTCCATTTTGCTTCTTCCTGTATGACCTTTGCCACAAACTCCTCTGTTCAGTCTTGGCTAGAAAGAATGATATCTCTGTTCAGCTGCAGGCTGCCTTATTAGCATTCAGAGGCCATTGGGAGCCTCATGCTCTCTCCAAACACTTTTTCATGATCAACACAAGGATTTCCTCTTCTGCTCCTCCTCACGCACTCTATAACACTCTCAGTCACAAGTTCACTCTTAGGGACATGGAGACTTGAAATCCGATCTAAACGGGGTTGGCGCTAGACTAAAATGCCAGGATCTCCAACCTCTTACACATTTGTTTTTAATTTATATAAAAAAAACCCCTATCCCTTCAGGCTGCCAAACCACTCTGCAAGTGAATGCGACTACCTATGACGGTACCGTGAGCTTTTCTTAGTGCTTTTAGTGAGGCCAGATCATGGCTCGTTTTCTGTAGCTTGTAACGCTCATGAATCAGTACATTTCATTTTCTGAAGTCATACCACAGACTGGGACCCAGGTGAGTTTAATGTCTTTGGAGAACATTTGGCCTTTATATAAACATTCAGATTATAAATGAAGTCTTATGAAGCAATTCATTTTTGCATGTAAGTGATCTTATTGCTTCACAGTTACACTGTGCAGTGATTTTGTAATGAATGTCTAATTTTCCAGAGCACTGGCAAATATTTTTGACTGCTTTTCTGTAGCTATTTCAGCTGGGGTTTGATAGTTTTCTTTATCTATCCTAGTTATTAGTACTTCTGGTTTGCCCAGAGGCATCTTTTGGAAACATTGAAAAGTTAGGACAAAGGATCCAACCAGATATTAGTTTGTGAATGAATTTTTTTCCTTGAGCTCAAAATGTTTTGAATTCAGTAGAATTTCTAATCATCAGCTGGAACAAGAAGCAGCAGTCAACACAATCTAATTATGTACTGAGAACTGTTTGCAGGAAAGTTACAAATACTAATAAAGATTAATCTTAACCATAAAATTATATTACATTAAAATAAATAATGGTATGATGCCTTTAAGGGCTAAAGTAGTATTTTTGTTCAAAATAAACATAAATGCCGTCAAGAGCATTCTGCAAATACTAATAACAGACACATATACCAATCATGAAAAAATCAGACTAAATTAAGGACTCTCATAGGAGGGGGCCTAGATGCTCTGAGGGCATCTTCAATGGATTTCAACCACTTATAGAACTAGTTATTAATTTAAATCCTGTCCAAACAATGAGCAACTGAACTGAGAGAATTATCTACAGCAATCAATTAATACCAGTAAATTTCTCTGTTTATGAACTGTCCATAAATCATACGCAGTATATGAATAATCATTTAGAAATGCATGTTTTATGCCTTGTAGCAGCCTATGGAATGCTTGCAAATTATTTGCTGTTCAAAATTTGTTGTCTGCACTATAAATTTCATCACAGTCAAATATTACAAAATACAACAATATTCTTCTCATGAGTTTTGTGGTTCATTCTGCATGATTTAAAATAAAATTAGACAACTTCTATGTACTAGTTTAAAAATAAATTTTCATGCTGTAAGTTGATTGCAGTTGCTGTCAGAATACTATTCAATCCAAAGACAAGAACATGCTTGGACAGAGATAATTCATGTATTAAGTGTCCATCTTTCAAGCTACATGGAAAGAACACCTAATGTCTATCCTTGCACCAAGATAGTAAGGTCACTGCTATTCAATGCCACGTACCATATAACAGAAAATTAGAAAAAATCAAGGTATATTTACAAGGATTTTCCTGGACAAGTAAGTGCTGAAGATTGAAATTTGCAAACTGTTGGTTTAAAAACAGAATAGTCATGAGGAAGCCAACATGACACGAGACACAGCTTCCTGAGTTCAGAAAGTGTTGGAGAAAGAGGATTACAGACCTCCATCTGAAAGAACATCCCCTGGCTGTTGCCACTGAGTTCAAGGGAACCTGTGTATTTGTAAATAATTGGACTATCCCCTGCACCCTTGTTTGCCAAAACACTACTTGAAGCATCCAGTTCTCATCTACAGATAAGACAGTCCCTGGAGTTCTAGTCATATCATCTGTCCTACATTGAATCTGACATTTCCATAACCAGCTGGTCACCTAACTCATGGAAGAAAACCCATACTATGAGAGAGCGGGCAGCCACAAAGCCTGTGAACATTCTTGAAGAATACCCTGAACACTGAAACAGTTGAGTGTCTACATAAGTTTTACAGTTCTGTTCCTAGATTATTTTCTTTCATTTTGACTTTGTTCCCGGTAACTCTGAAGTGTAAAAAAAAATAAAAATAAAAATAAAAATAAAAATAAAAATAAAAATAAAAATAAAAAATAGTGTATATATATATATTTATATAAGTACCTGGGACAGGACTCAAATATTTCTTCATACCTTCAGACCTCAACACAAAAATATCTTCATACAAAAGCATCTGAGGCATCCTCTATCTTTGAACATACTGGTAAATCATTTATGTGAAGGTGTGATCATAAGAAGCCAAAGATATAGCAGAGACCTTCAAAGAGAATTTCAAGTTTCTATCTGACTTGACTGCTAGCTGGATACAATTTTCCATCAGTTGCCTGTTCACCATAGAAGAATTTCTTGTCTCACTAAAATTAATAAAAATTACTGATGTCAGTTAAGCCAGGATTTCACTCCAGTGACTTAACAACATATGTAAATATTCTCTGTCTTGGTCCAGCTTCAAAAAGGCGGGTGAGAGAAGTATTGTAAGAAACCAAAACCAGCTTGAAATTCAAAGTTCTTTGGATTTCATTAAAAATTCACAAATCGGTCTATTTTCCTAGAGAAATGGGACAGGTGTCAAGCAAAAATAGAATCCTTTGCTGAGAAAACATGGCTTAACTTTCAAAAATGTAGAAATTTCCATTTAGGCATTTTTCACTGTGAAAAATAGCTATCCTAATGAAACTGTGAATGAAGCCTGATTTGGGAGAAGAGTTGGAAACAAAACAGCAAAAATACCAAACCGCAACCCTAATGTTAAAGTCCACAAAACAAAATATGTGAATTTTGCAAAGCATTGTGTTGAATGAAACCACAATTAAAATGTTACCCATTCTAGTAATTTCCATAAATTATTGGAACAAATCCAATTGATACAAATGGATTCTACATCAGGTTCCCAGTAACTGGGGGATATTAATTTTAACAAAGAGGTAGTTCCCTGTGTCACAGTTAAGATACATTATTTGGCAGTTTCTGAAAGACTGAACATTTATTATATGGATAATATTAATTCTATCAGCAAAAGCAGATAATTTTTTTAAGTCAAAATGGCACCTCTGCTGAGCATTCAGTTCCTTTAAAAAGAACCTCTAGAACTGTGCTTAAAAGGAAAAATGTAACAAGTGCTACACGCAGGTCCTTGAAATTTACCTCAATACATCATTCTTCATCACGCTATCACAAAATTCTTTTGATAGGCAATATAAGCGATAGGTAATCTTAGAGCTATGCTTAGGAGGGAACATGTGACTTGGCTGCCTGGAACATGAAAGAATGCTACAAATTAGATCTAGTCAAGTAGTACAAAAAGTCATTCATTAACATATACACAAAAAGAAAGTACCCAGTTAGAGCTATAATTATTCAAGGAGGTCAAAATTAGTCCTTCATGTACATTCAGTTCATCAGCAATTTATTTGCAAGAACTTTTGTGAATCCTAAAAAACCCCAGAAATTTAGCACCAGTAATTATCTTGAAAAACTTCATGAAATGTGCATTTTTATTCAATACTTAGCCTTTCTTATTTTAATTCTTCCAAGGAGGAAGTATTTTGTGCTAGCAACTGAACAATCCCACAATGTCAGTGATGGCTAGTCAGTGATGTAAATTAAAGTTTTAATTCTTACCTACTATTATTTATCTTTGCCTCAGTGGTCACTAGACATCATCTGTAATACAAACAGGTAATTTGGATATATGATATATGTTTGACTAACATTCTTAGACAGTATTTGTGTGACTAGGAAGTAGCACACTGGATTAAACTATTGATTCATCTAATTGATATCCCAGTTCCACAAGGCATCCAAATGATTCTCAATAATTGCAATAAGATTCCTACAGCAGAATTTTTGCAACTAAGTGGGCAGCTTGTGCCTTGGTGTGCAAGTGTTTTTCCACCTTGAATTTTTTTTTGTTCTGCCAAATTCAAACATGGAAGCTGACCCATAATAAGTCTTTTGTCTTTAAAGAGTTCTACTAAATAAAGGCAATTGGATTCTGAAAATAACAAATCGTATGGATCAATTTTTTAACAAGTCAAACATCAACAGATTCAAAAGGTAAATTAATGAGATAAAAGCAGCTACAATGGGAATATCTTATTTCAGTTATGAAATGACTATGGACTACTTATCAGCAAGGAATAACTCAGGAACAGCGATTCAAGAAAACAAAAGTTGAGAAACAGATTTACAGACAAAAAAGTTGCTCTAAATCAAACTGAATTTTAATTAAAAAGGGAAAAGAAGGGAAGTAGTTAAGTAAGAGACAAAAAGGGCAGTTATGCTTTCATTGTACGTGTGTGTGAGTCAATATTGTTAATTTCCTTACTAACTATATAAGAGGAAAAGCAGAATTCTCAGACTATAGTTTCCTTTTCTTTCACAAGGAGGGAGGGCAGACTTCTAAAGAGAAAGTAGGCAGTAAGAGTCAGTCCTACCAATATCTGGCCTGCAGTAAGCCTCCAGACCCAGGAAAGGGAATATACAGAACTGGACAGTTTTACTTCAGAGTTTAGATGCCAGCTAAGCCACCAAAGCCTTCCATGCACGGATCATTCCTTCTGGCTTGAGTAGGGGTGGGAGTGAATTAGATGGCTTAAATAAATATTCATGGTCTACAGGCAAATAAGTAGTACAGAGGTGCTCTAGTTTTCCTGTGTTTTCTTCACCTTTGTGAAAACGTTACTACTCTAAGACTTTGCTTTCCTTAGGATGAGATCAGGATGCTCACAATACTGAAGAGTTATGTCAGCCAAAACTGATGCTAAAGAGGATCTTGCAGTCAGCATAGAGAAGGATAAGACATGCTAGCAAGTATATTCATTAACACAGTTCCTCAAATTTCTGTTTGAGCAGGTTAGTTTCTGGCAAAGACAAAAGTTCATGAGCGTAGGACACAACTCGCATCAGGGCAGCTCCAGCAAAATGACTCTATCCAGTAGCATGGCCAGACATAACAAGACCCAGATACCATGGAGGAGTATCTAGGCATCTTTGTGAGGAAACTGGGGAACTCCCAAAGCTCACTGATGAACTTTGCAAATTACATATGCTCATGGGAGAGTAAGGACATTCCTCCCCTCCATTCCTCCAGTTGAAAAACCTGTGCAACAGAACCACTGAAGGAAGAAACAAACAAACAAAAAAACCCCCAAAACCCCAAACAAACCTCTAAAAAGTTTTTCAGTAGGTTTTCCTGCATGACGAAATGATCAGATTGTCTATTAGCATGGGGCCCATTTCATCTAGAATTTATTTGCTAGGATGGATATTGAGGCTGCATTATTCCACCTCAGTATATTTTTGAGCTGCGGGTGTTCTGCATGATTAACAAAGACAAATATCATCTTTTACCAAGGTTTATTCCCATCTAGGCAATTGGATTTAGTCCATAACAGAGAAAATCAAATACAGGATTAGGAAATGCCATTTTTTTCTCAAATACAAGCTTGTCAACATATGGAGTTTGTGTAGAAATATATTTAAATGGATATTTGTAGGGTGTTTGAACACGGAATGGTATTTTCTTTTTTTTTTTTTTTTGTGAAATGTATTACTTCTCAGAGCAAGTAGCTAATAGAGTTGGCAGAAGACACGGAGTGTGCAAGCAGTCATTGAACTGTGTAATAAGGATACCTTGGCCTCTACACACCTTCTTCAATGTTACTTTATTCCAGGGTCTTTTGAAGGCACTCAGAATTGCACCTCTTGATAGCTGGACACTGACTTGTAATATTTCTGAGAGGTAGTCAAAGGGACAAGGCCTCTCCGAATGATGCTAGGGGATTTTCATACAACTGGCATTGCCTATGGTTGAAGTCAGATGTCCGCCAAAACTAGAAATATGTGCAGATTTGGAAAACAACATCATAAGCACGTGCAGGACTTTGGTTTCCGTACTCTGCACATGGACAGACTAGGAAATTTGTCTTACCAAGACATCACTGAACCCTAGAAGCATTTAAAATTGGTATGTATCCTGGTTCTATGTTAAAGTGTATTGGTTACCTAGGAGTCTGCTTCTGGGTGTACCCATATCTGCTAGAGCCTCACACACAGTCGTGATCAAGATATAAAAATTAAGTGTTCTTTTCTGCTTATATCTCCTAAGCTTCCCAGAGCATTTATCAGACTGGCATCTGATGAAAGGCAGATGTGATTGATAGCCATTTTCATATCCTACTGTGTGCCACAACCTAGTGTTAAAGGAAGATGTGGGATACATCCATTCCTCTCCTTCTGTATGAACCCATTACAACACATTAGCTAGTTCTAAAATCTTGACAGTGTCTGCTGTTGGGTGGAAATGCTTTTTTCACTTATTGAAATGGTTTGTCTCTGAAAAAACAAAAAAGGTTTATGATATATGGGGCTGAATATGATTTTTTACCTTTAAAGACAGAATCCTTTGCTGTAGTCAACTAGTAAAAGACTTAACCGCTCTAAGCACAAGACAGTTCTGCACATTGTTTCTGCAGTCATTCAGTATTTTGTTCTCCACGGTGGCACAGTTTTCATGCCAGCCAGGGATGGATTCTACCCTTTATCCAGACTTTCTTAACACCTGGTGGGTCGAAGACTCTCCCAGGAGGAGATGAGAGCTAAGTTTGAATTTGATCAAGATCAAGAGGCAGGGAAGCAAGTTTAAGTCTCCACGTCCTGTGCGGGTTTGCTCACAAAAAGGCTAAGGAATAAAAGGGATTGGAAAGAGGTGTGGGCAGCACCATCTGTTCCTGTTTTTAAATGAAAAAGAGAGATTCCCTGCTGTAGGCTCCAAGCAAAGGACGTTAGGGTCTACTTTACAGTGATGATTTCATTTTGTTAGTCTTAATGGAGAAAGGATCTCATTTGGCTCTGCACAATTCAAACCCCAGCCCTATCTTAGAATTTCTCATCAGTTCAGCCTAGGTGACTCCCCGGCTGAGTGTGCTGAATTCAGCACGGTAGTGTCTGTATCCCACCTCTCCCATACCTCTCTCAGCACAAAGGAAGAACCCTGTGCCATGAGAAGAGCAGCGGTGCCTCATATGGTTCTGCCCTGTTCAGCACTGGGCACTGCAGCATTCGGCACGGCCATGCCCTCTGCACCTTCTGGGATGCCACTCAAAATATTTGCTTTTGGGGAGCCATTAACTCAGGTTGTTCCCACTGAGAAACCTGCTGCACAGCACACAGTTAGCAGCCAGCTAACAACGCTGAGTTGTAATTATACGCAGCCCCTGCCAGAGCTCTGTTGGAAGTCTGTCTATCTGTCACCGAGTAACAGGAGGAGGCAGGACTTGCCTTTTCTCATTGAAGTGACACTATGAGATGTACCCATCCATACCACTGGCTGCAGGACCAAGTTCTTGATTAGGCAGTTAGGAATGCTTTTGTTTTGCTTTTTTCAGCATTTCCCTGTTGATGTAAACATCTGCTGTCCTCAGTTATGACAGCAGAAAAGCGGCTGTTACAAACCCAACCATGTAAATTGTCAACAGTTAAGCTGTCTATTTCTCTAACCAGTTGCAAAATAACAGTGAGAGCTGCAGCAGATTTCTTACTATCATATGCCAACTACTGCTCAGCTGTCCTGTTCCATGTTTTCCTCTGCCCGTTTCAAGAGGATGAAGAGATAAAGAGAACAGTCTGCCCCCAGTGATGGCAGTGGTAACTTTATTATACCTACAATGTCAAAAATTGAAGATTTTCATAGAGAGCTGCTGCGTGCCATGTAAATTAGATACTCACTATTCACCATCCTATTAGTTAACAAATGCTCAGTGTTTCATTAGTTCCTTGACAGCTGCTCCAGGGAAAAATTTTCCTTTGAGGGTGAGACAATGAAGATGGCATTTCTGCTCATTCCGCTATATGCTAGCAAAGGGATCAAAAACCCCCCAGACTCCTGCCAGAATAAGTTTGAAATCCCTGGCTTCTGTCTGAAGAGAGTGAAAAACTCCACAGAGAGGGTCAGGAATTGTTAACCTCTGTCATTGGCATTCCTTAGGTATGAGCAGCAAGCATATTCCATAGAAGTCACAGCACATTTCACTGTATACTAATTTTGTAAATTTTGTTTCAGTTTCAGCTAATAAAAGAAACAAGCCCAGCTTCCAAGAGGGAGGAGAGGGAGCTCAACTTTCACATATGATACTACACTAAATTTTTAAAAACAAGACAATCTGCTCCCTCTCCTGATGTCTAACATGCAGCGCAAAAGCATAAAACAGGGACTAGTTGAAACTACTTGTATAATTGGATATTAACTGGTAGATTTCCATGTTTGAGGTGCAATATTCTCTCTTACAAATCCATTATTTTTCACTACACTTTTCATTTTGTGCCTGTAGGACTTGAATAATCAGATAAATCATTTTCTTACGTGCTTCACTACATTTCCCCCTTCAATAGCATTCTTTTAATTTCTTTATGGTTCCTTGATAAGTAAAAGAAACTTTAATCTTATTAAACCCTAAAAAGCTTTCAATTTTTACAATAACACTACCCTTTATTTATCTGAAACAATATTCTATTTTCAGTCAAAAGTCATTATTAGCAATGTAGTTATGATGCACATCCTTTTGAGCTGAACTAATGAAGAGAAATGTCCTTCATCTATACCTTTAACCTGATGGTGTTCAGATCACCAGCCCTGCAAATTATTGGCCTCAGAAGTAAACAAAATGATGAAGGTAGGCTTAGAAGATACATTAATTTTTATATTCAAGAAAAGATCCTCCCAGCATTCTAGTATTCCTCTTTCATGTCATACAATCACAGTATCTGCCTGTTTTAAAGGATCATCTTCCATATTTGGCCTCTGTCAGGGATATAGCAAGAGAGAGAAAGGTATGTATTTACTGAAAGTAAAGGAATTATACAAATGCTCTATACTCTTACGTGTAGGGCTGATGTAAGTCTTTCTGGAGCAAGTATGATACTTTCAATTGACTTGATGAAAACAGTATTAATGATAACCCAAAACCCCCAGCCTTTAATAACCACTGATATCACTACCAGGGCTGAAGCTGTATATATTTTTTTACTATTTGAGACAACAAATGTTTCAGCAAGTCTATTTTCTTGATATCAAGCTATAACTAAATGACCCAGCTTAAAAAGTTACCTTGTCTTAGCATTGAGTCTTATGCTCACTTATGCGGCAGTCATGAGTTTAATTTCATTTAGCTAAAATTTTCCAAAGCCTGCATTAAAAACAGAGCTCTTAGACAAATTATTAGATAAAATCACAGTCACATATTAAACTATGTGAAAGAAAGATAATCAGCCTTATACTGATTTTCCTCCATCCTTTTGCATGAACATGAGCAAAGGAAAAAAATAGAGGTGCGGAAAGGACAAGTAGATTGGTTATTGAAGATGATGTGGGCATGTGTACATGAAGATAATGTGGGCATATTTGAAGGCTTGCAGAGAAAAGGTTCACATAGGCTTTATGCAGAGACAAATTTTAAAATTTTAGAGTACTAGTTCTGGAAATTCAGATGACATACCCCTTATTTAAAATTAATGATTAACAAAAAGATAGGGACAATTGACATCACTGTACAGAGAAATTTCTCTTTCCTAATGGTGTAGACTATGCCCATACAACAAAAGGGAGTTGTTATTGCAACACAGTGCAGCACTTTCATGTTAACTTTTTTCTCACTATTAAAACATAATGAAAGCAAGCAGTTAAGGACAAATTACTTGAATTCTTGTAAAAAAAGCTTAGATTTCTGCCTCCAGTGTGAATGCTACCTACATTAGCTAAAGTAAAGCAATTCTTCTGCTTAGACAGATCCTCTGAGCTTCAGGAAAATGGAAACTAAACAGTGCTAGGTCTGTGTAGCTTTTTGATGATGGTAGCAGACACAGTGAAAAGGTGCAAGAGAGGTGCTCAGAATTAGTTCTTCGAAGATTTTCTGCTTATGTTCATACCATAAGGGCAACATTCGCATACTCTCCAGCTGGTGGTGTTCTCATTGATGATGTGTTTCTGGCTTGTTCTTAGGTTATGATCGGACATATTCAAATGGATAAAGCTGAATTAAGTGACACAGTCAAAGAGGATAAAGTCATCATAAAAATATGGAAAGTCAGCACTAGCATACAGGTATATATTAAGTTTCACTAAAGAAGTTATTCACTAAAGAATATATTAAGAACACAAAACCCAGTAGTAGTAATAGTAGTAGTAGTAGTAGTAGTAGTAGTAGTAGTAATGATAATAATAATATACCACCAAATCTGAAACAAAGGGATGATAAAAATAGATGAACTATACAGAGAAGGGGACTGTGATGGACAGAAGCATAAGGAGGATATAAAAAAGTATCCACCAACAAAACTGGAGTCCTTAAGTGGGTGTCAATGAAATTCCGAAAATTATATTCAGCAAGTGGAATTCTTTACCTTCCTTCATTGTGAATGCTTTGGAGTTCATATGATCTGATAGTAATGTCACAAACTACATGATGAAGCCATTACAAAGTGGGAGATCTTACTAGGGACATTTATTAAAACGGGGGTCACCTGCATGAATTTGAAATAAGAGAAACTCAAAAGGAAATTATGAGGAAAGATTGGAGACCTGGATATAAACTGCCAAGGAACAATTGAAGGACTGATATTATTTTGTAAGAAGGCTTGAAGCGTGGACTTAAAACTGTGTTCGTATATGAAAATGGGAAAAAAGGCACAGAGGAAGAAAAACACACTATTTTCCATGTGTACTGGGTTAGGACATCAATACTGGGCTTACATTTCTAACAAGTGAGTTTTAGGTAAAAGGACAGTGGGGATATGAAGGTTGTGGTGTGTCCCCGGGGAGAAACTAAAAGAAGAGGTGAGATAAAACACTCCCAGGAATATCTCCTCCCAGGGCAAGGAGATGGACTAAATAACTTTCTGAGATCCCCTCAGCTCCATTTGTAGAACATAGAGTCAAGGAGTATCTGGATAACAGGACCCTCAAGGTTTGCACTCTATACCAGTCATGCAATTCACATATGCAAACTGGATGTAATCTGAAAATCAGGAGACTCCTACTGTTAATACATCCTTGAACAACCACAGAGCTTCCGTGCAAGCTTCCACAGAACATGTTACATCCAGAAAAATCCTCTCTCAGTGTCGTTGTTAAGGACTGAGTTAATAGTTAGAGGAAACACAGAATCATAGAATGGTTAGAGTTGGAAGGGACCTTAAAGATCATCAAGTTCCAACCCCCCTGCCATGGGCAGGGACACTTCCACTAGAGCAGGTTGTTCAAAGCCCCATCCAGCCTGGCCTTGAACACTTTCAGGGATGGGGCATCCACAGCTTCTCTGGGTAACCTGCTCCAGTGCCTCACCACCCTCACAGTCAAGAATTTCTTCCTAATATCTAATCTGAATCTCCCCTCTTTCAGTTTAAAACCATTACCCCTCGTCCTGTCTTTGGCTCTGCTGTATGTTCATGAAGAAGTCAGTTCGTTTGTGGGAATCTGTGAAATGAGGAATGTGTCGTTTACCTCATTCATACAATAGATGGGAGAGGGTTATGAAACTTATTCACATTCCTAAGTAGTCTGAGATCATTAGACGGATGGCAACACACACACACAAGGTGTCATTGTTCTGCACATAAAAGCACATGAACATTGTTGGAAGACTAATCTTTAGTATGAACACAGCTATGAGAATGGCTTGCACATAAAAAAAATGAACTGTAGAACTTGTAATGCTAATGCAACGCTGCATGTTAGTTTCCTGTGCTTAAGACTTTATTTTCATGAATATGTAAATTTCATTAACCGCTATTCAGACTATAGCACTTTGGGGGTGGGGAGGGGAGAGAGAGGAGGGAGAGAAGAGCACCATGTGTAAACCTTCCAGCTGCCCTGCAGTGTGCACAGAGAGGTGAGATGAGGTCAGTGATTATTTATACAAGAAGAAAAAATGGAGGAAACACTGGATCAGCAGGTGATTAAAGACACAAAGAAAAGCAGGATAATGGCACTAGAACCATTGGACACGTGTCAATAGCAAATTATGCCTGCAGAGAAAAAGCCAAAACATTTATCCTGAATTAAAACTCAACCGGAGTGAGGTTTACATTAAACAGTGAAACCTGTTCTTTTCAAAGGAGATTTTACAACAATAACTTCATGTGCAAATCAAGAAAGGGTCTCCTCCCTTACCTGGTCAAACTATTACTGTAAAGTTGTTCTCCTGAATTCAGGATTAAAATTCCTTTTATCTTTGCCCAGATCTCATCTGCAGTACATTTAACAGAATCAGACATTAAAAGTGACTCACTAACAATTAGGCTTTTGCTTCTGAACAGAGAACTCTTTGAACATGCATGCAGCAAGGAATGTTTTGGGGATGCTCTTTCTTGTGAGATGAAATTTTTAAAAAGAAATGTTTCTCCAAAGGAAAATGCAAGAAAAATCATTCAGGTCGTAGAAAAAGACGTATAAATTTCAACTGTATAGAGGGAAGATGATGTTCTCTACAGAATGTCAAAAGCAGCATCCTTGCAAAATTAGATTGGAACAGTGAATTGTACACATCCTAATTATATTAACAATGTTACAAAAATCCAGTAGCATAACAGCTGTTTCATATCTGAGCTGTGGTAAACAGAGCCTCAACAATCTCTGCCTGAACCATTCAAACACCAGAAAAAATTCAAAGCTGCTTCAGATGTTTATATGGTAAATACACCAAGAAAGTAAAAAATATAAAGCCATTTGGCCACTCTTCCCTACCTCATAAAACATTCAGTAAAAAAGAAATGCTTATGCCCTTTCTCTGATGCTCTGCTTCTCATGAACAAAAACATCTCCACTGCACCCGGAGTCCTGTGCTGATGCCAGCCACACTTAACGACAAATAGGGGCTACTAGCAGCTAGCCTGGGATTTAAAGCAGCAGGGAGTGCAGAGCCAGCCTGACTAGGACTTCATTTCTCCCCCAAAGCCAGTGCTGCCACCAGGATTACCTACATGGTTCCACAGCCATACTGGGACAAGTTGTGGCACAGCAGTGCTTCTAAATATTTATGAAAAGTACTCAAAAGTTTACCATGCTGAGAGTACAGATTTGCTCAAACAAAGTTTCC